>NC_089491.1:188897519-189497519 GCF_036850765.1 Saccopteryx bilineata | reverse complement strand
TTAGTAGGCAGGCAGATTTTGATCCACATGTTAAAATAATACTTAATTTTAAGTTTCATATTTTATTGAAAGGCAATTTAAGTAGAAAGACAACAAACAGATTGTTTTTGTTACTTATTTTTAAGAGTCCCAGTTCTGCCATTGTTTTGTGACTCTTGAATCTTAGTACCTCCGAGATCATTTCCCCAGTTGTACATTGGGATGATACCTAAATCGTCTTATGAGAAGTAAATATGAAGATATTTATTGAAGTACTTATAAGTCATGTGAAATGCATTTTAAAAATAATGAAGTAGCTAATAGTTTTTTATTTTGTTTTGTTTTTGGTCAGAGATCTTTCAAAAATTATCACAGAACAGCTTGCCGAACAGAAGGTCAAATAATTGAGGTAGAGTAGAGACTTTCCTTGGTTGTTTCAAGTAAGAATTCCATCATGTTTTACCTTTATGGGGGTTTATTATATTTTATAATTATTTACATTTTTATTATTTTTTATTTTATATTTGTAGAAAGCAGAGATTTAATTTATAAAGAGGTTCTTTTGTCACAAAACTGTCTCAGCTGTTTTTGTAGAGTTTATATATAGCACATTTTTTATGGTTTTACCCTTCAGACCACTCTTAAAAAATATGCTCATGGTAACCTGAGGTAGTTAAGCCAAACTCTGCTATCCGATGTAAGAAAACCAGGGCAAGAAAAAAAGGCATTATTCTCCCTGTAGATATAGGTTAAAGGAAACCTTATATAAATATTGCAAAGTCACTTCCTGGTTGAGATCCAGGACAGAACAATTAATTACCTGAGAGAAAGAGAAATTGGCTGAATTAATTTTCAGAAGAGAAGAAATGTTTGTTTCAGCTTTTAAAATGAAAGAATAAAGCAAAAGTAAAGATATTTTTGAATGTACTTTGATTTTGTATCAGGGACCATTGAAGGGAAGGAGAAGCAGAGGAAAAAGAAAGCAGGGTGGTGGAGAGAGTCCCAACTGAATGAATCAAAGAAGGGAAGCTGGAAGCAGATTTAGTTAATTTGTTTTAGTTTGCTCTAACATAAATACATATTGTTCACTTAAGCTATTGACCCAGAGTAAATTGATTCTCTCTGTACTGTTGCAGTTGAATATTTAGGTAACACTTTGTTTAGATTAATCACAAAAAAACTTTAAGAGGGCGTATCTTTGGGTGGCCAGGGTAGTGTTCCTTCATTTCGACCATGCCCCAACACCTTTATTATCTGCTTTCTTCCTCTCTTCCAGTTGCTTTTAAAAATAACTTACAAAATGTTTGTGTGACATTTTATCCAAAAAGCTCCTTTGCCTCTCATTGGAGCTTAAATTTTACTGTGTATGAAATGTTTTCTTATTAGATTTTCAAATTGATTTTTAAATATAAGGTTACTTTTAAAATGAATTTAGAAAGTGTACTGATTGATGTTATTTTCTGAAATGTTTAATTTGCTATCATTTAAAGATTTAAAATGTATCAGTTTATCATAATCATGTAAAGATGAAAACTTCCATCAAAACAATGATAAAGCTTAGCAATTGAGAAAAAGTGATTGTTATATTTTCTCTTTCCCTACCTTTTTAGGTATTTCCAAACTATCATATTTATCCTCCAACTGCACCTCATGTTGCTTATATGCAACCAAAAGCAAATGCACCTTCATTTTTCATGGCCGATGAGCTTCGACAGGTATGCGTTGAGTTTCTGGTAGGGATGCCTAATGTCTACTGTGCTCTTAGCAGAGTACAGGAGAAACATCAGAGCTCTTTTCAAATCACATTATTTAATCAAATATGGTGTCCTAAAGCAAGTAGATAGAATTTAGAATTTATGAGTTCTAAGTGATATTTAAGGAATGCTGTTTTTCAAGAAAATTATAAGTAATTATATGTCTAGATATAAAACATAGAATAACTATTTAAATGGGCCACCTTTCTGCATGTCATATTCTATGCATTGAAAGATCTCTTCAAAGTAAAGAAATAAATTATTTAAATAGTTTCTAACCTTCCAACAGCTTTTTGCTGATACCTACAGGTTCAGGGTAGAAGGTTGACCCGGAAATAAACCTCATTTTAAGGGAGCTCAGTATTTTCTATAAAGTAGGTTTTATGAAATATTTTTTTGTTAGATATTTTTGCACCTGTGTAATGCACCTGTATAGTGTTCATAGAGTGAATTTTTGAGGAGCTTAGTATAGACCTTGAGTTTTTAGCCATAGATTTATTTGTATACCTTGGATTATAGCACAGTTACTGGAACCAAGTCTTAATTAGGGGTAGATACATGCAGGACTGGAATTTGGGCATTATATCATTATTAGAAATGTTATTTCATGATATCAACTTTAAAAAAGTACATCTTCTAAAAACATTAATACTTATGTTATTTAGTTACAGTAGAAAATCCAGATTTCAGAAGCTGTGTTTTAGATGTAAACATACTTGTTTTCTTTTTTTAGGAGCTCATTAACAGACATTTAATAACAATGGCTCAAATTGATCATGCAGATATGCCAGGTAAAATTCAAGTTGATTTATTCTTCCCTTTAAAGGATATTATTATTCTTATGTAGTCCTACATGTTTTTATGTCTTAAGCTAGTTAGTTTATATTTTATAGCTGTATAAATAGATATATCATATATACAGTTATGTATCTATTTGTATACAGATATATATACAGTTAAAATAGATATATTTATTTCAAATCTACTTAAGAAGAATTCCAGGATGCCCTGGATAATCTACTTTATTTAAATTAATTCTACATGTGACGATATTCTAGTTCATCCAAAAATTGGTCAGTTTTAGTATTTATGGTGCTTTGCCTCACTATGCACTAGAATATTACTGTCTTCTGAAACTTGAAGTATAGCTTATTAAGCAGAGGGGAAAGGTAATTGCTGTTATTATTTTTGAGACTACAGTGTACCAGGCAGTGTGGTAATTAAATGCTTTATTACTGACTTACTTACAGATCTTGTGACATAGATACTAATATTATCATCTCCATTTTACATATGAGGAAAACTGAAGTTGACAGGCAGGTTTAATAACTTGTCTTTAACACCAGCGGCTAGTAGTTGATTGGCTGGGTCAGAATTTAAACCTAGGTTTTTCTAACTGATTCTAAGAGAGCATTAAAATCTCTTTTCCTAGCTTGTTCTATATATAGCAAGATTAAATATGGTATAATTTAACAAAACCTTATAAATAACATAGTAGGAATACATTTGCAACAGACAATCTTAAAACACCTGGTTGTTATCAAGGACTCAGCCTTGTCTACCCTGTGTCTTCTTGATGGCAAAAAATTAAAAGGAGGTCCTGGCCAGGTGCTCAGTGGAAAGAATGTCGACCCAGCATGCTAAGGTCGTGGGTTCAATACTGGTCAAGGGCACAGATGAGAAGCAACCAAGCAACCAGTGAATGCACTAAATGGAACAGCTAAGTGAAACAATGAGTTGATGCTTCTGTCTATCTGTCTGTCTGTCTCTCTCTCTCCTCTCCTTCTCCCCCTCTGTCTTTTCCTCTCCCCCTCTCTTCCTTCCCTCTCTGTCTCTCTCTCTGTCTCTCTCAAATCAATGGAATTTTTTTTAATTATATAAAGAAAAGAATTAAAAGGAGTGTGTCTGGCTTTTATAACTTAAGACTGATTTGCCAATATAGATAGGGAACTTTCCTGTCATAACCTTTGAGGTACTTAGGTTGGGGTTTTCCTTAATTATTTAACATTGCCTTTGAGGCCCTAATGAGAATAAAAGGAAAATAGATTTATTATTTTAGTCTTGATGACTCCAATCATATATAAATTATATTGCATTAGATGTAATTTGAAATTACAATAGAGCTTAGAAAATATCTGTACATAAAATTAATACATATCATTTGCATTTCTGTAGACCAGTAGCCAATAAGTTTAAAATACAACTAAAAGAGAAGATGCTATTTGCACTGGTTTCAAAATATCAGTACCTAGGAGTAAATACATCAAAAGATGTGTACGTTCTTGTTGGATGAGATTTATTAAGTTATATAAAATAAAATGAATAGAGTATACTTTATTTATGAACAGGAATACATAATAATTAAGATTTCCGTTTTTCTAAACTGATCTATAGATTCAATATAATACCAGTCAAAGTATATGAGCTTTTTAAACTCAGAATAGTTCTGACATCTAATTTGTGTCCTAACAACTTAATTCTCCCACTTCAGATGCTAGCTGAAATGGCTTGCCAGGCTGCCCACACTTCTCTCTGGCCAACCACAAAGTATGGGGCATTTTTACCACCCTCCTCAGGTTTGACAATTCAGAATGACTCACAGAACTCCAGAAAGCATTTTATGTACTCTTACAGTTTTATTGTAAAGGATACAACTCAGGAACAGCCAAGTAGAAGAGATGACTAGGGCAGGGTGTTGGGGAGGGGGCAGTGGAGCGAGGAACTTCCTTGCCCTCTTTGGGTGGCCACCTGCTCAGTAGCTCAGTGTGTTCACCAACTTGTAAGCTCTCTGAATCTCACTGTTTAGGAGTGTTAATGGAAATTTGATTGTGTAGGTATGGTTGATTAAAATTTTGGCTATTGGTGATAACTCAGTCTCCAGCCTCCCTTTCATCTTCCTGGACTTTGAGAGGGAGTGTAGGTCTGAAAATTCCAAGTTTCTAATCAAGTTTGGTCTTTATTTTTTAACTTATATTACAGCATAACAACTTTTCATAGTATATTATAAAACATCAAAGATAAAAGGGCCCAGAAACTTTGAAGATTATGATTAGGAATCTGGGTGTACTGGGGAGTAGGAAGCTTGGCTCGAGTCTGTGGTAACTAACAATGTGGAATGGCACTAGTTAGACAAATTGATTAATGGAACAGACTGGGGAGAGCCCAGGCCCATTTTGTGATAGAGGTGGCATTTTAGTGGGGAAAGGAAGGCATTGTGAAAATGGTTGTCTTTATGGTAAAAGATAAAATTGGATCATCTCAAACTACATCCAAAAAACAACTCTGAAAAAACTTAAATGTCTAATACATTTAAACTCTTCTGGTATCACCCTAATAAAATTCAATTTAAAAAAACTGTAAAACTTTTACTATAAACTATAAATGACTAGATTTAGCATTTCAGGAGAGAAAAAGTTTCTGTACAGGAGACAGATATTGTTGACTCAAAGTATTGATTGATAAATTTCACTAAATTAAAATTGAAAATCTAAAGGTACCTATAGTAAAGAAAAAAACGTGGAAAATATAGTTAACTGACAAAAAATATAAAAAACACAAATTAGCAAGAGCCTAAACAATCCAATAAAAAAAAAATGACCGAAGGGTAGGAATAGGCATTTCAAGAAAGTGGAAATTCATATGACTGATAAAGAAAAGATGTTGAACATTATTACTAATCATTAGGGAAACTACCAATAAAATATGATTTTAAAGTCTGATTAAATAAAGTGTGAGGATATGGACCCACCCATTGGTTCTTCAGTAAATTGCTGTTGGTAATGTAAATTGGTGAACGTTGCCACTTTGGAAAACTAAAGTTGAGTATCTGTTCCTTAAGATGCAGCTGTTCTGCTCCTAGATATAGGTACACTCCTACATGCTTTCAACCTGAAAATGTATAAAGTATTTATAACATTGCTGCTCACAATAGCAGAAACATTGATCAATCCAAATGCCCATATGAAGGACACGGTGAATTAACTGTGAATTCCACTGTGTTAGACAGTGAAATGTTATACAGCAGTTAAAATGAAAGTATAGCCTGACCAGGTGGTAGTGCAGTGGATAGAACATTGACCTGGGACGCTGAGGATCCAGGTTTGAAACCTTGAGGTGTCTGGTTTGAGCATGGGCTCATCCAGCTTGAGTGCGGGGTCACTGGCTTGAGTGTGGGACCGTAAACATGACCCCATGGTCACAGGCTTGAGCCCAAAAGTCGCTGACTTGCAGCCCAAGGTCGCTGGTTTGAGCAAGGGGTCACTGGCTTGGCTAGAGCTCCCTGGTCAAAGCACATATGAGAAGCAATCAGTGAACAATTAAAGTGCTGCAACTACAAGATGATGCTTCTCATTTCTCTCCCTTCCTGCTTCTCTCTCTCTCTTAAAAAAAAAAAAAAGTACACGGACATGCAACAATACAGAAGAATCTCTGTAATGTAATATTAAATAAAAAAGGGAGTTGCAAAAGGTCATACACAGCATGATAGCTTTTTATTAAGTCAGCTAAAATGTATATAACTTGCATTTATGTAAATACATGTGTATATCATATATATGTATAAACATACACATACATAAACTTTTGAGGAGTAGGTATAGGTGTAATAAAACTATATAAAAAAGGAAGGACAAGAAAGAGAAGGAAGGCAAAGGTTGGTAGAAGGAATCATATTTAGATGTAAATTAAAAGTCAAGGTCTGTGTGTTTGTTGTGTGCCAAGTTTGCAGATGCTTATTATATTATTAAGAATAATTAAATAAAAGCAGGCCATGCATAGACATGAACCAGCAATTTGAATGTCACAAACTAAAGATTATGGTTAATTCAGTTCTGTGTATCTGGGTTTAAACCAGGTTTAAAAAGTGGGATTTTCTATCACTGCTCTAATTCTTGTCTTTTTCATATTTCATGTTTGCTACTAACCTTTGTCTCATGTCGACTCATTAATCTTTGGTCTTGCTATCTTCATTCCATATATCAATCATACTTTTGTGAAAGTAGTACTTCTCAACTCTGAAATAGGAAATACCTATAGATCAGTGATTTTCAAACAAGAATGATTTTATCTCTCATGGGTCATTTGTCAATGTCTGGAACATTTTTGGTTGTCACATCTGACAACAGGGTACGACTGGCTGCTAGTGGGTTGAGTCCAGACGTGCTGCTAAACACCCTGCAGGGCACAGGACAGTACCTGACAACAAAGAAGGATCTGTCAGTATGTCAGTAGTGCTGAGGTTCAGAAACTGCCACACTGAACAGGTGTACCGTAGTGAATCTCAGTATCTTAGATCCAACCTATCCTATGTATTCTTTGAGGGCACATATGGTTGAATAGAGGAAAGAAACTAAAATTTAAAAATATTATTTGGTGGAACTGGACCCCAGACTAAAAACTGAGGTTAAACTAAAGAATGCAGCTTCATCTCTAAACTTCCAAGTTGATTTTCTTTATTTTGATTTTTTTGATACCTGACAACAGTTAAGGTGCCCCTATTCCTTTTATTCATACTTAGTTTTGTGCATTTGTTAGGTTGAGCTGGAAACGAAGAACAGAACTATAATGAGTATTCCTATCCATTAGTGGAAACATTTCATTTTTAAGGTTAATATTAGACCATATATGATGATTTCAGGGTAGGCTGGGAAATGTAGTATTAAAAGATGACTTCCTGGAAAAAAAGTAAAATCGTGATATACAAGATCTAAAAATGAGCATGTATTAAAGATTTCCTTGAAGTCACAAGAGAGCCAGTCATATTTTATGAGAACCACTGTTATAGAGCAATAATAATGAAATGAGTGTGCACACAGGCTTTTTCAGGGAAGAGAGAAGTCATCTGAACCTCCACTGGCCAGAATAGAATACACATCTGTAGATAATTATTTCACAATGCTTAGTTTTCTACAGCTTACAGAGGAGTAAAATAGCTTCTATAGAATCTGAATCAGACCTGGAGGGAGGGGTATTCTTTAGATAATGCATAGTTTTCTATTGCAGCAGTTTTCCCCTCGGAACTGTTTGGTGTTCAGTATGACTGACATAGAGTGAAGGAGTTAGGAGCATAATAAGGTTTTAGTTGAGTAAACCTCATGTACTCTCTCTCACACTGCTTGGCATAGTAAATTTCAAGTCATTTAAATTTCCCTGATTTAATCCCAGCACACCTCTCAGTTTTATCTCCACTTGGCACCTCCTTGGTACCACCCTAGTCTTCCCCCCACCCCCCATTCTCCGATTATGTGAGATTTCACTGTGCTGGACACTGTACACATTCATGCCTTGTTTCTTGTTTTATTTACTCCCTCACCATAAAGCACTTTTTTTCCATTCATTTTAGCCCACTGATTTATAATAAACATGCCAAGTCAGCTGTACAGTATTTCCTAATGTCCTTGGGAGTGATTCCCTTCTCTGTATTTCCATGTGTACTGGTTTTCAAAGTGTGGTCCTTTGACAACCCCCCTTATCGCCTTCTTCTTTGCCACAGTGTCCTATCATTATCCCCTGGGAATTTGTTAGAATTGTAAATTCTCGGGCCCTACTTTTGAATCAAAAACCTACCGAATCAAAAACTCTGGGCATAGGGCAAACTGTTTTTTACAAGATTCTTAAGGGTACTAAAGTTTAAGAACCACTTTTTAAAAAAAAATTTTTTTTCATTTGAGAGAGGGCCAGGGAGAGAGAAAAGCATCAACTCATTCCACTTAGTTCCATTTAGTTGTATACTCATTGATTGCTTCTTGTATGTGCCTTGACCAGGGATCAAACTTGCAACCTCGCACATTGGGACGACACTTTTTATCCACTGAGCCACCCGGCCCACCAGTGGAAGTTGCACTTTTTAAATAGCTATTTTGCCTTTTGCTATATTTTATAAAATATAAAATTTCTTTCTTTAAAAAGTTCTCTTGTTAAGAACTCATATTTCATTAATTATGGATTCACTAAATATGTAGTAGGTACTTAATACATTTTTACTAATTTGAAATGAACTGCTTCCCTTATGAAATAGCTAGAAAACAATTTATCATTTGTTTGTGGAAATTACACTGACAATTTAAATAAATAATAAATGGGCAAAAGTTGCAGCTCCATTCACTTCTGTGTATACTTCCTTTACATTGCCTTTATTTCAGTAGAACATGCCATTTGACCTTGGTTTGAAAGTTCCATTGAATAGATATTTTTATGCAATGACCAGAATTCCATGTAGGAATTAAGAATACAAGACTCCAGAATCAGAGTCCTGGGTTTGATTCCCTACCCCTTCTCTAGTGGAGTAATCCTTGTTTTTCTTATTTATGAAGTAGGGGATTCTATTTCATGGATTTTTTTTTTTTTTTTTTTTTTTTGAGAACAAATAGTTAATGAATTTGAGTATTTGGCAAAGGCAAAGGGATCCTTTTAAACCTGTCCTCTGGAATGAGAGTTTTCTTAACAGGATTTCACCTGGATTTCTTAACATTAATAGGTCAAAAATTATTAGTTGTGGCCCTGGCCAGTTGGCTCAGTGGAAGAGCGTCAGCCTGGTGTGTGTATGTCCCGGGTTAGATTCCTGGTCAGGGCACACAGTAGAAAACACCCATCTGTTTCTCCACCCCTCCTCCTCTCGCTTCTCTCTCTCTCTTTCTCTCTCTTCTCCTCCCTTCCTGGAGCCATGGCTCAATAGGAGCGAATTGGCCCCAGATGCTGCAGGTGGCTCCATGCCCTCCGCCTCAGGCACTAAAATATGGCTCCAGTTGCAATGGAGCAAGGGCCCCAGAGGGGCAGAGCATCGCCCCCTAGTGGGTTTGCTGGGTGGATCCTGGTCAGGGCGCATGCAGGAGTCTGTCTCTGCCTCCCCTCCTCTCACTGAATTAAAAAGAAATTATTAGTTGTTGTTGTGAGTTTTTTAATGAGATTTATTGCCGTATTTCAAAATAGTGTTAAACGTATTTATCATTAAAAGTTTGGCAAATACAGAATAGTGTAAAAAGAGGAAAAAAGCTTCCTATTCATTGGTTACCATTGCTGAAGTTTTGCTGTGTTCCTTACTAGTTCTACCTTTTAGTTGAGATATGGTGAGCATTTCTACGTCATTCAAGACATTTCACTAATGGAAGCTGTCCAGTTGGAAAATATAGTTGATTGTATTTGGAGCATTAAAAACTGTTTGTCCTTTTTAGATTATAAAACTGATATGTTTATTATAGATAATAGGGAGCAATAAAGAAGGGAAAATAAATTACCTATACTCAACAAAGAAACCAACCAGTCCGTACATTTTCATGTTTAACTTTCTAGTCAAGAAATTAGGATTCAACATAAACAGTTTTTAATGCCTAATAGTATCACAAGCAAATCCTAATGCATTATATATTCTTAAACATATTTTTCTTTCTTTGAGGAACATGGCAGGCATGGTGGTCAAGTTGTTTTAGTTATCTTTTATGTTTTGCTAGTGATTAAAGTATGCAATCCCATTGAATGGTTGGAGAATTTTTATACAGATTGCCATATTTATACATATATATACATACAGGCATACTACATATACATACTCTTCAACTTAATGTTATTTCTTTTAATTTCTTTATGCTTTAACAATAAGAATTCACAGCTTAATGCCATTATCTAAATATATTTTGTAAAAAATAGAATATTTAAAGAAAGAAATTCTATCTTGATTTTCATTCAACATCAGAATGAGAATGTTTAATGTTTCTAAGTGATAACAAATTGTTTCTGATGTTTGTTGTATTGTGCTATAAAAGAAATATTTTTGAGTGTCAGGAATCTAGTTCTGTGTTTGTTTTATAATGTCTATTTTTGTTAATAATAGAACCAGTTGTTTTATAGAATTATGAATGTTGACATTGTTCTTGAATATAAAGTATGTTTTGGTACCAGTTATTTATAGTAAGTTTGATTTCTTCTTTATTACTCTGAGACATTTCTGAATGTCTACAAGTTAAGTCATCTGTCTTTCCATAAATTGCTCTAGCAGTCCCTGCAGAAGTTGACAGCTACCATAGCCTATTCCCTCTAGAACCACTGCCACCACCCAACCGGATACAGAAATCAAGTAATTTTGGCTATATTACATCTTGCTACAAAGCCGTAAATAGCAAAGATGATCTGCCTTATTGCCTTCGGAGGATACATGGTAAGGAAGATAAATTATCCTCTTTTAGAAACATATTATTGAGGCTAAGATTATTCAGAGATTCCTGAATGTATTTATTACTATATGAATTTAAAGGATAAATTTATTTCATTTGACAATTAGTAACTAATAGTAATGTATAACATGGTATTTTTTCTTCACATTTCTGATTCAATATGGGGAGATGTCATTGAGAGTTTTTAGTAGAAAAAAAATTTTTTTTTTCAGGTTTTCGTCTTGTTAACACAAAGTGCATGGTGTTGGTCGATATGTGGAAAAAAATTCAGCACTCAAATATTGTAACCTTGCGTGAGGTATTTACCACTAAAGCATTTGCAGAGCCTTGTGAGTAATTTGTAATTGTCTTTCTGTTTGTGAGCCTCACTGTTTGAAGCCAGATTACAGTAATGAATGTTTGTATTTTATTTTAAGCTCTTGTGTTTGCATATGATTTCCATGCTGGAGGAGAAACTATGATGAGCAGACACTTTAATGACCCCAATGCTGATGCCTATTTTACAAAGAGAAAGTGGGGTAAGGAAAAGATGCAAGCCTGCTGTGTGTGTTAAATGCTTTTGCTCTCTGGGAGAGTAGTTTGTATTTTAAAATACAGTACATGTAAGTTTATCCCTGCAGTCATTCCACTTAAAGACCCTATTGCATTTTAAAAAGAAATGGGGTCAAGTTGTAACAAGTTAGGAAATAATATCTAATATGTATAGACTGAGATGAAGATGAGTTGTGAAAGACTCATGTGGATATCTGAAACTTAAATAACTGATAACATGATAGAAGTTTTATCCCTTAAGTTTTTTTTCTTTTAAAAATATAATGCTTTCTGAGTAGTGATGATTTGGAAAATTCAGTAAATTGAAAAATTAGCCCTGTAGCTTTACCACACAAAACACAATTTGTGAATCTCTCAGTAGATTTCTTTCCAGTCTTGGTGTTATGTTTTGGTTTATTTGGTTTCCTTTCGTATTGTTTTTAATTTTATTTTATATCATATTGCATTTTCTATTTATTATAAGTATTTTTCTCTTAATTTTTATATTTTCTGAGTATAATAACTTTCAGAGTTCTGTATGACTGTATATCATTTATGAGATTATCTAAACAAATGCTTTTGTTTAAAGGTAGGATTCCATGTTCTTTAAGGAACTAATCTTCAAAGTAAATTTTCAGGTAACTTCTACTTAAACAGGGAATATATTTTTTTTCTCCCTTTATAATAATATTGCAAAGAACCAGAATGTTTTAATGATATTTTGACAAATGTTTATTAAAGGATAAATCATTTCAGAGTAAAGTAATTCCATTTGAAGAAGTCTTTTTAAGTTACATATTTGAGGGGAAAGTTTGTTTCATTTTATTGTTTGGGGGTAGGAAAGAAGCATTGTATTCATTACCATAGTTTTTAATATTTTAAAGATTTTCTTGAATACATACTGAGAGAAACTACGGAGGGAGAAAGATTTGAGTCACATGACAGTATATTTTGTATTATGACTCCTTTAAGGACTCTAATTATGGATAAAAATATATTCTGTTTACTTTTAATTTTGCTTCTGACAGTTACAAAAAGAGAGCTGTGGTTACATGGCTGTTTCACATTAAAAACCTGTTCATATTGTGTGGTCATTTTTTTCCCCTTTTGCCATATCATCTGTAGACACATAATTTTGTTGAAGGGGATGTGGTATGACTTTTTCTATAGATGAACATAGTTGTAGTTGTTCAAGTTTATTTTAGTAATACCACCTGTGAAATGACTGTTGGCTCTAATTTATAGCTGGGTTTCTCAACATCAGCACTGTTGACATTTGGGACTGGATAGTTATTTTTGTAAGGGCCATCCTGGGCACTGCAGGATGTTCAGCAGCATCCCTGGTCTCTACCCACTAGTAGATGCTGATAGCAACCCCTACTCCAGTTGTGGCACCAAAAAGATCTCTAGACATTTCCAAATGTCCCTTGGGGTGGAGGGAAATTGACTCCTGTTGAAAACCACTGATTTATTGTACTTCTTTCCAGCTTTTTAAAAAATCTTAATTCTGTTTTTGGTATTGACTAGTTATTTGATAATGTAAACATTTTCACTGGAATCAGTCCTTTTTCTAATATTTGAAAGTACTGTTTGAATGGTAGTAACATCCTCAAATATACCGTATATACTTTCATTTACAGCAAATTCTGTTACAAGGCAATCTTGTTTTCCCAATGTGAATATTAAAAAAGAAAATAAGGCCAGTGTTTATATAATTTTGTAGAAACATAGATGGAAGTCTGATTTTTTCTTCTATTTGTTTTAATGTCTGTGATTATTCATTTTATTTTTATTAAATAACAGTGATATTGGTTAATAGAATCATATAGGTTTCAAGTATACAATTCTAAGATACATGATCTATATAGTGTGTTGTATGCTCATCACCCAGAATCAAACCATTTTCTGTCACCATATATTTGGCCCCTTCTTATACTATTCGTTAACTTAGCCCTCCAAAATTGCCTATTATGATCATTTAGAAAATGGGAATAATAATAATATCATGTTATATTGGAGTTGTGATGAGAGGTTTAAAATGAGAAAATGTGGGTATAGTAACTAGACAGAATCTGGCACACAGTAAGCACTTGTTATAATTATTTCTTTTTCTTATTACCAAATTTATTAAATACTTAATAAAACTTATTTAAGTTCTTTATAGTTGTCTTTGACTTTTTCTTGGTATTTATCACTAGAGCCACTTTTATCTCTAGAGCTAATGTTTTCAGATTTTTTTTTTTACAGGGACAGAGAGAGAGCGGGGGGCGGGGGAGATAGATAGGGACAGACAGACAGGAACGAAGAGAGATGAGAAGCATTAATCATCAGTTTTTCGTTGCAACAACTTAGTTGTTCATTGATTGCTTTCTCATATGTGCCTTGACTGTGGGCCTTCAGTAGACCAAGTAACCCCTTGCTATAGCCAGCGACCTTGGGTCCAAGCTGGTGAGCTTTGCTCAAACCAGAAGAGCCCACACTCAAGCTGGTGACCTTGGAGGTCCCGAACCTGGTCCTCCGCATCCCAGTCTGATGCTCTATCCACTGTGCCACTGCCTGGTCAGGCTGTTTTCAGATTTTATTATTATTAGTTCTGTCTAAATTGAGGGATAGCAGTTTTTCAATTTTCTATTTGTTTTATCCTGGAAATTTGATCCCAAGACATAAGTACTGTATTTCCCCATGTATAAGATGCACCTTTTCCCAAAAAAATTGGGGTCTAAAAACTGGGTGTGTCTTATACAGTGGTTGGTTTTTTTTTTACTTGGATTTCCTGCTTTTTTGTGCTTGTTGTCTTTGCGCTCATTGTTTCACACTTGTTACAGGTATATTATGGTAGTTTACGTTTTGCCACATTCTGCCCAGGTATGGCTCAGAAAAGATATTTGTACAGTACTGAATTCAGGTTAAAAGTGATCCAGTTTGCAAAAAGTGAATGGAAATCGTGCTGCTGAACGTAAATTTGGGCTTCCTCCAACTGAGAAATCAATCCGATATTGGATATGGGGAGAAGAAACCCTACTGAAAACGCCATGGCAGAAGAAGGCCATGAGAGGCAAGTCAGCTAAATGGCCTGATTTAGAGAGAGAATTGAACATATGGATTGAAGAGCAAAGGACAATTGGAATTCCTGTGTCCACAAAGATGGTTCAGCATGAGGCAAGAAGAATTGCTGATGAAAAAGAAGTTACTGATTTCAAAGGAGGACAAAATTGGTGCTTCAGATTCATGAAACAGAATGGACTAGGCATGTGTACACACAACAGACTTGCTCAAAAGATGCCTGAAAGCTATGAGCAGAAGGTCCTTGAATTTCA
This sequence comes from Saccopteryx bilineata, assembly GCF_036850765.1. Classification (NCBI taxonomy): domain Eukaryota; kingdom Metazoa; phylum Chordata; class Mammalia; order Chiroptera; family Emballonuridae; genus Saccopteryx; species Saccopteryx bilineata. Next base: position 189,482,774 of record NC_089491.1, on the reverse strand, counting down.
TCGTTTTGTCATCCCATGTCAGAAGACACATCAGTTTGAGTTGGGACAGATTGCAAATATGGACAAAATCCCTCTTCAAAGTCCCTCTCAAGTAACAGAACTATTGATAAGAAGGAGGTGAAAACTGTACCTGTGAAGAAGACAAGTGGACATTATAAAGTTGTTCTAGCTTGTTGTGCCATCAGAAGCAGTCTGCCTCCTGTGCTTATTTTCAAAAGCAAAACAATGCTAAAAGAAGACATTCCTCAAGGAGTGATTATCCACATTCATGACAAGGGCTGGATGGATCAGGATGGGCTGAAGATCTGGTTTGAGAAAATTTGGAGAAGGAGACCAGGTGGGCTCTTACGTAAACCTGCCCTATTAGTGCTTAATCAGTTCAGGGTGCACATAACAAAAACCACAAGGAAGATGGCTGCAGAGCAAAAAACAAAACTGCCATCATACTTGGAGACTTGACATCCAGCTCCAACTACTTGATGTCAGCAATAACAAACCCTTCAAAGCTGCCATGAGAGATGAATGGAACCAATGAATGAAGTCTTCTGGGGACAATTTGACACCATCAGGAAGAGTGAAGAAACCAATTATAGTATAGGAGAAGTTTGTACCTGGGTGAAAAGATCCTGGGATAATATCAAGATTGAGATCACTGTCAAGTTATTTAAGAAGTGTGGCATTTCAAATGCCATAGATGGAACTGAGGACGAGGCAATATATGAAAACAATGATTCATCATCAGACACAGATAAGGACAAGCTAATGGATGGGAGTTTTGACAGTGATGAGGAGTTGTATTAATTTTATGATGAATAATACTTGAGTTCTATAACTTTATGTAAATACATTTTTTTTTAAATTTTGGGCCCCAAAATTAAGGTGCATCTTATACATGGGGAAGTACAGTACCTATTTGCTATATATTGTCCCCATAATTAACCATTTTACTTTGTTGTTTTAGACCTAGTTCAAAAAGATTTATTTACAACCATATGAACACTTGGATTTATAAGGTTATTCCCTGAAATACAGTAGTCTCTCCTTTATTGACAGGATACATTCCAAGACCCCAAAGGATCCCTGAAACTGGGAGTAGTGCCAGATCATATATATAAAGTAGGCACAGTAAGAGAATAACAACAATAACCAAGAAAATAAAAGTTACATTACAACATACCATTTATAGAAGTTGGTCTCTCTCAAAATATATTATTGTATTTAACCCTTTTGTTTGTGATAATGTGTGCTGATAAAATGCTTATGTGATAAGATGAAGTGAGGTGAATGACAGGCATTGTGACATATTGGTTGGCTACTATTGTCTTTGATAATATTTTGCTTTGGGAAATCCTGGATCTTTGAGCCATGACGATGTTGATGGCTAGATATCAGTAGCAGATGATGTTGATGGTTTGGGGCAATTTAATATTTTCTAACTGTGATCCATATCAGGTAACTGAAACTACAGAAAATGAAACTGCGGATGATGGGGGGAACTACTGTAATTAGGAAATCTGGTTTAAATTTATATGGCTCCTTTTCTACTGATACAAGGATTAACAGTGACCTAGAAAATAATAATAAGAAGCACTTGTAATAATAGAATCAAAATGATGACTCTTCACAGTAGACCAGATTTTTTTGTTTCATATTTACACATAAGTGACATTCAGTGTTTTCTATTCATATTTTTGTGAATTGAGTGTCATATCTAAATGACATGGCTGTAGTGGAGGAGGCTGAGCAGTACAAGGAGAGGAAAATATTCAGCATAAGTGATGGTAGAGACTTCTATTTCCCTCAGAGAACAAGTCTCACATGCCTGAACATAGGCTGGGATTTCCACATTTCAAGTGAAATAATAATCTCTGCACTTTGTTTTTAATCAGAATTTACATTGATTCGGTCCACAATTAAGTATTCTTTAAATAATTTTTGTTTATTGTTCAATAATTATAATGGTCACAGAAGAGAGCAGTTCAGTGAGAGCTCTGCTACTGCTAACATTTTAAAGGTATACTCTCAAAATGGGAAATTTGGGTTTGTTTCTTAAATTCTTACTTACAGACTAAACTTAAATTTATATATGTATGTATATATAAATGAACAAAATATGCCATGAATATAAATGAAATTTTCTGTTAATTATGGTTTGAATATTTTAGTCTTTTATTATTTAAATTAAGATTTTAAAAAATTATTATTTACTTTATAGGTCAACACGATGGACCATTGCCCAGACAGCACGCTGGATTGTTGCCAGAATCTCTTATTTGGGCATATATTGTCCAGTTGAGTTCAGCATTGCGTACCATTCATACAGCAGGTTTGGCATGTCGAGTTATGGACCCAACAAAGATTCTTATAACTGGGAAAACAAGGTACTAGCATTTTGAGTTTTGTGTTCTTTATTGAGCATTTAGCCTATGACAACTTTTAAATAAAGCATGAGGATTTGTTTTAATGTTACCTTTCATATATTCCATCCAGAAGAATTGCTGTGTCTTTGAGTTCATTTGTAAGTTTTAAAAAAATGTTGAATTCTTAATAAAATGTCTATTTATAAAACAAGAATCTTATAAGGGTTTGGAGGTATGTATGGCTAGGGTTGGGGGCATATACAGGTAATGTCAGTACCACTTTCCTGTGTACAGTGGTGGTTCTCAAGTTTTAGTATGAATCAGAATTGCCTGGGGGACTTAGCACAGATTGTTAGGCTCCGGCCCTAGAGTTCTCATTCAGTAAATATGGAGTGGGGCTTGAGAATTTGCATTTTCAACAGGTGCTAGGTAATGGCTGTTGTTGCTGATTGGGTCCCATGCTTTGAGAACCACTGATAGAGTTGAGTACACAGACCCTGACTTCAGCAGAGTGTCGTTTTAGTTGTAATTTTGAGAATTGTCTTGAGCAGCATAACATGAAGAGCTCAAGAGTACCAGATGACATGGGCTCCCATCTTGGCTGTTAGTTGCTGTCTTTAAGACCCTGGTCAAGTTACTTAACTTCTATGTGTTCAGTAACCTTATGAGATAGGTACTAATCTCTCCATTTTTCATATTTATAAGGTACCTATCTCATAAGATTATTGAGAGGATTGAATGAATTACTATGTAACATGCTTCCAGTGTTGCCTAATATATCTTCAGCAAGTATTAGCAAGGTCTATCATTTGATGTCTTTGAATCTTAATTTTCTCATCTTGGTGATTGGTAGAGGCTGTATGGGGGTAGGACAGGAGATTAGAGTAGATAATATTCTGAGATCCTTCCAAATATAGGAAATGATAAATTTCCACCACTATATAATTTTTTAGATCTCATTTTAATTATTTTCTTTAAATTCTTTGATCTTTAAAGGTTGCGAGTAAATTGTGTTGGAGTATTTGATGTTTTAACATTTGATAACAGTCAAAATAATAACCCATTGGCATTAATGGCTCAATACCAGGTGAGTCATAATTAACATGAATACTTAATAATTTAAGGCTTGATCTTTTTCTTTAAAAAAGACAAATTTTGTTTATTTTAAAATACTTCAAGGTTTTAAGTGTAGATTTCAACTTATTCTGGGTGTCTTTATGCTAAGTTTGAATATGTATTTCTTAATCACTGTGATGCATTTAGTGTAGAGAGAGCCCTTATAAGTTGGAATATATACAATTAATAACAGTGTCTGACTCTAGCTGTTCAAATGAAAATAGATTTATGTGATTACAGAATTTGTCCTCAGCAGAGTTTAAAACTGATTAATTGGTCAGCTGATTGAATTATATTAAATGAGCTTTTTTATCTTTTTCCCTTTTAGAACAGTTGTTCCACTACCAATTTGAAAATTTTAGAAATACTTTCAAAGGAATAGTGTTGTATTGCCATTTTTAAGTAATTTTTTTCTTTGTACATTATCAGGATTTGGTTATAGTCTGATTTTATAATAATAGTATGGATTTAAATCCCATTATGTTCTGAGCAATTTCTTTATTTTTATTAATCCTAAGGTATAGAATGAGAAGCTGTCTACAAGGAGTGTTAAGTGTAGCTGTTTTGGCCCTGATTATGCTGTGCAAATGACATGGCTAAAGTATGTTTCAGGTCATTCGTTCCTATTACAATACATTCTTTGGAGGCTATGCTACTGTCATCTTAAGGCAATATTCTCATTGTGTAAGAAATTTTTTTGTTTGATACAGGCAGAATCTCTTCTTCTTGTTACATGGAAAACCAAGAACACCTTACCTTCCCATTACCCTTCTCATTTCGACTTCTGTTTAAATCTTGAAAAAAGATTTTAGTTCACTTACTGTAAAACGAAATTTCAGAACAAAAAGGAAAGGACAGACTGAGGAGTAGAGTCTAGGTAGTGTGTAGTATTCCATTCCTGCATAAACTTCTCTCACCAGAGGCAATGCAATCTCATTCAGTTAGTTGTATGCAGGCGGCTTCTCTTGTTTCCCTTCAGCTCTGCTTGTACTCACCTCAACAGCAGCCAAGCTGTCCTGGTTGGTAGCACCACCTAGTGGCCACTACTTGGAAGAATCTGGCTACTTTTCCCCCAGTGGCAGCAGCTTCCTTCTGCCTAAGGAGGATTGCTCCCTCCTTTTTTGTCTAGGGTAGTTGTTTCTTACCTACTTTTCTTCTTATTTTCTGTCTTATATTTATTGACTGGCTCTGAAAATTTTTCTTCATAATCGTGCTAACAGTGACTACTGACTGTTAAAAATACTAGTGATGTTCACGGACAGTTTTATATTTTTGAAGAGAAAGTAGACATTGTTTAGAACTATTGCCAATAACCTCTGTTGGAAGTATCTGGAAACTCATGTCTGAATTAAAAACACCCTTCCTAGTTTGATTTTTTTCCCCAGTGAATGTCACAGCAGTATCATTTTCCATTTTTTCCTCGCAAATGTACATTATTTCAGTTCTGTTATGGGTTGTGAAATTAACCTTGAAAAACAATTCCTCATAAGAAAAAGTAATCTCAGAGTTCCAAACAAACAACTTTTAAGTAAACATTTGGGGCAGCTGATTGGTAAGTTAGTGGCTGCCTTCATTCATAAACTCAGGCTACTTTGAACCCGTTGTCACCGTCCCTTTAGTTTTCATGAGTAAAGGATATATCAGGTTTTCTTTTCTTTCTCTTTTTTGGGGTTGGGTATATATGTGTGGGAGAGTTTTCATATAGCTTATATGTAAGGTAAAGGAGAGAATTAAAGATAGTTTCAAACAGGGGGCTGTGATTTTATAGAGAAGAGGACAAGGAGTACATTGTTTCCTGTAGTCTATTTTTCATAGTCTATCTCAGACACGTGAATAGAGACTGACTTTCAGTAAAATGAACATAAGTAGAGCCATAGATAGAATTAAAAAAATCAAAACATCAAGAATCTGGAAGAAACTGAAAATGAGTTGGGGGGGGGGATCTCCAGAATTCAACAAATGGGGGAAAAACCAGATGGAAGTAAGAAGCAAAATAACACTGGATGATTAATTTAGCTGGGAAATAAGGAGAGTTACTGAGTTTCTAATTAATGCCTTTTATTTAAAAAAATTAGTTCTCATTTAATCAGGGTTATGGAACATGTATATTTTATTTCTAAAGTGAGTACTCCTACCTTGAGCCAGCTTTAGAAAGGTGGTAGAAAGTACTTAAGTCATATGCTTCTGTTCTATAAACCCATCAGTCCCTCAGTTCTCTTGGACTTTTGTTTTCCTATCTCATGATAGGCACTAATGGGATGTTCTAAGGGGGAGGTTTAGTTACAGTATCAATCCAGGGTGGAGCTAACCAGAAAAGTCTACTGTTTTCAGGGTTTGGAAGCTGTGTGTTGATACATGCTGTTCACATACTTGATAAATAACAACTCTCAGTTTGCTTTGCTGATGACATTGGATTGCAACACTTTAGAGAAATTTCCAGTTAGAGTTTACATGCACTGATTTATGATTTGGTTATTGTAACTTGGAATGTTTACCTGATCTTGAGAATGACTGAAGGGAATTCTTCTTGAGTTCGTTTATGGCAGCGCCCTTCAGAGAAAGAAACAATGGCAGCAGTGACATTTCCCATGCCACCTTCCCTTCCACCTCTGGCTCCTACTTCTGCACTTGTAATGAAGTTTTAAACAGTTTTTCTGCCATGAATTCTTGGTAGCTCTTGTCTTGATAGACTCAAAGTAGCTTGTTTTTCTAATCATTTTTCCACTGATTATGGGATCTTATGTTCTAACGTGGGATAAATATTTAAATTTGAACTTCATGTTGTTTTAGTAATGGAGTGTGACTTCCTCTTAGATGTTATTTGGGTAGAATTTTGTTACGGATAGCTATATAGTGCTAAAGTTTCATTAGTGATTGCCTTGAAATACTCTCCCGATGTCACAAATGTACCATTATAAACTTTCCACAAGGTCAGTGGGTGGGTTTCAATTCCAGCTGCATAGCAGAATCTCTTGTGGAAGTTTTAAAAAATACCATTACCTGGCTTTTATCCCAGATTAATAATAGCTCCAGAATAGAGATGAAGGGGTGGCCACTGGGTGTTTTTTTGTTTGGTTTCTAAGCTCCTCAGGTGATTGTAATGGATAGCTAGGTTTGAAAACAACTCTTACTAAACCAATATTTGGGAAATGAACAGTGTACCCAGTAATTCAAATGAGATCTCAGAATTTGAAGATTTAACAGTTTTCTGTAGAAATTACTTCAGAGGATTTTGCTTAATCTGAGCTGCTCCATTCTCCCAGGTGTATGCTTATTAATAGTTACCTGCCAAGCAGGGCCGTTTGGGGTATCTATTTCCTGGAATTAAAATAGGTAATGGAGAGCTCACCTCAATCCAACCAGTTGTCTTTTGAAAGGCCTTTTAGATGAAAGGCCTCAGAATGGTAATCTTAAAAAAAAAAAAGGGGGGGGGGTAGGAAACCTGGTGGTTACAACAGACTTGGAGATCTTTCACAGTGGGAGCGGCATTTTCAGCGTCCTAGAGAGCATACTTGAAATCAGGTAATGGCTGGTGTCGGGTTTGGGATAATGGGATAACTTTTCTTCAATCTTCCAATGCCCACACTATTTTAGTCATCATGGGAGATGAGAAAAGTGCATATCACAAATTTTAATGATCATAATAAAGCAGCCTTAAATTTCTTGTAAGAGTAAGAGAATCAGCTTTATTTAAGTTTTTTAAAAAATTAATAATTTTAGGTAGCAATTCTGTAGTTAGCACATGAATTTTTGAGTAATGTTTCTTGAGGGATAGCCCTGGAGCTACCTTAATGAGAATTACCTGGGTGCTTTAACAATGCTGGGCCCAGGCCCAGACCTGCGGAAAGAAAGTCTCTGGTGAAGAGGCTCCCCGCTGATCTTGATGGTCACCAGTATTGAGACCCCTGTGCTGAGCTCTGCAGCTTCATTGTACAAGAGTTTTCCCATGCCAACATTAATGCCAGTATATTAAATTTCCTATAAAATAAAAATTAAAAGCTTATTTATTTTTTTATGTCAGCAAGCAGATCTGATATCATTAGGAAAAGTTGTGTTGGCTTTGGCTTGCAACTCTTTGGCAGGAATTCAGCGAGAGAATTTACAGAAAGCCATGGAACTGGTGACAATCAACTACTCCTCTGACCTGAAGAATCTGATTCTGTAAGTTTTAATATTAAGCATGTGATGATCATATGAGATAAGACAGCTTTTTCCTAGGGTCCTTTTTACAGTGATTCTGTTCATTTTAGTTTCCACTATTTAAAATCAGGCAAAACACAGTTAAGCAACTTGTAATTTATTTTTATTGCTAAATACATTTTTCTTGGGATAAATTTATAAACTAGTGTGTTTAAATCAGTTACTGATGTTTTAAATATTTTGCTATAGTATACCCTCTAAAACTATTGGTATCTACTGGCTAAATATGACTGCTTAAGTTTAAACTAATTAAAGTTAAATGAAAATTTAAAATTTTGTTCTTCCGCACTAGCCATGTGTTAAGAGCTCAAAAGCCACATGTAACTCTTGGCTAATATTGGACATTGGAAACATAGAACATTTCCATCATCTTAGCAAGTACTATTGGATAGTGCTGCTCAAGAGAGTGGTCAGTCTCTTTGTGAAAACTGACCTAAGTAAACCTCAGGTGCATTTCACTTACATGTTCTATGGCCAGAGCACCCATTCCAGAAAACATACGTATATGTAAAGGTCTCTGTGCTTCTACTTCAGCATTTTCAGATCCCAAGGAATCCTTGTGTGTAGGTTTGAAAGGAATATGGCTTAAGAGAAACCCACTGTGGACTACTGTCACCATAGAAGAACTTCTCCCTGTTTAAGATACCTCTAATACTCAGGAATTCTGGAGCGTGGACAACCCTAAGTTATTCTAGAGAACAGGAACAAGTACTAGGGAGTCTCTTTTGAGATTTGTCCTATTATGTTCTAAAAGCAATTAGAGCCTGACCAGGTGGTGGCGCAGTGGATAGAGCGTCGGACTGGGATGCAGAAGGACCCAGGTTCGAGACCCCAAGGTCGCCAGCTTGAGCTCAGGTTCATCTGGCTTGAGCAAAAAGCTCACCAGCTTGGACCCAAGGTTGCTGGCTCGAGCAAGGGGTTACTCGGTCTGCTGAAGGCCCACGGTCAAGGCACATATGAGAAAGGAATCGATGAACAACTAAGGTGTTACAATGCACCACAAAAAGCTAATGATTGGTGCTTCTCATCTCTCTTTGTTCCTGTCTGTCTGTCCCTATCTGTCCCTCTCTCTGACTCTCTCTCTGTTCCTGTTTTAAAAAAAAAAAAGATTTAAAAGCAATTAGAGCTTATTTCCTTTTTCAGTCTTTAGCTTCTAGTTGTTCCTTCTGGTTTTTCTTGTACCCCTGGATGATCCTGTTTCCTTTTGGACTGGCCTTGGGGCTTGGAATTAAGGGATGGAGGATGAGGCTGCCCACCTGTGCTTTGTTACATTGTCATAAATACCCTGTTTGTGACAGAACACTTGAAGCCAGTGGTACCTGGTTCCTGTTAATAGTCAAATAAGATGATTTCTCTTTTAAGTGAAAATATAGTTTCATATATTATCACAACAGTGACTCCTAGCTTTAGTTTGCAACACCTAGGATGTTTCTAATCTCAAGTTATAATCTCCAAAGTGTCCTTTTAAAAAAGAGAGAGTGAAGGATATAAATGTAACAAAGTTGGCCATAGATTAATAATTTTTGAAATTGGGTGATGGGTACATGGAGATTCAATATGTAGTTTTCTCTACTTGCATAAATATTTGAAATTTTTCTTAATAAAAAGTGAATAAACAGAAAGGTCATACTTTACTATTAAATAATATATTCATAGAATAGTGAACTATGTATCACATACTTTCAGACTGATATGAATTAATTTACTTAATTCTCCCAGTAATCCTATAAATTAGGTATCATTATTAACTCCATCTTAAAGGTGGCAAAACTGAGGCAGAGAGATAAAGTAACTTGCTAAAGTCATATAGTTTGTAAAACTGTAAGTATGAGTAGTGAGATGTAAATATGTCAGTAATACAGACGAATAGCTAAGATACAGATTATCCACCTGAATATGTCATTCATTTATTTAATGAAAGAATGCCTGCCAAATGCCAGGTGCTTAAGATGTTTTGCACAGGTGCACAGAATTCCCATCTTCTGCAGCTTCCACCCTGTGGGGAGGAGTTAATAATCATGTGAACAAGTAAGCTGTTGGCAGATAATGAAAAGTCCTGTGAATAAAAGAGGGCAACTATAAGCAGAGCGTGAAAGAGTGGGAGGCTGCTTTACTGAGAGTGGCTAGCAAATGGCTTACCTGTCAGAATGAGCAGTAGGAAGTGAGTGATAATTACTGTAATTCTAGAAGGTAGCCCTTAAAACTTAATTTTTTCCTGTCTTAGTGGTAATGATAGAAGAAACTTAATTGATCTTTCTGATGTGCATTAGTACATGAAGATTTCTCCGAAATTAATATACCATTACAGCTGGTAAATGAAGTAGCAGAGGACAATTTCCTAAAAAGCCGAGGCTCATTTCGTTTATCAAAATTGAAGACCCAGTTTTAGTTTCAAAAATTATTTTTGAGAAGCAACGAAAAATTTTCCTACACAACCACCCCTATTTCACGTCTCCAAAAAAGTATGCAACCATCTTTTCATCTCCCAGTTGTAAAGAAGGGTTTAGAAATGGAAATGGTAAGGGCACCTTCAGTTTTCTTTCCTCATTTTCGTAATATAAATGTGGAGAAAGACCGTGTTCTCCATTGGCTCTTGAGGTTTTCCAAAGAAAAGAAATATAATTATTAAGCTCCGAAAGTGAACTTGACTTGCATGAAAAAATATTTTCAAAATTGTGTACACTGATATGGGAGCAGCAGTGACAGCTGCGTGCTTGTGGGTTATTTTTCAAATTGCATGTTTGGTGTTCAAGTGATTTCTCTGTATGTTGGGTAGGTATTTGTTGACTGACCAAAACAGGATGCGAAGTGTCAATGACATCATGCCTATGATTGGTGCTCGGTTTTATACTCAATTGGATGCTGCTCAAATGAGAAATGATGTCATAGAGGAGGACCTTGCAAAGGTAAAGAGTGCATTTAAGAGCCTGTATACAGGCTTGCATCTCTGTGTATAAATAGATATAAAGCTTAGTAAATATTGTCCAGAATATAGTGTGTAGTTGGCTAAGATTGTTTGCAAATACTTTTCCCGTACTTAATGGTTAGTATTCTAATTCCCTGTGTGGCATTTGTTTTCTTCTCTTTTGTTCATGAGCTTGTATAGTGATGTGACAAAAATCTTGATTTTTTTTTATGTAAATGACTTTAACAATTTTTTTAAATGGCCAATTGTTTAATTTAGTATTAACTACTGTTGAATGACATGGACATATTGTGTTTAAAAGTATAACCAAAAGGTTGGACTTTTAAGATTTTTTGCTTAAAGGTACTATTGGTACAGGATACCAGTTTTTGTAAACTTGCTTTTATGTTTAGTTAGCTGGAACATTAATATTCTGTCTCTTTTTAAAATGTTTTATAGGAAGTTCAAAATGGAAGACTGTTTAGGCTTCTAGCAAAATTGGGAACAATCAATGAGAGGCCGGAGTAAGGATTTACAGTATTTATAATGCATGTTCAATCAAGGGCATGGTTTTACATAACAAGAATGAGTATACCTTATTCTTACTGGTTTTATTTGGAAAAAGGGAAAAATTTTCATGTTAAGTGACCTTAAGTCTATTGTGAGTCATTAGGGTGCTATGTTTTAATTACAGCCTAGGCATGGTTGTTCTTAAGGATTTCACACACATATGTACATATGCACAACTGGCAAAGGCAGGCAGGGCAGCTTCACTGCTGTTGTGACTGTAGTGTAAGGGTCAGTTCAGGAATGTCACCTCTGTTCACAGAGACAGGTAAATCTCATTGCTTGAGGGATTTTTTTGACCACAGAATTCAAATCCACTTACCATTCTTCAAAGTTAAAAGATTCAATTTGTATTTTTCCTAATTTTCTAAATGAAGAGAACATGGCTGTATGTTGAACCACTTTTTAGAAACTTTTGTCTTCTGGCATTTATCTCTATTTTTAAATGTATGCCTGTAGTACTTTTTCTTGATTTTGTTCACTATTTAACTCAGCTAATGATTTTGTCCTGTGAAAGAGGCTTTATCTTTCAAACCCCTTCCCCTGACTGAAAATGCATGCACACATGCTAACACACACACACACACACACACTGTCTCTCTCTCTCTCACACACAACCAGTTAACCCATAAATTTTGAATTCTTATTCACTGTTTACATTATTATAACAAGGTAAATGCTGTTAATAGCAGCACCACATAGTAAGTTATAACTGATTCTTTTGTATTGTTTCTTGTTTTCATGATGTTAATAATTATCTTATATACATAACTACTAAACAAATGAAAAGCTATTTACTGCCAGTTTATTCCAAACTCTCTGCCAGAGTTATAAAACACCTTTCCTTATGGTCAAAAATAGGTAACCTATCAGTTCCTCTTTTTTTTCTCCCCCTTAGAGAAATTGCCCCTGGAGCCTCTGTCCTTCTGTTCCTATCTGGGCTGGTTGTGCTTTAAGCCTGCTCACACTCACACTTTAGAACTGGAGCTTCCCTTCACTTTTATCCTGGGAGTTTTCATTGTGTCTCCCTTTGTGTTGGATATCCCGTTTCTTGCTTTTTTCCTTGGTTTATTTTTTTTTTTATTTATTGGAGCACATCCTGTAGCTTCCTGAGAAAAGGTGAGTTTTTTGAGTTTTTGCCAGTCTGAAAATATCTTTATTCTACTTTCATACTTTATTAATAGTATGATTAGGTATAAAATTGTAGATTGTCCATAGAAAATTTGTGTTGTTCATTAAATCTTTTGAATAGATTGCATATGAACACATTTAAAAAAAAAGTAGTAAAGGGTCTGCAGTAAAATTAATCAAATCTCTCTTTTATACCTGACATGCCCAATATCTAATTTCTCCACCACCCTTTATTAGTTTCTGATACATACTTCCCAGGTTATGATTGTATTCTTATTTCCCCACACATACCCTACTCTCACCCATCAATTTTTGACATAAACAAATTTTATAAACCATGCAATTGCCTTTTTTGTATATTACTTTTTTTCCTATGATAATATATTTTGGAAATCATTTTGTTCAGACACGTTTAGTGTTAGTGGTTTACAAACATGACCTAACATCCTCATAACAACCCTGTGATATTCCCATTTAACAGAATTGAGGCATGAAAAGGTAAATTCTTTGTCCTAGCTGGGTAGCTGAGTTAGTTAGAGCTTTGTCCTGATACACCAAGGTTGCAGGTTCAATCCCTGGTCTGGACACATGCAAGAATTAACAAATTAAAATTAGTTCTTGGATGGATGGAATGGGAAATTAATGTTTCTTGCTCTCTCTTTCCCCGCCTTCTGTCTCCCACTCTCTTCTTCTCCCCCCTTCCCACTGTCTCTAAAATCAATAATTAAAAATTAAAAAAAAGAAAAGTAGATACTTTGTCCAAGATCACATAATTAGTAAGTATATGAGCCAGGTTCGAATCAGGCATTATGATCCAGAGTCTGTGCTCTTCACCAAATCACTCTGTTCCTCGTATCTTATGGTCATATCATTTGATAGTCCATCTTATGGATGCACTGCTTTTCCAGTTCCTTATTAATGGCCATTTGGGTTGTTTTCAGTCTTTTGCTAGTATAAACAATGCTGAAGGGACTGACTTAAATACTTCATTGTGTGTATGCATAAATATAGGCCCAGTTGTGATAGTTAGGTCAGTGGGAATGTCACTATAATTTAACAGTTATTAAAGAAGGGTTTACAATGCATGAGGGTCTTTCACCAACAATACTTTTCTCAAACTTCTGGATTTTTGAGAACCTGATAAGTACAGTTTTATGTATTCTTTTTTCTTTTTTAAGTGAAAGGAGGGTAGATAGACTTCCACATGTGCCCTGACTAGGATCCACCTGGTAACCCATCTGGGGCTGATGCTCAAATCAACTGAGCTATCCTCAGACACCCCAGGCTAACACTCAGACCAGTTGAGCTACTAGCTGCAAGAGGGGAAGAGAGAAGGGAGAGGCGGAGGAAGAGAAGCAGATGGTTGCTTCTCATCTGTGATGTGACCAGGGATCGAACCCGGAACTTACACAGGCTGGGCCGATGCTCTATCTACTGAGCCACCAGGGCCATTTTGTAGTTCTTTTTAATGAGCATGTTGCCTGATATTTTTGTTTTGTTCTTTTTGATATATTTTAGCTAGAGAGATTTACCCTTTGTGTGTGGGGGGTTCTGTTTTTCTTTTATTTATTTTTTTGACTGCTTAATTTTTTCCCACGTAGGCATTTATATATGTAGTCTAATTGATGAAACTTCCTTTATGCCTTTAGATTTTTGGTCATAGTTAGGAAATTAGGAAGGCCTTTTCCATTGCAAGATTATGAAGGAATTATCTCTAGCTTTCTTCTAGAATATTTATATTTTTTATATTAAAATTTTTTATATATAGGATGTAAGCTATGAATCCTAGAAGACTACCTAGTGGTCCAAAAACTATTTATTCAGTGGTCTAGCTTTCCTCCACTGGCTTAGGGCAGCATGTTTCATACCATTTCAAGGACTAACATTTTAAAATCTAGCAGTGCTAGTTATTTCTTATGTTTGTTTTATTTTCTGTTGTTTTTCTAAAACTTTAATATTCTGTATAAATTGTATAATCAACTTGTTTTAGTTTAAAAAAAGTCAGTGAACCTAGAATTTTTATTGAGAAGGTTACATGTTAAGCTTATTAATAAACTTAAGGAGCATACGTGTTTTTTGAGGTTGAGGTCTCTTAACCAAGAGAATGGCATGTCATTGGATTTGTTGGCTTCTGCTTTAGTAGTGTTCATTGTGCAAGTTGTTCTTTGTATAATTACAGCAACCAAGGTTATTCTCGGGTATTTTTTCCTGTATTATAAATGGGATTTTCCCCCCATTCTGTTTTTTAGACTGCTTGTTATCAATGTACATAAAAATTCTTGATTTCTATAAATTTTATACCCTATTACTTTATAGTTTTTCAGTAGATTCTCTTGGGTTTCCTGGCATAGAGTTATATATTCAAATATTAATAGTTATATTTCCTCCTTTTTAATATCTATAATTTTAATTCCTCTTAAATGATTGTTAGCTAGTACCTCTAATAGTACATAGCTGAGTAATAGTAATGATAGTTTCATTCAAAATTTAAGGCATTGCTCCTTTGTCTTTTAACTTGCAGACAGATTTAAAACCATTTTCTTTCCAAATCCTTTCCCTCCCCTTTTGCTCTTAGGGTCTTCTCTTTACCACTGATGTTCAGAAATTCATACTGATGTGCCATGGTGTGGGGTTTTTAATTCATTCCGATGAATCAACATGTGGCCCTTTTCATCTTGGAAGCTTACATTCTTTATATCTGGGAAGTTGTGGTCATTGTTTCTTTGATAACTTCTCTTCTCTCTCTGAAATATCCATTGTTCAGATGTTAGACTTTACAACTAATTTTCTAATATTTTCTTCTGTTTTTTGTATCATATATTTTTGTTGACTTTCTAGGCAATTAACTTATTTTATCTAAAAGGTTTCTTCAGTCTTTCTTTGAAATTTATATTCTACTGTCATATTTTTTATTTTAAAGAACTTTCTGCTTTCTCAGTGTTTCTCTCTTATGGCCTCTAATTTTTGTTTCTCTGAGGTGGCAATTAGAGATTTTCTTGTTTGAAGTTTTGTTCTGTTCCCTGCAATATCTCACAGGAACAAGAATTAAGAATTTGTTTACATCTCCAAAGCATTTCTGATGCTTGGCTGTTCATTTATATTAAACATATGACCCTAAAAAGCTCATGGAAGACTCCTTGTGGGGGCAGAAATTTTGACAAACTTTCTCTCTGTAGTTTAAACCTTGTAGCCGATCTTTAGGGAGCTAAGGAGGGGAGAGTGTTGGTTGAATATTCTCACTCATCAATCCTCAGTTTATGGGGTGCCCACCCCATTCTTAGAATGCAGACTCGTGTTTTAACATGGCCTAAGGCTGCCTTGTCTGACCTCTCTTTTATCCTTACTTCAAACCTGCCTTTTTTCTTTTTTCTCCTCCTCTCTCTTCCTTCTCCCTCTCATTGTCCTTGTCCTTTCTCCTCCTTGCCATCCCTCTCTAACCCTCCCTGTGTACTCTTTTTCTCTAGTCTTTTCCTGCCCAACCGCATGCAGCCACACTGACCCTCCTTTTGTTTCTGCAGTGCTCCATGCTCTATCCTTTGCAGATGCGGGTGCCTCTGCAGAGCACCTTTCCTCTGGGGAGCTGTGCTCCTGTCCCAGATGGACTCATGTCTGTTCTGTACTGTGTCTCTTTCTTAATAGCGTTATTTAAATATGGAATTACAGCCTTCTTTGGTTATTGAATTTCTGTTTTTCCTACTAGACCAGTGGTCAGCAAACTGCGGCTCCTGAGCCATATGCAGCTCTTTGGCCTCTTGAGTGTGGCTCTTCCACAAAATCCCACGTGTGGGCGCTACCTCGATAAGGAATGTACCTACCTATATAGTTTAAGTTTAAAAAATTTGGCTCTCAAAAAGAAATTTCAGTCGTTGAACTGTTGATATTTGGCTCTGTTGACTAATGAGTTTGCTGACCACTGTCTTCCTTAAGTTCCAAAGGTCCTGACAACTAACTGGTTATCTGGTCAGTTCTTCAGTTCTTTGCAGCACACTTTCATACCATCACTGAGGGTAGGAAATCAAGCTCCACCCCTGGTGCCTAGACGGGTTTCTGTTTATGCTTCCTGAGTAAACATATGCCTAATTCTCTCTCTGCTCTGTAACCTAAAGCTGGGAGGGGGAGAGGAGAATTTCTTTAACCTATTTCTAAAGTTATCTAAAGACATTTCTCTCTTCCCCATTTTATTTAATGGTAAGGGCCTAAATAAAGAAGTGATTCCAAAACTAGGGTGTTTAAAGGGTGTTTGTCCTTGAGAATTGGAAACTGGTATTCATATACTTGCATGTTAAGTGAGATTATTTTTTAAAATAAATGTGGACAATATGAGCATAAAATGAGAAAAAAATTATTTTCGCCTCTTAACTTTCGGAGTATTAAAAAAACTGCACAAAACCCTTTTATTTATTGGAGAAAATAAAGCTAGTTTTGAGTTCAAAGAATAAAAATATGGCCATGTGGCATATAGCATGAATTATTGAGGTAAAATATTACCATCTCCAGGTTTCAGAAGGATCCTACCTGGTCGGAGACTGGAGACCGTTATCTGTTGAAACTCTTTAGGGATCATCTTTTTCATCAGGTGACAGAAGCGGGTGCTCCTTGGATTGACCTCAGTCATATCATTTCTTGTCTTAACAAGGTAATTTGTATCTGGGTTTGTAAGACATAGCACTATCTATAGTTTATAAAGTTGCATTTTCTACAAATACTAAGAGAATCAAGAAATTAAGATGGGCCCTGGCTGGTTGGCACAGCAGTAGTAGAGCCTTGGCTCAGCGTGTGGATGTGTGGAAGTCCCGGGTTCTATTCCCGTCCAGGGCACACAGAAGTGACCATCTGCTTCTCTACCCCTCCTCCTCTCCTTTCTCTCTCTCTCTATTTCTCCCTCTCTCTCTCTCTCTCTCTCTCTCTCTTTTCTTCTTCTTCTTCTCTCCTCCCCTCCCCTTCCCTCTTCTCCCCTCCCCTCCCCTCCTGCATCCAGGGCTTAACTGGAGCAAGTTGGCCCTAGGTGCTGAGGATGGCTCCATGGTCTCCGCTTCAGGCACTAAAAAAATGGCTTCGGTTACAATGGAGCAATGCCCCAGATGGGCCGAGTATCGCCCCTAAATGGGCTTGCCAGGTGGATCCCGGTCGGGGTGCATGCGAGAGTCTGTCTCTGCCTCCTCTCCTCTCACTAAAAATATATCTATAAAAAAAAAGAAGGAAGAAATTAAGATGTATTCTACTGTAGTTTACAAGACATTTTATTAATAATTTTTAGAGTAGAGTTTTTTTAAAAACACCTAAATGTGTAACATCTTTCATTGTGGGTCTTTTTATTGTGGTGTTTTGACTGCCTTCGCAACCACCTTATACTGTATTTTATTTACATGTTATTTTGTTATGCCAAATACAACACGTGATAAAACAGCAAAATAATTTTGTGCTTAAATATGTTTTAAAAGTTTAATCCCTTTTTTCTGAACCATTCTGAGTCATTTTGAATGTCCTGCATTTTACTAGTTTATTTACTGTTAAATATGGGGATACTGATCAGGTATAATCATGAAAGCACAGTACTCGTAATGTCGGTAGTCCCAGCTGTTATAAATGGGGAATTAGATGAGAGATATAAATTTCCTTGAGAGGTGAACTTTGTGTTCTAGAAAGGGCTAAGAAATACAGTTTACAGAAGGAGGGAAGGCATTTTCATTATGGATTACTTAGAATTTCAGAGTTTAGAATGGGTCTCCAGAAGGAAATCCTAGCCTTTGTATAGGTTTCTGTCTAAATCAGGGATTGACAACTTGCCCATGGGCTAAATCCATTCAATGGCCTATTTTTGTATAGCCTACATGTTAAGAATAGTTTCTGAATTTTTTAAAGATTGTTAAAAAAAAAAAAAAAACCAAAACACTAAGAAAGGATTAATGTGACAGAAACTGTATGTGGCCCTGAAATTTCAAGCATTTACTAATGGCCCTTTATAGAAAACATCTGTTCTCTGGTCTCAACTGTCCCTAAATGACAAGCACTAGGAAAAGGACCCGCTCTGTCATAGGGTTTAGAACTGTTAACATACATGTGTTAACCTGCCAGGAAAAATACCGTGCTGTTTTGATTTTGAGCACTACTTTGTTTTGTTTGAATTTCCTTAAAACTGTACATTAAGACAGAACAAAACTGTATGTACCATTGAACTAATCCCATATAATTTATATATTTATTTGTCCTTTTCCCTTAAGAGGAAAACTTCTTCCTTGAGCAATGAGTGGAAGGTAATTCTACCAAATTTTAGAAAATAGCATCCATAGTATTAAAGCACCAGTGACTAAAACTCTATAGAACCTAGTATAAATGATAGAGATCTTATGGACTGAGGAGAGACAGGTATCATAAGAGAAGATTTTTTAATGACTATTAGGAAATGAAGAAAAATCTGTTTCATTGCATAACATAGCTAGTAGTAATTAAATCTATCCCAAATCTGAAAGTTTGACTAATTTTCTAAATTTGGAAAAGAATGTAAATCAATTAAAAAGGAAGGATAGCCACATTGATGATATAAAAATTAGAATTTAACATAGCTTAAATAATGACTAAACGAGTAAAATGATTCAAAAGCTTGAGTCTTCAGAATTAATTTTAAACATTTTAATGAATTAATGAAAGAAAGGAAAAATGGGCACTGAAGACTAACAAAAACAAAGTGAAGATCATAGCAAGATAAGTTATTTGATGGACTAAGGATTAGTGTTTATACTTTATAGAGACCTCACTAAAATACGACTGCTAAATCCTTATATATCAGTGGATAAAGACCATAAACTGGCATTCATACAAGTGGAAGTAACAGAAGTGAACGTATGAAAGCATTTGGTCACATTGAGATACTCATTTGATGGGGAGTTGCTGCTAACTTGGTACAACTTGTACATTAGTGGTGTCTGATATTTTCTTGGAAAGCGATTGTCTGTCTGTAATCTCTAAAATCACTCACACTTTCTGACTCTGGACTTTTAAATCTTTCTCCTAAGGCAGTCATTCTATAGAAGAAAAAAGTAGATGAGTATTTTCATCGCACTGTAATTTGGGATACAAAAAAATCGGGAGATATTGGGGGAATAATTAAATTATGGAATATAATGCAAACAATTGGGAAAAGCATGAAAGATAGGAAGAAACACAGGCAGCATTTGTGTGAGACGCTTCTGAGCGGGAGTGTGCCTGCTGCCTTCTGAGGGGAAATAGTGTGTCTGGAAGGGGGTGTAACAACATTTTTTAAAATAGTTTATTATCATTGCAAAGTGTCCTAAAATAGATAAAGTAGATAACTTTTGCACAGTATGAACCTCATATTTTGTGTATCTGTTTCAGTTAGATGCTGGTGTGCCAGAAAAAATAAGCCTCATTTCCAGAGATGAGAAGAGTATGCTTGTGGTGACTTACAGTGACTTAAAGCGCTGCTTTGAAAATACTTTTCAAGAACTGATTGCAGCTGCCAATGGTCAGTTGTAGTATTTGCTGACAGCACGCAGGACGTGGCTAAAGAGCTGAACTAATAGCGAATTGCACTAAGGCTGAACTGTTTCCATCATCTCACGTCACATCTGGGAAACAAACAAGATGCGCAGAGCTGCTTGCATTTCAGTCAGGTACACTGTTACTTGAAAGGAAGAATGTCTCAGTCATCCTAGAGCTGTGGCTGCTGTTGAGGCCCTATCTGTGAAGAGTTTATTTTAGATTAAGGAGCACCATTAGGTGAATGATGTTCCAGCTTTGGTTTTTTTCCACTTGTATATGCACTAATTTTATTTTTTTAAAGACTTTTTTCCTGATCTTTGAACTTTTGCCACATTGTATACTTATTAAGGAAATCTATTTGCAAGGACATTTTTGGGAAACAACACTGGGCAGCATTTTTGTCCTTGAGGGTTGCAGAATTTGCTCTTGGAGGGAGGGGGGAATTGCTCTGAATAATGTAATGGACCAGGTAAATAATTCCATCAAATTCAGTATAGCGCATCATTCTTGTAAGAGTATTATATGCAAGCTCTGTATGCCACCCACTGTTAGTTCAAATGGAGATTTTGTTTTGTCTTTTTTGTTGTTGTTTTTTAAGAACACACAAAGAGAACTATCACTGAATTGTTAGATATGAATTCCCCTGTTACTTGATTTAAATCCTTTCTGTACAGATTGGATAAACAGTAACTAAAGGAGCACATAGTTGCTCCAAATTCAACTAGAGACTTTTATAGAAAAGGTGGTTTCCTGCCAGTCAGATACATTTACACTTATGTGATCCTTTTTAAATAGAAAAAAAAATTAAGAAATTGTATTAAAAGCCTGAAGTTCAGGATATATTGCTTCTAGCTTCTTTCCAGTTTGCTTTTTTGTATAAAGTTCTGTTCTTTGAACCACACAGCTTTATTATGGTACTTAACACTGGATACAGACGCAGAGACACTGTTGGAAGATGAACTAAACACAGCAGGGGTCTGGCATCGAGTGTTTTCTGAAGTTTTACAGCCTGAATCTGGAGGGATAACAATCTGCTGTGCCTTTGCAGTCACTGCTTAGCCCAAAGTAATAGTACTTTTGATAATAACTATGTGTGATATTCCTGAATAGGTCACTCTAAAAAGTTTGGAATTTTCCTCTTCTTACTTTTCTTAATATTTGGACATGCAGTTGTCGCCAAACTTGGGTATTCATGGAATTTCTAGTTAATGAAATACACTTTGATATTGAAGACTGCCAAATACATAGGAATTTTCTTCCTTAAAAACCAGTAATGAAGACTGTGTCTCCTTTCCCAGCACTGAATGTCTCACTAGCACTGGGTGCTCGCCGTGCGACTGAGGAAAATGCGGAAACGCAAAAGATCAGGAAAGGCTCCCAAGCACTTGCAACTGATGTTATAGTCTTCAATTTTAATAATTATATGTATTTGTAGTTTTCAGAGATGTTTTTAATATTTGTCTGTCTACTTTTTATAAGCTTTAAAATGATTTTCTCTGCCTTGAGATTTGCATCAAGAAAAACACCTCTCTTCACCTGAAAGCTTTGAAGACTAGAGACACGCTTCCCACATTGTAACTAGTGTGTTTGAGTCCACATGTGGTAGCATCAGCTGTTTAAAAGAAAATCGATGAACATAATGTTCAATATTAAAAGGATAACTAACAGTTGCCGCCATGATGTTCTTTTTTATGTAATAGGAACAGGAACTTGGAGACATTAACATGCAAAAGTCTTTTATCATTAGCTCATGTATTTGAGGAAGAGCAGCTGTCTTTTTATACGTTTTTTGACAAATCATATTGTAATTCTTTTGTACAAAAAAAACTACTTGTATTCTAGAAGAAATATGAAATGCTTAATTTATAAGCGGGCTGGAGATTTTTTCCAATATTGTTTTCTTTGAAAATGAAAAGGGATCATCTATTTTAGTTTTGGGATCTGGGAACTTTTTGAAAATTTAATTGGTGGACCAATGTTTTATGAAAGCTAAGGAAGGCAGGGGTAAAATAGGGCTTGAATTTCTCATTCTGTGTAGACCAGCAAACTTCCCTCTGCAAGGCAAGTTCAAATCACAAACCCAAAAATGTTTGTGTCAAACACGATAGTTTGCTTCAGCCCCTAGTAACCTCAGGACTTGGTTTGAATATAAAAGTTAGACAGCTGATATGTTTTCATGAGTAAATATCATCAGCCTGAAAACAGTGGTTTCAGGTAATACATATTTTTTTAAGCTTTGTTTTATATTTATTTTTCATTTAGTTTTTACTGGGAATGGTTTTTCAATAGAACTCTTCTTAGTTCGGCTTAGGTGTTTTTTAGGGGAGCCCTCTTTTCCATAATGTAATTCCGTTTAAGAGGTTGTCTAAAAGTTAGTCTTTTTAATTAATAGGAAGATTTTAATATCTAAGAATAGTCAAATTAAGGATGTAAACTTCCTGTACCTTCCTCTTATAGATTAAAGCACAGAAAGGACAACCTTGAAATCATGTAGTGTTGGTCATCTCAACTTTTTGTACCTATTTTAAATTCTGTTATTTACTTCAGTGTAAATATTTTTGAGGGTACCTTTGTATTTTGCTTTTGAACTTGGTTCTGTGATTTGGATTTCAGCCCCTTCCCTAAAAAGCACCAGTGTGTTAAGTTCTAATGTCCTGATCCCAATATGGTTTATTCATCTTTAATCCTGTTTTCAGTCTCTATGTGTACAGCAGTATTTTTAATAAAGAATTACAGAGAGAAACGTGTCTTTTTGTTGTTGTTACCAGTTTGTTTCAAAAGGTGATTTGTCAAATGATAGGAATTTCAAAGGTTGCCCTGTTTCCTGCATGTGCTAGAGGAATTTGTGGTCTTTGGATGAAATGGTGGCAGACTTACCGATATATCAAGTATCTGTTAACTGTCTGCTGGGATCTGTTCTAGGCACTACAGGCGCACATAGGAGTGTTTGTAAGTCACCGAATATGTGGTCATACCCAACATGTCTGCACGGCTCAGCAGGAGACTGAGGAGAGGAGACCTGCTCATGGAACAGGACAGGCCGCCACGCAGCTGGTCCCTTCCGCGCTTACCTCGTTTACTCTGTAGGGGAAGTGTGTCCCTCCCCCAGAGTCCTTCAGAAGATAAGGACAGAGAGAGAAAATAGGAAAAAATGTTAACATTTGTTGAATCTGGGTACTGAATATTTATTGTAGGTTTTCTTTTTTGTCTGTATGGAATGGAAAGTGATAAGGGACTCTGGGCATAGGTGACAGATAACTAGATTAAAGAAGGAGGGATTATTTTCTGCTGAGGAACTAGTGAGTTGGTTTTAGGAATGCAGAGGAGGGAGAGAATAAGTGTAGAAGGTCATATATTTAGAGGGATCTTGAAAAAAAATAATGGAATCATATACAAATTAAAATTGACAATTGTGGGCTCATGGGGAAGGAGGGAGACTAGTCTGCCTAGAATTGAGGATATGTTTAGGGATCTTTTAGGTTTAAATTTCTTAGGAGAAAACATTAAAACTGTTAAAGTTAGGTCGATGTTACCTCTGATACGCTCTGGCAAATGGGGGCACAGTGGCTTTGTTGCTTTCACCTCCTGTCCTCTGAATGGTCAAAACAATTTTTTGTCCCGGTTAGGGACACATCTGTAATATATTTTTGTATATAAATGGGGTGGGCGGGGGGAGGAAAGAGAATTTAAAAATGTATATCCTTAAATTTTATTTAAAACAGTATGCATGGTGGTTAAGAAACTAGCCTGCTACAATTCAAATACTGAGTCTGCTACCCGGGATGCTGTGGTCTTCAGTAAACCACGTGCCCGCTCAGGGCCGCAGTTGGGTAAATTGAGATTCACTCATTAAGTATTCATCGAGTGCTCATTATATGTCAGGCATTATTCTAGGAGCCAGCCGAACAGCTGACTAACAACAGACAGAAATTTCTGCTCTTCAGAGCTTTTATTGTAGCAGGAAGAAAACTGTATGGAGTGTTAAGAGAAAATGGCGGCTATGGGAAGAAGAGGAAGTAGGGTAGAGGGTGTGGGTCGTCAGGCTGCCAGGTTCAGGGAATGAGAACACAGAACACAAAGTTGCATTTGAATTTGAGATAAACAATAGATAATTTCTTTTTAAGGTAGGCATACCTCAAATATTGCATGGGACATAGTTAAAATTATTTATATGCAATTCAAGCTTAACTGGCCATCCTGTTTAATCTTGCAGCTCTAGATGTGGGGGGAGTGTGGTGGTGATAGGGTTTCAGGAGGGTGATTTGTGTGGTAGGTCTCCAGTGAGGGGATATTTGAGCGAGGACTTGAAGTGAAGGAGCCAGCTGCCATGCAGATATTGGAGGGAAAAGAATTCCAGGTCCGGAAATGTGTCTGCGGTATCTGAGGACTGGCCGAAGGCTGTGGGGCTGGAGAAGGGGAGAGTCAGAAGCGAAGACAGGGAGGTAATGAGAAGAGCATCTTGTAGGTCGTTCTAGGACCATTGTGGCTTTTCCTCCCAGGGGAGGGGGAAGCTGCAGGAGGATTTGGAGCAGACTGATGCGGTACAGCATTTAAAAAGGATCGCTCTGGCTGCTGGTTAGGAAACTCTTGCAGTACTTCAAGTGAAGGATGATGGAGATTTGGACGGGGGTGGCAGCAGTTGAGGTGGTATGAAGTGAGGGGGTTCCGAATGCGTTTCTAAGGTGGAGCCCCCTGGTGTCCTGATTTATTGGGAGTGGAGGAAGAAAAGAAAAGGGGAGTCAACATGACTGTTAGGATTTTGGTCCATTACTGACAGGACAGATGATTGTTCTGACTTAAAAGAGGCTTGCAGCCTGACCTGTGGTGGCGCAGTGGATAAAGCGTCGACCTAGAAATGCTGAGGTCGCCGGTTCGAAACCCTGGGCTTGCTTGGTCAAGGCACATATGGGAGTTGATGCTTCCAGCTCCACCCTCCCCCTTCTCTCTCTCTGTTTCTCCCTCTCCTTTCGAAAATGAATAAATAAATAAAATAAAAATGTTAAAAAAAAAAAAAAAAAAGAGGCTTGCAGGAACACAGGGCTTTTAGGGTGGTGGGCAGGGAGGGTTGGAAAGTGAAGAAGGACAGTTGGGAGTTTGGTCTGGGCCTGTCAAGTTTGAGATGTTTAGTACACACTCGTTCTGCCTTGGTAATAACTCCAAACTTAATGGTATAAAACAACCATTTTATTGTCCTCTGGGATTCTGTGGGTCAGGAATTCGGCAGGGCAGAGATGGATGGCTTCTCTAGGTCATTATGTCTAGGGCCTCAGCTGGGAAAGCTCCAAAGGCTGAGGCTGCCGTGACCTGATCCAGCACCTGAACTGAATGGCTTGAAGGCTACAGGCAGCCCCAGGTTCTCTGGAAGCACGTGCTCAGGGCCCTCCGTGTGGCTCGGCTTGTCCACACATGGTTACTGCGTGGGTCTCTAGTGGGAGCCAGGAAACTGGAAAATGCACTGGAAAATGCATGACTCTTTGACCTGGTCTCTGAGTCATACAGTGCCATTTCTGCCACATTCTCTTGATTCCAAGTGAGTCACAAAGCCACCTCTCATTCTGGGGGAGAGGAATTGAATGGGGAAGTGACAGGTGCACATGGCACAGGTCATGTGGGGATCGGGAGTGGTCACAGCTACCTTTGTCAAAACAGCCTGCCATAGAGGCAGAGATGTCAGCTCACACTTGCACACATGTGACTTTGGAGTTTAGGGCAGAGATCTGACCCAGACATGTAATTTACAAGTCATGGTCATGCAGATGTCACATTAGAGTCCTGAGACTGGCTGAAATGATGGAGTTCGTGTAAACTGAATGTTTGCCTGCCCAGGCGGTGGCGCAATGGATAGAGCATCAGACTGGGACGCAGAGGACCTGGGTTCGAACCCCGAGGTCACAGGCTTGAGCGTGTGATTGCTGGCCTGAGCAAGGGGTCACTTGCTCTGCTGCAGCCCCCCAGTCAAGGCACATATGAGAAAGCAATCAATGAACAACTAAGTAAACTAAGAACTGATGCTTCTCAGCTCTCTCCCTGTCTGTCCTTATCTCTCCCTCTCTCTGTCACAAAAACAGGGAGAGAGAGAAAGAAAGAAAAGAAAGAAAAAGGAAGGAAAGGAAAAGAAAGAATGGAAGAAAGAAAAGATTCAAGGGTAAAGTCCTAGGGTAAGTGGAACAGTATTCAAAAGTCAAGGGAAAGAAAACCCAGTAAGGGAGGCATCAGTGACCAAAATGTGTGATGTCCTGGGATCAAAGTAAAAAAGGTGTTTAGGTGATTCCAGGATTAAAGGTCAAGTTGTTGATGGGTAAGAGAGATTGAGGCTGAAAATGGGCCATTGGGTTCAGCAATATGGAGGTCACTGGTTACCTGGTCCAGTTTCAGTGAGTGTAACTGAACACTGGGCTCAAGGGGTTTAAAGTACCTAGAGGGGGGACCCCAGACAAGGAGTAAAACCAACTCTTTGAGGGAACATTGCTGTAAAGAGGAAAAAAGAAACGAGTGGTGGCTAGAGGAGAAAGTAAGGCTGTAACGTGTTGTTTTGTAAGGTAGGGTGCAGGGGCGGGAGTGGTGGGCTATAGAAGCAGTGTCTGTAGATGAGAAGGGCCCCAGAGTGCTTTAGTTGGCCATCCAGAAAGGAGGGCAGAGTGTACAAGCACAGGTGTGGCTAAGAGGGTAGATGTGATGGTGGGATTTTGAAATTCTCTTTACTTCAGTTTTCTCACTGATAGAAAGAACTTACTAATAATAACTATCACATTGGATAGCTTTGAAAATTAAATGAGATTTTTCCTTTAAAGTACTTAGAATAGTTGTTGGCACATAAAGTTAATATATTTTAGTATGAGATTAAACCCTTACTCCTCTTAAAATGGGATTTTAAAGATAATCTTTTATTGAAGAATAGCATGCACAGATTTGCAAGTAAGCAAGTAGTTCAATGAATTGTCACAAAGGCAACATACTTATTATGTACCACACCTAGCTCAAGAAATGGAATATTGGTGGCATCTACTTGGTTTTTTATTTGTTTTGCTTTGTTCTCCCTTTAATGTCTTTAGCTCAAAAAATAGAAAGCTAGATATCCTTGTGTTGGGACCCAGCATAAATTTTGAAAAATTTCCTGGCTTATGAAATTCAAGTCGGTAATATGTTTAACACCAGCGACTCCAGTAAACCTTACTGGGCCATGCTTCTGCTGAGGGAAAGAAAAAACCAATTCCCAAATGAGCTATAAGTTTCTAGAGTCATGAGAAAATTTCTAAACTATGACATGATATCAATTCTTTGAGCATTCTTCAAATCCTTTGCCTAAATGAGTGACTGTAACTCGTATGTTAAAAACAATATTTTTAAAGAATTTTAGATTTTTGAAGATAAAACGTCTCTTGCCCTCTTCAGTTGATCATACACTTACTGAGATTAGTCATTTACCCCCCCCCCTTTTTGCCTTTCTCCCAAAGAAAGCAGGTTTTCCCCCCTTGTAACAACTCCAGTTCAGTTTTTGTGTGATGGGATGGCCACTTCCTAAAACAATGTGTTAGTCACTTATTCTATGTTGATAGTGATCGTCTTAAGTTGTTTCTCTTACTAGGATTTAATCCACAAAATAAAATTGAAGAATACTTAGTATACTTTCTTAGGGAATTATTTTGTATGATTTCCTGCACACAACTTCTACACACATGCATGTGCATGCACACACACCCTATAATTATGGTTGTTTATTAGAAAATTAATGTTTAGAAAAGCTTGCCTCTTTTAAAATTGAGGGGACTTGCATCTGCAGCCAGTAGTCTGTGCTGGTGATCTCACTCATTTTAGTGTTCCGTTTTCTGGGCAGTCGGCCTAGTTTGACTTTACTTTGTTTCCTGTTTGCAGCATTTTGCAATGCTGAGAGGAAGCCCTCTGCCTTCTGCAGTGCTCACCTTATCTCCCTCCTGCTGTGCAGTGATTGGTATTTAGGGACGTCTCCCAGAACCCCAGTTCCCCATCCCGGGGAAAACTGTGACTCCTGTTCCCATTTATAAAACAGACCAGGAAGAAGATACGGAGATGCTTTAGGAAGTAAACTTTATTATATGAAGACAGTATACAAAATATATTCATAGTGACTAGAGATAGAGGACCAAGTTATGTCTTCCTTATATCTGCAGCATACATTCTTGGTTTACATAAAAGTAACTTTAACATTCCAGTTTCCTTAAATAGTTCTGCACAAAAGACACACATGCGTATATATACACACATAGATCCTACCGCTGTCAGTCAAAGGTGTTCTCCTCTAATCAGCTAGAAGGGGCTGACAAAGGTCTCTTTGGGGTTTGACATATTTAGGGCTGGGGAACAAGGCACAGCTAGAAGACCTAAGTAACATTTTTCAGGATTTAAGTATGCTGCATGGGCTCAAAATAAGGTCTGGGCATCACTTCTGAGACAAACTAGATCTACACTTGCATGCAGTCTGTCCCATCCCACCCATGCTGTCACACTTACGTTCCCTCTCAAATTCTGAAAGGAAGTGCTGGTTCTTTCCTTGTCGATGGCAATTGTTTTTGTTGTTAAGTGGCAAATGATTCTAGTAACACCATCAATTAATTAGTGTATGATCAGAATGAATTCGCCATGACAAGCACCTTGCGACTACATACAGTACACATGAGCGCAAGCTGGTCTGTTTTGGCACTCCGGGTGGGGATGTTTTTGCCAGATGGATTCATGGAGGCTACAGACAGGGATCTGCCAAGACAGTGAGTTAACAGTTCTAATGTTTTTCTTTTAGTGAGATAATATTACTAAGATCACAATGATTAAGAAAGATTACAGCTACGGTTTTTACAAATTGCTGGACCCTTACCTGATCTGAAAAAGCTAGAGCACTGACTGAGGCCTTTGATCGTCCCTGTGCTTAACCTCCTTGTGTTACCTGGTTTACACACCAGTTGTCACCAGTGCTTCTGTGCAAGTCAGGAGAGGAAGAGCAAGGCTTTCCCCGGGCCCTGGCCTAACTTTGGACTTGGCTCTTGGTGCAGAGCCATCACTGGAGTGCTCAGTCTCACTGGGGATGTGTCACGTCAAGCCCCTATCTCTTCCTACAGAGAACTTTGAAACAAGACTGTGACACGGGAAGGACCCTTCCTCACATTTCAGGCTGTAGACTTAAGTTGCATCATCAAGGGGCCCACGCCTTTTCTACTGGAAGCGTCAGTGCACTCTTGCTCTGACTGGCTCCAGACCTCCCGAGCACACAGCGTCACATGAGCCAGCCAGGCGGCCCAGGGCCCTCAGACCCTGAGGAGAAGGCCCCTGTGTACCCTGTTCCCTATTTCTGTCATCCTCAGACCAAGGCAAGGTCCAAAGCAGATGAAAAGAGGCTTCTCTGCTATTAATGGCTGATCAATATCCTGAGTCCCCATTCTAGAAATATCTTCCTTATCACCTTTTTTCTCTAGGAGCATAAAGTGCTTAATAACCTTGGTTAATGCTCTCACATATCTTCCCAGGAGACAAACTGGGTAGTGGGCTCCCCATTAAATAAAAACTGACTCTTGTCCTTCAGGGGTAGCAGTTGGTTGGGACAGAGAGTGCTGTCACTCGGCCTTTTTTATTGCTTTTGCCCTAGATTTGATAGAGAGAAAGCCCTCTGCAAGACTGCACTTTCATTCTCAGCTTCCTTTTATACTGTATAGGACAGGTTAATACAGAGCACTAAGTTAAGTGTCTTGACTATTCTCAAAATAGAATTTGCCATTTTTAATGGGGGCTCATGCCCAACAGATAACCTAACAGACCACAGTCGCTCGCATTGGCTTCCTCATGAGCGATATGCTGTATTTGTGAACCAACAGACTGAATTAGCTTAGTAAGTTTTCAGTGTGTCTGGCTGAAGGGGCGGCAGCAGGGGCTCAGATATGAGCACCACCCTCAGTGCTAGAAGTCAGAAAATGTGCCACGTACGGAAGTGGACAGAGAACCATTTCTTTGCTGAGGTTTTAAAATTTGCTTTGTTCCATAAACTATTTGTCCTTTTCTTGCCTCCCAGAATGCAGGGCAAGTCCCTTCATCTGCTGTTCTGTTGGCTGCCCAGCTGGGTTCTCAGATGGAGCTGGTCTGGCCAGGGTTTTAGAAGCCACTGGAGTGGCCTTGTTGGTAGCCCCCTCCTACTCCCTCCAAAGGGTCCGGCTCATATCTCTCTCATGTGCTATCCTGTTTTTCCTTCATTTCTCCCTTCTTTCCTTCTTACATGTCATGTCTGCTAGAGGACCCCAAAGGCACTGCTTAGGCCAGCCTGGATGTCCCTGTGTGGCCCATTGAGCTCATCACCATGTGTCTTCGGAGCCATCCAGGCCATAAGCCTGGGGGTAAGGAGCAGGAAGTCTTTGGGCTTGAAACGAGTTTCTCTAACACTCAGTATTGTGAGGTTTCGCAATAGTAGCCTTCACATCACTATTACTCCATTTATCTGGGTTACATTCTTGTTAGTTAAAAGAAAAAAGCACTATTAAAATCCACAAAAAGCTTCTGGCCCCTGTGTCAAAGTAGACGTGTAAATTTATGATGTATAATATTGGCAAAAGCTCGTTTTCTGGGGGTACAAATACACGTGCGGTTCTAGAACTCAGCTGCGTGCCGCCCTTTAGACAGGCGGGGTGGAATATAAGACCACGGAGTTGTAGTTGGGGGGAGGGGAGCAGCAGGAGACCTTCCCCAGCTCGGAGTTGTCATAGGTGAATCTGCGCTCGCCTCTGGGGACGTGCCCACAGCCAGGATGACAGAAAGCAGGCCTCGTGAGGTCAGAAAGCCCCAACTCCTTACTCTTGCTGGTTACAATCAAGCTAAAGAAAAACATCAAATACACAAGTTCAGTTTCTCCAGCCACTCTTTCATAACTGTCCTAGAGCTGATGGCTGTTGGTTGCATCTGACTCTGGCCAGGCTCTGCCCTGGAGCTGCGCACTGTTTCTACCAGCTTGCTGTCCCTGGGCAGAAGGATGCGTGCCACTGTGTGAAGGAACAATGCATATTCATAATTCCAGGAGGAAAATAACTCCCAAGCCTGGAGTCAACTCTCCTCCATTCTTGGGTCAGCTGGCTACTGTGTTTGGCTGAAAAATACTCCCCAAAATATTGATGTCAAATCCCTGGCATCTGCTGAATATAGCACTTTATATGACAAGAGGTGTGGTGACGCTGAGGGTCTTCAGAGGGGAGCTTTCCTGGGTTATCCAGGTAGGCCCTATGCATAGTCATGTGCGTCTCTCTACAAGAAGCACAAGGAGACTGACCAGAGATAGGATGAGGTGATGACATGGTTGAACAGAGAAATGTGGCCATAAGCCAAGGAATGCCTGCGGCCACCAGATGCTGAAAAGAGGAAGGACTGAGTCCTTCCCCAGAGCCTCTGACATCTTGATTTTGGACTTCTGGCCTCCAAACTGCAAGAGAACATATTTCTCATTTTAAGCCACCAAGTTTGTGGTCATTTGTGACAATGGCCTCAAGAAACAATAGAGTTTCATACAGAAAGATTAATACATCAGGTTTGCACTCTAGAAGAGAAAACTGCAAGTTGGGGACTTGTATATCACTGGCATGGCTCCAAGGTGAAAACACCTGCTCTGAGTCCTACTTGTCCAGCTGGAGACAAATGTGAAGGCTCTTCTAATGGCTGGGGGGAGGGGTGAAAGGACCCCGTGCACCACGTTAGCTGGTTCTGGCTGAGCACATCAAGAGTTTGCTCCACAGTCTGTGTTTTTAGTTTTAGAGTAGAGGATAAAATTAACAGTGTTTCTGTCGTTACAAAATCTAGATAAATGTGGCTACCCATTTTCTGAAGGATTCCAAAGAAGGAAACAATAGACCATGGTCTCTACGCTTCCCCCATCCACATCCTTCTCATCTGCGTCCTTGAATTTGCTGCACTCTGAATACACTAAGGGAACTCAACCCCAGTACGATCACTATGCTTGTGGCAAAAGCACACAAATGTGCAGGTGTTTGCCCAGAACCGTTCCTGTCCATTGCATTTGCGGTGGGTGTTGAACTTAGAGGCACTGTTGCCCTCCTTTGATTTAGATCAGGGTCAGCAAATACAGCCTGTGTGCTGTCCACCTGCTATTTTTGTTTGTTTGTTTTTTAATGACAGCTTTGTTGAGATGTGTCACCTCTGTAAAGTGTACCGGTGAATGGCTTTTAGTAGCACAACCATAACCACACTCAATTTTAGAATATTTTCACCACCCCTCCAAACCCATACACGCCCATGAGTAGGAGTACGCCCAGCAACCCCTTCCCTAACCTCCCCCAGGGCCAAGACAGCCACTGACCTACTCTTCATTCCTGCAGACTGGCCCATCGTGGGCATGTCACAGGAACGGAGCTGTAGGTCTTCCATGACCGGCTTAACAATGTTGTCAAGGTTCATCTGTGTTGTAGCATGTATCAGTACTTCACACTTTTTATTGTCAAATAAGATTCTATTGTGTGAATATGCCACATTTTATTTATTATTGTTGGGCATTTGGGTTGTTTCTATTTTTGGTTATTATGAATAATGCTGCTATGAACATTTGTGTACAAGCTTTGTGTGACAGTTTTCATTTCTGTTGTGTGTATACTAAGGCATGGACAGGCTGAGTTACAGAGTCACTCGCGTAACATTTTGAGGAGCTGCTACACTGTTTTCCAAGGTGGCTGTACTAGTTCACTCCTCACCAGCAGTATGGAGGGTTCTGACTTCTCCATATCCTCACCAACAGTGAGCATTTTATCCTAGCTATCCTAGTGGGTATGGAGCGGTATCTCAGTGTGGTTTTGAGGTGCATGTCCCTGATAACCAATGATGACTATTAGGCATCTTTCCATGTGCTCACTGGCCAGGGCCACCTGTTTTTAAAGCTTGTTGGAACACAGCCACGCCTCCTTGCTGACATCCTGGCCTGCTTTCAGAACAGAGAGGCAGAGCTGAGCGGCCATTCCCTCACTGGCCCCTTGAGAAAGTCTGCTGACCGGGGACTAAGATAAAATGGAAGCAGGCTCGGCCTGCAGGAGACAGGCAGGCCCTGGACCAGGACAGGAAAGGCAGGGCAGCTGTGCCCACCGGCACCAGCACTGACCTGGGAGAGACCAGCAGCAAAACCAGCAGAGAGAGCCATGGTGTGTGGCCGGCCGGGGAGTATAGAGCAAGGGCCCGTGTTCTTCTGCTGACAGCATGGATGCTGGCACTGGATGGAAGGAGGGTGCCCGGATCAAACAGGAAGCAAGCCCTCAAGGGCTGCACCTCAGGGCGGCGTGTCTTAGGACTGGAAGCAGCACTGGGACCCCTTACAGACACCGCCGGCCTGGGGGTAACAGTGGGCTTGGACTCCATCCCACCCCGCAGCATGTCTGAGGCTCGCTCTGTTCATGCTGGTGGTCAGTCTCCTTTCCCATGATGCACTGTGCTCCATGGGTTTGCCTGGCCTGACACTGTGCTGGGATTGTCTGCATATTTTCTCTTAAACCTTCCTTCCCAGAGTGTAGTGCTCACCTGTCCACTTTCATGTCCTCCTCCTTACCCTTTGTGTGTGTGGGGGGGAGGTATTTTTCTGTGATACCGGAACACTACGGTTCAGGAGGGCAACCAGCTCTCAGCTATCTGCATTAAACTATCTTTCCAGCATCATCTTCATTCCCCACCACTGCCCATGGGGAAGACCCCCAGCTCCCTTACTCAATCTCCAGCGAGGCCTTGGGCTTGCTTTCGGTCCAGGTGAAGCGCTTCAGCAAAGGGGTGGCCAGCAGAGTGCTCCTGTCTGCCCGGTAGTCCTGAAGGGGAGGAGAAAGAAGGTGACGCTTCTTGCTGGACCCAGAATGGTCCAGGTGAGGTCAGGGGGAGGGGTGCACGTCTCGAGCCAATCCAGGCTCTGCCCTCACCGTCCACAACCCTGCCCGTGAAAACTAAGCATGTTCTTCATATTGGTAAGGCTAAACTTTGTCAGTTGCAATAAATGCCTATTCCCAATGGCTCTGAGGCCCTCTTCTTGAAAGGTGGAGAAAACAAGTCAAAAGGGGGAAACTGCAAGTAACATGAGCATTTTTTATAGTAAACTTTTATGCAAATTGTCGCATAAATATTCTAAAACTAATTCCGGCAGGTGCCAATTGGCTATGAGAATGCTGCTATAGTTGGTGGCCATGATAGGCAGAAATGCTGAGAGATTATAAGGACATGGTTTAATTTTTCCTTGATTCTGTGAAACTTTCAGGCCCTACTGGGTCATGGTCTCCAGAGCTCTGTCTTTTTGTCGGGTCATCCTCAGCACTGAGTGCACATGGCCTCCCCGTCGCTCTGCTAACATACCATGTCCAGCAGGTGAGCCCGCCACCCTCTGAAGCTGTTACTGGACTGTGTGCATGCCCTTAGTTTTCAGTGAGCAGGCCTGAGCCCGCGAAGAGGCCTCGTAAGCCCCTATATGAGGGCGGGGAGGGAAGGCTGACAGAAATCCTCCGTGTTTGTTCAGTATCATTCTTTGGACCTAAGCTAAGCAGCAAAACAAAATTTCTAGCTATTTGACATTTGTATTCTGGATTTATTTGTAATGTTCAAACCATCTTTTCCTCTTTATCTGGTGTGTTTAAAGAGGATTTAGTGGGTTTTTTATGGTAACTGTGCCACACTGTTGTGGTCATTACCTTCACACTGCCATTGGTTTTCCAACCCTTTGTGATCCATGGCCATCACCAGCACATGAGTCCCCTGGGGACCTGTGACGGTGCAGAGACTAACTGGGTGAGGGTGGGCGGGTCCCGGGGGGCGGCATTTCCAGTCCACTTAGTGGCAACAGAGCATGTCTGGAGACCACACTAGGGGCAGAAGGGCCTGCGATGCCAGGGCCCTCGCCTGGCACTCCCTTTCCACCCGATCCCCTCAGCCCCAGGTCCCAGGGCTTAAAGAGACAGCTGGTGAATCCTCGTGTGTGCCTGGCTGCATGGATTGCTCCTCCCAGTGTGGCTGGGTAGGAACATGGCTGTCAGCCTCTAGAAACTTAGTGGGAAGGAGCAGAGGCCCAGACAGACTTCTTCCGGGATCTCAGGCTGCTCCAAAGAGGGTGTGCTCTGCCACATCACAAAGTCCCAGCCTTCCCAGCTTTGAGGCCCTCTACATCTACACTTCTGAGAATGGGGCTCCCCCACTGGCAGCCCGGAAGCTCACACACACACAGGAAGTTTCCTGAGGGACTAAATTCTGATGAGGCAAGGACTCGGACCCCAGAGTAAATTCTGGATCATCTTCAAACTATGCAATGTGTTATTGTCAATCCCCCCGAAATGGTCACTTCAGCCACTACTCGTTACTGGCCCACACTCACTGAGAGCCCCAGACCACTGGGGCTTGTGTTTGGATGGAGTCTGGCAAAGGGTCTTCCAGGATGCACTGAGCAGGTTCATTTCATTACTTACCTCAAGCATGGAAGCAACATTTGGTGAAAGTTCTTCAAAGGTTTTGATTCTTTCCAGGCTCATGAAATTGAAAGCATTTACATATCTAATGAAGAAGCAGAAAGAATAATCAAGACTGAAGAATGCATCCAGCTTTGACTAGTCAGGAGACCATGTGAACCACATCCCAGCAGAGACGAACCGAAATACCCTAAGGACTCTCTTCCTGAGACCGAAGCTCTCTGAGGGGTCCTGACAGTGATGCACTTCCTCCTGAGGTTGTTGATCCCCACATCACAGTTCTGAGCAGTTCCCAGGGGGACGTGAGAGACCAGTAGTTGTTAGGCCTCTGGCCCCTTGTGGAATCAGAAATTGTCAGGCCTAAAAAGGGACCTGAGTCATCATCTACCCTCCATTACAAAGGTGAGGAAACAACACACAGAGACGTGATAGACTGTATCAAGTGGCTGCCTACTTCTAAAGGATGTGAGGGAACAAAAGAAATGGACTAGGAAGGTCACACGGCTGAATTAATAGCATAATTGAGCACTAGAGCTAGTCTTGCATATTCTGTTCTGCGGTTACAGGTTGGGAGAAATGAGTAATACTTGTGTGATTTCC
Source organism: Saccopteryx bilineata (assembly GCF_036850765.1). Lineage (NCBI taxonomy): Eukaryota > Metazoa > Chordata > Mammalia > Chiroptera > Emballonuridae > Saccopteryx > Saccopteryx bilineata. Next base: position 189,446,964 of record NC_089491.1, on the reverse strand, counting down.
CTATAACTACCTCGTGACCATTTGTTGGTGATCCATTAGGAAGGAATGTCACAGCACCGTATGGCTGCTTATAAGACAAGTTCACCTAGTGACTGGCTTTCTCAGTCCAATTCCCTGTCACTGTCTGCAAGGCCCAGTTTCTTAGGTAAGCTCTCTGTTGGGCCTGAGACTAAACAACATACTGGATGGGCCCAAATAATTGTGGCATGCTCCCCTCTCCCATCTCTGACCCAATCAGACCCTGCCAATTTATTTAATCCAAGCTAGTTTCCCCATCCTTAAAAAATGGATGATCCTCTTTCAGCTCCTTGGGCTACTGTGAAATAGGAGCACTGCCACTGACCTGTCAGCCACGACCACCAAGCTGGACTGGCCGCTGGGCGTCCAGGCTGCCAATCTTTTCAGACTACAGCTCTTCCCAGTGCCTTCCCTGGTCACCTGCCAAGTTTGGCTGGACTGACATCAGAGTCCTAGCATAGTGTCTACTGCAGGTAAAGATGCTGGAAGGCCCACAAGATAGAGTCCTGACCGCATGGGAGGGAGTGTCAGAGCCCCTGGGTTAGAAGCTCTTCTGTCACGTTTCTAAGCACACAATTTTGGTAAGCTATTCTCCATAGTCTTAATATCTTCAACTGTATAACATGAATAATAATATCTCCTGCATACAACTGTTCTGAGCATCAAAGAAATTGATATATGTAAAGCCTAGCACAGTGCCAGTCCACACACAGCATGCCTCTGTGTGACCATGTAATGAATTTGTATGATACACGTATAACCATTAGATACATGTGTAATCATTAGTACTAATGTGTGATACATGTGTAGCAATTAGTAACTACATGTACGACATGTGTAACTGTTAGTACTAAACATGTGTGATGCACATGTAACCACCTACTCAGTGCCCAGTGGTGGCTCTCAAACGTTTCTTCCCTTATCCCTTTCTCCAATTTCCTCTGCAGTAATGAGAGAAGAAAAAATTCAGTGTTTGTTTAATTATATCTAAGACCTCATGGAAAAAGTGTCATTGGGGGAAAAAAGATGGAGTAATTATTCTAGAGTAAGATAGACTAAGGGAACTGAAGGAAATGCAATGTGTTATTCTTAATTGGATACTGCTTTTTAAAATAAGGTATAAAGAACATTAGAAGAAATTTGAATATTATCAATTGCTTTAGTGTGATCATTTTGGTGTGGTTACACAGGAGAATGCCCTCACAAGGTAAGGTTTAGACAAAGTGTCACAACAGCTTAAACCTTCTTTCAAATGCTTTAGCAAAAAGGAGACACATACACACAGACTGTGCACAGATATACAGATACAAACAAAACGGCCTGTTAACTACGGTTGAATTTAAGAGGTGTGATTTTTTGTTTATTTGAAAATATTGTAAAGTTGGGGAAAGAAAGAAATCTTACCTGACATTATCAGAACTTCCTGCATTATACCTTGGAGCTGAAATATCTTCCTTGAAGAAGTCTTCAGGGAAGGCAGGAGTTGAGTATGTGAATGTACTACCTCCCGTCAGCATGGCATTTAGTGGGATGTAGTCTTTACCATCCTAGAACACCAAAGATAGAGCTCTAAGAGCAGAAATTTCACTTCAAAGTATATCTGTGAAACATTGTGTCAACTTATCCACTTCAGCTGTATCATTTCCACAATCTTAGTTGTGTTTTGGAAACATAATTCTGTGAAAGATAATTGTGCATTCATGTACACACACACATATTTTTACAGCTCATCTCAGCAATTAATAGCTATTAAAACAACAAATAGAGGGGGTTCCAAGATGGCCACAGAGTAGGCAGAGGCTCCAACTCCCACTTACCAGAACCAAGGTGGATTACAACTTAAATCTGAGAACACTCATCGTGAATGACAAACTCTGGACTAAACTAAGAGGATTCTACAGCCAAGGACCACCAAAGAACCCACACTGAGACTGGTAGGAAAGGTGGAGACGTGGAAAAGTCTGCCCCGTTCCCAGAGTGAGCAGCGCCCGGGAGGGACTTTTGCGACAGGGAGGGCTGTCCAGTGAGTTGTAGGTCCTTATCCCCAAAACCAGAATCCCAACCTAAAGCCCTGGAGCCTGGAAGGGGCTGATGGACTATATTTGGCTGAGAAAAAAAGCCTAGACATGGTTTGAGAGAAGGAGGCAGGACTCTCTGACCCAGGCTCTGTATTAAAGGAACTGCACGGAGAGCCTCGCTCACAGCCACTTTCCTGGAGCTCCAGGAGGACACCCTAAACCCTGGGCTGAGTCACTCCCCAAATCTAAAGTGAACATTTTTCCTAGGAACAGCATCACCAGCAAAGGAAAGAAAGTGCCCCATCCCCCGGAGGCTCCCCTACCCTAGCTAGAACAAAGGTGCTTAGAGCCAGGTGCCATGTTAAGGACACATAGGGAGTGCAGAGGTCTAAGCTATACCACCCACTGCATTGCTGAGTGCTCGCCTGGGGCAGACAGGCCAGAGGCAGCAGGGTGCAGCTGTGGAGGTTCAAGCAAGAACACGTACAAGCCGACCTGCGGAACCAGGAACTGCCACTGCAGCTGTGAGAAGTCTGGGCACATACACAGCCCTGCTTGCTGAGTGGCCGGCCCTTGGCGGGGGCGGAGGCCAAGCATCAGCAGAAGGGGAAGGTGCGGGGGCACACATGAGCCTGCCAGTGAGGGCAGAAGTCACGCCAGCTGCTGTAGGGATCTGGGCGGCAAGCAAAACTGCCCAGGGCAAGACACACCCTCTGCAGTGATCCGAGCTGGTGCACGCGACCCCCTGAGGTGGCTGCTGAGATCTGAGCTGACCGAGGCAGCCCCAGAAGTGGTCCAAACGAGCACGCGGGAACACGTGAGCCCAACCAAAGCAGCAGCAGCTGTGGAGGTAGGCTGGTGCCAGCAGCACCTAAGTCTAAAAGCCCTGGGCAGCAACAGTGGCAGTGGCCTGGTAGACAGACCACACAACAGGAGCACAGGGGCCACACCCACTGGACCCCTAAAACTACACACTACTGAGTGCTGAAAAAGAACAAAAAGCAAAATAAAAGAAAATAAAATAAGTAAATAAAATGTCTGGATAGAATGACACTTGAGGATAAGGAGTAGGCCATATCTAATACTTACTGTACCTAATCACTGAATTACAGGTACTGAGCCCAACAAGTAGACAGCAATAGGAGGCAACAGAAAGTGGACTTTAGGGGTACTTGAACTTTTAAAGGAACTTCTCCCAGGCCAAGGGTAGATAAAAGCAAGCCTAGGAGTACAGCTGATAATTACAATGGCACCTGGACCCAGCAGAGGCAGCCACAAGATCTGGATAACCTGTAGGTCCCAAAAGGTGGATAAAAACCAGTCATAGGCAGTGACCCCCACTGATCTGCACCAGGCCCCAGCCAGGAAGGTCCAGGGCAACACAGACACAATGGGAAAACAGAGAAGTGCAATCCAAATGAATCAGCAAGAGAATCCCCCAGAAAATGAACCGAGTGAGATGGAAATAAGCAAACTACTGTATGCAGAGCTTAAAATAATGATTATTAAAATGCTGAAAGACATTAGAACAACAATGGATGGACACAGTGAGCACATAAATAAAGAGATAACAAGCATCAAAAAGGACATTGAAATAATAAAGAAGAACCAGTCAGAAATGACAAATACAATATCAGAAATGAAGACTACACTAGAAGGAATTAAAAGCAGGCTGGATGAAGCAGAGGATCCAATCAGTGATTTAGAAGACAAGATAAACAAAAACACGGAAGTGGAGCAGCAAAAAGAAAAGACACTGAAAAAATCAGAGGAAACTCTAAGAGAACTCTGTGACAACCTAAAGAAAAACAACATCCGCATCATAGGAGTTCCTGAAGAAGAAGAGAAAGAACAAGGGATAGAGACCTTGTTCAATCAAATTATAGCTGAAAAATTCCCTAAATTGATTCAGGAAAAAGTCACAGAAGTTTAAGAAGCACAGAGAATTCCATTAAATAGAAACCCAAAGAAATCCACACCAAGACACATCATAATTAAAATACCAAAGCTAAGAGATAAAGAGAAAAAAAAATTCATGCAAATGGAAATGAAAAAAAAGCTGGGGTAGCAATACTTATATCAGACAAAATGGACTTAAAGAGATAAAGAAGGTCACTACATAATGATAAAGGGAGCAATCTAACAGGAAGATATAACCATTATAAATATCTATGCACCTAATATAGGAGCACCTAAATATATAAAGCAGACTTTGATGGATATAAAGGGTGAGATCAACAGCAATACTATAGTAGTAGGGATTTCAATACCCCAATAACATCACTAGATAGATCCTCAAGAAAGAAAATTAACAAAGAAACAGCAGACTTAAAGGACATACTAGATCAACTGGATTTAATAGATATCTTCAGCCTGACCAAGCGGTGGCGCAGTGGATAGAGCATTGGACTGGAATGCAGAGGACCCAGGTTTGAGACCCCAAGGTCCCCAGCTTGAGTGCAGACTCATCTGGCTTGAGCAAAGCTCACAAGCTTGGACCCAAGGTCGCTGGCTCAAGCAAGGGGTTACTCAGTCTGCTGAAGGCCCACGGTCAAGGCACATATGAGAAAGTAATCAATGAACAACTAAGATGTCGCAATGAAAAACTAATGATTGATGCTCCTCATCTCTCTTTGTTCCTGTCTGTCTGTCCCTATCTATCCGTCTCTCTGACTCTCTCTCTGTCTCTGTAAAAAAAAAAAAAAGATATTTTCAGAACCATTCACCCTAAAGCAGCAGAATATACATTCTTTTCAAGTGCTCATGGTATATTCTCTAGGATACACCACATGTCAGGACACAAAATGAGTCTCAATAAATTTAAGATGAAGATCATACCAAGCATCTTCTCTAATCACAACGGCATAAAACTAGAAATCAACCACAACAGAAAAACTGAAAAATACTCAAACACTTGGAAACTAAATAGCATGTTATTAAATAATGAATGGGTTAACAATGAGATCAAAAAAGAAATAAAGAAATTCCTAGAAACAAATGATAATGAGCATAAAACAACTCAAAATTTATGGGACACAGCCAAAGCAATCCTGAGAGGGAAGTTCATAGCACTACAGACATACATTAAGAAGCTTGAAAAAGCTCAAATAAACAACCTAACTCTGCATCTAAAAGAACTAGAAAAAGAACAGCAAGTAAAGCCCAGAGCTAGTAGAAGGAAGAAAATAATAAAGATCAGAGCAGAAATAAATGACATAGAAGCTAAAGAAACAATACAGAGGATCAACAAAACCAAGAGCTGTTTCTTTGAAAGGGTAAATAAACAAGACTGATGAACTTTTATCCAGACTCACCAAGAAAAAAAGAGAGAAGACCCAAATAAATAAAATTAGAAATGAGAGTGGAGAAATAACTACTGACACACAGAAATACAAAATATTGTGAGAAAATACTATGAAGAACTGTATGCCAAAAAATTAAACAACCTAGGTGAAATGGAGAAATTCCTTGAAACATATAATCTTTCAAAATTCAATCTGGAAGAATCAGAAAACCTAAACAGACCGATTACAACAAATGAGATCGAAACAGTTATCAAACAACTCCCAACAAACAAAAGCCCTGGGCCAGATGGCTTCACTAGTGAATTCTACCAAATATTCAAAGAACTAACTCCTATCCTTCTCAAGCTATTTCAAAAAATTCAAGAGGAAGGAAGACTTCCAAGCTCCTTTTATGAGACGAGCATAATTCTGATTCCAAAACCAGGAAAAGAAGTATAACTATCATTATTTGAAGATAATATGATACTGTATATAGAAAACTCTAAAGTTTCAGTCAAAAAACTACTGGACCTGATAAATGAATTCAGCAAGCTGGCAGGGTATAAAATTAATACACAGAAATCAGAGGCATTTTTATACACCAACAATGAACTGTCAGAAAGAGAAATTAAGGAAACAATCCCCTTCACTACTGCAAAAAAAAAAAAAAAAAAAAAAAAGTACCTAGGAGTATATTTAACCAAGGAGGTTAAAGACTTGTACTCAGAAAATTATAAAACATTGATAAAAGAAATCAAGGAAGATACAAACAAGTGGAAGCATATCCCATGCTCATGGTTAGGAAGAATAAACATCATCAAAATATCTATACTACCCAAAGCAATTTATAAATTCAATGTGATACCAATTAAAATACCAATGACAGGCCCTGGCCGGTTGGCTCAGCTGTAGAGCGTCGGCTTGGCATGCAGGAGTCCCGGGTTCGATTCCCGGTCAGGGCACACAGGAGAAGCACCCATCTGCTTCTCCACCCCTCCCCCTCTCCTTCCTCTCTGTCTCTCTCTTCCCCTCCCGCAGCCAAGGCTCCATTGGAGCAAAGATGGCCCGGGCACTGAGGACAGCTCTGTGGCCTCTGCCTCAGGTGCTAGAATGGCTCTGGGTGCAACAGAGCGACGCCCCAGAGGGGCAGAGCATCGCCCCCTGGTGGGCATGCCAGGTGGATCCCGGTTGGGCACATGCGGGAGTCTGTCTGACTGCCTCCCCGTTTCCAGCTTCGGAAAAATGAAAAAAAAATACCAATGACATACTTTAAAGATATAGATCATATATTCCAAAAATTTATATGGAACCAAAAAAGAACACAAATAGCCTCAGCAGTATTGAAAAGGAAGAATAAAGTGGGAGGTATCACACACTTCCTGATATCAAGTTATACTACAAGGCCATTCTACTCAAAACAGCTTGGTACTGGCATAAGAACAGGCATACAGATCAATGGAACAGAACAGAGAACCCAGAAATAAACCCACACCTTTATGGACAACTGATATTTGACAAAGGAGATAAGAGCATACAGTGGAGTAAAGACAGTCTCTTTAATAAATGGTGTTGGGAAAACTGGACAGCTACCTGCAAAAAAATGACACTAGACCACCAACTTACACCATTCACAAAAATAAACTCAAAATGGATAAAAGACTTAAATGTAAGCCGTGAAACCATAAGTATCTTAGAAGAAAACTTAGGCAATAAGCTCACCGACATCTATCGCAGCAACATATTTGCTAATTTATCTCCACGGGCAAGTGAAATAAAGGACAGGATAAACAAATGGGACTATATCAAACTAAAAAGATTTTGCACAGCTAAAGACAATAAGAACAGAATAAAAAGACAAACTACACAATGGGAGAACATATTCAACAATATGTCTGATAAGGGATTAAAAACCAAAATTTATAAAGAACATGTAAACTCAACACCAGGAAGATAAACAAATCCAATCAAAAATGGACAAAAGAAATGAATAGACACTTCTCCAAAGTGGACATACAGATGGTCAATAGGCAGATGAAAAAATGTTCAACTTCACTAATCATTAGAGAAATGCAAATTAAAACCACAATGAGATACCACCTCACACCAGTCAGAATGGCGCTCATCAACACAATAGGTGCTGGCAAGAATGTGGAGAAAGGGGAACCCTCCTGCACTGCTAGTGGGAATGCGGACTGGTGCATCCACTGTGGAAAATAATATGGAGATTCCTCAAAAAATTAAAAATGGAACTGTCTTTTGACCCAGCCGTCCCACTTTTAGGAATATACCCTAAGAACACCATATCGCCAATTCAAAAAAAGAAATGCACCCCCATGTTTATGGCAGCATTGTTCACAATAGCGAAGATCTGAAAACAGCCAATGTGTCCATCAGTGGACGAGTGGATTAAAAAGCAGTGGTACATATATACAATGGAATACTATGGGGCCATGAAAAAGAAGGAAATGTTACCTTTTGCAACAACATGGATGGACCTGGAAACTATTGTGTTAAGTGAAATAAGCCAGGCAGAGAAAGAGAAATATCATATGACCTCACTCTTTTGAGGAATCCAATGAACAATGTGAACTGAGGAACAGAATTAAACCTGAAGGGAAGGGGAGAGGGCACCATGGGGGGCGGTAAGGGAGATGTTGAGGGGAATATGGGGGAGGGGGGGATTGCATTCAGGGAGACACTAGAATCTATGTAAACACAATAAAAAATAACAAAACTCTCTTGAGTTGCACTCAAAGGCATCTGGTTTCAGATATTCTAGATTCATTTAGCTTTACCTGTTGTACATTTGCTTGAAGTAAATCACCTAGTTTTTCCACGAGTTCTGCAAACTTTGGCCTTTCTTTGGGATCCCTGTGCCAGCAGTCCAGCATGATCTGGTAGCTGTTGGGGGAAAGCACAGCAGAAATGGCTGGAGAGCAGCAGGGACCACATGGATCCCCTACACACCATACCGGCCAAGTGATGGGTCTTGTCATACATATAAAGGTTGTGCTTTTTTGTGTGATATTTATCTTTATTTGTACATTTGGGTATGCAGCATCAAAAATGGCTGTTTGGGCCAGGTCCTGTTGGTAGTGGAAAGTATGTCTACAAAGGCAGACCAGTGAACTACCCTCCAGAGCCCACCAAGACCCAAGTTCTTTGGAGTGCTTTGGTATTGGCACAGTGGGAGGACGTTCCATGAAAAAAGCAGAGCTATTTGGAAAGAAAAAACCATGTCACTAGCAGTGAGATCCCCCCACTGCCAAGAGCAGAGCAGTGTCCTTAAAGGTGGAAAGTTAACATTGACACAAACATCAACAGGTGAATAGTTTGCAGGGATCGTTATATTCTCGAGCTGTAACAGAGGTTAGCTTGGACTTCTTAATAAGCATGTGGAATTTCCAAGTCCTCCGAGTTCCAGTGGAGACCGATGGAGAAGGCCCTGTGTACAGGATTCATGTCACTTCCAAAAGGTGGCCTTCCACATTGGATGTTTCCCTAGGCTGTGTGCAAGCTCGTTGCATGTGGCTGACCCTCCCTGCCTTCAGCATTTCAAAGCTGCCATTACAAACTGGCTTCCTACTACTCAAGGTGAAAAGTACAGACTGGGCTTCTGGACGTGAGAACATTTGTCTTAATATTACAGAAGCTGACTCCTTCCTGGGATTAAATGTCAGCAGGTTCCTCTGATCCTTCTCCTCTGACAGCTCAGCAGTAAGGGTACTGGGCTCCTCTGCTGGTTGTGTCGGAGGAAGCACAGTCCTCTCCCTGTCTGTCTCTGCAAACACGGACCGGCGGTCCTCACATACTGGCTGAGGCCTATCCTCTGGGCTCTGCCCTCTTCAAAGCATGTTTATTGTAGCAATCTCCTCTGGGGGGAGGTCGTCTGGACTAGAGAGGACTCTGACTGAGAAGGACCAAAATCTGGATGGGCTCAGAAGTTGGAACTGGGCAGGGACTTCATTACCACACGCCTTATGTAACCCAGGGCCTGGCAAATAAGTACTCATAAGAGATTGGCTGAAGCAAGTCACTGGTGTCTGGGAGAGAGAGCACATGAGCCACTGCAGTGCTGCTCTGCCCGCCACTTCCTGGCTGTGCGCTTTCATGTTGCACCAACAGCTCCAGTGTCTCTTACGGACAGCCATCCATATTTGGTTCCGAAGTATATGAAACAGTTGATAAAGACAGTAAGAGTATAGGATGGTTAAACAGAGAGAAAAAACTATCAGGGGGGGAAAGTATAATAAAGATTAGAAAGGTGGAACTACGGGCCAAGTTAACATGCAAAGTTGATATCCTGATTCCCAGGCAGCTGGCAAAAAGGCACAATTAAAAAAAAATTTTTTTTAAAGGGCACAATTACATGATGCAAGTAAGCCAGGAGTTCAAAACCAGCCAGTCACTTGGAAGAAGCATGGCCATTCCTAGAACTGCAATCTCAAAAGAGGCTCTCCTAGAAGCTTCTCAGTATCATTACCATGTAGGTAACAGTGACTTTGCGGGACTGTCTTGTACATTATCTTTTAATGTTGGCCAAAGCATTAATAGCAAAAAGTACCATGCAATAAAAATAATTCTGAGAAGCAGAGCAATGTGGCCAGGTGTATATGTCCTAAGGTTCTTATTTAACTCAAGGATACAATTCTAGGTGCCCAGACACTCTGCATGGGAACCAGTCTTTAAAAGCAACCTCTCCCCACAGTTGGATACTGAGGTTCGACTTTCTGACAAGTGCCCAGTAAGCAGATGTCCAAAGTCTCTGAGAAAGGGATCAGAGCTCACCAAGATCACTTGTCTGAATTGCCACCTCTCCTATATTTGTCTGAACCTATCAGCTAAGACTCTCCTCAGACGAGGACTCTGGTCCCCTCCCACCCCTATCTTTCCTCTCTGGACCTACTCTGCCTAGCTCCCAAGGGGTGTAGTGGCTCAGCTGGTTACAAGAGCTGTGGGAGCCCTTTGGTGAGTGTGATGTGTAGGCCCACGCTAGGCACCATGCACTGGGACTTGAGTATGGCAGGAGACTGGAGGAGGAGGGAGCTCTAACTCTGGGTGACACAGGACAGGGCTGCAGTGCTCAAGGTCTCTAACTGTCCCCAACCAGCAGAGTGAGGGCTCAGGGCATTCATTCAGGCAACCTGGACCAGCCTCCTGTGACCAAAGGTGTGAAGTAGTATAAGATAGCCCGTCCACACAATCCTGTGTAAATCTCATTTGTAAGTTTACAAATTTTACTAATTTGTTAAGATAGGTACAAATATGTACACGACAGAGATGGGTGGTCACTAGACAGAAAGTCAGCTCCCTTACCCCAAGGCCATGGGCGATGGTGGAGGCTAGTCTCCTCCCACCTGACACAGTCAAGCCTAACTGGTCAGAGGCCCGGCTCCCCTCAGCAGCATCCCATCATGCCAGGCGATAGCTGCCTGAGACGTGGCCGTAAGCAGGCCTCTGGTCCAACATGCTGAACCTAGAAAGAAGGACCACCTACAACTACTGCTGCTCTGTATTTTGATTCTTGGTTTCTGATTTCCAGTTTCCACTTCTCATCTAAAAACCAATGCAAATTTTCTCAGCAAACACCAAAGGAAAAGGAAATAAAAATTAACTGCTTGTTTCCTTATTGAAAGACAGCTGATTGAACAGGCACTGGGCAGAAAACCAAGGACCAGCATTGTACAGTCTGACATCGCTAAGTAAAGAGGTTTAATAAAGTAAAGGGACACCAGCTGCACCCAACCCAATAGCCCTTCTTGGAATAAGCTGGGGGAAGGGGCCTATGGGAGGAGCTTCCTGTCTGAGCTGTCACTCACGCTCCCAAGTGCATGCCACCTGGCCACGTTCAGGTCACTGAACCCCAGTTCTGGAAGCTGCACTTCGTACTTGACCTGGCAGCTTTCAAATGCTTGAGAATGGCTGAAGATCTGATTTCTAGCCTTCTGAAACAACATTTCATGAAGCTGCTTCTTACTTTTTATAATCTTGGGGAAAAAAACCCTAGAATTAAGAAATGACCCTTCAGGTCCTGGCCGGCTAGCTCAGGGGTAGTGTTGGCCTGGTGTGTGGAAGTCCCGGGTTTGATTCCCGGCCAGGGCACACAGGAGAAGCACCCATCTGCTTCTCCACACCTCCCCCTTTTCTTTCTTTCTTTCTTTCTTTCTTTCTTTCTTTCTTTCTTTCTTTCTTTCTCTCTCTCTCTCTCTCTCTCTCTCTCTCTCTCTCTCTCTCTCTCTCTTTCTCTTCCCCTCACACAGCCATGGCCAATTGGTTTGAGTGTATCAGCTCCAGGTGCTGAGGATGGCTCCATGGAGCTTCTACCTCAGGCACTAAAAATAGCTCGGTTATAAGCATGGCTCCAGACAGGCAGAGCATTGGCCCCAGATGGGGGTTGCTGGGTGGATCCCAGTTGGGGCGCATGCGGGAGTCTGTCTCTCTATCTCCTTCCTCTCACTTGGAAAAGAAGAAGAAGAAGAAAAAAAGAAATGATCCTTCCTATGGGCTGCATGGGGTACCAGGGATACCTGGGAGAAGTTCATGTGAAGACCTGTAGGCAGCTTTTAGTCCAAAGTTGGTCTAACTTTGTCCTGCACAGTTAGTTTGGACCAGAGCTGGAGAAGGGTTAGGAATGCACCCTGCAGGTACGTAGTGTTGTGTTGTGGACTCTGGCCACAGATTGGGTTTGCTTAACTTATTTAGCAATGTGGCTAGATGTTCTGCACCTTGGTTTTCTCATCTCTAAAATAGAGTTAATAATAGTACCTACTTTATAGGTTGTTATGAGCATTAGGAAAATTAATATATATTAGAAGTACTAAAAACAATCCGGCACTTAATATAGCACTAAATAACTATTAAACATTGTTTAATATTTTTTACTGTAATTATTACTATTACTATTACTGTTAGTAATAGAGGATTCACTCTTGTGATGTTCACACTTTGTGAAAAGTGGAAGGAAATATTTAATTCAAAGTATGAGTGGACATATTAGAGAAACATGTCTTCTAAGACATGAGTGTATTCCTAATTTAACAGTCCTGGGGTGCAGGGAGACCAGCCCAAAGGACTGGCTTCTAACTCTGTCTCCTCTACTACCTAGCTGATGGAGGACAAGTCCTTCACTTCTCAGAGTCAGACTGTACAACTGCCTGCCTGTCCTCGAGATTGCTGGGAACTTCAAATGGGACGGTGTGAGAGAGAATACCTAGAAAACCTAAAGTGCAAACTAATCTCATTTAAAACAGATCTCCTTGTGTATGTCCCTCTGCACCAAGTGAAAGGAAACTCGTAATTAAAAACTGCCTGACCTGCGGTGGCGCAGTGGGTAAAAGCATCGACCTAGAACACTGAGGTCGCTGGTTCAAAACCCCGGGCTTCCCTGGTCAAGGCACATATGGGAGTTGATGCTTTCTGCTCCTCCCTCCCTTCTCTCTCTGTCTCCTCTCTCTAAAATGAATAAATAAAATCTAAAAAACATAACAAAACAAAAAAACAAAAAAAAACACGCCATGCCCAATGCAGTCCTAGTGGCTGATGTATCTGTCCTAGCTCTCAGACAGGAGCCTTGCCTCAAGCTCCCTGTACTTTCCTGGTAAGGACATCATGTAAGAATGACCAGAACAGACCCCCTCATTCCCTTCTGCACTAAGGCTGCTCCCTAACTGCCTTCACAGACCTGCATCTCTGGTCCTCCTCATCCTCCCCTGGGCCTGACCCAGCCTATCTCAGACATGAAGGAAAGGGACAGCAACCTTGCACTTTGGCTAAGCCCACAATTTCTTCACTCCCTCTGACTCCTCCCCAGAGACCATCCCAGGGCTTCTGACAGGACCCCACTGTGTGGGTGGCAGGGTGAGGAAAGGTGATGTCACCCTCAGGAGGCCCAAGTCCTTGTCAGCAGCTCAACAAAACTGTGTCATCACATTCTTGCTCAGAACTCAAAGAACAAAACAGCTACAAAGCTTCAGAGAAAAAGAATGTCCAAGAGAAGCAAGCAAGCATTGAACATGGAGAAGCCTTCACACAGAGCCAGTCACCTTCCTGGAGTCACAGGGCCACCCAGCAGGAAGCTGCCTCATGGAGAAGTTCCAGACCCCTGCTCAGCCAACCCTAAAATGAGTATAAAGCAGTCTTATGATCCGAGTAGCCTCCTCTGAAGTATAATTTCTAATTCCACCAGGAAATTTCCCTCTTCCTTTCCTACACTTCCACATTCCAAACCAAACCGTCATTGGTCATTAGTGAGGATAGAAGACTGGTCATGATGGTTTCCATGATGGTTTCTATGATGGTCAGGATAGAATATGGTCACAGGTTTCGTCCCTGTGACTCCTTGGCTCGCTTGGCATCCACTTTGTGAGGACAAGGTCTTACATTTAGTTCCCAGATGGCCTGTGAGTTTTGCCTGGTTTCACACCTAGAACTGAGTTTCTAACTTCAGTTCCCACCCAGAGGCCTTGAAAAGTCATGCCAGTGGTCAAGAGAGAAAATAGGTAAGGACGGATGAAGGACAATGTGCCTGACTTCTCGAAAATACTCCCAGCACAGTTGGGCTTGAGCAAGGCTAAGCAGAACTGGGATTCTACAATGCAACAAAACATCCCCTTTCTGAGGTGTCCTGGTGGGACAGGGGCGTTGGGGCAGAACAGAAAGGCCAAAGGCTCACATTTCAGGAGTCGCATATTCAGGAGCCTTCATCCTCATGCCTTCCTTCAGGCGACTGCAGAAGTCCTCGTCCATTTGCACACCCGGATACGGGGATCCACCTGCACAAGACAGCGGGAAGTCACAGGGCATATCATGACTCCAGGTACAAAAGACCATGGGGGTGATTCAGTGTCTGTATCCTCCCTTGAAAGTGATGGTTCAGTAATAAATCCCCACTGACAGGAATGGGTCTCCCCACACTCTACAAGCCATACTGGAGCTCTGCAAATGCCTGCTAGTGACACACACCCGGTTCCATGGTGCTGGGGGTCTGATGCCCCTGGGTCATCCATATGGCTACTCCTGTCTATCTGGTCAAAAGAGAGGGTATCATCTGAAGGGTCCCTTCCCTCTTCCCAACAGGAACTCTAAATAAATTCCATCATTAAATGCTCACTCCTTGGGTTAATGAACTCTTTAGAAGGCCAGGAGACTTGGAATAGATCACTTATGGATTATTCACACCTCAGCAAAGAAGACTTGAATTTACCACTCTCTCATGAATGGCACACAGAATGTGCGACTAGGGCCCTGCTCAGCAGTGAGCTCCAAGGGTATGCTGAATATGTGGCTGCCCACGAGCATGAGCCTGCTGACAAGAGGGTCCCAGAGGCCCAAACTTTGCCTTTTGCTAGTCTAACTGTTCAGGATGCCCAAGTAACCCTTTCTTTCAGGGGGGTTCTTATTTAGGGGTAGTGGTGGGCCAAGCCTCCGAGTCTGCTCTGTTCCAGACCTCAAACCTAGTCTATCTCAGCCATCTGTCTTACTTTCTAGTGATTAATGCTTGTAGGAAGCAGCTGGAGGCGTGCAGTGCTGGCACCGTATCACTGTGAGGCCATTGTGGCCGCCAAGCTGCTTTCAAAGACTGGAAGCAACAGGTGTCTGTCATCGAAAGCAGGGGAATGATTTTCACACATTACAGGAAACCAGGGATGTTACTGGATGACTTTTATTTGCTCTGAAAGGCAAATTTTTGGCAAAGTCCAAAAGACTCTTGGCCAGACCCCACAATTGGGAGGCCTCAGAGCATCAATGTGTGTCTGCACGCAGATGTGGCTCTGTGAACATCTGTGTGCTCAGAGCCTTGAACATGGTTTCTAGCCACCCAGAGTGGAGTTACTGGAAGCAGAATAAACACAGCCAGTGTCCTCATTTTTATCCTGCATACCAGGGCCCAGGACTAGCTGTGTCCTGTTCCTAATGCTGGTTGGCTTGTGCCTGTTGGGGCCTTCCCTAGGAAATTCTGAGAGGAGGCGTGATGCAGGAAAGGAAGAGCATTAGGAATTAGGATATTTGAGGAATTAGGAAAAGGGAGCAAAAGTACAGAGAAAAGAGTAGCCAGATAGGCTGAATGTAAACCTACTTCAGATTTTATACTGGTCAGACCTTGTCTGTGTTTGTACAAAGCATTCTCACTATACAGGGTACACATACACGCACACCCCAGTGTTTGTCTGAGATTCTGCATGGACCCATGCCTCAGTGAGGTATTTGTGTGTGTGTGTGTGTGTGTGTGTGTGTGTGTGTGTGTGTGTGAGAGAGAGAGAGAGAGAGAGAGACAGAGAGAGACAGAGAGAGACAGAGAGAGTCAGAGAAAGGGACAGATAGGGACAGACAGTTAGGAAGGGAGAGAGACGAGAAACATCAACTCTTGGCTGTGGTTCCTTAGTTGTTCATTGATTGGTTTCTCATATGTGCCTTGACCGGGGGGCTACAGCAGACCGAGTGACCCCGTGCTCGAGCCAGTGACCTTGGGCTCAAGCTGGTGAGCCTTGCTCAAACCAGATGAGCCCGCGCTCAAGCTGGCGACCTCAGGGTCTCGAACCTGGGTCCTCCACATCCCAGTCCAATGCTGTATCCACTGCGCCACCACCTGGTCAGGCTCAATGAGGGATTTCAATTCTTTTTGATGTTAACCTAAATACTGTACCCAAGACACTCAGCAGACATTTGGTTCTGATCTATTTGACCTCTCCCTTCCCCCAAATTTACCTAGGGAGAAGATTTCCCACAGCAGTACTCCATAAGACCACACGTCACTCTTGGTGCTGTAGATTTTGTCAAAGATAGATTCAGGAGCCATCCACTTCAGAGGAAGTCGAGTCTAGAAAAGGGCAAGGGGGCCTTGAGACTAAGGTCATGCAAACAAAGCACATTCAAGCCAAGTGCCTGCAGGGTCACCTCCCAGATAACACACTTGGTCTAGAAATCATTTGGGAGAGCAGCTATGGTTTCCTCACAGGAGAAAACTCTTATAGCATGCTGTATTACAGTGGTCCCCAACCCCCAGGCCGCGGACCGGTATTGGTCCGTGGGCCATTTGGTACCAGTCCACAGAGAAACAATAAATAACTTACATTATTTTTGTTTTATTTATATTTAAGTCTGAACGATGCTTTATTTTTTTTAAATGACCATATTCCCTCTGTTACATCCATCTAAGACTCACTCTTGATGCTTGTCTTGGTCATGTGATACATTTATCTGTCCCACCCTAAAGGCCGGTCCGTGAAAATATTTTCTGACATTAAACCGGTCTGTGGCCCAAAAAAGGTTGGGGATCACTGCTGTATTATACTAAAAAAGAGAGCTTTGTGCTATATCAATTCCCAAGAAGATAAATGTTCAGCGAGTCCCTTCTACGTGTCCAGCATCCCCTAACTTCTCGACTCTGTAAGAAATCATTCTCCCCAAAAAAACTTGTACTGAAAGTGACCTGGAAAAGAGTGATCTGATTAGAGGATATCCTGAAAATCCATATTTTCCAGGAATTTGTCTTAAGAAGGAGGTTTCTGAAAGACATTCTTATATAAAAAGATAAAACTTTACAAGTCAAAATGAATGGGGGTGGGGAGTGGGCAAAGGCATAGGAAAAAGGTGATAGAGAGTGTTTAGGAGACCATATGGCTGCTTTTCAAGTATGCAGACAAATTTTTGTTCTCTTCTAAGTAGCAGAAATGCCAGTGAGTGAGGCCTTGCCACTTTAGATTGAATGGGAATTGACCAGAAGTAAGGGACAAGGGAGAGACAAAGTGAAAGATGCAAGGGGGAGGGGCAGGGCGCGGTGAAAAGAGACATGGATGAACAGAAGGACAGTCACATAGGTAGACGCCATCTCTGCAAATTAGGGCTCCCCAGGAAAGCTTGTTGGGTTCTTTTCTTTTATAAAAAGAGACTATGGAGCAGTGATTTTCAAGGTAGAGTCCTGGGATAATCTGTGTGAGCGAGCAGCTTCTAGAAATTGTTAGAGGTGAATTGTCAGGCCCTACTCAACACTTACTACATTAGACTCACTGGGGGTGGGGCCCAGCAAATGGTAATTTAATAAGCCCTTCAGGTGATTTGCATGCTCACTGAAGTCTGAGAACCACTACCACAGCGTAATAGGCAGAGCCCAGACAAAGGCTTAAGACCTTAGGATACTTCGGCCCTTGAGGGCGAGGAAGAGAGGACACAGGAAGTCACCCATGAAAGTGAAACATAACACCATGTCCACAAACAAGCAGGGAAGAGAAGCCAATGTGAGCCAGCAGGGGAATGCTAGGCATGGAAGGCAGGGGTGGGGTGTGGGGGGAGCAGTTTCCTCAATAGCAAGATAATACCAGTACCCTCCCCCACCCTTTCCTGAGAGGTACACACCTGCAGAATCAATTAGCCAGGGTTATTTGAGGGTACAAGTGAGATAAGAAACTCCCCTTTTCACTAAGAGGCTTAAAAGACATTTTATGATTTAGGCCCAGCGTTCAGAGAGATTTTGTAAATATGATTCTTATACTGTACTTGTGTCTGATTTATACCAGCTCAAGATGGCCAATCAAATTCCTGCTTAGGAAGGGCTGTTATATTGTAAATAGAAAGGTTTTTGTACTAGAAGGTTTTGAATAGAAGGAGGAAGGAGACTAGGACCCCCCACTTCCCCTCACCTGTGAGGAAGAAGTAACAGCCAGGAATGTGGGAGGGGGAAGGGAGATGAGTCCAGGCTGTCCTTTCCAGTGGTTCCAAAAACTCCCACAGGAGTCAAAGGGAGGCGCCCCAGGCCTAGCTAAGCAGTCCCCAAGCTAGCTGTCCCAGGTAGCACTGCCTGGCAGGCCCCAAGCCCCCGGGGATGGCAGAAGAGACTCAGAGCAGTGTCCTCTGGAACACAGCCCCAGGGCTGCTTGTCTCCACAGAAAGCACACAGTGGTTTCCAGGGACCACTGTCAAGGGAGTGGGCTTCTATCTGTGGTTTAAAAATGACAGGCTATAATGCAAATGTTGGAGAGGCTGTGGAGAAAAAGGAACCCTCATACACTGTTGGTGGGAATGTAAAGTAGTACAACCATTATGAAAGAAAGTATGGTGGTTCCTCAAAAAACTGAAAATAGAACTACCTTATGACCCAGCAATCCCTCTACTGGGTATATACCCCAAAAACTCAGAAACATTGATACGTAAAGACACATGCAGCCCCATGTTTATTGCAGCATTGTTCACAGTGGCCAGGACATGGAAACAACCAAAAAGCCCGTCAATAGATGACTGGATAAAGAAGATGTGGCACATATACACTATGGAATACTACTCAGCCATAAGAAATGATGACATCGGAACATTTATAGCAAAATGGTGGGATCTTGATAACATTATACGGAGTGAAATAAGTAAATCAGAAAAAACCAGGAACTGCATTATTTCATACGTAGGTGGAACATAAAAGTGAAACTAAGAGACATTGATAAGAGTGTGGTGGTTACGGGGGGGGGGGGGGGGGGGGGGGGGAGGGGGGAATGGGAGAGGGAAAGAGGGAGGGAGAGGGGCACAAAGAAAACAAGATAGAAGGTGACAGAGGACAATCTGACTTTGGGTGATGGGTATGCAACATAATTGAATGACAAGATAACCTGGACTTGTTATCTTTGAATATATGTATCCTGATTTATTGATGTCACCCCATTAAAAAAATAAAATTAAAAAAAAAATGACAGGCTATAAATGGGTCAAATAAACATCAGACTGACTTACATCTCCTTTTCTCACATAGTCGGGGTTCTTATAAATATCCCGGGCAAGGCCAAAATCACAAATCTTCACGATGTTGTTCTCAGATAAAAGAATATTTCGTGCTGCCAGATCCCGATGAATGCACTGTAATAAAAACGGTTGCATAATCAATGCATTTCCTTAATCAAACTGACTAAGTTTCTATGGCTTCTCAGTGTCATTAGTCTTCGTAATTTGTGGATCTGATACATGGTGAAAGCAGCCCCCAATGCGCATGCACAGATGCGAAGCATCTCTACAAACCGAGGCCCCAGAAGGTCCCAGAGTCAGGGCGGGCCCCAGATGGCTTGGCTACTGTCTTGCAGCACAGCATCCTGGTCAGCGAGGTTGCACTTGAATTCTCCCAGTAAGCAAAACTTGCCCCACTTGTGCTTCTCAGCTGCAGAATCAGGCAGGACTCCTGTCACAGTCCGCACAGGGCTGCGCAGGCACAGGCTCTGGCGCCCTCCCGTAGAGGAAGCTGAGACTGGCCAGTGCTGCCAGTACACAGAAGAGCAGTGTGGAGGGGGCCAGGTGCCCGGGGCCCTGTGAGATCTTTCCCTAGAGTTAAGTTCTACACTCTGCTATCTAAGACCCAGAGTTCTCAAAAGTCTTCATTCACATTGGACCAATTCAGGCATTTGTCATGTTTGCTCTATATTTAAGGACATAACTATAAGCAAATAATAGGAACAGTGGACTTATAGCAAATGTGTGTTTGTCCATGTGTGTGTCCACATACCCAGGTCTGGCGAAGAAGAAAGAGTAAGGCTGACCTTTCTTGAAGACAAAAACTCCATGCCTCTGGCCACTTGAAAACTGTAAGAAATCAGATCTTCCATAGTTATGGGCTGCTTGTAGAAACTGTCAGAATCTGGAAAGCATTAAAACCAAAGTTTATTAGTCCACCAAATCCCAGCTTACTGGAACAATGTCAGTAAAACTCAAAACAAACCAACAAGTGGATCAGAGTTCATTTTCAAGAGCATTTGAATTTCAGTATCAGAAATTTTTCCAGGCCTAGGGCCCATTTTACCCAAGCCTGAGGATAGGGGGATGATCTGTTAAGACAACAAGGCTTGAGGGGAAACAATTGTACAAAATCAGTAACTCTGTAAATAATCTTACTTTAAATCTTATCTTCTCAGGACATTACCCTTCAAGTCTCCCACGGATGTTTATTAGGGTGATAAATAAGAAAAAAATTTCAAAGATGCACAGTATGTTGTAAAAATATCAGACTGTAGGACAGGAAGGAATTAATACCTACCCTCCTCTTCCTCAGCATCACTCAGACTTTTATCTTCCTGAAACCCGGAGCTGGTGCAGCTCTCGTTGCTGGTGATGCTGTCTAGTCTTGGTTTCTTGCCTTGCTCCACATCTGGCTCCACGTTTTCTTTCTTAGGCTCCACATATAACGCTGCATCCTTTAAACACACCGAGAAGGACACATGAAATGGAGCTCCAGGACCGAAATGGGGAAGACAGTCCCTCGAGCTGGCAATCACCTGAGCTGGGAAAATGTCATTACACAAAAGGGACAGTAAACTAGCAGCAAGGTCCCTGTGATGCCTGGCTAGCCCAGGGTGTGGCGTCCATGCTGTGTCAGTCTGGGCTTCTAGACAGCATCTTAGGAAGACAGAGGCAGATTAGTATCAGCTGCAACTCACTGAGAGCTTACGCTGTGTGAGTGAGCCTGGTGATTAAGAATGTTAGGTACATTTTCTCATTTAATCTTTCCAACAATTCTATGGAGTAGGTCTTGCTTATACATGAAGAAATAGGTTCAGAGAAGTCAAGTAACCAAAGTCAGATAAAGCCAATAAATGCCAAAGCTTGAACTCAGGTTTGGTTATCTTTAGTCTGTGCCCTTAACCACTTTTGCAGACCATGCACCATCTTGTGAAAGATGATATTGTTGTAAGGTACCAAAAGCTGAAAATTAACATTCATATTCTGGGAGGAAAGGTCAGGTTTTCCTGTTAGGCTTTTCTGTCCCATCCCTCCTTTGGGAAGGGGAGGGAGAAGAATGTAAAAGTTTCTGGCTTACAGGAACAATGGGTCATTCAGTTTTAAATCTAAAATAAAGGTTAACCCAGAAACTTCTCTTTCAATAGGAGGCAGAATTTACATACCACCTTGCATTGACTGTAGTTCCTCCCCCTTCCTGGAATCTTGAGGGTAAAATACCTCTAGGCTAGTGAAGGAAGATGAACCCTGAAAGATCTGTAAACACCTTTGATTGTGTTACCTTGAGAGCCTTAATGTTTCTGTGTATCCCCTAAACAAATGTTGCCAGCCTATACCATGATGTCATGCTCTCCACTGCTCCTGTGTGAACAAGGGTGTATAAGCAGCCCCTGAACTATTTTGGGGACTGCACGACTTGGGCCTGATGCCCCGTGTCAGCCATATGCGGCCAGCATATTAATAAATCTCCTCCTCTAATAAAACTCTTCAAAATTCATCTGGACTGGGTGTCTCTACGTGAACTCGATAAAATGAGGTACAGTGCCTTTCAGAACCTGGGGTGTGGTACTTTATAACACTATGAACGATAGAAAAATATTCTCAGTGAACGTGGGGGCTTCATTTGGAATCTCTATGAAGAATAATAGAAGGGTGATGTAATTATCAATTTCTCTGGTTTCCTTAGGAAAGGAGAGAACATGAACATTTTTTCCTACTTCAATGAAAACAAAAACACAGTCTGATTCAAACCCAGGTGTGTAATCTAGCTCTTCCAAAAACCATGTGATATTGGGTAAATCACCTTCTCCGGGTTTATTTTCCTCATTTGAAAATGTCTATCATCCTATTATGTTTTGAGTGCTCATGTGGAACCAGAAAATATTTTTTCATACTTAGCCATTCATTTAACAACTGAGACAATAGAAACAGCACTGTCAGTGGCTTTATGACTGGAACATGTACTTAGGCTCAATTCTGCTAGATGGCAATACTGAAATAGGTACCAAGAGGGACTGTGGTCCAGTGGTGTCCCTTGACCCACAGCCCAGTGTGGAGGCACTAAGATGGACCAGCAGGAGGGGTTCCTCTACTAGAGGGCTCACTAGGAGCAAGCCGAGGACAGAGGGGAGGCAGCTGGACATACTCTGAAAATGTGGAGGGTACCAGGCTCCTGTCCCCTGAAAAGAGACCATCCTATGCTGCAGGAGGGGAGGCAGGTCTCCAAGTGAACAGCTACCGCCACCCCAGGTGACCAACCTGAGAGCTGGTAAATAACAGTTCTCCACTGTTACTGTCTCCATTGTTTACAAGACCCACTCCAGGACAGAAGGCACAGAGGGAGAGTGCTGGCAAGGGAGTGGCAGTAGACGAGTGCTCGACAAGCCCACTCATGGCCCACCCAGGACAACGCTCCTCAATTTCCCAGAAGTCTCAACCTGGGGCATGTCTCCAAGATCCATAACTCAAGTTCCCTCACCCTCTTACTGATTCAATCAACAGTACATTCAGCTTTGCTAATTGGCAACCATTTCTGTTAAATAAAAGCTGATTTGCTGAACTTTTGGGGCTCTGTCAGAATACAGTGAATTTATTTGAAAAATAAAAGGTCCCATTTCTCTTTAGCCTTTGGCTTTCCTTTCACCTTCTTTTTGCATTCCTTTACATTCCTGATATAAAATACAGCTGCGTGTTTTCCATGAACACACTAGGCTCCACCCACAGGCAGACACCTCATTAAATATAGCCAGAGAAGGAAGCAAACTCTTCAAAACAAGAATGCACTCTACCAGAACGTTCCATCCTGCCCTGATCCCTGGGGTATTCTGCTGGCTTCGTTCTCCCCAAAGCCAATCCAGGATTTCAGGACTGAAGGGAGTTTGCACTGCTCTCAGCTCAGGGCACCACTTTCCACCTCTTATGCTTCCCCCTTATGTAGCCTGGTGCACAGAAAAAGCATTGGAAGGGGGGACAAGAGAGCAGGCTTCTTTCTCCCCAACTTCATCTCTTGGTAAGTCTGTGTCCTTAAGCCAATCGCTCCACCTTTCTGGGCACATCTATAATGTGAGAGTATGAACTAGCTAGTCACAAAGATCCATTTCAGTGCCAAGATTCTAATTATGAGAGGGCACAGTTTAAAATTGGGGAAAATATGTCCTTGCATATATGCTACCAGTCTGATAGAACACCTGTGTCCTTGGCTGGGTTAAAGTTTAAGAGATGTAAGACTGGACCAGCTGTCCAGCAGTTCTTATTTGTGTGCCACATAACAACTCTTGTCCATGTGGCAGAGACTGGCACCATTTATGAATGTTGGACACTTAACCTATTATACAGATCATACAGATCAGTGGCATTAAGTTGGACTCACTCAATCTTTCCCTCACTGGATGTGGGTCAATAACAATGATGATAATGATAGTTAACAATCATTGAGGGCTTAACTGTGTTTAATTCTCTCAACAATCCCAAGAGTTAGGTTCTAATATCACTTCCATTTAATAAATGAGAAACTGAAGCTTAGAGACACTGGGTAACTTGCTCAAGGTCCCAGATCTTGTGAGTGGTAGAAACAGGATTTAAACACAGGCAGTCTGATTCCAAGGTCTGAGTGCTTAACTAACACACTACATGGATTCATCACTAATACTGCTAATTATCAGTTAGTAATGTTGAATCATTGTCTCCTGAGCTTCTCCAGACCAGAGGACCCAACATTGATGGGATGGGTCACACTGGCAAAGTTTTATTACACTCTTTTCTCCTTTGTTTAGTAATCTCTTTTAAACTTGGCTTACCTTTAGAACTTGGACCTACGTGTTCCTTTTATTACATAGCTTTATTTTAGGGGATAAAGCTGGTTCAGTGTGTGTGTATGGGGGGAAAAAGGGTGGTGAGAATGTGGAGAAATGGGAGAATGGGAAGTAAGAAGAAAAGAAAATATTTCTCTGGCCCCACTGGTCTACTGTTGACTATAAATCACTCAGTTGATTGAGTCCTTAATTTCTCTAATCTAAAAAATAGAGACGGTTACACTTGCTATCATCTTTTTTTTTTTTTTTTTTTTTTTTAATTTAAGTTTTTCTCTGTGTCATTTCTTTTTTATTTATTCATTTATTTATTCATTATAGGGGAGAGAGAGAGAGAGAGAGAGAGAGAGAGAGTAGGGGGAGGAGCAAGAAGCATCAACTCCCATATGTGCCTTGACCAGGCAAGCCCAAGGTTTTGAACTGGCAACCTCAGCATTTCCAGGTTGACGCTTTATCCACTGAGCCACCACAGGTCAGGCCCGCTATCATCTTTTTAAAAATAGGTGACTAATTTGTGTGTATCTGTGTTCATCTGGGGAGAGGGAGGGAAAGGGAAAAGGAGAGAGAGCTAAAGTTATCAAGATGATTTGATAAGTATTTAGATAAATGGCTAGTAAATATTAACCCCTAATTATACTGCATACACTGAGGTCAAATATTCTCTGTGCTGACTACCAAAAAAGTGTGATATATTAGCATGGAAGGAAATTTTTGAAAAGGAAGGGAAAGCAGACATTGAGTTTTAAGCTTAGTCATTAATGGAAAAATATAGGGTTCTCTTGCTTTATGCTGCTACAGCCTATCATACTTCCCCATGTATAAGACACTCCCATATAAGATGCACCTTAATTTTGGAGCTTGAAATGGGAAAAAAATGTATTACATAGAGTTATTGAACTCAAGTTTTATTCATCATAAAATTTATATAACTCCTCAAGCAGGACATGCAAGTAAAAAAATCTACAACCACTGTATAAGACGCACCCAATTTTTAGACCCCAAATTTTTCAAATAAGGGTGTTTCTTATATATGGGGAAATGGTAAATGGAAAGTCACTGTTATCTTTAAAAAAACCCAACCTCTAGCCCTGGCCGGGTTGCTCAGTGGTAGAGCATCAGCCTGGCGTGCAGGAGTCCCGGGTTTGATTCCCGGCCAGGGCACACAGGAGAAGCGCCTATCTGCTTCTCCACCCCTCCCCTTCTCCTTCCTCTCTGTCTCTCTCTTCCCCTCCTGCAGCTGAGGCTCCAGTGGAGCAAAGTTGGCCCTGGCGCTGAGGATGGCTCTGTGGCCTCTGCCTCAGGCGCTAGAATGGCTCCGGTTGCAACAGAGCAACCCTAGATGGGCAGAGCATCGCCCCACCGGGGCGCATGCGGGAGTCTGACTGCCTCTCCGTTTCCAACTTCAGAAAAATACAAAACAAAACAAAACAAAAAAAAACCCAAGCTCTAAATTCCTTACCTTGTTGAGAAAGAATAAGTCTCGTTTGCTCTTGAGGTAGTTGGACAGATTTCCATATTTGCAATATTCAACAATCACCATCAGAGGCCCTGCAGCCAAAACAACACATGCTCAGTCACGCCAAGTCCATCAGCGAGCCTGAAAAGCCTCGAATCAACTTGCCTTTATATCATATTAGTGCGGTGTGGGGATGCAATTCAGGGTGAGAAATTTTTTTCAATTAAAGACACAAAAGAAATAGGAGAAAATCAGGGGTTGGGGATAGAAGAAAAACAGGGGAAAAAGATAAGAGAGAACTTTGAGCAGGGGAGGGGTCAAAGCCAGGGCTCTAGCTGTAACTGCCAGCCACCAGAAGGTGGTGAGAGGAGGGGCCTCAGACACTGTCACACGAATGCACAAGCAGCTCCTCTGTTCCAGTGCAGAAACAGGCTGTTCCGTCTGGCCTGCCCCCCCACCCCAGCTCGCAGCCTGGCCACCCAGGCCGTCTGCACGGCGTTTGCCTTGGAGCTTGTACGATGGGCTAAGCGGGGGTTGCAGACTTTCTTGTGAAGGACCGGGCAGGAACTGTTTTAGGCTTTGCAGGCCACAAAGCTCCTTAGTTCTGCCTCTTTAGTGTGAAAGCAGCCATAGACGACAGTACAGCCAGATGAGTGACTGTGCTCCCATAAAACTTTATGAACACGTAAATGTGTATTTCATATACAGTAACTCTCACATGTTAGAAAACACTATTCTTTTGAGTCCCCCCCGTGCCCCCCACCAACTATTTAAAATGGTCAAATTCGATGGAGTGCAAAAGTACTCACAAAATAGTGCGCTACAATGAACAGGGTAGGAACCCTTTTCATTACTTAAAGGTAACCACCATTGAAAAAACCACCACAGAAACACATGAGATAAAAAAGATAGCAACAGAGGAAAGATGTATGGAATACAACCAAATAAAAACAAAAGACAGAAAAACGAAAGAGAAGGATCAAACAAGACACAAAACTAACAGAAAGCAATCTATAAAATGGCAATAGGGAACTCACAAGGTTAGGAAGAATAAATATAATCAAGATGGCCATATTACCCAAAGCAATATACAAATTTAATGCAATTCCCATCAAAATTCCAATGACATTTTTTAAAGAAATAGAGAAAAAAATCATCAGATTTATATGGAACTATAAAAAACCCCGAATAGCCAAAGCAATCCTAAAGAAAAAGAATGAAGCTGGGAGCATTACAATACCTGACTTCAAATTATATTATAGGGCCACGACAATCAAAACAGCATGGTATTGGCAGAAAAGTAGACACTCAGACCAATGGAACAGAATAGAAAGTCCAGAAATAAAACCACATATATATAGTCAAATAATTTTTGATAAAGGGGCCAACAACACACAATGGAGAAAAGAAAGCCTCTTCAATAAATGGTGCTGGGAAAACTCGAAAGCCACATGCAAAAGAATGAAACTGGACTACAGTTTGTCCCCCTGTACTAAAATTAACTCAAAATGGATCAAAGATCTAAACATAAGACCTGAAACAATAAAGTACATAGAAGAAGACATAGGTACTAAACTCATGGACCTGGGTTTTAAAGAGCATTTTATGAATTTGACTCCAATGGCAAGAGAAGTGAAGGCAAAAATTAATGAATGGGACTACATCAGACTAAGAAGTTTTTGCTCAGCAAGAGAAACTGATAACAAAATAAACAGAAAGCCAACTAAATGGGAAATGATATTTTCAAACAACAGCTCAGATAAGGGCCTAATATCCAAAATATACAAAGAACTCATAAAACTCAACAACAAACAAACAATCCAATAAAAAAATGGGAAGAGGACATGAACAGACACTTCTCCCAGAAGGAAGTAAAAATGGCCAACAGATATATGAAAAGATGCTCATCTTCTTTAGTTATTAGAGAAATGCAAATCAACACTGCAATGAGATACCACCTCACACATGTTCGATGAGCTATTATTAACAAGACAGGTAATAGCAATTGTTGGAGAGGCTGTGGAGAAAAAGGAACCCTCATACACTGTTGGTGGGAATGTAAAGTAGTACAACCATTATGGAAGAAAGTATGGTGGTTCCTCAAAAAACTGAAAATAGAACTACCTTATGACCCAGCAATCCCTCTACTGGGTATATACCCCAAAAACTCAGAAACATTGATACATAAAGACACATGCAGCCCCATGTTTATTGCAGCATTGTTCACAGTGGCCAGGACATGGAAACAACCAAAAAGCCCGTCAATAGATGACTGGATAAAGAAGATGTGGCACATATACACTATGGAATACTACTCAGCCATAAAAAATGATGACATCGAATCATTTACAGCAAAATGGTGGATCTTGATAACATTATACGAAGTGAAGTAAGTAAATCAGAAAAAAACAGGAACTGCATTATTCCATATGTAGGTGGGACATAAAAGTGAAACTAAGAGACATTGATAAGAGTGTGGTGGTTATGGGGGGGAGGGGGGAAAGGGAGAGGGAAAGGAGGAGGGAGAGGGGCACAAAGAAAACTAGATAGAAGGTGACAGAGGACAATCTGACTTTGGGTGATGGGTATGCAACATAATTGAAAGACAAGATAACCTGGACTTGTTATCTTTGAATATATGTATCCTGATTTATTGAGATCGCCCCATTAAAAAAATAAAATAAAAAAAATAATAATAAAAAATAAAATGGTCAAATTAAGCTGGCCCCACAGTCTGCCGACTTCTGGTTAAAAGGTAGCACGACTGTTGGTAAGAAAAATGACACCAGCTGCAAGGCAGGGCCCAAGAAAGCGCAGTCTCCACACTTCCAGGATCTTCCACCACATGCCTGGGCTGACGTGAGACCCATCAATCACGAAGAGCAACTTCGGTTCTGGGTCAAAGCGGGAGTGATCCTGGCCCTGCTCCAGCATGCTGCCCTGGAGCATCCTGGGAGTGGAAGCTGCACGATTTGTTGAGCCTAAGGGTTCAGGCTCCCTAGTTCCTCCTGGCTCACAGACACAGACCAGTCTTGCCTGAGGAGGGGCTTTCATCCTGAAGGCAGCTGTATGGAGCTCAGAGGCACCAACTGGCCGATCAGCCTTGGCCAATCACCAAGGCCGATGACCTTGAAGTTGTTTACCAGGGCAAGGACCACACTCTTCCTTTGAAGCTTCACGAAGGAATGAAGAGAAGACCTTTCTATCCTCCCTTATGGCAAGGCTAGTGCTTGGCTGTAGATGTGTGATCATTGCTTGGGCCACAAAGAAAGGTGTAAGGGACCTGTGCATATGTTTTCCAAGCACAACAAGGCTAGTGGAGACGAAGGATAGTTGCAGATGCAGAGTTGAGGCAAACAGAATGAGATTGCCAAGGCTGAGAACTCGAGAATGAGCTTTCAATGTGTCAATTCTCAAGTATGATAGAGAAGCAGGTGGACTGTATTTGGGTCTCTAAGACTTGAGCTCTGGCCTTCCCAGCCCTAGCTTCTTTCTCTACCCACTGCCACTCCTAACAAGTAGGTCTTTCCCAACCATCTTTCACCTCTACTACTTTTGTTCAGCTTGGAAAACATTTATATGTACAAGTCCCTAACATCTTCCTTTCTGGCTCAAGCAATGATAACAGTACAGCCAAGCACTAACCTTTCCATAGTGAACGATAGAAAGGTCTTCAAAATAATTCATTCCTTTAGGTGAAGCTTCAAGAAATGTGCAACCTTCTATGCATTTCCCTTAGCTCTGGCCACACTCCTTCAAAGTCACCATCAAAGAAAATGTCCTCCAGTTGACCTACAGCCTGTGGAAGGAGATCTACAAGACAGTCCTTCTTTTCAGAACCTTTAAATTAACTGTGCAAGAAGGCATTTCTAGGATGGGAGCCCCCTTTTATAAATGGACAAACTGTTTCCTCTGTCCCTATTGAAAGGCCATTTTCCAAGAGGAGAGAGGGAGCAGGGTGGGGAGAAGGAGCTGGATGTTGAAGATCTGTGTTCTTAGCGTGTGAACCAGGAAGTGGAGCAGGCCCCCCCTTCTCATTTACCTCCTTGCTTGGTACAGGCTCCCAGCAGGTTGACTACATTCAAGTGATGGCCAATGTGGGTCAGGATCTTGAGCTCAGTCATCAGAGCTTTGTACTCACTGGCTGTGGCCCCCTCTGTGTGAGAAGCAAGGAAGAGTCAAGGTGACAGGACAATGGGGCTCTTTCCGCTGGAGGAGGCATTCCCGCCCTCCATGTTCTGCACTCAGCCTGTTGCTTCATTAACTTCCCCACATTCTGAAGAAAGGCCAAGTCTCCAGACTGTTTTCATTACTCCCACCCTCCTGAGCCAACATCCTTTTGATTACAGTAAGGCCCAGAGTGGTGGTGGGGTTAGTCACTGCACATTTCCTCTCTGTGGACCTAGTCCTGGTCAGTAATGTGCTGATTCAGAGCAGGGCACCTGTAAAAGTGCCTTCCAAAGGCTTCCCTCTGTCAAAACCAGCAAGGCAAGAACCTTCCAGGCAAGGATGAGCCTACAGATTGCCTCTTTTTCTCTGTTTCCCCCTCTCTGAGGAGTTACCAGGGAGCACAAGAACCTGCAAGAGGGGAATGGCCCTTTCTATAAACATCTTTACAATGTGCTATTTTCTCCCTGTAACCTTTTCCTCTCTGGAGTCCACAGGGTTATCTCAAGTAGTGAGGATCCATAAGGATCTGACTTCTATTTTATTCTCAGAGATAAAGGACTTCAGTCTAAGAATTAGCAGAGTTTAAAGCCAAAATTGAGTCTGTCTGTCTTTATTGCTTAATTTCTAAGGCCTTTGAATATTTTAAGTTATTTTTAGAAATAAAAAAGTCATGTAATCTTGCTATAAAATATTTCAACAGTATGATATACATAAAGTAAAAAGTGAAAGCCACACCAGCCCAGTTAACTTTTTAGAAGTAACTACAGTTAATCTTTTGGAATTTCAGACCTTTTCTATGCTTTTATAAATAAATAAATAAATAAATAAATATCCAATCAAATGTCTTTTATTTACATAAATGGGATGGCATATATATATATATATTTAAAATTTCTCTTTCCTCCATTTTAATATGTTGAAGAATCCATTCTTTTTACTTGGTATATGATGGTATTCTTAACATTTAGACTGTCCACAGTTTTCTTTGTGTGTGATATTGCTGTAATAGAGAGCCTATGTGTAATCTTTGCACACATGTGCAAGTATGTTATTTATTAATTTATTTAGAAATTAAATTTAATGAAGTAACATTGATCAATAAGAGTACATAGGTTTCAAGTAAACATCTCTGTAGCATTTGAACATGTGCGAATATTTCTGTAAGATGGACCAGGAACGCGTCAAAGGATGTACATTTATTTATTTATTTATTTAATTAATTTATTTATTTATCTGTATTTTTCTGAAGCTGGAAACGGGGAGAGATAGTCAGACAGACTCCCGCATGCACCCGACCAGGATCCACCTGGCACGCCCACCAGGGGCGACGCTCTGCCCACCAGGAGGCGATGCTCTGCCCCTCCGGGGCGTCGCTCTGCCGCGACCAGAGCCACTCCAGTGCCTGGGGCAGAGGCCAAGGAGCCATCCCCAGCGCCCGGGCCATCCCTGCTCCAATGGAGCCTTGGCTGCGGGAGGGGAAGAGAGAGACAGAAAGGAAGGAGGGGGCGGGGGGTGGAGAAGCAAATGGGCGCTTCTCCTATGTGCCCTGGCCGGGAATCGAACCCAGGTCCCCCGCACGCCAGACGCTCTACTGCTGAGCCAACCGGCCAGGGCCCAAAGGATGTACATTTAACATTGGGTAGACACAGACGTGGTATTTCATAAGCACAAATCATTTTAAAATATAAATTAGATAAACTTTGGAAGCTTCCCAGAGAGGTTCGGATTGGCACACAAAAAATGCTCAACAAATATTTGTTAAACAAATAAACAACATGATTATTCTTCTCATTTCAGACACGGGCATAAGGCCCCAAATGGTTAAAGGTTTTGCTCAAGGGCACTTAGAAAGCACTTCTGACTCATGGCCTTTGTTTGGCCTTCTGTCTTTTCAATTTCTCCTAGAAACAGATGGGCCAGCCAATTTAAAAACAAGAAAGCTGAATGAAAATGGTTTCCAGGAATTTTGTATAGTGGATGATTTGGCAATCTTTTTCAATCAAAGCTAATGTCTTAAAGAAGCATTTATAAAGACATGATATACAGCCTGACCAGGCGGTGGCACAGTGGATAGAGCGTCGGACTGGGATGCAGAGGACCCAGGTTCGAGACCCCGAGGTCGCCAACTTGAGCACGGGCTCATCTGGTTTGAGCAAAAAAAGCCTACCAGCTTGAACCCAAAGTTGCTGGGTCCAGCAAGGGGTTACTCGGTCTGCAAAAGGCCTGCGGTCAAGGCACATATGAGAAAGCAATCAATGAACAACTAAGGTGTTGCAATGCATAATGAAAAACTAATGATTGATGCTTCTCATCTCTCTCTGTCCCTGTCTATCACTCTCTGTCTCTATAATAAATAAATAAATTAAATTAAAAAAAAAAATTAAAAAAAAAAAAAAAAGACATGACATACACTATTTCTGTATTACATAGAGTGGGTTCTTTGAGCCTTTAAAAATATCACCAGTCATGGCCCTGGCTGGTTAGCTAAGTTGGTTAGAGCATCGTACTGAAACGCCAAGATTGCAGATTTGATCCCAAGTCAGGGCGCATACAAGAAGCAACCAATGAATGTATAGCAAAGTAGAACAACAAATGAATGCTTCTATCTCTCTCTCTTTATTTCTCTCTCCCTTCCTTCTCTTCCCCCCTCCTCTCTATGTCTCTAAAATCAATTTAAAAAATTAAAATAATATCACAGGTCAGAATTTCCTTCCTCAAGCTCATCAGTCCCTCCATGAATTCACACTCCTTTAGCATAGCCGTCTTGCCTCTCCCAGGCAGAATGGTAGTAAGCAGGGAAATGGGAACAGCTGAGGAAGTGGATGCTTCCAGATTTAGTTGCATTATATTTCAAGGTTGGATACTGGATGGCCTTCAGAATGCAGGCCAGGATCATTTTCCAGATTTTGGAGCAATGGGCCATTCTCAGGAGGCAGTCGGTACCTCTTTGGTAGCTCTGTGGTGTGTGGGACAGGCCATTGCCCTCAAAGCTAGAACACTTGCATTTCAAGCCGTTACTGCTACACTGGGAGCTGTGTGGCCTTACAGAAGCTATTTAACCTTTCTGGGCCATATTTCTTCATCTGCAAACTGGGATAATATCTCTCTCACAAAGCTGTAGAGAGAAAAATAAGAAAAATGGTGATTTCAAGCGGTTCGACTAATGTATTAAAGTGCCCAGGCTGGGTGTCCCTGAGCGCCTCTATGGGCACCTGCTCCGCTGGGTGCAGAGCTTCCGATGCCTCAAAATTCCCCAGCAACATCTTGGAGATTTTGAAAAGCTGAAAACTGCCTTTTAGGTTTTGTCCTGTTTCTTTTCTTTTTGGGAACTTAAAATGCATGGAAGTAACATGAAAATTTCATCATAAGTGAGGTACAGAACTATTTTCTAAACTTTCAAGGACCTATGAGTCTTTGACTTTCTTGGTTTACACAATTTCCACTTTCTATCTGTCTTACAGTGATGGTGACATATCCCCCCATGATGTGGGTCTACCTCCCGGCACTTCCCAGATTCCCAGAGTGATAGCATCTTTCAACACTGGAAAGATTATTTGTTGTTGTTTTTAATTTCTAAAGAGGAAGTATTTTATGGTTGGGACTTGACAGTATAAAAATAGTTTAGGGTTTTGATCATTTGAATTGTTTAGTTTCATAGCTTTACTTTATAGTGAAGTCAAGCCCCAGCTAAGCCTCTGGGATTTATGACGTACAGCTAAGTTGCCATTATATAAATATTTTTTAAATAAATGTTACCTTTATTATTCATCTTTTTCTTTCTTTTTTTGTGGGAGACAGAGAGTCAGAGAGAGGGACAGATAGGGACAGACAGACAGGAAGGGAGAGAGATGAGAAAAATCAATTCTTCGTTGCAGTTCCTTAGTTGTTCATTGATTGATTTCTCATATGTGCCTTGACCAGGGACTAAGCTGAGCCAGTGACCCCTCGCTCGAGCCAGTGACCTTGGGCTCAAGCTGGTGAGCCTTGCTCAAACCAGATGAGTCTGCACTCAAGCTGGCGACCTCGGGGTCTCGAACCTGGGTCCTCCACATCCCAGTCAGACACGCTATCCACTGTGCCACCGCCTGGTCAGGCTAAGTTGCCATTATAATGTCATAGTGAATCATTTCAAAAATTTGAACCTGTGGTTACCATGGGCTTAAGTCTCTGATAGTCTAGACCAGTGGTAGTCAACCTGGTCCCTACCGCCCACTAGTGGGCGTTCCAGCTTTCATGGTGGGCGGTAGTGGAGCAATCAAAGTATAAATAAAAAGATTTAACTATAGTAAGTTGTTTTATAAAGATTTATTCTGCCAAACTTAGCGAAAATCTGCATAAAGTACTTGGTAAGTCATTATTATTATATGCTTTAACTTGCTGTAACTCTGCTTTATAAATTTTATAAAGTAAAGTTACTTTCCTACTTTATAAATCACCATTACTGTGGAACAGCTGGGCGGTTAGAAAATTTTACTACTAACAGAGATACAAAAGTGGGCGGTAGGTATAAAAAGTTTGACTATCCATGGTCTAGACTGAGATGTGGTAGGAGCAACATCTTTGAGGTGACAGAAACTGTTTTCCCAGATGATGCTTATTGCTTCATTTACGGGGGTTATTCTGATCTCTTGTGGGCCTAATCAAAATCTCCTGAGGGGAAGGGGCTTCCGGAGGTAGAAGAAAGTCATGTGGCCGGAGCAGAAATAGCTTGTATCTGTTCCTAGGCACATCCAGCTTATGCCAACATTCAGTGAATGGAATGGGTCAGTTGAAAGCTGAACTACAGTGTCTATACCTTTCAGCATTTTTACAGCCACAGTCCGGCATGTCGGTGATTTCTTGATGCCAAATGCAGATGCTTGTACCACTTTTCCAAATGCCCCTCTTCCAAGTGATTTGCCTATAATGAAAAGAATACATTGATTTGTTTGCCATGCCAGTATGGTGAGTTTAATTCTTTTTTAGCGAGGAGGTGCCATTTTTCCTATGTGTATATGTGAGGCTTATAGCTTTGAATGGGATTTCCAATGAATTGACCCCAAAGAGTCAAAGTAAGGAACACTTTTCAGGGGTATCTTCTTTCCAACTCTTTACTGTGCTTCTCAGGCACCCATGTTCTAGCAGCTGTGTTGGCCCCTAGAAGACCTTCAGTGCAGTTGGGTGACCAGTTTCATTTTTACAAAGTCCTCATGGAAGGGAGAGTCCACCGAATCCTGGGTAGTCTCTCCCATTGTTAATGACATTATTAACATGAATATTTCCCTGTGTTGATCCGAGGCCCTTTTTCTTGCCACTTAAGGTCATTTCTTCTGATCTGTTTTCAGCAGAAAGCGAGACATTAAGAATGGTAGTTATTGCAATTGGTTACAATGCTTCATAAATTAAAAAAAAATTTTTTTAAACAATTAACCACTAAATCATTTCTCTGACTTTCTTGCCAGGAAAAATAGTCCCACGTATCTTCACATGGTGACGATAAGTCTTCATGGTTCAGCACAAATTACTTGTAGTAATTTGTTTCGACTACAGAGACGTGTTGCCAAATAATATAACAAAGCAAGGTTTCTTTCATGATACATGCCTGAATTTTCCCAGAACTCAGCCCAGTATCTGGTACATAGCAGGTCTGCTGTATTTTAGTACAGAATGAACAGTGGCATTTGGGGATTTGTGAGATGTTCAAAGCAAGCTTTTCACAGTACTGGCTAACTAGATGAGCTCATGAGAGGGACACTTTGAAGGGAGCATCCGCTGGGAAACCTCAGCTACCCTTTAAACCATGGGGCTTCTTTCTGGTCATCAGGAAAAAGGTAGTTAAATAGAACTTAGGGGAATAGCACACCTCAAGCATAATATGGTCCAAGGAATGAGCCAAAAAAGTCACTTTTTTTTTTTTTTTTGGTGTTTCAGAGGGAAAAAACCCAACAAAATGCCACTGGTCAAAAGTTAAGCCCTGGTAGTTAGAGTGTTGATTTAACACTACAGCTCCTCTCCCAACCAAGCCCTCTTTCTCAAAATGTTCTGATAACAAACCCTCAGTAAACCAACCTCCCTCCCTTGCTTCCTCCCTCCCTATTTTCCTAGCTTCTTCCTTCCCTCCTTTCCTCCAAAAGACATAGTTTTTTTGTTTGCTTGGGGTTTTTTTTGTTTGTTTGTTTTGTGTTTTGTTTTTTTTTTCTGAAGTTGGAAACAGGGAGGCAGTCAGACTCCTAAATGCACCCGACCGGGATCCACCCGGCATGCCCACCAGGGGGCGATGCTCTGCCCATCTGGGACTTCGCTCTGTTGCATCCAGAGCCATTCTAGCGCCTGAGACAGAGGCCACAGAGCCATCCTCAGCACCTGGGCCAACTTTGCTCCAGTGGAGCCATGGCTGTGGGAGGGGAAGAGAGAGACAGAGAGGAAGGAGAGGGGGAGGGGTGAAGAAGCAGATGGGCGCTTCTCTGGTGTGCCCTGGCCAGGAATCGAACTCGGGACTCCTGCATGCCAGGCTGACATTCTACCACTGAGCCAACCAGCCAGGGCTGTTTGCTTGTTTTTTAAGGTTCTTATAAAGTTTGTAATGAAGCTTTACTGCTTCTTTATTGTATTGGAACCTTTATATTTTTATGCACAGCTACTCAGTTACAAAGATGTCTTCACCCTGCCTCTGCTTAGTATCTTCCATTACCAACCACCCTAGGCATCTAGTTAGGACATGGGAAGGGTTCAGTTACCAACATAAGCACACGAGCCTCTTTGCAGCAGTCTCTACATCTATCTCATGCTTTTACCCTGTTGCACGTATACCTATAGTGACTGAAAAAGATCATTCCTCCCAGAGCACACAACATAGGCTGGGATGTAGTCAGTCCTACCTGCACCAGATAAAATTGTCCAAGATACAGACCAGCATGGGGACTGTTTGTTTAAATAGAAGAGCCTGAAGTGGCCTTTGAGAGTGCTGGATGTGGAGATCATGGGAGGAAAGAGCACCCACCAAAAACCTTCTCCAGACCTGTAGAAATTGCTGCCTTTGGTTGCAGGGTTATTCCTTGCCTTTTTAGGGTAAAAGCAACATTTTCCTTTTGAAGTGCTTCCTACCATCTAATATGAGAAGTGTCCTGAGCCTGAGAAATAGTAAGATAATCTCTGTCTTGGGGCACCTCCCATAGACTGCAAAGGCTCGCTCTAGTTTGGGGCAGAGAGGATCCTTTTTTCCACACTCCAGCCTTCCCATGCATTCCTTCTTAACCCTCACAGCACACTTTGTTTTAACTAGTGTTTGGGGACTGTGCTTCTATCAGTGAGAAACAATTCATTTTCATGTGGCTTCCCTCAATCTTTTCCTTATTCTCTTGGAAGCTGACCGCTGCCTCAAAAAATGGCATGAATCCGGCCCTGGCCGGTTGGCTCAGCGGTAGAGTGTCAGCCTGGCATGTGGGGGACCCGGGTTCAATTCCCGGCCAGGGCACATAGGAGAAGCGCCCATTTGCTTCTCCACCTCCACCCCTCCTTCCTCTCTGTCTCTCTCTTCCCCTCCTGCAGCCAAGGCTCCATTGGAGCAAAGGTGGCCCGGGCGCTGGGGATGGCTCCTTGGCCTCTGCCCCAGGCGCTAGAGTGGCTCTGTCTGACTGTCTCTCCCTGTTTCCAGCTTCAGAAAAATACAAAAAAAAAAAAAAAAAAAAGGCATGAATCCTTCAACAGACCACAGTTCCAGTTTCAGGGGAGCCCAGTCACACGTACTGGACCTTGCTGATCTTCCTTTTCCCTTCAAGTCTTCTTTGGTGCTACCCAGATGCCAATAACTAGCTTGGAAACATGGTAGGTCAAACAATAAAAGGATGTTGGGCAAATAAAATATATTATGCTCACTTTGTTAAAGATGGCGCTACCCACATGGAAGCCCATTGCCCAGGTGATGGTATTGGTTGCCCTTCTTGCTTGGAATGAGCGTGACTATATTAATGTGTGTTGGTGGCAGGCTGTGGGCAGGCAGGATCCTTGTAGCCTGGGGCTTGGTTTTATCACTAAGCCTTTCCCACCCTGGGGTGGTGCACTCTCATGAGGAATCCCATTATGCCTCAGATAGTGACTTTGTATCAGAGACTTCCTTGTTTGTATATTGGATTAAAGGTTTGGATTTCTATACTATAAAGTGGGGCAGACTGGGAGCTTGCTCTCTCTCAGTTCCTGAGATTAGCATTAGAGAGGAGAGCAGAGTAAGGCCACATGGAGGAGGCCAGGAGAAACAGCCAAGATGGCAGAATGCTAAAGGAGAAGCCAGTTTGTGCAAAGTTTGGGCAGAGAGAAGGAGATGGGGAACAGAGGTGAATAAGGCTGGTGAGCTAGAAACCTTTGATTCTAGGAAACTCGGATAAATCAGTGGCTTTGGGAGCCCTGAATGGAAAGGGCAGTGTTTTCCCACTGTGTGTACTTCTTGCCCGCCAGGTGCAAGCTAGGATAAAGATGATGGCCCATCAGTTCTTGGCTCCGTTGTTTCATTACTGACTGTCCGAATCTAATGCGAACCTGCACAGGCCCGGCAGCTGTGATGGTGGCTGCGGCCACTGGCCTTACAAAGGTTATTGGAATTTCTTTCAAGAATGACTGGCCAAGGTCCCTGGGGCATTCTAGGGACAGGGCATGCCGGCCAGGGGCTGGTCCTATCTCTAACATCTGGGGCCTGTCTCCAGGGAGGCAGCTCCAGCCCAGTACCACTCACCTGCCACATTCCAGACTCCCTGTGCTGATTGCCATATTCACTAATTCCAACTTCATTTTCCAATAGAAAGGTGCAATGTCAGACATTTGTAATGAATAGGAGCAGAATTCTCTCTGAGGTTTAGTGAGGAATCATGAACAAAATAGTTTTCTTTTTTTTTAACTTTTTTTTTTTCTTTACAAAGAGAGAGAGTCAGAGAGAAGGATAGACAGGGGCAGACAGACAGGAACGGAGAGATGAGAAGCATCAATCATTAGTTTTTTGTTGTACGTTGCAACACCTTAGTTGTTCATTGATTGCTTTCTCATATGTGCCTTGACCGTGGGCCTTCAGCAGACCGAGTAACCCCTTGCTTGAGCCAGCGACCTTGGGCTTAAGCTGGTGAGCTTTTGCTCAAACCAGATGAGCCCTCGCTCAAGCTGGCGGCCTCGGAGTCTCGAACCTGGGTCTTCCGCATCCCAGTCCAACGCTCTATCCACTGCGCCATTGCCTGGTCAGGCAATAGGTTTCTTGAGTTACTGGATTTCAGGAATTCTAATGGTAGCAACACCTTTAACCCCAGCTCCAACTGTATCTATCTGTGAGATACCGTAAATTCCAACTTCTCTCACCCGCAGGAATAGGGATCCAGAGTGCAGACAGCTGAGACCAGAATCAGCCTGGTTAGTGCATTTCTCTCCATGAATAACGCCGTTGTAACTCTGCCCATTAAGCCCGCCTTTCCTCTCCATCCGTCCAGACACAATCTCGGTTACTTTCACATGTCAGACACTGCTTCAGATTTTTTTCTGTCATTTATTTGGCTTAGAATACAAACCAATCTTGGGCCTCTTTGCTCCCAAGTTAGTAGGAAGAGCATTTCTCTGGCCCATTTAGCAACTCCGGGGAAGGAAAAGAACCATGAGAAAGATCTTCAATAAGGAGAATTTCCTAAAATGGGATTATCTATTTTAAATCTTTCTTTTTAAAATTTATTTTTAGAGGGGAGGGGAAGAGAGAAGGGGGGAAGGAGCAGTAAGTATCAATTCCCATATGTGCCTCGACCAGACTAGCCCGGGGTTTTGAACCAGCAACCTCAGTGTTCCAAGTCGAGGCTTTATCCACTGTGCCACCACAGGTCAAGTGAAATGGGATTATCTAAACCCACTGGGCCCCAGGGGAATTCTCATAGAAGGATTAGCAATCTTCCTAGATACAGTATTTATGCATCACAATGACACAAGGCCAAGGAATGAAGAAACAGGGTGGGAAGCTCATATGTCCTACAACAGAAGGAGTACATTTGATTGTGACTAACTCAGGAAAGCAACATGGTCTGAAAATGGCTTATGGTTGTGGGAAAATTATCCCATGTTTCGTGCCAAGGTCACCAAAGGGGTTGGGCTAGCTGCCATATGATTTACACTTGAAGGAGGAAATCATCTAGTGTGCCACCTGCCCTTAACTATTCTAATTTTGGTTAATTTTTTTTCCCTGTCAGCAGTCATTACTGGCTTTTGTCCGTCTCTCCAGCTTTTGACTGATTTCTCATTTTCTTCCCCAAACCAAACAGAACATGCTCTTGGGGCCAAGGACTCTTTCCTATGTAGGAAGAAATGTAAGTGGAATTAGTTCAAGGCTCATGAGGATGAGAAAAGCCTTTTTTCCCCACACTGTCTCCTCACATCTCCACCTCTGTATAGTCTGTGTGTGTACAGTGAGGGGTGGGGAGGGGGCAGGGCCACTGAATTTGGAACAATGGGCTCCTCACACCAAGTGACAAGCTCTGAGAACACTATGCATGATCTCTTCCCCTCATTCCAGCTGCTAATGACTCTGGCATGAGTAAGTGGGAAACTGTCAGACACCATGTTGTGAAGATGGAATGTATTATGCTCACTTTGTTAAAGATGGCTCCGCTGCCCACGTGAGGCCGTCACCCAGGTGATATTAATGTGTGTTGAGAATCGTAGCCTGACGCTTGGTTTTGGGATTGAGCCTTTCCCGCCCTTTTTGCTGTGGGGTAGTACAATCCAATCATGCCTCAGAGAAATGACTTTGTATTAGGGACTTCCCTACTTTGTATATTGGATTAGAGGTTGTGAAGCTACAATATAAAGTGGGGGCAGAACGGGAGTTGGTGCTCTTGGTTCCTGAGATTATCATTAGAAGAGAGAGCAGAGGAGAGCAGAGAAAGGCCACGTGGAGGAGGCTAGGAGAAGCAGCCAAGATGGTGGAGTGCTGAGTGAGATGCCAGTTTTGTGTAGAGTTTGTATCTGGGATAAGGAAGGAGATGGGGAACTGAGGAGAATAAGGCTGGTGAGCTAGAAACCTTTGATTCTAGGAAACTCGGATAAGTCAGTGGCTTTGTGAGCACTGAATGTGACTGGGTTTTGGAGCCCAGTGTGTATTTTTTACTTGCCCACTGGGTGCAAGCTAGGATTAAAGGCTATGGCCCACCAGTTTTTGGCTCCATGGTTTCTTTACTGACTGTCCGAATCCAATGCGAACCTGCATGGGCCGGGCTGCTGCGATAGTGGCTCTGGCCGTGGCTCCTGGCTTTACACACCACAATCCAAGTATTTTGGGTGGGAGTCATTGAAACTCTTATTATCTTGTAGCAACTGGGCTGAAGGTTAATTTACTCTGTGAGGTCCAAGCCTAGGAACTTGGGGGTAAGCAGAGGGAAAGCACATTTGCCCGGTATTTACAGAACCTGTGTTACCTGGAAAACAACAGTCCTTGCTCTTCAGAAGTGAAACTTAAATGGCCCCTTAGCACTTTCTTCTCTGCCTGGATATTGTGAACACCCAGGGAAATTCAAAGTATGTAACTGGTGGATTTGTGCAGAGTGGTTTTTGATCCACAACCTTGAAGAACAACTCTTTGACCAAGTGTTTGATGTCACTGTTCCTTGTCATCCTGAAGTGTGTTCCAGGTCATAAGTTTCTAACTCCTCAAACATTTCATTATTTAAGAGCACCCGTACTTGTGAGGCTCCTCATAGAACTCCCCTCCCCCCTTTCTCCTCACTGATCTACCTTCACAGCAGTCTCCTTAGAGGGGAGAGACTGAACACCTCAGTCTGTTCGCTGCTCAGAGGTGTGGTAACTGCTGGGAGAGTGAGCAGATGCTCCTTGTCTGCTGAACTGCCCTCTTCACATTCTCTTGGAACCATGGCCTCTGTGCATTGTCTTTACTGGGTTGTGAATAGTCGGAGGGTGGAATCCTGAGTCTAGTCTGCTTCTGCTGCTCTTGATGTAATCTTTTGCATGTAGTAGGTGCTCAGTGTGCGTTTAAGAACCTGTTGAGCAAATACATTACCCAGTTTAAGTCTCTCTCGGGCAAATTCCCACTTGCTTGCATCATACGGGAGCCGCTCACACTGCTCATCCAGGGGAACTTCTTCTGGGTCCATGATAATTGATAGATAGTCAGTCTTTATTTCAGAAGAAGACTGGGAAACAAAGAAATTTCAAAGTCATCAACAAGGAAACAGCTTTATAACTCCCTGATATCTAATTTATATTAATACTTGAAAATATCTGCTATTTTTTTGGTTCATTGGTTAAAATATATGCTTGGGCCCTGGCTGAATAGCTTGGTTAGTTAGAATGTCGTCCCAAAGCACAGAGGTTGCCAGTTTGATCCCTGGTCAGGGCACATACTGTTTCTCTCTCACCCTTCCAATTGGGCAAATAAATTTGTAAAATGTGTTTTTTAGGTTTGCTCGCTTATATTTTGCATTGGCCTGAGTAGCACCATGTGTATGTAGTCTGTGAAAGGCTGCAGTGCTTGCCCTCAGAGCAGC
Organism: Saccopteryx bilineata; assembly: GCF_036850765.1. Lineage (NCBI taxonomy): Eukaryota > Metazoa > Chordata > Mammalia > Chiroptera > Emballonuridae > Saccopteryx > Saccopteryx bilineata. The sequence goes on along the minus strand of NC_089491.1, from coordinate 189,405,015 downwards.
AGATTACAAATTGTGGATTGCCTTCCTGCTTGGGAGGGGCCATTGTATTGCTAATGTCTGCTGGAGGAGGGTTTTTTCCCCAGCCTGGGTTTTGCAGGATGGGGAGAAGGAGTGCAGATGTGGAACAGGAGCTGAGAGGTTTGGGAGCTCTGCTGAGGCTGGTGGGGGCCTGTGATTCCAGGAGGAACTGGAGAAGATTTTCCAGGTTGTGGAACCAGAGAATGAGTTAGGGCTTTGGGAGCTCTGAATGAGAGGGAAGCAGTCTTCCCTGCCTGTTTGCTTATCCGCCGCTAGTATGAGACTTTTTTTTTTTAATTTATTTTTTACAGAGACAGAGAATGAGTCAGAGAGAGGGATAGACAGGGACAGACAGACAGGAACAGAGAGAGATGAGAAGCATCAATCATTAGTTTTTCATTGCGCATTGCAACACCTTAGTTGTTCATTGATTGCTTTCTCATATGTGCCTTGACCGCAGGCCTTCAGCAGACTGAGTAACCCCTTGCTGAAGCCAGCGACCTTGGGTTCAAGCTGGTGGGGTTTTTGCTCAAACCAGATGAGCCCGTGCGCAAGCTGGCGACCTCAGGGTCTCGAACTTGGGTCCTCCGCATCCCAGTCCGATGCTCTATCCACTGCGCCACTGCCTGGACAGGCAGTATGAGACTTTAATAAACAGAATGGACCACCATTTTTTGGCTCCACTGTTTCTTTACCATCTGCCCAAATCCAATGAGAACCTGCATGGCCAAGACAGCAGCCACTGGCCATACACTTCCTCTCTTGATAAAATCAATAAAATTAATTAAATAAATAAAACATATGATTAGGTACAGAAAGCACCCCTCGGCATACACATATACACATTACACCGGAACATGTGATATCTATTAACAATCTTTCTTGTTCCCACCCTGCCTTTCAGTAGTGCTGTCTCAGATAAAATGCATTCAAATTCTCCAGTGACCTTATTGCTTGTTCCTAAACAATTAGCATACAACAGTCTTCTGAAAAATGCAGAGCATTCTTATAAAATCATTCCAAACAATGGCTAAAAATAACTTTCCATGGCCATTCTGTATAAGCAAGAATATACATTACAGATGGGTTGACAGGGGTCCATGACTGTGCCTTTTCTGCATTTGCAAGAAAGGCAAGAGGTGACAAAGTGACCCCAAGGTCTCTCCCTGGGAAAGCCTAGAGACACATTTCATATGAAGTTGTAGTAAGGCACCAAAAAGCTGCAAAATTAATATTGATATTCTGGGAGGAAAGGTCAGGCTTTCCTATCCTTCCTTTGGGAGGGGAGGGAGAAGAATGTAGAAGTTTCTGGCTTGCAAGGACAATGGGTCATTTAGTTTTAACTATAGAATAAGGGTTGTCTGAGGAACTTCTTTTTCTCTTACAATAAGAGACATAATTTACATACCATCTTACACTGATTTTGGTTCTTTCTCCATTCCTGGAATCTTGAGAAGAACATACCTCTAGGCAAAGGAGGGGAGATAGACACTGAAAGATTTGTAAATGTCTTTGATTCTGTTACTTTAAAAGTTTTAATGTTTCTATGAATTCCCCAAACAAATGTTATAAGCTTGTGCCATTATGTCATGCTCCCCTCAGCCTGTATGTGATCAAGGGTTTATAACCAGCCTCTGAGATGTATTTGGCTCACACGATTTGGGTCTGTTGTTGGGCAGATAAAATATATTATGCTCACTTTGTTAAAGATGGCGCTGCCCACGTGGAAGCCCATAGCCCAGGTGATATTAGTTGGCCTTCTTCTTGGATGGGCGTGATTATATTAATGTGTGTCAGGGGTAGGCTGTGGGCAGGCAGGATCCTTGTAGCCTGGGGCTTGGTTTTAGGACTAAGCCTTTCCCACCCTTTTTGATGTGGGGTGGTACACTTTCCTGAGGAATCCCATTATGCCTCAGATAAGTGACTTTGTTTTTTTTTGTTTTGGTTTTTTTTTCATTTTTCCAAAGCTGGAAATGGGGAGGCAGTCAGACAGACTCCCGCATGCGCCAGACCAGGATCCACCCGGCATGCCCACTAGGGGGCGATGCTCTGCCCCTCTGGGGCATTGCTCTGTTGCACCCAGAGCCATTCTAGCACCTGAGGCAGAGGCCACAGAGCCATCCTCAGCGCCTGGGCCATCTTTGCTCCAATGGAGCCTTGGCTGCGGGAGGGGAAGAGAGAGACAGAGAGGAAGGAGAGTGGGAGGGGTGGAGAAGCAGATGGGCACTTCTCCTGTGTGCCCTGGCCAGGAATTGAACCCACGACTCCTGCACACCAGGCCAACGCTCTACCGCTGAGCCAACCGGCCAGGGCTAGATAAGTGACTTTGTATCAGACACTTCCTTATTTGTATATTGGATTAAAGGTTTTGATTTCTGAACTATAACGTGGGGCAGACCGGGAGCTCACTCTCTCGGTTCCAGAGATTAGTATTAGAGAGAAGAGCAGAGGAAGGCCACGTGAAAGAGGCCAGGAGAAGCAGTCAAAATGGTGGAGTGCTGAGTGAGAAGCCAGTTTGTGCAGAGTTTGTGTAGGTAGAAGGAAGGAGATGGGGAACAGAGGTGAATAAGTCTGGTGAGCTAGAAACCTTTGATTCTAGGAAACTTGGATAAGTCAGTAGCTTTGTGAGCACTGAATGAGTGGGTTTTGGAGCCCAGTGTGTGTTTTTACTTGCTCACCGGGTGCAAGTTAGGATTAAAGATGATGGCCCACCAGTTTTTGGCTCCATTGTTTCTTTACCAACTGTCCAAATTCAATGTGAACCTGCATGGGCCAGGCAGCTGTGATAGTGGCTGTGTATACTGGCCATATACCTGTGATAGCCATATGTGGCCGGCATATTAAATAAATCTCTTCCTTTAATAAAATCCTTCAAAATTCATCTGGACTTGGTGTCTCTACATAAACCCGAGGAATTAAGGTATGGGTACTTGACAGCAAAGTGTTTAAATATAAGGTGACCAATCGTCCTCCTTTAGGGAGGACAGTCCTTCTTTTGTAAGTTCCATCCTCCCTCACAAAGTATCCTTCTACACATCCTCCTTTTTGATATTGGAAGACTAATCTGTAAATGTCCATATTTGATCAATGCAGAGTCGATCCATTGTGTGTGATGTGACGTATTTGTATCTAAATGAGTACTTTTTTCTTACAATTATTATTAAAAATTAATAGGCATGTAAGCATAATTACAATATAAAATATTACAAATGTTTTTATTATGCATTTATCATATTATAGTGTATTAGTGTTGCAATGAATAAAATGTTTCTTTTATTTACAATATTGTTTTCTTCAATTTACTTTTGTACTCCTTTTTTTTGTAAAAAAGTTGGTCACCTTATTAAATATCCTAGGATGCCTGGCCACTTAGCTACTGCAGCTGCCTGAAAAGACTATAGGCTCCATTAATGAGACTAGAATAGGATTTACCTTCAGTAAAAAATAAAATATGCTTATTTCAAATACCAAGAAGACAACACACAGCAACATTCATTCCACGTTTCTAGGACCCTTGGTAGGCTGTCCATGAGTGAGGCGATGTCTGCCCTCAGGTGCTGTTTTATCTTGGTAATGCAGATCAAGCCCAGAGGATACCCTTTATTTCAGATCATAAATAACCAGAGTTACACTAAGTGTCTTAGACTCATATCGGTGTATTTCCTGTTAGTTAATTGTAGTATTGACTGCATTTCTGTGCTGTGAGCAGGACAGAAAGGAAGTATGCTTACCCATATAAGGTGGGTTTTGATAACTTTCTAGAGTTATGTAAACTTCGTTTAAGTGAGTTTTAGGGCTCTTCCTTTCTGTGCCTGTCCTTCAAGCAGTTCAGAGTTCAATAGAGAAGGCAACGCTTCCCACACCCCACTTCCAACAGGCCACTGCAGCATTCTTCAGCCCTTACTCACCCTGCTCTGGGCTGTCCCAGCACACCTCATTCATTATCTGCAGTCAGGTCTCTTTCTCACAGAAGTTATCACTGAAATGTGTTACAAATAGCTCAAGGCAGAAAGATTTGCCCAGCCTCCACACTGAAAGGGTCACACAGATCTGGAGCAGTTTGTCACAAGACTGCGTTTGCCACTGGTGCAAGGGCCCTGCCTGTCAGACATGGTGAGGCTATGCTGCTGGAGAGGGGTATATGTTCCAACCTGGGTGAGGGCTGTTCCTTAGAGAAGCTGCGGGAGTGGGTTTTATGGCTAAACTTTTCAATATAATATAATATAATATAATATAATATAATATAATATAATATAATATAATATAATATAATATAATATAATATAATATAATATAATATAATATGCTCAAGACTATGAGAAGCAGTGTCCAGTCTTCAGAGAGCATAGGATTCTGAACCTGGCAGAGGTCACCTTGGGTTCTGTGGGATGCTGGGGGACTCTGGCAGGGGTAGTGACAGAGGCCTGGGAGCAGGCAATGGAAGACTAGCTCCCCATGTGGCACCTGTGGAATTTTATGGTTTATCTCAATAAGGTAGATGAGAGGAAACACCAAAACAACCTTAAGTAAGGGCTTTGAGGAGACAGTAATAGTAGAATCTTAGTTGACTGATATTTACTCTTTCCATTGACACGAACACTTAGCAGCCACTAGGTGCTGGTGTGAAAGTGCACAGCCTACAGCCCAGAGCCCAGGCATGGAGGCTGGCTGCTTGGGTTTGAAATAGCACTCTGACCAGCACAGGACAATGGGCGAACTGCTTAACCTTTCTAAGCCTACTTTTCTTATCAGTCAAATGATGGTACTTATCTCATAGGGCTGCTGTGAATATCAAATGAAATAATACATGTAAACTGCTAAAACAGGGCTTGGTATACAGTAAGGATCAAGAAATGTTGGCTATAATTACAACACAGGCTTCTGCAGAGTGGGGATAAAAAGATAAATTACCGTTCCCCCCCATGTATAAGACGCATCTTAATTTTGGGGCCTGAAATTTGAAAAACAATGTATTACATAAAGTTATTGAACTCAAATTTTATTCATCATAAAATTCATACAACTCATCACTGTCAAAACTTCCATCCATTAGCTTGTCCTCATCTGTGTCTGATGACGAATCACTGTCTTCATATATTGCCTCATCCTCAGTTCCATCTATAGCATTTGAAATGCCACAACCACTGTATAAGATGTACCCCATTTTCAGACCCCAAATTTTTAGAAAAAAAAATGTGTGTCTTATACATGGAAAATATGGTAGTCTTTATCTGTGAGAAATTTGCATTGTGGTTAGAGAAAGCACATGAAGATAGTTTCTGAGGCCTTCCCTCTTTGCCTCCCTCACCAAATCTCTTGTCCAATTTTATAGGCATTTTATTACTTGCTCTCAAAATTTCATAGATTTTTAGAAATACAGACAGCCACTCAATTTAGTCCCAAATTGCCTTGTATTTTGTTTCCATTCTGTTCCTCTATGCCAGGGGTCGGGGACCTTTTTGGCTGAGAGAGCCAATGAACACCACATATTTTAAAATGTAATTCCTTGAGAGCCATACAATGACCTGTATACATTAGGCATTATCCAATAAAAATTTGGTGCTGTCCCAGAGGACAGCTGTGATTGGCTCCAGCCACCTGCAACCATAAACATGAGCGGTAGAAAATGAATGGATTGTAATACATGAGAATGTTTTATATATATATATATATATTTTTTTTTTTTTCATTTTTCTGAAGCTGGAAACAGAGAGAGACAGTCAGACAGACTCCCGCATGCGCCCGACCGGGATCCACCCAGCACGCCCACCAGGGGCGACGCTCTGCCCACCAGGGGGCGATGCTCTGCCCATCCTGGGCGTCGCCATGTTGCGACCAGAGCCACTCTAGCGCCTGAGGCAGAGGCCACAGAGCCATCCCCAGCGCCCGGGCCATCTTTGCTCCAATGGAGCCTTGGCTGCGGAAGGGGAAGAGAGAGACAGAGAGGAAAGCGCGGCGGAGGGGTGGAGAAGCAAATGGGCGCTTCTCCTGTGTGCCCTGGCCGGAATCGAACCCGGGTCCTCCGCACGCTAGGCCGACGCTCTACCGCTGAGCCAACCGGCCAGGGCCTGTTTTATATTTTTAACGTTATTATTTTTTTTATTAATGATTTGTCTGCGAGCCAGATGCAGCCATCAAAAGAGTCACATCTGGCTCGTGAGCCATAGGTTCCCGACCCATGGAATAACCCCTTGCTCAAGCCAGCAACCTTGGGACCAAGCTGGTGAGCTTCGCTCAAACCAGATGAGCCTCTGCTCAAGCTGGCGACCTCGGGGTCTCGAACCTGGGTCCTCCGCATCCCAGTCCAACGCTCTATCCGCTGTGCAACTATTTGGGGTTTTTTATGGTCCCATATAAACCTAATGATTTTTTGTTCCATATTTTTAAAAAGTGACATTGGAATTTTGGTTAAAGTTGCATTAAATTTGTATATTACTTTGGGTGATGTGGTTATTTTAACCAAGAACAAGGAATATTTTTCCATTTCATTGTGTCTTTTTCAATTTCCTTTAACAATGCTTTGTAGTTTTCATAATATAGGTCTTTTATATTCTTTGTTATGTTTATTCCTAGGTATTTTTTTGTTGTTGTTGTAACCGTAAAAGGAATTATTTTTTTAGTTCATTTTCTGAAGTTTCATTGTTGGCATATAAGAAAGCAATAGACTTCTGTATATTAATTTTGTATCCTGTGACCTTACTGTATCGGTTTATTGTTTCTAATAGTTTTTCTGTGGAGTCTTTGGGGTTTTCTACAAGATCATGTCATCTGCAAAAAGTGAAACCTTTACTTCTTCTTTCCCAATGTGAATGCCTTTTATTTCTTTCTCTTGTCTGATTGCTCTGGCTAGAACTTCCTGCACTACGTTGAATAGGAGTGGAAACAGTGGGCAACCTTGTCTTGTTTCTGATTTTAGAAGAAAAGTTTTCAGTTTTTTGCCATTTAATATAATGTTAGCTGATGGTTTGTCATAAATGGTCTTTATTATGTTGAGATATTTTTCTTCTATACCCATTTTGTTGAGTGTTTTAAACATAAAATGATGTATTTTATCGAATGACTTTTCTGCATCTATTGATAAGGTCATATGGTTTTTGTTCTTTGTGTTGTTGATATGGTGTATTATGTTAATTGTTTTACATATGTTGAACCATCCTTGTGATTCTGGGATGAATCCCACTTGATCATGGTGAATTATTTTTTTAATGTGTTGTTGTATTCGGTTTGCTAGTATTTTGTTTAGGATTTTTGCATCTGTATTTATTAGAGATATTGGAATGTAGTTTTCTTTTTTTGTGTTGTCCTTGCCAGGTTTTGGTATGAAGGTTATGTTGGCCTCATAAAATGTGTTTGGAAGTATTGCTTCTTCTTCAATTTTTTTGAAGACTTTGAGTAGGATAAGAACCAACTCTTCTTTGAATGTTTGATAGAATTCACTAGTATAGCTGTCTGGCCCTGAACTTTTATTTTTTGGGAGGTTTTTGATAGTTGTTTCTTTTTCCTCCCTGCTTATGGGTATGTTTAGGCTTTCTACTTATTCATGATTCAGCCTAGGAAGATTATATTGTTCTAGAAATTTATCCATTTCTTCTAGATTGTTAAATTTGGTGGCATATAGTTTTTCATAGTATTCTAAAGAATCCTTTGTATATCTATGATATCTGTGGTGATTTCTCCTCTTTCATTTTGGATTTTGTTTATGAGTCCTTTTTCTTTTTTCCTTAGTGAGTCTTGCTAAGGATTTGTCAATTTTGTTGATCTTTCCAAAGAACCAGCTCCTAGTTTTAGTTCTCAAGGAGAACTATAGTTTTCTGTTCTCTATTTCATTTATTTCTCCTCTAATTTTTTATTATTTCCTTTCTTCTGCTGGTTTTGGGTTGCCTTTGTTCTTCTTTTTCTAGTTCCTTAAGATGTGATGTTAAGTTGTTTACTTGGGCTCTCTCTTGTTTGTTCAAATAGGCCTGTATTGATAGGAACTTCCCTCTTATTACTGCTTTTGCTGCACCCCAGAGATTTTGATATGTCATGTTGTCATTTTCATTTGTCTGTATATATCTTTTGATCTCTTCTTTTATTTCTTTTTTGGCCCAGTCATTTTTTAGAAGTACATTTAATTTCCACATTTTTGTGGGTTTTTTAACTTATTTTTTTGAAGTTGAATTCTAGTTTCAAAGCTTTATGGTCAGAGGATATGCTTGGTACAATTTTAATCTTTCTGAATTTGTTGATGTTAGTTTTGTGTCCCAAAATATGGTCAATTCTTGAGAATGTACTATGTACACTGGAGAAAAATATATGCTTTGATGTTTGGGGATGAAATGTCCTATAGATGTCTCTCATATCCAATTGTTCTAGTGTTTCATTTAAGGCCAATATTTCTTTATTAATTTTTTGTTTGGATAAACAATCTACATACATCAGTGGTGTATTGAGGTCTCCAACTATGATTGTATTTTTGTTGGTTTTTATTTTAGATCAGTTAGTAGATGTCTTATATACTTTGGTGCTCCTTGGTTTGGTGCATATATATTAAGAAGTGTTGTCTTCTTGATTCAATGTCCCCTTTATCATTATGAAATGACCATCTTTTTCTCTGATTACCTTTGTTGTCTTGTACTCAGCATTGTTAGATATGGGTATGGCTACACCTGCTTTTCTTTGGATATTATTTGCTTGGAGAATCATTTTTTAGCCTTTCACTTTAAGTCTGTTTTTATTCTTGTAGCTTAGATGTGTTTCTTGAAAGCAGCATACAGTTGGATTTTCTTTTTCGATCTACTCTGCTATTCTGTGTCATTTTATTGGTGAGTTCAATCTATTTACGTTTAATGTAATTATTGACACTTGAGGGTTTCCTATTGCCATTTTATATAATGCTTTCTGATAGCTATGTTTCTTGTTTGGTTCTTCTTTTTTGTTTTTTGGTCATTTGTCTTTGTTTGGTTGAATTCCATACTTCTTTCCTCTGTTTCTTCTTTTTTTAAGCCATGTGTTTCAGTAGTGGTATTTTCAGAGGTGGTTACCATTAGGTAATTAAAAGATAATATATCATATTCATTGTAGTCCATTTTCTCATGAGTGCTTCTGCACTCCATCCTCCTTTGCTACTGTTAATTTCTGTCTTCTCCCCTTTTTTGTTTTTGTTGTCACAGATTATTCTTGTTTTTATTGTGATCTTGTTGGAGCTTTTACTTGTGATATTGTTTTGTTTTGTTCTTTGTATCTGGTCGGATAACCCCCTCTAGTATTTCCTGGAGTGGTGGTTCTCTGGTGATAAATTCCTTCATCTTCTCTATATCTGTGAATGTTTTTATTTCCCCTTCATATTTGAAGAAAAGCTTTGATGGATATAGTATTCTTGGGTGGAAGTTCCTCTCTTTCAGAACTTTAGATATTTGGGTCCACTCTCTTCTGGTTTGCAGCATTTCTGCTGAGAAATTTGATGATAACCTAATGGTCCTTCCTTTATATGTTGTAGTCTTCTTTTCTCTGGCTGCCTTGAGGATTCTTTCTTTGTCATTGATTTGTAATAATTTCATTATGATGTGCCTGGAGTAAGTCTGTTTGGGTTAAGGTAACTCGATGTTCTGTTTGCTTCTTGAATTTGAGGCTCTAATTCTTTCTAGAGGCTTGGGAAATTCTCATCGAGTATTTGTTTGATTATGCTCTCCATTCCTTTTTCTCTCTCTTCTCCTTCTGATATATTCATTATTCTTATATTGCTCATTCTGATGGATCAGACAATTCTTGTAGGATTTTCTCATTTTTTAAAATTCATGAGTCTCTCTCCTCTTCTCTCTGTAGTATCTGTAGTTGCCTGTCTTCTATGTCACTAATTCTCTCTTCTATCTGGCCTGTTCTATTAGCTAAGCTTGTCATCTCATTTTTCAGTTCATGAATTTAGTTTTTCATCTCTGTTTGCTTCCTTTTTATAGTTTCAATTTCCTTGATGAAGTATTCTTTTTGTCCATTAAATTGTTTTTGAGCTCACTAAATTGCCTTTTAGAGCTTTCTTGTATTTCACTACTTTTAGTACTTCAATTTTGAATTCCCTGTTATTTAATTCCAAGGTTTCCAAGTAATTAAAAAATATTTTTAGAGATTTTTCATCATATCTGAGCTACGTCTCTGTCTTTTGTATCCATGATATTTGATTTCTTTTTCCTCAATGGCATAACACCAATAAGAGATAATTAAGAAAATAAAATAAGAGTTGAAAAAATACAGTAAAAAAATGAAAATTCTATAATGATAAGTGGGACAGAAACTACAGAGAACAAGAATCAGAAACTGAGGAGAGATAATAAAAGAGAGAAAAAATGAAGTGAAAAACAAGCAAAATTCCACAAAGAAAAATATGAGTCCAAAATATAATAATTTGATGATAAATGATGATTGGATCAGAGCAATAAAAGAAGAAGAAAAAGATAAAGGAGAAGAAACAAGAAGGGAGAATAAAGAGAAAGAAAGGACAAAAACAAAGTACAAAAAAAGAGGAAAAAAAACGAAATAAAGTTTTCTGAAATGAAAACTCACAAAAAACAAGAATGAGAAATGTAACAACAATGGATAATGTAGTTCAAAAGGAAAATAATAAAAAAAAGAAAAAGGAAAGAAGATAAAAGCATTTAAAAATGTAAATTTTTTCTGGTTTTGAAATGTAGCTTCTTTCTTTTCTTGGCAGGTGGTGCTGTACTACAAGTTTTGCCTCTGTGAGCCTCTTGGGCAGAGGTTTGCTGGTGTGTCGCTGTGGTAATGATGTAGGCTGGGCCTCAGTTCTGTTGGCAGGTGGGGCTTGTTAGGGCTTTGCAATTAATTATCTGGCTCTATCAATGTCAGTCTCAGTTTTCCAGGCACCTCTTCGCACATCCCTCCCACTGGAGCTAGCAGCCTGGAGATTTAACTGTGGGGTCCACCTCAGCTACTGTCCTTGCAGCAAGGGAACCCTTGCACAGCCAGGTCCCCCTTCCAGCACTGCTCAAAGCACAGTTCTGGGCAAGGCAGTGGGAACCAGAGCCACTGCGAGCTGACAGTGCAGGACACAGACCAAGGTTCAAGTGCCTTTCTGTTACACATAGGCAAAATTCTATGGGTTAGTGGGCATATCTAGCATGTCTCAGTGTCCCACGGTTTCAATCTCCATGAGCTTTTCCTGCTTGTGCTGCTTGGTAGCCCACCACAGGCTGTGTATATGTCCAGCTCCCGTGACTCCAGCAGTGCACACAGATGGATGTAGCCGCTATTCAGGTGCACAGTGCAGGCATTCTCAGACTGAGGGTCTTGGCCGTGCATATGCCTGGCGCTGGAGATCGTGGAGCCAGGAATGCCCAAAGATGCTGGTGCCCATGAAACTGCCTAGCATTGATAATCTTCGGCTAAGTACTCAGCCCATGTGCATGCCCGCTCGCTTCTGGCACTGGTGATGTTAGGTGGAGCTGCTAGCACAGCGCAGGTGATTGTGGAGTTGGGAATGCACAAAGACGCTGGTGCCGGCCCATGCGGGAACCCTGTGCTGGTAATTTTAGGTGGATCCCACTGCATGTGAGTGTACCCAGCACCCGCGATCTCAGGCAGAGCCAGTGTATTCTTTCTTTTGTTTGGATGCCTACTCTAACTCAGCTCCCTCCTCACTATCTCAGTCTTTCCTCTTCACCCGGCTTCAGTCAAAAGTGCCCCTACCTCAAATCAGTGAGGAGCCCTGGCAGATTGGCTCAGTGGTAGAGCATTGGCCTGGCGTGCAGGAGTCCCAGGTTCGATTCCTGGCCAGGGCACACAGGAGAAGCGCCCATCTGCTTCTCCACCCCTCCCCCTCTCCTTTCTCTCTGTCTCTCTTCCCCTCCTGCAGCCGAGGCTCCATTGGAGCAAAGTTGGCCCGGGTGCTGAGGATGGCTCCGTGGCCTCTGCCTCAGGTGCTAGAATGGCTCTGGTCGCAACAGAGCAATGCCCCAAATGGGCAGAGCATCACCCCCTGGTGGGCATGCTGGGTGGATCCTGGAGTGGCGCATGCGGGAGTCTGTCTGACTGCCTCCCCATTTCCAACTTCAGAAAAATACAAAAAAAAAAAAAATCAGTGAGGAAAGCGAAATGCCCCTTCCTCCATCTTATATATTCAGTCACTCTTTCACACAATCATACCTTTATCTGGTGTGTGTAAATTTTGGGTGCTCCTACAGTTTTTTTTTTCTCTGTGTTTAGTTGTTGAATTTGTTGAAATTTCAAGGGGAGAGATCAGGAATGTCCCTCATACCACCATTTCTCTGACCAATTTCTCACACTTATAATCATCTGCCTTTGCTTCACAACCCTCCTCCCTGCTCCAAGGCTCCCTATTACCTCTAGAACAAGACTAAATTCCTTAGTGTAGCCTAAAGCCTTGCCTGGTCAGACATCATAGCCTTGCCTCTCCTCTCCTGCCACACTTCATGCTTTACTCTGCAACCACACATTCTCACGGTGTCCCTCCGACCTGCCCCAGCCTCACAGATGCTCCTCTCTGCCTGTAATGCTTTCTCCTCCTTCTTTGCCTGACCACACCCCTTATCATCTTTTAATCAACTCATTCTAGTTATACTTTGCATTTTCTGTGTATTTGATTAAAGCCCTAAACTGTACACTGTAGCATTTGCTACACCCTGTCATCAGAGAGCCTTACGGAGCCTGGCACTCTGCATAGAGCAGGCACTCAGTAAATATGTGAGGCTGGAATGAATGAATGAGTGTTGGCTCTTTACCCACCAAACTTCAGAGAAGAAAGTCGTGCTATAGGCCAAATTACAGAAACCTGATGTCCTGAATTACAGCCTGACGCTCACACTCCAGAACTGAATTTTATCACAGGTGCAGGGAGTAGGGAACAGCAGGGCACGTCTTTGTGTTTCCATGCTGTGCAGGACAAGTTAGAGCTGGGTCTTTGTTTTGCTTTTTTCTTTTTGCTCCTTGGCAGAGAATGAGGTTAAGAAAACTAAGGATTCATAGGTCTCATGCTGAATTTAACTGAAAGACTTTATTACATATTTTTATATAAAAAATATCCTTTCGGCCCTGGCCAGTTGGCTCAGTGGTAGAGCGTTGGCCTGGCGTGCAGGGGTCCTGGGTTCAATTCCCGGCCAGGGCACACAGGAGAAGTGCCCATCTGCCTCTCCACCCCTCCCCCTCTCCTTCCTCTCTGTCTCTCTCTTCCCCTCCCGCAGCCCAGGCTCCATTGGAGCAAAGATGGCCCGGGCGCTGGGGATGGCTCCTTGGCCTCTGCCCCAGGCGCTAGAGTGGCTCTGGTCGCGGCAGAGCGACGAGGGGCAAAGCATCGCCCCCTGGTGGGCGTGCCGGGTGGGTCCTGGTCGGGCGCATGCGGGAGTCTGTCTGACTGTCTCTCCCCATTTCTAGCTTCAGGAAAAAAAAAAAAGAAAAAAAGAAAAATATCCTTTCTGTCCCTGGGAAATATTTATTGGTCTATTGCTCTAGCTTTTCTTCTGAATATCTCACATTCTCTCTCTCTCTCTCTCTCTCTCTCTCTCTCTGTATATATATCTCGATATATATCTACCGGAAAGTTCTGTTCGTTTTTGGAATAAAACAAAACACAAATTTTTCTTACCGTCAATAAACTTTATTAAATAATATAATTGCCATTATTATTAATGATTTCTTGCCAGCATGAGGGCAATTTATATATCCTATTTTTGAAAAATGTTTTATCTTTTGATGCAAAAAATTGAACCAGTGCTTGTTTGATATCTTCTTCATTTTTGAATTTTTTGCCCTTCAAAAAATTTTGTAAGGACAAAAACAAGTGATAGTCGGAGGGTGGTAAGTCCGGGGAATATGGTGGATGCGACAGACATGCTTCTGTAGCGTTTCTTCCTTGTTGAAATTCGTAAAAATTACAGTGGCGTAAATGAACTTTATCAGTAGCCATGGGTACACTTTGGCTTCACACATAAGACTAACATGAATCAACTTTGTTTTAGTTAATTTGCTACGTCAGTATGTATACATTAAGTGATAAAAATAGAGAGGCACACATGCGCCAAATAAACATGTGCTTACGTGTCGAAACTTGTTGTGACAGAAATGGACAGAACTTTCCGGTAGACCATATATTAGTTGAGATGAAGGAAAATAGTCAGGCAGACTCTCGCATGTGCCCCAACTGGGATCCCCCTGGCAACTCCATCTGGGGACAATGTTCAAGTACCGAGCCATTTTTAGTGCCTGAGGCTGATGCACTCCAATGGAGCCATCTTCAGTGCCCAGAGCCACGCTCAAACCACTCAAAGCCACTGGCTGCAGGAGGGGAAGAGGGAGAGAAAGGGGAGAGGGGGGCGAGGAGAAGCAGATGGTCACTTCTTGCCTCCCTGACAAGGACATCCATACTCAGGCTGACATTCTCTCTATTGAGCCACCAACTAGGGCCAAGAAAGCCATTTTAATGATTTATTTTCCAATTTTGCCCAGGTCAGAGGTAGGAACCGGAGGTAAGGGGAAGGAGAGGGTCTAACATTTGTTTAGTGCATGTTACGGACATCAGGTGAGAATTTTAGAATACTATTTAAAAAGGAGCACAGAACTTATCTGAAATTTTCTTACCCTTTTCAGTTTTCGTATAAAGAGAGTTAACAGGAGCCAGAAGAGGGTTGCAGCCACACAGGTGCATGTCAGAGTGATTAGCTCCAGGTTTGACTTGTCCAAGGTTCCTGGAAAGACAGAAACACCAAGATAGTGCTAAGCAGCAACTCTCAAATTCAGGGTCTCTGCGATTTTATAAAAGAGGTCCAGTGTCCCTAAAAGGCCCGTCATGGTGAACGCAATCTGTTGGCGCAATAGTTTGTATGGGGGTAGCTCTGCCTTTCCCTCTGACCCAGGCAGGGGCCACGATCTTGTCAACATAAACTCACACATCAATGAAGTCTTTCCAGAAATTTTGCTGTGGAGTTTGCAAACATCATAATCCCAGTAATAGCTAATTAAAAATCAGAGAAGAAATTTAAAATGGGGGGAAAAAATTATAGCAGGAACAAAAGACCATTAAACTGCTAAGTTTGGATTATGTTAAATCTCCCTAACGGATTTTAGAGGAACTTCTAAAGAAAAAAAAAATGACATAAAAGGGCTCTTATAGGACTCACAAAATTCTTCAAAGTAGATTTTAAGAATAAAAATAGAACTCAAGAGCTGTCAAATTGCCGGCTCCCGTTTTGGCACACCAGGCGCAGTCAGCCACATCCTGCTCCCTCTGCTAAGGCTCATTTCTGCCCTTCTCAATGGTCAGCCTGCAGGGGCCAAGTGAGAAGTAGTTGCCAGAGTGGTATTCTCCCAATCACCTCATTTCCCAGAACCACAGAGATCAAAGCTGAGCACTGTTTCCCAAAGGCCTAGAGTATTCAAGAGGAGCCTCAGAGAGGAACTCTTTGGGGTTTGTAAAGGAAAGCCCCAGTGGGCTAGAACAGTTGTTTTCTACTTTATTATTATTATTATTATTATTATTATTATTATTATTATTTTAAGTGAGAGGAGAGGAGATAATGAGACAGACTCTTGTATGCCCCCCAACTAGGACCCACCCAGCAACCCTTGTCGGGCTGATGCTTGAATCAACTGAGCTATCCTCAGCGCCTGGGGCCTCTCAAACCAATTGAGTCACTGGTTGCAGGAGGGGAAGAGAGAGAGAAGGGGGAGAGAAGCAGATGGTTGCTTCTCTTGTGTGCCCTGACTGGGAATCGAACCTGGGGCATACATATGCCAGGCTGATGCTCTATTCACTGAACCAACTGGCCAGGGCCTGTTTTCTATTTATTATTAATAGTGACCCAAGTGAGCAACTTCCCAGGAATTCCTGAAGTAATGTCCTTATCCTTTAACTTCATTAAAAGGAGGCAGAGGCTTAGTATTAAGTCAGGTCAAAAAGAATTAAAATTTATTCTTTTTAGAAATGACGGTGTGGATGGTATCATTTATTGAGCTCTTACATGCCGAGCCATCACAACAACCCAATGAAGTTGGTGGCAATAAGTTCCCATCTCTTAGATGAGTATGTCGTCTTGTTGGCTCTTGATTTCAATTCAACAAAGATGTCTGAATCCTTAGGTTCCAGCTGGAGGGGACAGGAAGATGAATAAAGGCAAGTTGTCCTTCTTAGGGTACTCAATCACACACCAAGCCAAGGGACTTAAAGCAAATACAAAGAAATTAGATAAAAAGAGTATCTGAGGTTGAGGGAACCTAACACTTTTGGAAGAGGTGACATTTGAAATGGATCTGACCTAAAGAGATGAAGACAGGAGGGGCATAATAAGGCAGAGGGAACAGATAAGTGGAAACCCAGAGTCAGGAAATGATAGGGGCTGATGCCAGTGTAATGCAAGGTCTAAGACAGGACCAGACCACAGAGTCTGAGCATCTGTGTAGAAGGCTTTCTGCCCTGAACAACACTGAACACATGAGCTAGAAACCAGAGCCTCTTCCTTCTTCTCTTATCCATTCAGCCACCAAGTCCACGGACTTCCTGTTGGCTGTTGTCCCTGCAGTGTATCGTTCAGTTTAGAGGGGAAATCAGCATTTTTCTCTATCCTATACATCACAAGGTTCTGCCCATTCTACTTCCATAGCTCATGAAATTATCATCCTGTCCATCCTCACACAATCCCTGCCTGAGCTGAGACATCATCAGTTCTCACCTGGACACCTGCATTAGCTTTCTAACCAGCCTTGATGCCTTCCTGTCTTGCCTCCACACTAGCCAGAGTGACCTTCTTCCTAAATCACAGATTTAATTCTATGACTCCTCTGCCTGAATTCCATCTTTGCCACTGCCTCCCCCACCATTGTCAGGATAAAAAAATCCTTAGATTCTATGTGTGCCACCTTTTCTATCTCCTCAGCGTTCACTTCCTGACCTCCCACATACCCCAGTCACATTAGAATACTTGTAGTTTCTTAAATATGTTGGCCCTTCTGCCCCTCTGTGCTTTAGCCTTTGCTATTTCTCTACTGCAGTGTAAGCTTCCCAGAAACTGAGGCCACATCCAGTGGTGGACTAAGGTTGGTTGAGTAATTCCACAATCCTCACTCAAGCAAAATTCGCATGTGTTTGTATGCACGTACACATTTAAAGAATCAACCCATTTAAACCATCTTCAAGATGAACTTATTGAAAAAGAAAGTCTGATTTAATTGATTCTTGTTTACTGAATACTAAAATGAAAATTCTACAAGATGTAATGTAGCACCCATGCTTTATCTGCTTTGACAGCTCAATCTCTGTCTTTATTTGGAGAGTATCCATTAGGCTGGAGAACTGACTTAAATCAGCAACCTCTCTTCCTATACAGCTCTTGGATGCTTTCTCACAGGTTAACATTCACCCACCAGTGTGATGAGAGCCAGCATCAACCTGCTGTGACAGCTGATGAGTTCAGTGCATGAGAGAGCCCAGCTACACACGGAAGGGAAAGGAGGCCAGGGGAGATGTGGGTGGGATTTGACAATGACTAGGAATTAGCACAGGGGCATTATTCCCATGTGGTGTGTGGTTTCAAACTGGTGTAATTTTCTGAGGCTTATTGCAATATTAAAATTGGCCTTCAGCCTGACCCGTGGTGGCGCAGTGGGTAAAGCGTCAACCTGGAAACACTGAGATTGCCGGTTCAAAACCCTGGCTTGCCTGGTCAAGGCACATATGAGAGTTGATGCTTCCTGCTCCTCCCCCCCCTCTCCCCCCCCTTTCTAAAATGAATAAATTTAAAAAATTAAAAAAAAATTGGCCTTCATGCTATTTATGAAACTTTTAAGGAATCTCTATACACCAATTTGGAGCCCTTTTTGAGGAGAGTGATGTATGGAGACCCTGTATTGGGATTAAATTTGAAGTTATATTTTCAAGAGTAAGTTTGGGTAAAGGTATTCAAAATCAGTCTTATGTGCCATCAGTTCTGTAACATACTTTCGTTGCACCAAATTAAATCCTTAGATCAAATAGGAATTTGAAGGCTCAGAGAACCATTTGGGTGACTCACTGGTTAGTCTAGGAAAACACAGTACAGAAGGTTTTGTTGAAATGGGATTTGGTTGATCATATTAACAAATAATGGTGTTAAGTAATATTGTAAAAGTTGCCATTATCTGAGAGACACTATTTTAAATGTGAGAATTCTTACAACAACCCTATAAGGTTGTATTACCATTCCTAACATCCACTCTGTAGATGAGCAAACTGAAGCACCAGGAAGGTTGGTAATTTGCCCAAGGTTACATAGTTCACAAGAAGTGACACACCTTGTCACAAGAAGTGACACATCCTGCTCTAGCGTGGGGTCTCTTCCCCACCAGGCTCTGCGGCCTTACAGCTGAGAGGTGAAGCATCAAATGGTTCACATGAACCCAGTTCTGAGCTCTGCCACCTTCTAGCTTAGTAACTTTGCACGAAGTCCAAAACCCCTGTGAGCCTCGGATACCCATCTGTAAATAGGAAAATATCCTGATTGGATTATTGCAAATGTTAAGGAGGTTAATGCATACTATATGCTTTAAAAACTGTACTGCATGTTCAATAAGTATAAGATATTATGACTGAATTCCATCACCATTTTTTGAATTCTTGATTGAGGTCAGCTTTATGTCATTGTAGATTTGCAGTTTAGCAAGCAGCCATATCCAATCCCCAGCCCTCCTGTGTAAAATTAGTGGGCAGCCAGTTCAGCTCTCTGTTTTGAGCACTGTTCTGTCCTTGGAAAACCTCTTCAAATCACCAACACCCATGAGAGGAGTAAGATCAATCACCAACATCATCATGTGAATGAGTTTATCACATCCTCCGAGGGGCCTGGAGAGCCATGGGAGTGAAGGTGGAGGCAGGGTTCAGGAAGAGAGCAGTTGAGGTGGAGGCTGGCCAGGGATGGGGAGAAATGAAGACCGGAAGCTGGGAGGGTGACAAAAGAAGGACTGGACATCCCAGACAATTTGGGTTTGATCTTTTTCTAGTCTTTTCTTTTGGAATTCTATTAAAGAACATAGTGTATACGTCCTGCTGTGCGAGCCTTTCCTGAAATGTGTTCATGTGCAATTATTGGGTACAAAATTGACAAATGACACACTCAATGCCATTTCATTCTTGTGTTTGCAGTAACTTTGTATCTGCCAGTCACCCTCAAAAAAATGTTTAAAACTTGTCACCCTGTTAATTTAATTTTTCTAAATAAAATTTTCTAAAACTGTTTAAAATGATGCTTATTCTTCAAGTTGTTTTCACCTGTGTAATTATAAATGCTGTCAAAATAGCATCTCAATAGCAAGGCAGAAGTCTGTTATAAGAATGTATTTATACATATTGTGATTATTACTTGCAATGATAATTATAAAATATAGTTTATCTTAAGTCCTTGGGTGAAAATGCACCACACTTTCATTGCAACAGTCCCATTGAGTTCCAGGGGCTCTTGAATGCTATATCAATTTCCGAAATTATTTTGGTTAGTAACAGTTTTGGTGTTGTTATTTTTAATATTAAAACTTCCCCTTTGAGAGCTCCAGGTGTGCTGACGTGCAGTACAAACCAAACAAGACCCACCATTATTTAAAGAAGCTACTTTAACTCTGCCTTTTCAGATACAAAAATAACACATTGTTTTATCTATGAGTATAAGAATCCTTTCTCAAAGAAAATAAAAAGAGCAGACAGTTTCCTTCCTGGATAATTCATGAACCTTTTTAAATCTGTTAAACATAGCCACAGACACAACTTACTCTCCTGGTTTCATTTCCTAACTCAGCCTGACAAGGTAGGTCAGTGGGAAGGGTCAGTCTGCATACATTAGGAAATCAGTCTAATGCCAGGGAACATTTCACAGGCACCAGAGAAGAATGCTTTAGACCTAGGGCAGAGGTCTAATTTCAGTGATAAAATTACTAAGCAGGTACTGCATTCAACTGATCTGAAGAGCATCCAAAAATCAAATTTTTATTCAGTGTGCCCAAAGTACTTTCATTCAAGGTGGTATCTAATTCCTAAGGTACACAATATTATCAACTTTCAAAACATTTTCCTACTCAAATTGATAGATATTCTTAAAAAGAGCTGAGACCTGCCTCCTTGAAACTTCTCCACCATCTCCCTTCCTTGGTCTGTCCTTCGGTGTGTCACAGAACAAGTTACAGCTGTCCCCGGTCTGACAGTTTGATAGATATTTGAAGGAAACAAGCGTGTCAGCCCAAGCTGTCTTCTTTTTAGACTAAACATCCTCACTTTCTTGCACTGTTTCATCGTTACCCTATTAAGACTATGTTTCCACCTATTTATGCTTTGCTTACAGATGGGTACAATGCTTGCTGATTGCAGATCAGGTCATCTGTTTTCTCAGCTAACCACAATTTTTAAATAGAAAGTTTGAGGCCCTGGCTCAGCGGAAGAGCGTCGGCCTAGTGTGCAGGAGTCCCAGGTTCGATTCCTGGCCAGGGCACACAGGAGAAGCGCCCATCTGCTTCTCCACCCCTCCCCCACTCCTTCCTCTCTGTCTCTCTCTTCCCCTCCCGCAGCCAAGGCTCCATTGGAGCAAAGATGGCCCGGGAGCTGGGGATGGCTCTGTGGCCTCTGCCTCAGGCGCTAGAATGGCTCTGGATGCAACAGAGTGATGCCCCAGAGGGGCAGAGCATCGCCCCCTGGTGGGCATGCCGGGTGGATCCCGGTCGGGCGCATGCGGGAGTCTGTATTACTGCCTCCCCGTTTCCAGCTTCGTAAAAATGAAAAAAAAGAAAAAGAAAGTTTGAATACAGCCATTACTTTTAAAGCAGAAGCAAAAAGTTATAAAAGATAGTAAGGGAGAAGGCAGAAAAAGCTATGAAAAGCAGACACAAAAACTCAGAAAAGTATGGCATTTAGGGGGCAATAACCAGTAAAAAGAAGAATGAATATATATATTCATTCTTGGCAAATAAATAAGTTGTTAATAACAAATATACATATATAGTGTGTGCATATATAGTGTCTGCAGCCATATTGTAAACTATACTATATATTTCTCTAAGTGATATTAAAAATTAATGCCATGTGAGGGAAAAGAGATCACGAATTGAAAGTGCAGATTCCTCATAAAATGCAATGGACTAGACCAGTAGTTCTCAAATTTTTGAAGTCGGGGCGCATTTAAAATCCTACAAATAATTGTAGGTGCACTATACACAAATTTCTGAGAAATATGTTATAATAATTTAGTCAAATATTAAAGAAAAAAATATAAAGTCCAAGCGTGCTTTTATGATAATTAAATGAAATAAATACAACAAAATTAAATTTATTCTGACATTAAAAAACATTTTTATGTTACATTTTTTGTTATGCTTTTTAGAATTCATAAAAAAGAGGGGTTAAAAGAAAAAAAAAACGACAAAAAAGTTATCTTTTTATATATATAGATACATTCTTAGTAAGATTTAGTAAACTTGGCAGGTCCTGGCATAAATGTGTTAAGTTTTTTCATTCTTGTGTTTATGAGAAACATGAGCCTGATGTGTCCTAGAGGTTTCTTCAATGTTTGGGCATATATTTGAAAGGCAAACTCTCATTTCCTCATCAATACATTGAAGAATTCCTCTCTTTTCACTCTTAATTGTGTTGAGTGCAGAAAACCCCCACCATACATTTCATCTTAACTTTACACCAAAGGATAGAAGAAACTTGCCTCCAGTCTTTCCGGGGAACATGGGGGTAGTGTAAACAATACAGCACCACAGCTTAACAGCCTTTTGCAACCTAATCAGGCAAGTGAGGTGGGGGGTTGGGCAGACTGTCAATTTACAGCCAATTCCCCACACCTCTGTTCCCCCGAAATCTAAACTCCAAAATCCCTGTTGGTTTTTTGGTCCCCAACAAGCACATATTTCTCTGGAATATCATAGGGCGCACCTCAAAATCTTCTAGGGTGCACCAGTGTACCCTGGTGCACACTTTGAGAACCACTGGACTGGACAATAGGAAATACGATAGGAAAGAGGATATTGATGTAGAAGGTCCAAAGTTGCTTCATAAATTGCGGTCCTTGTCCTGCCTTACTTATCTTGGCAATCCATCATCAAAGAAGGCCTCCTCTAGAGACCAGGTCACCACATCTTTTTTGCTCTATGAACATCTTTAGGCCTTGTTAGCAGCATTATGTAGTCTGTTTTATACAAACTAGTGTTTCCACTTTGCCCTCAGGAAGCACTCAAATGTTTATTAACCTGGTTCTAATAGTTTCTGTGCACCTGACTCTCCTTCCAACTAGGTCTTCAAAGACCACTGAGGGTAGTCTATCATGGTTTACACTTCCATATCTTGCATTATTCTTGGCAAATAAATAAGTTGTTAATAACTAATTGAATTGGACTTATCTCTTTTGCCCCAAACAATATATTGGTGTATTTATTCATTTCAGATATTGAGTGGTGGTTTTCTAAATAGATGACTCCAATAGACCTTTACCGAGTGCTCTGGGATGGTCAAGTGAGTAATAGGCAATGATAAGCATTGCATTACAGGGACATGTCAAGTGCCATGGGAGCCCAGGGGGAAACAATGACATGATAGGTAATTGGGTGTATAGAGAGCTAATTTTAAAGAATGAATGGGCTAGTCCAGGGGGAGAACAAGATGGGCAGGAAGCCTGCCCAGACAAAAGTAAATGATGAGTAGAGGCAGAAGACTGGGAGGAGCACAGCGTGTTCCCTGAATCACAGTGGTGCAGGCCAGCTGGAGTGCTGGCAGAAGGAACAATTCTGAGTAAGGCTGGAGGAGGAGCCTATGGAGGACCTGCACGGCTGGATGAGGGGCACAGGCCATCAGGAAGTGCTGCAAAATTTGAAGCAAGGAAGCACCATGCCATAAGACCACTCATTTAGAAAGATTACTCTGGATTTGGGAGTGTATTGGAGGGGTATTAGAGGAGTAGATAGGCTGTTTGCGATGCTGAGAGATGATCTTGAGAGATGTTAGAGATCAGATGTTAAGGATCTTCCCTTTCCTCAAAAGCAAATCATAGACGCTGATAAAAAAACTTTGAGAACTTACCGGTGACAACAGTATTCTTGTCTGACCTTTTAGGAAAGCATAACGTTAGTGGGAAAAGGAATTAGTGTGGGAAATCTAAACGTCGGTAGAGAGAAAACCAAATAACAGGATAACTGAGTTAAAAGATCAATTTTATGCTGAAGCCTGGCTGACAAGTTTCTAAGGCACTTCAGAAACAAGAAGAATGGAAGAAGGATGCAAACTTATGGTTTCCAAAAACATGTGTTCAAGTCTCAGCTTCACTGCCTATTCGTTGTATGGCTTTAGGCAAGTAGTTTAACCTCTTTGAGTCTCCATCTTCCCATTTGAAGACTGAAGTTAATATACTGTTTCCTTCTTTGGACTCTTATGATGTTAACAGGATAAGTATATTAGGTGCTTAAAACTAAAGATAACTAAGTAAATATTAGTCTCTTGCTAATGGGTACAGGATATAAGGATTTGTCAAATATGGTTTATCATTTACTGGGGAAGAAAAGTATATCAATGACTAATAATCAAGTGCAGAATAAAACGAGTCTGACTAAAGACCCAGGAACCATGTGTGGGAGAGTAGAGAAGAGAATGAGAACATCTGACTAGGCTGTTCATCCTGGAGGACAGGGCAGGGTGGAAAGCATCTACATGGAAGATAAGGAAGGTTTGAATGGAACAGGGAGTAGGCCCAGATGGAAGGCCTCCCAGCTGTGTTCACAGCATTGCCCACCCAGACAGGAGTGGGTCCAGATACCTGTCAGGGAAGGGCAGCTATGTGGTGAGCCAGAGTGAGCCATCACAAATCTGCCATTACCTGGCTGTACGATTGAGGTTAGTCATTGCACTCCTCTCTGGGTTTGCTAACAACTGCTTTGTATCCTGCAGGGCTGTTGTGAGGATACAGGGAAGTACCTTCTGCACTGAGGGTTAGGAGCCTTCCTTGCTCTCTGCTGCCCCCTCAGATGGCAGCCCCTCCTCGGCCTGTTGCGGCTACTCCCTGATAGTCACGTCTAGAGTCCTTGTTAAGAGATAAATGAATGGTCCTTTGAGGAAGGGGGTGTTAAAGAGAGATTCATACTTAATAAATGGCTTTCTCCCTGTGTAAGCAGAAGAGTTGAAACAATACTTTAAAACAAAGAA
The DNA here is from genome assembly GCF_036850765.1 of Saccopteryx bilineata. Lineage (NCBI taxonomy): Eukaryota > Metazoa > Chordata > Mammalia > Chiroptera > Emballonuridae > Saccopteryx > Saccopteryx bilineata. The sequence continues at coordinate 189,380,852 of NC_089491.1, read as the reverse complement.
ATAGGACCATCATTGAGAGTATTTGGGAATTTTACCCTTGACTTTTTCTGAAAAGCATAAATTTGTGGTGGAGTACTTTCAGATTTTTTGGGAGACTCTCCAAAATCATTTCCTGTAAAACAATGGGATGATGTTCTCTTTTAAAGGAGTCTGAATTCTCAGTGTTACAGTCTTTAAGCAAAGGAAGTTTCCAGGGCAGAAGAACTGGTGTGTACTGCCTTCTGCCCAGTTCTGCCCTAGAAACACTTGCATTCTCTGAAGCCCACTGGGAGCATTTGGAAGTAGGCTACTGAACAAATTTCTCCTTTTCATGTAAAATCTCAGATATTTACATCTAAGAGGTGCCTGTTTAATGTTTTATGATGCTGGAACTGTTATGTTTGGGGTGATATTTGGCACCAGAGAAGTGAAATTGAGGTCTAAACGATTTTCTAAACAGAAGCCGTATGGCTACTGCATAGAAGGGTTAGGCTGTTGTAAGGCACCAAAAAGCTGAAAATTGATATTCTGGGAGGAAAGGTCAGGCTTTCCTATCAGGCTTTCCGGTCCCATCTCTCCTTTAGGGAGGGGAGGGAGAAGAATGGAGAAGTTTCTGGCTTGCAAGAACAATGGGTCATTCAGTTTTAAATCTTCTTTTTTATTTTTTTTTATTCTTTTTTTTTTTTTTTTTTTTTTTTTTTTTTAGAGAGAAGAGAGAGAGACAGAGAGAGACAGAGAGGAGAGAGAGACGGGGGGAGGAGCTGGAAGCATCAACTCCCATATGTGCCTTGACCAGGCAAGCCCAGGGTTTCAAACCGGCGCCCTCAGCATTTCCAGGTCGACGCTTTATCCACTGCACCACCACAGGTCAGGCCAATTTTAAATCTAAAATAAAGGTTAACCCAGAAACTGCTTCTCTTTCAATAGGAGGCAGAATTTACATACCACCTTGCATTGACTGTAGTTCCTCCCCCTCCCTAGAATCTTGAGGGTAATATACCTCTAGGCTAGTGAGGGAAGAGGAACCCTGAAAGATATGTAAACATCTTTGATTGTGTTACCTTGAAAGTCTTATATATATATATTAAGTCTTATATATATAAAAATATATATATATAATATATATATATTTTTGTATTTTTCTGAAGCTGGAAACGGGGACAGACAGACAGACTCCCACATGCGCCCGACCGGGATCCACCCGGCACGCCCACCAGAGGTGACATTCTGCCCACCAGGGGGCGATGCTCTGCCCCTCCAGGGTGTCGCTCTGCCCGACCAGAGCCACTCTAGCGCCTGGGGCAGAGGCCAAGGAGCCATCCCCGCTCCAATGGAGCCCTGGCTGCGGGAGGGGAAGAAAGAGACAGAGAGGAAGGAGGGGGTGGAGAAGCAAATGGGCGCCTCTCCTATGTGCCCTGGCCAGAATTCGAACCAGGGTCCTCCGCACGCCAGGCCGACACTCTACCGCTGAGCCAACCGGCCAGGGCCTTACCTTGAAAGTCTTAATGTTTCTGTGTATCCCCTAAACAAATGTTGCCAGCTTGTGCCCTTGTGTGATCAAGGGTATATAATCAGCCCCTGAACTATTTTTGGGACTGCACGATTTGGGCCTGATGCCCCGTGTCAGCCATATGCAGCCGGCATATTTAATAAATCTCCTTCTCTAATAAAACTCTTCAAAAGTCATCTGGACTGGGTGTCTCTACATGAACTCGATGAAATGAGGTACAGTGCCTTTCAGAATCTGGGGTGCAGTACTTTATAACAAGGCCTCTTTGGATTTTGCTGCTCAACAAACTCTGAAACCAACAAAAAGGAAGCATTTGGAATATTTTTCTTAAATGTTGTTTGTTTATTGTGTGTTGCTTCTCTCTGATTATATTTTGCAGCCTACTTCACGTTAAAAACTATTATAGCTTATGAAAAATTTGGCAATTGTATCTAATTCTAAATGAACAATTTCCAGGGTGTGGTTTTCCCCCATCTACACCCGTGGTCTTCCTTCTGGGATTTCTTTCTCACAGGTGTGGCCACTCCGGTCATTCTCTCTGGGTCAATGGCATCACGCTGGCAGAAGCTGGCTTTCTGCTGGGAGTCCCCCTACTCTCAGACTGTGTTCAGATGGCGGCTCTCAAGGGTGACCAGCTGATGTCCTTACCCTCTGCATGGCCACTGAGTGGAACCAGCCTGGCTCTTCCCAGAGGGATGGGGGAGGGGCAGGAAGTCAGGGAAAGGCAGGGACAGGAGGGGCAGAGGGCGACTGGGAGGTGAAAAGTTAAACAAACTGGGAAATAAATGTCTGAACAGTTTCTGGTTGCTTTCTGAGGCAGCTGTTTTACCTTGAACGGTGAGGTATGCTGAACTTTCCACGGTCCCCTTCTGGTTGGTGGCTTTGCAGTGATAGACACCTTCATCCTCTTCTGTGACTCTTTCAATAAACAGCGTGCTACTTCCTGGTCCTAAAATAATTCCTGAGGAGTGAGAGGTGTTTATATTAGTGGGCCTGGATGACAAACAAAAACAAGTCAGTTTTGTAACACAACCCCCTTCCTATTATTATGCACTTAGACAAGGAAATCTGAGCTTGGACGAATCTGGGGCAAGACTGCTTATTTGTTTTCTGTGATCCCCGCTTTTTAACAGCACCTTCACCCCCTGCAGTGCCCTGAGCCCCAGCCTGGGGGATGCATCTGACCAAAGCCCTTCCTTGTGTAACAGAAAAGAGATGAGGTTGTCACACCAAACCTTGAAGAACAAATATGAAGGAAGTGGAGTACCCAATAATACTACTACCATCTACTCAGGGCCTGCTATGTGCTAGGTGTTACAGGAGGCACTTTCTCTCTTGAGTTTATTTTTATTTTTTTTTTAATTTATTTTATTTTACTTATTCATTTTAGAGAGGAGAGAGAGAGGAGAGAGAGACAGGGGGGAGGAGCTGGAAGCATCAACTCCCATATGTGCCTTGACCAGGCAAGCCCAGGGTTTCGAACCGGCGACCTCAGCATTTCCAGGTCGACGCTTTATCCACTGCGCCACCACAGGTCAGGACTCTCTCTTGAGTTTAAAAGCATCTTATAAGGTATTGTGGTCTCCATTTTAACAATGTGGAAACTGAGGTTTGGTGAGTTAAGCAACTTGACCAAGAGTATATTGGGACTGAAAGCACATTTTCTTTCCTTCTTTTTCCAAGTGAGAGGAGGGGAGATAGAGAGAAAGACTCCTGCATGCACCCTGACCAGTATGCACCTGGCAACACCAGTCTGGGGCTGATGCTTTGCCCATCTGGGGCCATGCTTGGCAACTGAGCTATTTTTAGCACCTGAGGCGGAGACTCCGTGGAGCCATCCTCAGTGCCTGATAGGCTTGGACCAATCAAGCCACAGCTGCAGGAGTGGAAGAGAGAGTGAAAGAGAGTGGGAAGGGGAGAGGTGGAAAAGCAGATGGGCGCTTCTCTTGTGTGCACTGACTGGAATTGAACCTAGGACATCCACATGCTGGGCCGACCAACGCTTTACCACTGAGCCAACCAGGTAGGGCCCTGAAAGCACATTTATGGCACATGGGTTGAAGGAAATCATGTTTATTTGTTACAGTGGTTGAGAGCTTGGGCTAGGTTTTAATGGAGACCTTACTGCTTCAAGCTTTGTCACTTTTGACAAGCTACTTGACCTTTCTAGATTTCAGCTTCCTTAGTCTGAAGGTGAATATAGACACAGTTTCTACTGGATAAATGGGAAAATGAATGGCAAGTGGACGGCACACAGTAAGTGTATAGCAAACAGGAGCTGAAGTATCACTGTGGAGTATGGTGTCAGGAAAGGAGTGCCAGGGGTCTCTGGACCCTGGCTTCAAGACCCAGCAGCTTTAATGCCCAGTGTTATCTCCAAGAATCCACTGAGTCTTAACTCTGCCATTAGTCCATGTTAGAGATTGGGGGTGGGTGTGTGCAGGCTAAAACATATCTGCTGAGGAAGGAAAATTAACTCACAACCAACACACATATATGCATATTGGCGCTCTCTCTCTGACACACACGCAAACAGAAAATGTTAAAAAATGAGAATGAATAAATGTAGCACAGCACACACAATTGAATGCCAAGTCTGGGGCAAGGAGGGAGCTCAGTAAGGACCCGAAACCCAGGGAAAGTGGCATGGGAAGCGCAGGAAGGGGGGCCTTGAGCTGAGATTTAAAGGGTTAGCAGAGGTAAAGGGAGAAAGGAAAACTTGAGAAAAGGTATGAAGCTAAAATGAATATGCATTGAGTGTTTGCTCTGGAATAGTGATAAGGTGGGCCTGACCAGACCATAGGATATATTTTATTACTTTAAAGTTCCCCTGATAATAATATATTCAATATAGAAAATTTGATAAATATTGGGAAGCATAAAGAAAACATTTTAAAAAAAACAACCCAAACCTATAATCTTATCTCTCAGATGTTTTTCCTTTAGTCTCTTAAGTGGACTTTTTTTTTTACACAGTTTGTTCATTCAAATAATAAATATGTTTGAGCCTCCTATCATTAGTAGATGCCATTCTAGATTCTGGTGGTGACATAATAATAAGGAAGGCAAATAAATCCTTGCCTACAAAGGGCTTAAGTGATAGATTTAGAGAATTACAAGTGAATAATGTAGTATCAAGTAGCTAAAAAGTCTGAGAAGAAAATAGACCAGGTTAAGGGATCCCATATGGGTTAAGGAGGGAGAAGAAGCTATTTGAGAGAGGTTGTTCCAAGAAGGCTTCCTGCAGAGGTGACCTTTGAGCAGATAACTGAAAGATAAGGAAGTGAGAGCCATTTGAAGATCTAGGAAAGGGTGTGAAATGCACAGTCACAAACAAAGTCCTGGAGGTAAGAATAAACTTAACCCTTTGATTAGGGAGTTTTTTTCACACTCGCTGTAAAGCCAGAAGCCACAGCCAGGGCCACTATCACAGCAGCCCAGCCCACGCAGGTTCGCATTGGATTCGGACAGTCGGTAAAGAAACAGTGGAGCAAAAAACTGATGGGCCATAGTCTTTAATTCTAGCTTGCACCTGGCGGGCAAGTAAAAATACACACTGGGCTCCAAAACCCAGTCACATTCAGTGCTCACAAAGCTACTGACTTATCCGAGTTTCCTAGAATCAAAGGTTTCTAGCTCACCAGACTTATTCACCTCTGTTCCCCATCTCCTTCCTTATCCCAGATACAAACTCTACACAAACTGGCATCTCACTCAGCACTCCGCCATCTTGGCTGCTTCTCCTGGTCTCCTCCATGTGGCTTTTCTCTGCTCTCCTCTGCTCTCTCTTCTAATGATAATCTCAGGAACCAAGAGAGGGCAAGCCCCCGTTCTGCCCCTATTTTATAGTGTAGCTTCACAACCTCTAATCCAATATACAAAATAGGGAAGTCTCTAATACAAAGTCACTTCTCTGAGGTATGATTGGATTGTACCGCCCCACATCAAAAAGGGTGGGAAAGGCTTAATCCCAAAACCAAGACCCAGGCTACAAGGATTCTCAACACACATTAATATCACCTGGGTGACGGCTCCTCGTGGGCAACGTAATCTTTAACAAAGTGAGCATAATACATTTTATCTGCCCAACTGTAAAGCCAAGAGGCACGGCCAGGGCCACTATCACAGCAGCCGCCTGGCCCATGCAGGTTCGCATTGGATTCGGACAGTCGGTAAAGAAACCATGGAGCCAAAAACTGGTGGGCCATAGCCTTTAATCCTACCTTGCACCCGGCGGGCAAGTAAAAATACACACTGGGCTCCAAAACCCCAGTCACATTCAGTGCTCACAAAGCTACTGATTTATCCGAGTTTCCTAGAATCAAAGGTTTCTAGCTCACCAGACTTATTCTCCTCAGTTCCCCATCTCCTTCCTTATCCCAGATACAAACTCTGTACAAACTGGCATCTCACTCAGCACTCCGCCATCTTGGCTGCTTTTCCTGGCCTTCTCCATGTGGCCTCCTCCCGCTGCTGGCTCTATTCTCTCTGCTCTCTCATGCCAACCTCAGGAACCAAGAGCCAAACTCTCATTCCGTCCCCATTTTATAGTGTAGAAATCCAAACCCTTAATCCAATATACAAAACAGGGAAGTCTCTAATACAAAGTCACCCTCTGAGGCATGATAGGATTGTACCGCCCCACATCAAAAAGGGTAGGAAAGGCTTAATCCCAAAACCAAGCCCCAGGCTAAAGGACTCTGCCTGCCTTTAGCCCACCCCAACACACATTAATATCACCTGAGTGACGGCCTCCTCCTGTTATCTTTAACAAAGTGAGCATAATACATTTTATCTGCCCAACACCAACACTCGCTGACCCTCAGGAGTGAGTTTTTTTTCCAAAAAGATGAAATTAGTTCCAATTCCAGTTTTATTAACTTAAAATCATGTTTGTTTGATAACCAACTTATGGAAACAAGAAAAACATACATTTGCTTTTGTAAAGCCAGTGGCCACGGCCAGGGCCACTATCACAGCAGCCTCCTGGCCCACGCAGGTTCGCATTGGATTCGGACAGTCGGTAAAGAAACAACGGAGCCAAAAACTGGTGGGCCATAGTCTTTAATCCTAGCTTACACCCGGCAGGCAAGTAAAAACACACACTGGGCTCCAAAACCCACTCACATTCAGTGCTCACAAAGCCACTGACTTATCCGAGTTTCCTAGAATCAAGGGTTTCTAGGAATAAGCTCACCAGCCTTATTCTCCTCAGTTCCCCATCTCCTTCCTTATCCCAGATACAAACTCTGCACAAACTGGCTTCTCACTCAACACTCCGCCATCTTGGCTGCTTCTCCTGGCCACATGGCCTCTTTCTGCTCTCTGCTCTGCTCCCTCTGCTCTCTCATGCTAATCATCCCAGGAACCAAGAGAGCAAACTCTTGTTCTGCCCCCATTTTATATTGTAGCTTCACAACCTCTAATCCAATATACAAAATAGGGAAGTCTCTAGTAAAGTCACTTCTCTGAGGCATGATTGGATTGTACCACCCCACATCAAAAAGGGTGGGAAAGGCTTAATCCCAAAACCAAGCCCCAGGCTACAAGGATTCTCAACACACATTAATAACACCTGGGCAACGGCCTCACGTGGGTAGCGCCATTTTTAACAAAGTGAGCATAATACATTTTATCTGCCCAACAGCTTTTTTTTTTAATATTGCCTTGCATACTTTTTTTTTTTTTTAATTTGTATTTTTCTGAAGTTGGAAACGGGGAAGCAGTCAGACAGACTACTACATGTGCCTGACTGGGATCCACCCGGCATGCCCACCAGGGGGCGATGCTCTGCCCATGTGAGGCGTCGCTCTGTCGCAACCAGAGCCATTCTAGTGCCTGAGGCAGGGGCCACAGAGCCATCCTCAGTGCCCGGGCCAACTTTGCTCCAATGGAGCCTTGGCTGCAGGAGGGGAAGAGAGAGACAGAGAGGAAGGAGGGGGGAGGGGTGGAGAAGCAGATGGGCGCCTCTCCTGTGTGCCCTGGCTGGGAATTTTTTTTTTTAATTTTTTTTGTTTGTTTGTTTTTGTTTTTGTTTTTGTATTTTTCTGAAGCTGGAAACGGGGAGAGACAGACAGACTCCTGCATGTGCCCGACCGGGATCCACCCGGCACGCCCACCAGGGGGCGATGCTCTGCCCCTCCTGGGCGTCGCTCTGTTGCAACCAGAGCCACTCTAGCACCTGGGGCAGAGGCCGAGGAGCCATTCCCAGCGCCCGGGCCATCTTTGCTCCAATGGAGCCTCGGCTGTGGGAGGGGAAGAGAGAGAGAGAGAGGAAAGAGAGGGGGAGGGGTGGAGAAGCAGATGGGCGCTTCTCGTGTGTGCCCTGGCCGGGAATCGAACCCGGGACTTCTGCACGCCAGGCCAACACTCTACCACTGAGCCAACCGGCCAGGGCCTTTTCTTTTTTTTTAAATTTTATTTATCCATTTTTAGGAGGAGAGAGGGAGGGACAGAGAGAGACAGAGAGAGAGAAGGGGGAGGAGCTGGAAGCATCAACTCCCATATGTGCCTTGACCAGGCAAGCCTAGGGTTTCGAACCAGCGACCTCAGCATTTCCAGGTCAACGCTTTATCCACTGTGCCACCACAGGTCAGGCCATACTTTTAAAATAAAAATGTTTGTGCGATCGTACTCTGGATGGTCAGTAGGCACGAGGACATAGCTGAACGTTCGTACTACTCAAAGAGTTAAGGAGCAGTGAAAAGACCACTGTGACTAGAGTAGAATGAGCACCAGGAGAGAGGAGACCAGGAGAGGCCCACAGGCCATGGAAAAGGGTTAGGACTTTATTCTAAGCACAGAGGAAAGCCATGGGAAGGCTACAGGACTCTACTGGAAAAAGGGTGGAAATAGGGAGAGCAGTTAGCTAGCTACTAAAGTTCCCATGAGAGATATGTGTTCGTGTCCCAGAGTGACTATAATGGAAGTTGTAGGAATCGGTGGGTTTGGAGATATTTTTGAAGGCAGAATCAATCAGCTTGCTTATGGACTAGCATGTGATAGGTGAAAAGAAGTAATAAAAGTTCATGGCTTGAAAACCTGGGGTACCAGTGGTTATTTTCCTGTGGGGGAGCAGAAGCAAGAGTTCTGTTTCACAGCCAGTAAGTGTGACCCAGAGGGAGGTTTCATCGGGTGCTCGAGATTAGGGGCAGCTAACTGCAGGGAAGCCACATACAGAGGCACGTAAAGCCATGGGGAATTGGAGATGGAAATAAACCTCATCAGACCTGAGTCCAGAGAGAGAAGAGAGCAAGTCTGCAGGCTGAACAATGGGAACTTGGAGGAAAAGGAAGCAGCAACAGAGACCAGGAAGGAGCAGCCCCCAAGGTGGTGAGAAATCAGGAGGGCAGGATTTTTAGAATGCAGGGAAGGAGCTCACCACAGACAGACTGGTTAGCTCTGTGTAAAACTGCTGGGAGATTACAGTGGCAGGGTCACCGACCACCAGATTGGGCTGTGAGCCATTTTGGTGATGTGTGCAAGCAAAAGCATAGTTAATGCCACTTAGAGGGAGAAGATGATGAAGTAGAGGTTGTTTTCAAGGAAGTAGCTGGAGAATGGCATGAGGCCGAAGAATGAATACTTTTTTTGAAATGTGAAATTTTATAGCATGCTCTTGTGCTAAAAGGAAAAATGAGAAAGAGGGAGATTAATGGATGAGGCAGGGAATAGAAGGAATAATGCCGACAGTACAATTTCTGAAGAAGTAAGAGGGGATGGAATTCTGTGGCCAAATTGGCTTTGGGTACAAATAGGGAGAGTTCATTCATTTTAACAGGAAGAGAGACAGAGCAAAAGGGACAGGTAAATTGGGTAATTCGGTGATAGATAGTCTCAATAAATAACTGGTACGCACTGTTTAAGTTCAAGAAAAGGAGGAAATTTTGGAGGGCTTTTTATAGATTTTATTTATTCATTTTAAAGAGAGAGAGAGAGAGAGAGAGAGAGAAGAGGGAGAGGAGCAGGAAGTATCAACTTCCATATGTGCCTTGACCAGGTAAGCCCGGAGCTTCAAACCAGCAACCTCAGTGTTCCAGCTCAACTCTTTATCCATTGCGCCACCACAGGTCGGGTGAGGGAATTCTGGAGTTTTGAAAGGAGAGAAAGAGGTGTGAAATAATGAGCTGGGAGAGAAAGAAAAATTCTGTAGTGAAATGAAAGATTTCTTCTGTTTGTTAAATACTGACTCTCCTCCGCAATATCATAGCATAATTACTCCCCCATGCTCTCATATACTTTTAAAAAATTTTTTTAATTTATTTATTCATTTTAGAGAGAGAGACACACACACACACAGAGAAAGAGAGAGGAGGAGCAGGAAGCATCAACTCCCACATATGCCTTAACCAGGCAAGCCCAGGGTTTTGAACCGGTGACCTCAGTGTTTCAGGTCAACGCTGCACCATGCAGGTCAGGCTCTCATATACTTTTAATATATTCATTATGTATGTGTACCCTATTAATTGGCATTATGTTGTAAATTTAATTGCTCCTAACTATAAATAATAGTGCTGTTAACATCCATAGGCATAAACATTTTTCTGAATTTCAGGTTATTTCATTAACATAGATATCCAGATTCAGATTAGGTCAAAAGTTCTTGATTTGTACAAATGCCTTTCAAAAAGATCATACCGCCTGACCTGTGGTTGGAGCAGTGGATAAAGCATCGACCTGGACTGCTGAGGTTGCCTGTTCAAAACCCTGGGCTTGCCTGGTCAAGGCACATATAGGAGTTGATGCTTCCTGCTCCTCCCCCTTCTCTCTCATCTCTAAAATGAATAAATAAAGTATTTAAAAAAAAAGATCATACCAATTAACACTTTAACAGCAGAGGATAAGTGACATTTTATCACTCTCCTGATACTGAGCAGTATCACCTAAAAACTACAAAACACATAACTTTGCTGATCTGATAGATGAATATTATTGTCATTTTAATTTGTGGGGGTTTTTTTTTGGCATGTTCTTTCATGTGTTTGGTAGCCATTTTTATTTTCCAAGCACCTGTTTTGAGTAGTTGAAAAGGTGAGTTCAGATTAAAGAGATCTTGGAAATCCTGGTTGAGGCGCTTCCACTGAACACAGGAGGGAAGAGAGGGTCACAGAGATTTCTGAGCAGGGAAATGACATAATGGAAAACGATGTTCAAGGAAGTTTAGTCTAGAAGGAGAATGCAGGATGGACAGGAATGAGCAAAAAGTGGCATTTGGACGGCCAGCTCACCAGTTGTAACTCAGGCAGGGGACGGTGTGGGTCCAAACCTAGAGGGTGGGAAAGGAAGTGGAGTAAAAGAAATGGAAACAAACATGTTGTAGAAACAACCTACAGGAATTGGTGTTTGACTGGATACAGGAATAGACCGAGATGCATGCTGGAAGGTTTCGATGTTCTACGCCCAAATGACAGTTTAGAAATTAGAGTTCTCCCCTGTAACCTTGGCTAACCCACTCAATCTCTTTGCAGCTGTTTCCCCATTTGTAAAATGAGAATATCCGCTTTGCCTATTTCATGATGTGAGGTCAATTAAGATAATCTAAACGAAGCTTTGAAAAGTTTAAGATATAAGTGGCAATCACAGAAACTAAAGTATGACTGGATAGTGGGTGGTCAGGGGCAATGCCTGTCTATAATAGCAGCTATCTTGTTGCCCATAATCAATTTTTCATTTTCTTTTTTTTCCTTTTTATTTTTTTTAGCAAGAGAGAGAGAGAAAGACAACTCATAGTTGTGGCACTTTAATTGTTAATTGATTGCTTCTTATATGTACCTTGACGGGGGGGGGGGGGGCTCCAGTTGAGCTAGTGACACCTTGCTCAAGCTAGTGACCTTGGGTTTCAAGCTAGTGACCAATGGGCTCAAGCTAGCGATCATGGGATTCTGTTAATGATCCCACACTCGAGCCTGCAACTCCACGCTCAAGCTGGTGAGCCTGAGCTCAAGCCAGTGACCTAAGGGTTTCGTACCTGAGTCCTCAGTGTCCCAGGCCGATGCTCTATTCATTGCATCACCTCTGGTCAGGTAACTATAATCATCTTTTATAGCAAACCTGAACCTCAACCAAGTTTTCTATCAGTCAAATCCCAATTTAAGGTCAACACCATGAACATATAAAGCCAAAGGACTTGGATTTTAGCCAAAAAGACAGATGTGTAACTGTGGAAATGAGAGGACAGCACCAAGGATGCTGAGGAGCGAACGTCATCTGACACCATTTCCTGTTTCTGTCACATGGAGGAGAGGGAATGGGGTGAAAGGGTGTCCAGAATTAACAAACAGAGCTCTTCTTCCTGACAAGCCTCACATTGCACCGTGATAAATGGCACAGGCGTTGGTGCGCCATCAGATGGGCCACTCAGAATCTCATTCTCTACTCTTGCAGTTTATTTCCCTTCTTATAAAAACAGCCAGTTATTAACAAGCTCGTATTATTTTTCTTCTCATAATTTAAATATTCTGCCCATACTTGCTCATAGTTGTTTCCTTTACTTTCCTTAATGCCGTTACCTACTGCTGCTCACTTTCTATGCCCCGATTCCTGTCATACAGGCTCTGCTCTACTCAGGAGCTCACTTTTTGACATTTCTTTCTTTTTTTTTTTAAATTCATTTTAGAGAGGAGAGAGAATGAGAAGAGAGAGAGAGACAGAGAGACAGAGACAGAGAGACTTGAGAGAGAGGGGGGAAGAGCAGGAAGTATCAACTCCCACATGTGCCTTAACCAGACAAGTGCAGGGTTTCGAACCGGCAACCTCAGTGTTCAAGGTCAATGCTTTATCCACTGTGCCACCACAGGTCAGGTGGGAGCTCACTTTTTAAAAGGGTTCTCTTCTTAATTCAAATGATTCATTGTGATTACTTTTAAACATTTAAGAAATACAGAAAAAATATGACCATTAAGAAAACCAGATATCAATATGTTGCCATAGTTTCTTTAGACCCCTCTCTCTCTTTCCTGTGAATAAAATGTATAGTTACTCTACCCCTGCTTTCTGCCTCTTGCTCCAGAGCTACCACTGTCCTGATGCTGGTGAATGTCATCCTCATGAATGCTTTTGTGCTTTCTCTACATAGGTATATCTCTATAGAATATACACTATAGCTTTGTTCTAAATAAATAGTATCATATCATATGGATAATTTTTCAACTTTTTTTTCTACTCAACTGTATTTTAATATTTATCCTTGTTGGCACGTGTAGATAGAGTTCATTTTTACTGTATAATATTCCATGGTATAAAAATGCCCCAGATTTTAAACAATCCACTTATTTACCATGAGATAAACAGATAGTTTTTACTTTTTTGCTACTACAAAGAAGGCTACAATGCACATTTGACACAGCTATGTGTACATAGTTAAGCAGATCTCCTTCAGCTGGGTCACAAGGTAACCCCATTTTCAACCCTATCAAGGGTTACAAAATTGTTTTCCAAAAGATACCAATTTACACTTTAACCAGCAATGAGTCAGAGCTCCCGTTTCCCCACACACTTACCAACACTTGGTGTTACCATACTTTAATAAAACACAAACATTTGGTCCTGGCCAGTTTGCTCAGTGGTAGAGCATTGGCCTAACGTGTGGATGTTCTGGGTTCAATTCCCTGTCAGAGAAAACAAGAGAAGCAACCATATGCTTCTCTACTCCTCTCCCTCTACCTTCTCTTTCTCTCTCTTCACCTCCCGCAGCCATGGCTTAGTTGGAGCAAGTTGGCCCTAGGCGCTGAGAATGGCTCCATGGCTTCCACCTCAGGTGCTAAAATAGCTCAGTTGCCAAGCAGTGGAGCAACAGCAGAGCATCGCCTCATAAGGGGTTTGATGGCTGGATCCCAGCCAGGGTGCATGCAGGAATCTGTGCCTCTGCCTCCCCATTTCTCACTTAAAAAATAAAACACAAACATTTTTATGAATAACATTTTCATAATTGTACAGATAGCTGTAAGTAAATTATAATTAATTTATTTTTAATTAACAATATATCTTAGAGATGTCCCCTGTAAGTTTATTTTTTTATTTATTTTAATTGTGTTTTTCAGTTACAGTTGACACTCAATATTATTTTATATTAGTTTCAGGTGTACAGCACAGTGACTAGACATTTCTATAATTTACAAAGTGATCCCCCCCAATATTTCTAGTACCAAACTTACACCATACATAGTTATCACAATATTGTTGATTGTATATTCTATGCTATACTTGCCATCTCCATGACTATTTTGTAGCAACAAATTTGTCCTTTTTGATCCCTCTACCTTTTTTACCCATTGCTTTAACCTCCTCCCATCTGGCAACCCTCAGTTTGTTCTCTGAATCTGTGAGTCTGTTTCTGTTTTATTTATTTATTTTGTTTTTTAGATTCCATTTATAAGAAGAATTATATAGTATTTATCTTTCTTTGTCTGACTTTATTCAGTTAGCATAATACTCTCTAAGTCCATCCATGATGCTGCAAATGATAAGATTTCATTCTTTTTTATGGCGAGTAATATTTCATTGGATATATCTACCATGCCATATTTATCCATTCATCTATTGATGGGCACTTGGATTGCTTCCATATCTTGGCTATGGTAAATTATACTGCAACAGCATAAGGGTGCATATATGTTTTTGAATTAGTGTTTTGGGTTTCTTTGGGTACATATTCAGAAGTATTATACAATTGGTGAGTCATAGGTAGTTCTATTTTTAATTTTTTGAGGAACCTCCATATTATTTTTCATAGTGGCTGCACCAATTTGTAATCCCACCAATAGTGGGAGTTCCTTTTTTTCCACCTTCTTGCCAACAATTGTTGTTTGTTGATTTATTGATGAGCGCCATTCTGACAGGTGTGAGGTGATATCTCATTATAGTTTTAATTTGCATTTATCTTATGATTAATGATATTGAGGTTTTTTTCTTTGTCTATTGGACATTTGGTTGTTCTCTTTGGAGAAGTGTCTATTTAGATCCTCTGCCCATATTTTAATTGGCTGCTTATTTTTTGGTGTTGAGTTATATAAGTTCTTTATAAATTTTGGATATTAACCTTTATCAGATGTATCATTCATGAACTTGTTCTCCTAGCCAGTGGGTTGTCCTTTTATTTGTTGATGGTTTCCTTTGCTATGCAAAAACTTTTCAGCTTGATGTAGTCTCATTTGTTTATTTTTTTCTTTTGTTTCCCTTGCCCAAGGAGATATATCAGAAGGAATATTACTAAGAGAAAGTTTACTGCCTATGTTTTCTTCTAGGAGTTTTATGGTTTTGCGTCTCACATTTATGTTGTTAATTCAGTTTGAATTTATTCATGTATATGGTGTAAGAAGGTGGTCTAGTTTCATTTTTTTGCAAGTATCTTTTCAATTTTCTCAGCACCATTTGTTTTGTTTTTAATTTATTCATTTTTAGAGAGGAGAGTGAGAGGTAGGGGGAGGAGCAGGAAGCATCAACTCCTATATGTGCCTTGACCAGGCAAGCCCAGGGTTTCGAACCAGTGACCTCAGTGTTCCAGGTCAACGCTTTATCCACTGCGCCACCATAGGTCAGGCTCTGAGCACCATTTGTTGAACAGACAGTCTTTACTTTCTTGTATAGTCTTGCTTCCTTTGTCATATATTAATTGACCACATAAGGCATTTGCTTATTTCTGGGTTCTCTATCCTGTTCCATTTATCTATGTATTTGCTTTTGTGTCAGCACTGTATTGTTCTTTTTTTTTTTTTTTTAATATTTTATACAGGGACAGAGATAGAGCCAGAGAGAGAGATAGATAGGGACAGACACACCTTAGTTGTTCATTGATTGCTTTCTCATATGTACCTTGACCGCAGGGCTTCAGCAGACCAAGTAACCCCTTGCTCGAGCCAGTGACCTTGGGTCCAAGCTGGTGAGCTTTTGCTCAAGCTAGATGAGCCCACGCTCAAGTTGGCAACCTCAGGATCTTGAACCTGGGTCCTCTGCATCCCAGTCAGACACTCTATTCACTGCTCCACCGCCTGGTCAGGCAGCACCATACTGTTCTGATAGCTTTGTAGTATAGTTTGATATCAGATAGCATGATTCCCCAACTTTGTTCTTCTTCCTCAAGATTGCTGTGGATACTTGAGATCTTGTGCTTTCATATAAATTTTAGGGTTATTTGTTCTTGCTCTGTGAAAAATACCATTGGTATTTTAATAGGGATTGCATTGGATGTATAGATTGCTTTGGATAGTATGGATATTTTTATGACATTAATCTTCTTATCTAAGATTATAGTATATGCTTCAATATATTTGTATTTTCTTTAAATATTTTCTTCAGTGTCTTGTAAGTTTCCAAATACAGGTCTTTTAATGCCTTGGTTAAATTGATTCCTAGACATTTTTTAAAAATGCAATTGTAAATAAGATTGTTTCTTAATTTCTCTGAGAGTTCAGTATTCGTGTATAAAAATGCAACTGATTTCTGAATATTAATTTGTATCCTGTTACTTTACTGAGTTCATTTATCAGTGCAAGTAGTTTGTTTTTGGTTTTTTTGTTTTGTTTTGTTTTTTTTGTATTTTTCTGAAGTTGGAAATGGGGAGGCAGACTCCCGCATGTGCCCAACCGGGATCCACCTGGCATGCCCACCAGAGGGTGATGCTCTGCCCATCTGGGGCATTGCTCTGTTGCGACCAGAGCCATTCTAGCGCCTGAGGTAGAGGCCATGGAGCCATCCTCAGCGCCCGGGCCAACTATGCTCCAATGGAGCCTCGGCTGCAGGAGGGAAAAAGAGAGACAGAGAGGAAAGAGAGGGGGAGGAGTGGAGAAGCAGAGGGGTGCTTCTCCTGTGTCCTGGCTGGGAATCAAACCCGGGACTCCTGCACACCAGGCCGACGCTCTACCACTGAGCCAACCGGCCAGGGCCAGTGCAAGTAGTTTTTTGGTGAAACCTTTAGGATTCTCTATATACAGTATCATGTCATCTGAAAATAATAACAGTTTTACTTCAGCCTTTCCAATCGGATGCCTTTCATTTTTTTTTTTTTTTTTTTTTTGGTCTGATTGCTTTAGCTAAGATGTCTGATACAATATTGAATAAAAATGGTGAAAGTGGCCTTGGCTAGTTGGCTCATTGGTAGAGCGTCTGCCCAGCATGTGGATGTTCGGGTTTGATTCCCTGTCAGGGTACACAGGAGAAGTGACTATTTGCTTTTCCATGCCTCCCCCTTCTCCCTTGTAACTTTCTCTTTTTCCTTCCTGCAGCCATGGCTGCTGAGAATGGCTCTGTGGAGCCTCCGCCTCAGGTGCTAAAAATTAGCTCGGTTGTGAGCATGGTCCCAGATGGGCAGAGAATCAGCTCCATATATGGGTTGCTGGGTGGATCGCGGTTGGGCACATGCAGGAGTCTGTTGCTCTATCTGTCCTCTTCTCATTTGGAAAAGAAGAAAAAAAAATGTCGTGAAAGTGGACAACCCTGCCTTATTTCCTATCTTAAGGAAAACACTTTTAGCTTTTCCCATTGAGTAAATGTTAGTGTGGGTTTGTTATGTATGACTTTTATTATGTTGAGGTATATTTCCTCTGTTCTCACTTTGCTGAGAATTTTTATTATAAATAAATGTTAGATTCTGTCAAATGCATTTATTGATATAATGATGTAATTTTTATCTTTCATTTTATTTATGTGGTGTATCATGTTAATTGATTTGTGGACATTGAACCAACCTTGCATCTGAGGAATAAATCTCACTGGATCACGCTGTATAATCTTTTAAATATATTGTTGAATTTGGTTTGCTAATATTTTGTTAAGGATTTTTACATCTATATTTACTGGGAATATTGGCTTATAATTTTCTTTTTTTGTAATGTCTTTGCCTAGTTTTGGAATCAGGATAATGGTGGCCTCTTAAAATGAGCTTGGGAGCCTTTACTCCTCCTGAATTTTTTAGAATAGTTAGAGAAGGACAGGTGTTAGTTCTTCTTTGAATGTCTGGTAATATTTATCTGTGAAACCATTTGGGCCAGGACTTTTGTTTCTTGGAAGTTTTTTGGTCACTGATTTCATTTTGTTATAGTGATCTGTTTGTTCAGATTTTCTGTTTCTTCTTGATTTAGTCTTGGCAGATTATATGTTTCTAAGAATTTATTATTTCTTCCAGATTTTCTGATTTGTTGGCATACAATCATTTGTAGTATTTTTAAATAATCTTTTGTATTTCTGTGGTGTCAATTATCATTTATCTCATTTATCTTTTATTTCTGATTTTATTTATTTGACTCTTGTCTCTGTTTTTCTTGATGAGTCTGATTAAAAGGTTTATCAATCTTGTTTATCTTCTTTTTTTTTTTTCTGAAGTTGGAAACGGGGAGGCAGTCAAACAGACTCCTGCATGCGCCTGACCAGGATCCACCCGCATGCCCACCAGGGGGCGATGCTCTGCCCATCTGGGGTGTTGCTCTGTTGCAACCAGGGCCATTCTAGCCATCCTCAGCGCCTGGGCCAACCTTGCTCCAGTGGAACCTTGGCTGCAGGAGGGGAAGAAAGAGACAGAGAGGAAGGAGAAGGGGAGAGATGGAGAAGCAGATGGGCATTTCTGTGTGCCCTGGCTGGGAATCAAACCCGGGACTCCTGCACGCCAGGCCGATGCTCTACCACTGAGCTTGTTTATCTTCTTAAAGGACCAGTTCTTGATTTCACTAATCTTTTGTATTTTTTAGACTCTATTTCATTTATTGCCACTCTGATCCTTATTTTTTTTTCTTCCAATCACTTTGGGCTTTGTTTGTTGTTCATTTTTGGGGTTTTTTGTTTTGTTTTGTTTTTAGGTGTGAGGTTAGATTGTTTATTTGAGACTTGTTTCTTGAGGATGTCTTGTATTACTACAAAGTTTCCTCTTAGAACTGCTTTTGCTGTGTCCCATAGATTTTGGGTCATCGTGTTTTCATTTTCACTTGTCTCAGGTATCTTTTGATTTCTTCCTTGATCTCATTGTTAACCCATTCAGTGTGTAGTAACATGTTATTTAACCTCCATAAGTTTGTGTGTTTTTCAGATCTTTTTCCTTTTAATTTATTTTTAACTTCAGACCATTGTGGTCAGAAAAGATGCTTGAGATGATTTTAGTCTTATTAAATTTATTGAGACTTGTTTTGTGGGTGAAATGCTCTGAAAATATCAACAAAATCCATCAGGTCTAATGTGTCATTTAAGGCCACTGCTTTCTTGTTGATTTTCTGTCTGAAAGATCTATTATTGTCAATTGCATGTTACGTCTCTTACAATAACTGTATTGTTGTAGATATCTCACTTTATGTCTATTATTATTTGCTTTATATATTTAGGTGTGCCTATGTTGGGTGTATAAATGTTTACAAGGGTTATATCCTTTTGTTGGACTGATCCCTTTACCATTATGTAATGTCTCTTTTTCCTTTTTTTGTGGCAGAGACAGAGAAAGTCAGAGAGAGGGACAAATAGGGATAGACAGACAGGAAGGGGGAGAGATGAGAAACATCAATTCTTCGTTGTGGATCCTTAGTTGTTCATGATTGCTTTCTCATATGTGCCTTGACCATGGGGCTACAGCAGACCAAGTGAGCTCTTGCTCAAGCCAGTGACCTTAGGCTCAAGCTGGTGAGCCTTGCTCAATCAAACCAGATGAACCTATGCTCAAGCTGGCAACCTCAGGGTCTCGAACCTGGGGCCTCCATGTCCCAGTCTGACACTCTATCCACTGCGCCACCACCTGATCAGGCTTTTTTTCTCTTATTATAGCCTTTTTTTTTTTAACAGAGACAGAGAGAGAGTCAGAGAGAGGGATAGACAGGGACAGACAGACAGTAATGGAGAGATGAGAATCATCAATCATTAGTTTTTCGTTGCACATTGTAACATCTTAGTTGTTCATTGATTGCTTTCTCATATGTGCCTTGACTGTGGGGCTATAGCAGACCGAGTAACCCCTTGCTCGAGTCACCAACCTTGGGTCCAAGCTGGTGAGCTTTGCTCAAACCAGATGAGCCTGCGCTCAAGCTGGCGACCTTGGGGTCTCAAACCTGGGTCCTCCGCATCCCAATCCGATGTTTTATCCACTGTGCCACTGCCTGGTCAGGCTCTTTTCATCACTTAGAATGTTTTATGCCAATTTCTTCTGGCCAGAAATGTTTCTGTCAAGGAATCAGCTGACAGTCTTATGGAAGCTCTCTTGTAGGTAAATAACTGTTTATCTCTTGCTGCTATTAAGAGTCCTTCTTTTTCTTTCACCTTTGCAATTTTAAATTATGATGTGTCTTTGTGTGGTTATCTAAGGTTTATCTTGTTTGAGAGTCTCTGTGCTTTCTGAACTTGCATGTCTTTATCCTTTGCTAGGTTAAGGAAGTTTGCCATCATTGTTTCTTTAAATAGGTTCTCAATTCCTTGCTCTCTCTTTTCTCCTTCTGGTACTCTTATAATGTCAATTTTGTTATGCTTGATGTTGTACCAGAGTTCCTTTATTCTCATTTTTATAATTCCTTTTTTCTTTTTGCTATTCTGATTGGATGTTTTCTGCTATGTTGTCTTCCAAATCACTTACTTGATCTTCTGCTTCATTTAATCTGCTGTTAATTCCTTCTAGTGTATTCTTCATTTCTGACTCATTATTTCTTATGGTTTGTATGTCCTTTATTATGCTTACTATCTCTTTGTTGAAGTTCTTATTGACTTTATTCTTCTTCTTAATTCCTTGAGTATCCTTTTAACCAGTGTTTTAAACTCTGTGTCCAGTGGATTACTTGCTTCCATGCCATTTGGTTTTTTTCCTGGATATTTCTTTTATTTTATATGGGACATGTTTCTTTGTCTCCCCTTTTGGTTGCCTCTCTGGGCTTATTTCTGTATATTAGGTAGATCTGGTACATCTCTCAGTCTTGACAGGGTGATTTTATGCAGTAGGTGTCCTGTGGGGCCCAGTGGCACCATCTCTCTGAGCACCTGAGCAGGGTGCTTCAGGAGGGTTTCTTGTGTGGGTTGTGTGTGCCCTCCTGTTGTAGTTGAGCCTTGATTTCTGTTGGCACATCAGTGGGCGGGATTGACTTTCAGGCTGGCTGGCCTGTGAGGATTGGCTACAACCATAGTATATGAACTGCTGTTGAAGGCTAACTCCACAGATCCACAGAGTGAGATCTTCCCCAGTGGGGTCTGGTGCCTGCTGAGAGATCCTTTTGGGGGTGCTACTTGTGGAGCTAATTGGGTGGTGCTCTGTTTTTGTTTGAAGCTGGCAACCAGGTATATTGGTTCTGAGACCTCTTGAAAGAGACTCTGGGGCAAGTTAATGTCAGACACCAACTATAACAGGCCTGGAGCTATTTATTAGGAGCTACAAAGTGATTTGTGGTTGGTAGCTGCCTGTGATGGGGCTGGATGTGTGTGGGAGAAGGCATATTGTGATCTGAGGTTGGCTGCCACCAGTCCTGGCTCTGGGGCAGGTCAGCAAAAGACCTAAAGCACCCTAAGACCTGCTACTGCCTGCTGGCTTCCCATAAGGCTTTGCCATTGAAAGAGCCTCAGGCTGGGTGATGTCAAATCTCAGGGAGTCCCCAGGGTAGCATGAATAATGTTTACCAGTAACTAGATTCAGATTTGGCACCAGTGGTGGGCCTGAAGCTACTCAGCAAAAGTATCAGGCTAAACTGAGGCCAGCTGTCACTGTCTGGGGCCTGCAGACCTTTGTGATAGGGAAAGGCCTCAGGGAGTTGTCAGGGTGGAGGTAGTGCAGTTCCCTAGGCTAATGTAGATTAAAATTTGGTCACATGGAGAGAAGGCTCAGCACAGGGATATAGTGCCTGTCCCTCCAGCCCTTGCTTCATAGTCACACAACTTAGCTTTTCTCTGTTTGCCTCTGGTACCCCTCAAGTTGTTATTCCTCCAGTAGAGCCCAAGGTGAGGGCTTAAGAATGAGAGTGATGCCCTGGCTGGTTGGCTCAGTGGTGTATGGACTTCCGGGGTTCAATTCCCAGTCAGGGCACACAGGAGAAGTGATCATCTGCTTCTCCACACCTCCTCCTCTCTTTTTACTTTCTCTATCTCTCTCTTCCCCTTCCACAGCTATGGCTCAGTTGGAGCAAGTTGGCCCTAGGAACTGAGGATGGCTCTATGACCTTGCCTCAGGTGCTAAAAATAGCTCGGTTCCCATGCAATGGAGCAATGGCCCCAGATGGGCAGAGCATTGCCCAGTAGGGGGCTTGCCAGGTGGATCCCAGTCAGGGCTCATGCAGGGGTCTGTCTCTGCCTCCCTGCTTCTCACTTAAGAAAAAAAAATGAGTGAGAGTTTGTATGTTGGTCCTGGGTTTCCATCAGCCCTCTGTCTCACTCAGACAGACAGAGTCCCTGCTGATTTTCACAGCCTTGTTAGGTGGGCTCCTCTTCCCAATGCTGATATTTCAGCTGGGGAGTTTGGTGTGGAGTTGAGGCCCTTCACTCAGGGGGAAGTTCTGCACTTGAGATATCCCTCAAGACGCTCTCAACTGCCACAAGTGGGTGCAGATCCAGCTCATTTTGTATCTCCTTCCCTCTTTCTGTTCTCGGCATCACTTCTTCTTTATATCTTTAGTTTTAGAACTTTTGTTCAGCTAGTTTTCAGATGGCTATACGAGTTGACTATTCTATAATTTAGTTTTAATTTTGATGTGGTCATCGGAGGAGTTGAGTGCAGTGTCCACCTACTCTGCCATCTTGACTGGAATACCAGATGTTTTAATGATGGCAAAATGATGGGTGTGAAATGGTCTCTCACTGTTAGGTGGAATATCTTTTTCCATTTTTGTTGGCTATTTTTCTTGTGAATTGCCTGTTTATGTCTTTTGCCCATTTAAAAAAATTATTGATTTTTAGAGAGAGAAAGAGAAAGAGATAGAAACACTGATTTGTTGTTTCCATGCACTCATTGGTTGATTTAATTCTTGTATGTGCTTCAACTAAGAATAGAACCCACAACCATGGCACATCAGAATGGTGCTCTAATCAATTAAGTTATCTGGCCACAGGCTTTTGCCCATTTTTCTATTAGCCAATTTTTTTTCTCAATTATTTTAGTTTTAAAAAAATATGTTTTGGATACTGATATTTTGTTGATTAAATGTATTATAAGTCTTCCTCTATTCCATGAATAGTTTTAAACTTTGTTAATAGTGAAATTTTAATATAAAAGCCTTTAAAGTAAAAAAAAAAATCAATATTTTCCATTATCCTTTGTGCTTTTTGTTGCTTGTTTTAAATAAATATTTTTTTTTACTTTAATATAAAGTATTCCACTTATAATATGTTTAGAAGATTTATTTAGAGTTTTAGCTTGTCTCATTTAGGCCTTTAAGCTATCTGAATTTTTTTTGAAAAGAGGAGTATGTGTATGGTGTGAGGTAGGAATCTGAGTTCTACTGTATAACTAGCTAATTATCCCCAACATCATTTACTCAATAATCTAGTCTTTCTCCACTGAGTTGTGGTGTCAGTTCTGTCATATACTAAGTTTTCACATATTTGTATGATTCTGTTTTTAGGTTCTCTATTTGTTCATAATGAGCCACATAAGTTATAATTGCTTGGTAATATGTTTTGATATGGTATGGCATGGCCCATTCTTCAAAATGGTCTTGGCCCTTTATACTTGACTATGAATTTCAGGCTTGTCTTGTCTAATTATGTAAATAGCACTGGTCAGATGTTGAGGGGAATTCCACTGAATTTATATAACAATTGGGGAAAATTGTTGTATTTATTTTTAGATCGAAACAAGTAAAATTGTCAATATTTTGTCCTAAAAATGATTCAACATAATAAGAATTATTCCCACCCCAAAATATATAAAATATCCTTGAATTATTTTGGTCTTCTTTTATATCATTTAATAGTTTTATTATTTTTCTCTAATTATCTTGCATTTTATTTATATTTATTCCTAGATGTATTATAATTTTTGTTGTTATGCAAAATGGTATTGCATTCTTTGAAGAGTTACTCTATCTGAATTTTCTCTTTCCCCTTTGGCTGTTAGTCATTAGATATAACACATAGAACTCACTTAGAAACATGATGCTCTCTTTTGTGTTGTTGACATTATTTAATCGTAGGCTTGCTTGCTTCTAGAGGCTTAATTTCCAGCTACTGAGAACATAATTCCCATAGAAACTTACAATTTATTTCCCTTTACTGTAGGAAGCTGTATCAGATTGGATCAACAGATTGCAGAATAGGATTTGTAAATGTGGATGTCTTCAGGGGCAGGCACATAACACAAATGAATTGAGGATGAGATCACGGGAGGGGCATTGTGTATGGGGCATTGTGTATAGAGCATAGAAGGTCTGTCTCCATCTAAAGGCAGAAGCATTAGCACTAATCAATTGGACTTTGGTAAATTGAGTCCAGAATTATCTCCTGAGTTCTAAAAAAAAGATAGAAATCTGGATTTTTCACATCAAAGCTCATAATTTTTAAATGTTGGCAACCAAATCAACTCATTTAAATTTGCTATAAGGACCAATAAACATGTGTTTGCTAGGTATATTAGGCACAACTTTGATTTAAAGGATGTACATGGGGTTATGCTGTTGCATTTTTATCAAGCAGAGACCTCTATGACCCGGCCCTAACTGGCCACCTGGTTTCTGTCCCACTGCATCTCTACATGTATCCCTGGTGTGTGCCATATGATTGAGCTATTGACAGTTCCCAGTAAGCCTCAGCAGTTTTGTGCATGTTACTTTCTTGACCTGGCCACTTGATTAGCATTTGCTTATTATTAACACGAAGCTCAAGGGTTAGATGCTGTGGAAAGTACCTTTTGAGGCTCTAGCACTCTCGTACTACTTTTTTTTTTTTTTTAAATAAATTTTTATTTTAATGGGGTGACATCAATAAATCAGGGTACATACATTCAAAGAAAACATTTCCAGGTTATCTTGTCATTTAGTTATGTTGCATACCCATCACCCAGAGAGAGATCGTCCTCTGCCACCCTCCATCCAGTTCTCTCTGTACCCCTCCCCCTCCCTTCCCCCTCTCCCTCCTTCCCTCCCCCCACCCCCCATAGCCACCACACTCCTGTTCATGCCTCTCAGTCTCGCTTTTATGTCCCACTAATGTATGGAATCCTGCAGTTCCTGTTTTTTTCTGACTCGCTTATTTCACTCCGCACAATGCTACCAAGACTCTACCATTCCGCTATAAGTGATCCGATGTCACCATTTCTCCTAGCTGAATAATATACCATGGTGTATATGTGCCCCATCTTCTTCATCCAGTCCTCTATTTTTTTTAGAGTGATTAAAAGCCTTTAAGCAAATTCTTGGCCAATACAGCAAGAATCCATAAATGAGTAGTGTCCTTAACATGTTCCCCAAGTCCAAGTTGGCCCCCTCACCATGCCAAATCCCTGAAAAATGCAACCCAACCACAGTTCAGTCTGTTAGGAGCTGTCACAGGGAGCAGGAGTCCAGGAAAGTTCCCCACAGGAAAAGTCCGTATGGCACTGGAATTGTTGTCACCATTCTATACTTTGCAGCTCATGTCCAAGTCCCAATGACCACTGCTTCTAGCTGGTAATGATTCAGGTAGACTGGAAAAAGCCATACTTTTTATGTGCCTCTGCTCTGGCATTTACCATTTTGTAGTCAATTTGCTGACTTTCTTACTTGCCTACTCCACTGTGGCCTTCTGGAAAGCAATAATTCTGCCTTATTTATTACTGAGACCTCAGTGTCTAGAGCTGTGCCAACAGTCAACACTCAGTAACTGAGCAAATGTTCAAATAAATCAAGACAATTGCAAAGGGAATTTAGGTGAACTTTGCAATGTTTGTGAATTTATGAAGTTAGGGTGGCAGATTATGCTGACTCCCTATCTAGTATTGATTTATGACGTGTAGAATGCCCAGCTCTCCTCAGTCTGTAAAAGTGTATGGCAGGTAATTTTTTTCAACTTATGAATTGAGTAAAAGAGCTCCAGTTCCTAGAGCCTAGAAATTCAAACTCAAGTAGTTTCATAGTTCTGCTATAACATTATCCTTAAAGGGTCAAGTAAAACTTCACTCTGAGTTGTTTTTTGTAGGAACTTGCAATGTACTCCAAGGAATCAAATGATGAAATGGTGTCAGGACTTCTGTTGTCTCTTGTGTTGGTTGCTAATGGGATTTGTAGAGGAGAGTTTGTGATGATGTTGCTCTGCATATTTATTCACAGGACACAGTCTAAATTTAAAATATATATCCAACTCCTTCAGTTTTTAGCATTCTTAAGGGACTTGCTCTCTTGCGATTTATATTTAAGCCCCATACTGTCCAAGGAAGAGCATGGGCTAGAACTATAATCTAATGCACTACTGAGTAAAGGCATCTGTAGAGCTTCTGAATTCACCCATGTGATGAAATAAATTCATACCACTTGTTTCCTGATTGTCACACAGAAATCTGACTTGTTGCTTTCTTAAACTGGCGACTAGACTGACCACTGACTCCTCTTTTGTTGTTCTGTTGAATATCTGTACTTCTGACTTAAAGAATGTTATGTCCATCCAATGTGGCTAATATATCATCATCAAAACTCTTCATTCTTCAAAGTCAGATCAAATGACATCTTATTCATGAAGCCTACTCTGATCACTTTAATCAGCATTAATTTATATCTAGTAGTAGTCATACCATTCACATTGCATATTTGTGAATTGTCTTTGTACTTATTATGTGTAAGTTTTCAAAGGTAAGGACTAAGTTTTGCTCATTTTCATTTTCTCTAAAATATAACAGAATATTTGGTTCATGTTAGGTAGTTAATATATGTTTGTTATTTTAATAAAGTAAAAAAGTAAATCTTGTTATTATTATGATAATCTTGAATCTCCAACTAAATGAAAAACTCTCTGAAGTTGGCATGTGATATATTTTCAATAAATGGAAGGTATAATGATGATGATGTATAAAGTTTCAGGTTCATAGTAAATATGTATGGCACTGATTAGCTAAGAGCTGTTTCTGAGCTCTTAGCTAATCAGTGAATTAAAATATAGATTCAAGAAAGTTAAAGGTGGCCCAAGAAAATTAGAGAGAGGCTGTCTGATTGACTTCCCACTAAGAACACTAGGAGATTTCATATATCATCAAAATTTGGAGGTTTGGCCTGACCAGGTGGTGGCGCAGTGGATAGAGCATCAAACTGGGGTGCCAAGGACCCAGGTTCGAGACCCCGAGGTCGCCAGCTTGAGTGCGGGCTCATCTGGTTTGAGCAAAAAAAGCTCACCAGCTTGGACCCAAGGTCACTGGCTCAAGCAAGGGGTTACTCGGTCTGCTGAAGGCCCACGGTCAAGGCACATATGAGAAAGCAATCAATGAACAACTAAGGTGTCGCAATGAAAAACTAATGATTGATGCTTCTCATCTCTCTCTGTTCCTGTCTGTCTGTCTCTATCTATCCCTCTCTCTGACTCTCTCTCTCTGTCCCTGTAATAAAAAATAAATAAATAAAAATTTGGAGGTTTGGAAAACTGAGTCCAAGGAAGAGAAATCCAAGTTTAGTAACCTACATAGGCAGACAACATTGGGAAATGAGAGATGGTGGACTCATCAAATGGTATGAAAAGATGAATAATTCCAGTGTTGTCAAATGGTTACTGTGTAGCTTCTTTTTTCTCTATGGAGAATTTTACCCTAACATCAAGCTTCATGACAAAGCCTTTCTATATGTAAGAAAAAAAAACAAAACAGTTGATGAAGTGTAGAATAATCTGAGACAGAGAGAAAAGCAGCCTTGTGATAATGTGTTAAGTTGGAAGAGAATTATGAGATGTTTGAAACATATGGGCTGAAGGAAATCTGATGGACAGTGTGATCCCTGATGAGACAGCTTGCTCTTTAACCATGGGAAAGACAGAAAAAGGAGGAGCTCTTAGATAAGAATAAGATTGATGACAGTGGTGAAAAAAGCTATGTAATATTCCTCTCCACATAACAAGGGAAAAGCCATAAACAAAGGTGCTTTCATTTGGGATAATGTCTAACTCTTTTCTAGTTTAACTTAGAAAATTAGGATATGATAATAGAATAGTTTCCAATAGTTTTCAAAAAATCGTAAACTGGTTGACTTGAAGGGATTATGGCTGAAGCAAGAACTTTGAAACTGTGCCAAAAATACATGAATTTTTTAACATTTAAGAATAACAAGCATTTCTGTGCCTATTTACTGTGAACTTTGCTGTTGTTGTAATGAAGTATTTCAAGATGACGTGTCATAGACACTTCAAATGGTCTTGAAAACGTGTCAAGTGGTGCTAATGCTGTGGTTATTAGCTATAAAACTTTAGTTATCAACTCTGTATATCTATAACTTGTGAACACACACACACACGCACTCATCACTGTCCCAGGAAGTTCTTGTGGTGTGTTCAAGTTGCTGTAGCCCCTCCTTGAGGTTGGATGCATTTATGCTGAGGGATATAGCCGTTCACATAAACGGCCTTCTGAGTGCAGCGAAATAGTGTTTCTGTGACTGTGTTAAGACAGGAAAATAGTATTGCATTGCATATGAGGTTAAAGTCCATGTGTTGTAAGAGGTCAGAGAAAGTATCAAAAGAGGAGACTAATTTACAGTCAAAAGGGAGAAGCTTTGACCCTGGCCGGTTGGCTCAGTGGTAGAGCGTCAGCCTGGCGTGCAGGAATCCCGGGTTCGATTCCCAGCCAGGACACAGGAGAAGCGCCCATCTGCTTCTCCACCCCTCCCACTCTCCTTCCTCTCTGTCTCTCTCTTCCCCTCCCTCAGCCAAGGCTCCATTGGAGCAAAGTTGGCCCGGGCACTGAGGATGGCTCTATGGCCTCTGCCCCAGGCACTAGAATGGCTCTGGTTGCAACAGAGCAATGCCCCAGATGGGCGGAGCATCGCCCCCTGGTGGGCATGCTGGGTGGATCCTGGCCGGGCGCATGCGGGAGTCTGTCTGGCTGCCTCCCAGTTTCCAACTTCAGAAAAAAAAAAAGGGAGAAGCTTTAATGGCTATGAGGTTTCTGTTTGAGGTGATGTAAAAGTTCTGAGACTGGATAGTGGTGATGGTTGCACAACATTGTGAATATACTTAATGTCACTGAATGTGGTTAGAGTGGTAAAACTTATGTGTATTTTGCCATAATTAAAAAAAAGAAGGGAAAGGCTTTCCCAAAATGATGGCCACATTTGTAGGTTCTCTCCCATTTCTTATAGTCTAAATTTTTCATTTGAAAATTCAAGGACTTTAAAAAAGGTACACAAGCACTTAAACAACTAGCAGGGAGCCCTGCTATTGATAAGAATGGGTGTGTGCCACCTAACGTGTGTGGTCTGATGTGTGATCCCTCAGTTGGGTCTTGCTGTGAGGCTTTTCTGGGCTGAATAGGGATGAGGATGCTATGCTGGAAGAAGATTGTTTGGGCAAAGCATTAGGATATGATACGATGCTGTGTACATATATGCAAGACCTAAACAAATTGGAACTTGATAACACAGAGGTATATTTTTTTTGGGGGGGTGGGGGAATAGTCAGGATCAATTCTTCCTAAATAACTTCTACCAATTTCTAGTAAAAAAAATGGGACTTTACTCACAGGTTACTTTACTTTCCTGGTTGTAAACCATGAAACTTGACAGCTGTACCTGTTGGTCTCCTTGAACTAGCCAGACATTAACAAGTCATTGAAGAATTTCCAGAAGTGAATAAAGTAATATTGCCTATGTGTCACCATATGAGAGCTGTGGTTCAAGTCAGGATTCCTCTTTTGTCTGCGGTTGGGCATGCAGCTCTGAACTCTGGCAGTGCCAACCAACTGAGTGTCTTCCCTGCTATCATCCCTGTCTACTCCTTAATTCCACTCCTTTCTCCTCACCTTCTAAACAGAAGTTTATCCTCAGGGAAGCAACAAGCCTTGGTTCTGCAACATGATCAGGATGTCTCTCAGCTTATATTATTGCCAGAGGTGCAACTAAGCCTTGAAAACTTATTTGAAGTTTCTGGCAGGGGAGAAGAGCTGCTGGTGTAGCTACTAGAGGAGTCTGGGTTCATGGTACTTATTGAAGAGAAAGGAATGGCGAGAACAGCTACTTAGCCAATCACATCAGCAGATTTGCTGGCTTGGTGGGACTGATGAGTCCAGCAGCCAGCTCACCTTCTCATGCACTGCCCTACTGTACCTGGGAATCTTGTACATATTTCTTTTTATGCAATAGTCCTTAATTCACTATGAATCATAAGGGTGGATTTCATGAGAAAGAAAAGGCAATTACTGCTCAAGTTTTGCAAAAGATTTTTGAATTTTATTCTTGTTAAGAAATCAAGCAAATCTATTAATTCTAATGGTCTGAGGGTGACAGTTTGTCATTTCTGGGCATTAGCATCCTCATTCATCCCTTTCCTCTCCTTTTCCTTAAGATCTTCCCTAGATCGATGAAAACTACTTTAAACTTAAGATACTATAATTCTGTCCTGGCAGGTACTAGGACTGTAGGTTGCCTTGATCTGAAAATACATGTACAGGTACTGACTGTTGGTGTCATTGATATAGTGGTGAGAAGAAAGATGCCTTTTTTAGGTCACTAGATAAATAATCCTAGGGGCCAAGGTGCCTAGATCACTAATTAATAATGAATATTATTAATCAGTGGGTCAGAGAGACTGTTATTCCAGCTTCAGTCTATTTAATCCAGAACTTATTCTTTCTTAATTCTTCTTCCAATCTTACTGCTTTGATTTTAATTGATGAAAATGTTTTGCTGTCAGGGAAATTTAGTTTAATAGTTTGATGATAGTTTTTTTGTGTTCTGACTGGCTTGACTAAAAATATCTCAATTCCATATTGTCTTCTGTTTTCTTAAATATTTTCAGAGAAGGAAAGTTTGTCACTTCGTCAGCATTTTAACAACTTTTTCAGGATCCTCAGTTTTCTTTGCACAGTTGTTTAGGAGACGATTCACTCTGTGTCAGTGTAAAACCAGGGTAGATAGGACTTTTGTCACATCTGCTTTGCAAATGTATCTTGACTCCTCACAGGGCCAACTCTGAAGGAAGTTGCCAACAGCAGCCCTTAATTCATAGTGAATTAAGGAATATTACAACAATCATGTCCTTGTGGAGCAGCTTTTAGGCTTGCTTGCTGGTTTACCGGCTGCAAGCACTTTGCCTGATTGGTGGCTGTGCCATGTGTATGTGGCCTATATAAGGCTATGGTGTTTGCGCTCAGGGAGATTGCCAATGGCAGATTGCCTGCCTGCCACTGTGAGGGGCTATTCCTGCTGTTTCTTTGTCTGATAAGCATTTTCTCCTGCCTGTGTGCTTGTCCACTGTTGTGAGACTCTATTAAACGAGAATTGCCCAATGCTTTCTGGCTCTGCAGTTTCTCTACCATCTGACCGAATCCAGTGTGGACCTGCCCGGTCTCGGCCACCAGCATTACAGTCCTTTAACACATTTAAGGCCTCACTGGAGAAGCTGCAAAGTGTGAGGTAGAAAGGTGACCGTTGATTATTTTGAAGGAACTGCAGAAGTAATGGAGACACTCAGGGGAGTCATAGGTTCTCCAAGGTGACCTCATTCAATTGTCCCAAGTCTGGCTGCATACCTTTCACCTTTTTATCACAACAGAAATGAATGTTTTTTTTGTGTGTGTTTTTTAAAGACCTTTGCTCTCTCCATATCCCTAAGAATCAAACCCTACTCAAAGCAGCCACTCTCACAAAGAATTTATCTTCAATTAGAGCTCTCGTGTGGTGCTTTTTGGGTATCCATCTTTTCACATTATGTTTTCCCTTGATGCTCAGTCCCTTTCTATTACACTCATTAGTTGGTCCATTGTCTTTTCACTTGTCTCTTCAAAGTAAATATGTCTCAAATTACCTTCCTCTTTCAACTCTTTGCACCCTATCATTCCCTCTTAATAGCTACCAGTTGCTTCTTTCCTCAGTTCTAATTTGGGGGTCCTCCTATCATTATTATTTCTCGTATATTTTCTCTTATTTCCTCTTTATTTTGCTTCCATTCTCTGTGTTTTAATCCTGTGATTGAGCCATAATGTTTTCTACATGTCCCATTTATAAATTCACCTTATTTCATTTTTAGACTCTTTAAACTGGGTACCCATTGACAGGACAGTAAGATAGGACACACATGGTTGCAGCTTAAAGAAGGTGTATTCACTTAAGCACACAAATTAATTACTTTAGATACTTAGTTATTTGGATTTTAGTTTTCCTGTTCACTGCTATAATTTGCCAGGCCTAGCATACCACCAAACACAAATTGTGTCTTATTAATGTTTGTTGAGTGAGTAAAATAGTGTTGGGTTGATATGGAATGCATTCTGGGCTTTCTAAAACTGGAAAGTAACTGGACTTGGGTCCACAATTATTTTTAACTTTATCTATGGCATGTCCATTGTTTAAAACTTGCTTTAAATATTTTTATTATGCTGTAAAAACTTTAATAAATACATTTAAAAATAAACCATAGTCTTTAAGAAACTTAATCTTTAAAGATTGGAAATGAGGAAATACTAATTGTTTTAAATACATGTTTGTTAAAGCCCACGAGGTCGTTTAAAACCAGTACCTATATGTTCCTGAGTGAGTGATGGGGACTCATTCCCAGCCCATGCCCTCCAGGTGGGGAGCACAGGCCCAGTCACTCTTCTGATTGAGCCTTGTTCACCTACCCACTAACTATGTGATTCTGAGACAGTTAACTGGTATCTTCCTGTGTGTCTCCACTTCCTCATCCTTTAGTCTGCAAAACAGGCATAACAATTTAGCAAACTTCACAGAGTTGTTTTGAAGAGCAAACAAATTAACAGTAATAAAGTGTTCAGAACAGCTCCAGGTATGTAATAAGTGCTTGTGAAGTTAAACCAGACTGTGAAATGCATCCAATAAAATCACCTACCTCAGGTGATAGTTGAGAAAAAGTAAATGAGGTATCTGCAAAACTCCTAACAGTGTCTTGGTACCTGGTGAACACTCCATTGGTCTCTATTGTTTCTTTTTTTTTTTAAATTAATTAATTTATTTTGTGACAGAGACAGAGAGAGAGAGACAGAGAGGAACAGACAGAATGGAAGGGAGAGAGATGAGAAGCATCAATTCTTTGTTGCGGCTCCTTAGTTTCTCAGTGATTGCTTTCTCATATGTGTCTTGACGGGGGGTGGGGGGGGGGGAGGGGCTACAGCAGACCGAGTGACCCCTTTCTCAAGCCAGCAACCTTAGGTTCAAGCTGGTGTGAGCCTTGCTCAAACCAGATGAGCCCACACTCAAACTGGCAACATTGGAGTCTTGAACCTGGGTCCTCCGCGTCCCAGTCCAACGCTCTATCCACTGCGCTGCAGCCTGGTCAGGCTCTATTTTTTTTTTATATCTATCTTCCAAGGTTCTAAAAATAAGCACCCATAACAACAGGAGGACAACTGAGTGATGTGCTCTGGGGTAGGAACTGAAATGACACCCAGACATCAGAGAAAAAGAGTGTGACAGAGGGACCCCGAGTGAGGGCCCCCTCTGTGGCCGGGAGGCTGAAGGAGCAGAAGAGAGGGTGGAGACAGGGAGTGGTGGGAGCAAGCTGTAATTAGTGTGGGGCCAGGCAGTGGAGGCCCTGGGGAGCCAGAGTTGTGCTGAGTTGTATGGCTGGCAGTAGAGCACCCCCTGTGGGAGGTGTCGAGCAGCATGGTTTCCAGGCCTGTTTTCTTTTCATTTGGCTTGCCCTGGTGGAATCACTTCATGTTCTCTGTGCACATGCTTTTCCTGGACCTGCTCTGGGCGCTGAGTGTCCCTTTTGTTCCTGCTTGATACCCTTTGGCCCAGGTCTTTACTACTCAGCTTTCATAACACTTTCTTGTAATGGCACTTCTTCTGTGAAATGGCTGTGCCCCCATGAAAGGTTTTCCTGAAGGGAAATGAGAAGGGAGGGAAAAGTCCTAGCCCGCGAAGTTCTTCTGGCGGGCATTTTGTGAGCACTGGTCTATAGCGGGAGCTCTCATGTGTCCTGCTTCCTCTCTCATATTTTCTTTGAAATAGAGTAAGTAGTCGTTTAACAAATAACAGTGATAATGGGCTGAATATTGTCAGTGGTCCACGGCCACTAAAATACTGTCAGTATATAAGTTCTTCCTGAGTTGCCAGGCTTCAAATTAAAGATGCCTCTCAAGTACTAAAGGCTACAGTTTATTTTCAGGGCTTTTAAACTCAGTTTGGCTTTCCAAAGGTTTAGTGTATTATGAACTAGTTTTCAGTCTTTTCCAGGCTGTGATCTCGATGTGATGTTTTTTTATTTCAGTTTTGGAACAACCAGTAAGTCAAGGATTATCACTTTGGTTACCTGTGATCTTTACTCAGAGGTTTGTAAAAAGAAATAACCGTAATAAAAGATTTGGTATTTCTGAAGATAATTACATGTCTGAACATAAGGGTCATAATCACAGATCACATTGCATTGGCTGCTGAATTCACTGCCTTAGAGAGAAATCTTACATATGAAACTTTATAAATAATATATGCATGTAAGAGATTATCTCCAGAAATTTAAGTAATTCCTTTCTAAAATGTTGTAGTGGTTTTAAAGAGTAAAAAAAAGGGAAGTGAGATAAAACTGACAACTTAGTATAGTTGAACTCAATAAATCCTAATAGTAGCATATTAGAATAATATTTATAAAAGATTTTATATAATAATTCATAGCTCTAGCTAGTTGGCTCAGTGAATAGAGTGTTGGCCTGGCATTAGGACATCCCGGCTTCAATCCCCAGTCAAGGCACACATGAGAAGCTACCACCTGCTTCTCTTCCCCTCCTCTCCCTCTTTCCCTCCCACAACCAGTGACTCCACGGGTGCTGAGGATAGTTCGGCTGGTCAGAGTGTCAGCCTCAGGCACTGAGGATAGCTCAGTTTTTTCAAGCATCAGCCCCAGATGGGGTTGCAGGGTGGATCCTGGTCTGGGTGCATGTGGGAGTCTGTCTCTCTATCTCCACTCCTCTCACTTAAAAAAATAAAAAATAGGCCCTGGCCGGTTGGCTCAGTGGTAGAGCATCGGCCTGGTGTGCAGAAGTCCCGGGTTCGAGTCCCGGCCAGGGCACACAGGAGAAGCACCCATCTGCTTCTCCACCCCTCCCCCTCTCCTTCCTCTTTGTCTCTCTCTTCCCCTCCCGCAGCCGAGGCTCCGTTGGAGCAGAAATGGCCCGGGCACTGGGGATGGCTCCTTGGCCTCTGCCCCAGGCGCTAGAGTGGCTCTGGTTGCAGCAGAGCGATGCCCCGGAGGGGCAGAGCATCGCCCCCTGGTGGGCAGAGCTTCGCCCCTGGTGGGCGTGCCAGGTGGATCCTGGTCGGATGCATGCAGGAGTCTGTCTGACTGTCTCTCCCTGTTTCCAGCTTCAGAGAAATACAAAAAATAAAAAAATTAAAAAAATTAAAAATAAAAAAGAATTTATATAAGACTCTTGGGTGTTTTTCTTTTGGCCTTGAGAAAATCAAAGAAAGCTGAGAGAAAGATACTGTTATAGGATTTAGGGTTGTTTGATATTTGAGCTGACACCTTCCAATGACTTCTGACAACTCATTGGCCAAGTTCTATATAAATAAAGTGGGTCAGAAGGTAGCATTTACTAAGTCATGCTTACATGCCAGCTTAGTTATATTAACTCATTTAAACCTTACCATATGTCTGTATTACCCCAATTTTACAAATAAGTATTATCCCAGTTTTATAAATAAGGAAATTGAGGCTCAGAGAGTAAGGGTTAAATGAATTGCCCAAATCCTCTGACCCATGAAAGCAATAATAGGACTCAAACCCTCCCTCACACCTCATAATCTTTTCCCATTTATAGTCCTTGGAACATTTTCTTGCCTTGTTTATCCTCTAGTCCTAGAACGCTCTTGAACTTTCAAATTGGTTCAACTCTAGCACTTTAACCTACAACCACAGTATAAAAACTGAACTTAAGTCAAATTTACTTCTTTCAAAGAATCACCAATATTTCATATTAGCATTTTGTAGAAAGTATTTTGTGACCAAGGAAGTTGGGGAAATACAGAACTTGAAACCATAGTTTACCTCATTTTTTGGGTACAGGGCTCCATTGAGTGTTTAATACTCTGGTTTGATCTCTGAATCACTAACAGGAGGACATGATAGGTATGGATGGTTTCACAAGCTATTTATTCATCTTTTTATTTTGGTAGATCACGTCAAGGGATTAATTTTCTATGAAACTACATATCTTAATAGTGTGTCATCTTGGACAAGTCACTATATTTCTTTGAGCTTAAATTTTTCTATCTTAGAAATGGGACTAAAGATATTCCAAAGGTCCCTTTAGCTTTAAATATTCTATGGTATAACCCTCTGTTCCCCCACCAAGTTTAGGCATTTGTGCTACCAAGTGAACTTGCTAAGGATAGAATAAGATTTTCTGAAAAATTATTCATTCATTCAGGAAACATTTATTGATTGCCAAGTATTATGCCAGATTTTGAGGATAAGAAGACAAAAAAGATGCAAATAAGACAAAGCTACCTTGACATGGTATGATGATGCATAGCTAGAGAGCATATACATGAAAGATGGTACAGGTACAGTATTAAGAAGGCAATAGAAATATGTGGAAATAATACAGACATATTTATAAAACAAATAGGAACAGAGAGAATAGAAACACTCATAAATAATAAAGACTCCTGGAGGTCCTGCCTCCTCTTTGCAGGAGTTGAGTAGGGCTTTCTGGAGGTGAATACCTGATCTGGGTCTTAACGGACAGGTAGGTATTAGGTGAAGGGAAGGTGGCCTTCTCCAGACAGAGGGGCCACAGAGACAGAAAAAGTATAGGGGTTGAAACAACATAACCTGTAGGCAGTGTGCAGTGGTCTCTAAGAGCTTGGCAATGGCTAGATATAAAGTGTATGGGTAAGTACAGAGTTGTAGGAGTAGGCAGGCCCAGTTGAGGGCCTTCTCTGTCAGATGCTTGCACTTGGTCCTGAGATGAAGAGCCAGTAAAACACTTGAAACACAAAGTGACATGTTCCTAGTTGCATTTTATACAGCTGTGTTGAAAATAGATACAAAGAGAGAAAAGAGAACTAGGGAGACCAGTTAGGATACTACTCCAGATTTTCAGGGGATAGATATGGGCACCTGAGCCAGGAGAATAACAGTTGGAAAGCAGAGGAAAAGACAGATTTGAGAAATATTTGTATTTAGTAGGGCTAGCCTGCTCAGCCTGGTTATTGATTAGAGTAGGGCAAAGGAGAGGTCATTATACCACAACCTTTCTTGTGCATTTAATTCAAATAGAGACTTTGAGTAGAGGACTCACATTTAAGTTATTTGATTTAGATTGCTGGCATATTGCTAATAAATGAAAATTTTATTTTTACTATAAATGTAATTATTAATCAAAATTATAAAGTTTATTTTAAACTTAACCATTGAACTATGAAGCAAGCAATAGATGGTGTTTATACTTAATGATTAATTCTATTTGGTTTTAAATATATTTTTTGTTGAAGGAAAATGAACACATGACCATTAGTTTAGATTTTATTTACCAGTACTATAAAGTACCAATTAAAATATTCTTCTTTTGGCCCTGGCTGGTTGGTTCAGCGGTAGAGCATTGGCCCAGTGTGTGGAAGTCCCAGGTTCAATTCCCGGCGAGGGCACACAGGAGAAGCACCCATCTGCTTTTCCATCTCTCCCTCTCTGCTTCCTCGCTGTCTCTCTCTTCCCCTCCTGCAGCCAAGGCTCCATTGGAGCAAAGTTGGTCCAAGCACTGAGGATGGCTCCATGGCCTCTGCCTCAGGCACTAGAATGGCTCCAGCCACAACAGAGCAATGTCCTAGATGGGGAGAGCATTGCCCACTGGTGGGCATGCTGGGTGGATCCCAGTTGGGCACATGCAGGAGTCTGTCTGACTGCCTCCTGCTTCTAACTTCTGAAAAATACACACACACACACACACACACATACACACACACAATATGTATATCTATATGTAGATATAGCTATATAGATATAGATATTCTTCTTTTAACCAAGTCATTATGATTGCTACAGGTGAATTTAAAAGATTATAATCTACTCAGAACATCATCTATGTCAAATGTTCACAGCTCCGCTGTCACTCAAGCCAGGGAACCAATCTTGACAACACTTCTCTTGTCCTCTAGGTTAACTGAAACCTTTCTGAATGGCTCTTACTATTTCTTTCTGAATGCACCATTTAAAGGAGATACCATAGGGTTAGGAATATGGTCTGCATAAGACCTGGCTGAAATACTCTTCATTTGAAGTTGATCTAAGTATGAACTGAAGCCTGGTGATTTTTTGCAGTTCATTCTGCAAGTGGTTCTGATGTGCTGGCTGGAGGTGGCAGGAATGTTAAAGGAAGATGGGGACAATGAGGAAGAATAGACACGGGAAAACATCTCTTACCGGGTTCTTGTTGTATTTTGCGGTTGTTTTTAAACCAGGTGATCTGAGGCTCAGGGACACCATTAGCATGACAGTCTAGAGTAGTGGAGCTGCTGACAGCCACTGTGTGATCACTGAGGTTTTGCAGAAGGTATGGTGCTTCCTGATCTAGTGAATAAAGAAAAAGAATAATTAATACTCATCAGTTTTATTTTTGTTATTGTATATGCATCATTTGAAATATATCATTTGTATTTTGTTCTCTAAATTTCTCTTCTATGATTAGCCTACTGCTTCCTCTTTGTTAAGATGATACAATATATTGAAATTCATTAGAACACAAGGTAAAAATCAAGAACTAAAGTCTTTCTATTTAGATTTAAATATCAAGGGTTTTTTTGGTTTGGTTTTGTTTCTGCCTGGCTAACTAGTTTTATTTATTTATTTATTTATTTATTTATTTATTTATTTATATTTTGAGAGAAGCTTTTCCAAAACCTAAGGAGTTGGCATAATATTTTAGGAATTAGAAAGGAAAAATATGGTTTTAGGTATAGGTTTGAAGGGACTTTTTACATAAATAGGTAGCATGGTGGTGATGAGCACATATAATTCTGTGCACACTCGTGTTGCTGTGGTTTTGAG
Source organism: Saccopteryx bilineata (assembly GCF_036850765.1). Lineage (NCBI taxonomy): Eukaryota > Metazoa > Chordata > Mammalia > Chiroptera > Emballonuridae > Saccopteryx > Saccopteryx bilineata. The sequence continues at coordinate 189,342,331 of NC_089491.1, read as the reverse complement.
GGTGTGTGTGTGTTACTCAGCTATCAGTAACCTGGATTGTAAGGCAGCAGACCAAACAGAATTTCTTGAACTTTGAAAGCTTTATTGATTATTTCTCTCCTCCATTCCCTCCCCAAATGCAAGCCACCAAAGGGTTCATTCAAGAGGCAGACGCACAGATTTATGGGTTCTGCACTATATAATAGTACAATATTGTATTTTATATTATTTTCTCTTAAAACATACAAATATGATACAATACAATTTATTTTAATAAAATGCCAACCAATATAGTACAACAAAATGATCTTAATACATTAGGATGCAGTACATTACAACGTTAACATCCCACAGAGGAACAGCAGTACCCCCGAGGCCCCAGTGAGTAGTGTCTGTTTAATGTAGTGGTCAGTCAGGCCTGCTGATGTGCATACATTCTACTTAGACGAGTGCTCAGGCTTCCAAGGTAAATGAATAAAGACAACTTCGAATGTCTTTCCCACCCTCCCAAATCATCCACTTCCCCCCTTGTAGCAAATTCTGGAACAGAAATCAAAAGAGTTTTGGCATAACTTACACATTCTGCATCACTGGTTTCAGTTACACAGTATGAGTTTTCTTTGACCATTTCTGATTCTCTCATCTTATTGAACTAAACCTGTGAAAGCAGCTTAGGAGTGATTACAATGCTATGAGAGGTGACACATTGCCATGGCTTTGGTTCCGTGTCACTGCAGGGTTCTGCTGAGTCCCCAACACCTTTCTCTTATTCCTGCAGGGAAACTCTCAGGATTAGCATTCAGTAAGCCATTTAGAAATCTCAGGTTGAAACGTGTAATTATCATATAACTTTTAAACATGCTGACATAGTATATAACATGGCAGGGTTATTCAGTTAGAAGAAACAAACTTCTCATTAAATTTTGATTCCCATAGCTTATCACTGGTCTCTTCTCATTTCATACAGAATGAAATCTGAAGGTAAATAAGAATGCCGAAGGGATGCTCCAGATGTTGTGAGGGGCAAGCAGCAGTGGTGCTCCTGCCCGCTTCCAGGTATCTTTCCCATCTAGCTGCCCCAAGTAGAACCATTTGAATATTTCTGTTGTTTACATTCTGTGCAAGCTGTCAGATAGCTTTTACTACTTGAAAATGCAGCCGTCGATCCAATCTTTAATTTTGGTAACTCTTATATTTTATATTATTTATATTATACACTTGATCATTTCAATTTTGACAGCATTACACAGGGAAGACCCCAGACATACCCGTGAAACACGGAAGACAATAAAAGAACAGCATCATTTACTATTTTGTGTCTTTCACAGTGGCGAACCAACTTTGACATATCTCAGTTACTATTTCCCATGTGCTAAAAATGCTAAAATAATAATCTATCACTGCCCATAAGGCTTATTACAAGAAAAAAGTGAATATGGGGCCTCCAGCGCCCAGATAATTTCCACAGCTACAAACTGTAACATCACCAGCACAGGCAGGATTTAGCTTTCCTGGAAGGTGTGTTGGAAAACAAGGCTTTTAGAGATGAGAACACTTGCTTTCAGCAAAAATGTCATGAAGAACTCCCAAAGGCCCTATCTATCCTACAGAAACTTTAGAGAAGAGAAACAGCAAAAAGGCTGCCAAATAAACATAGAACTTTCAATTAAATACAAAGTTTACATAAATATGTCTGAACCATACAATATTATGATTTTTTTCCTTGTATGCATTTCTGAAAAAAAAAAGAGAGAGAGAGAAAGTTCCCCTATGAGAAAAGTTGCATTTTTGGCTAATTTCTAAATGACCAATCAATCAAGAAATCATTTTATTATTCTCATTTTACACTTTTATAGTAACGTGTTTTGACATTTTAAATAAGAAAGGTACATCGAATCCACATTTTTAAACCTAAGTTATTTGCTGGAAATAGGTAGCTGCTTTCCAAATGTTAATGGAATGATTATCCCTTCAAACTGAGAAAATCAGAAATAATAGAATATTTCTGCCAGTTATCAATAGCTAAAGAGAGCTCCACCAGGTTCGTCTCTTCTTTTCAGTGTGAGTGCTCCCAGAGACCCACCAGGCCCCAGGAACAAGGATGCCCGCTCCCTGCTGGAAGGGGGCTGAGGGACCACCTCGCACTCCATTCTGTTTCACTCATTCTCCACACTGGCTCTTTTTTCTTTCTCTTTTTCCTGTTACACTCCCCTTACTCCACACTTAGAAGAGTTAACTAATTAAAAAAAATTTTTTTTCTTTCTGAAACTTTCTGGTAGGACTAATTTACACAGTGGACAATTAATTACAATATTTTTAAAATCAGCTCTTGGAAGTACTTAAAAATCACCTTGTGTGAACACATAAACCCTTCCCCTCTGTGCAGTTTGAAAGGGAAGGAAGTGATAGATTCTGCACGGCCAATGCACCATGCTTTCAAAAGCACTCCCTGAACCATTTCATTTGCTTTTTAAGCTTCCGTAAAAATGGGGTCCTGAGCTCTGCGGTCCTAAGGCATTGTTCCCTGGTGGAACGCACTGTCTTATAATGAACAAACACCAGGCACAGGAGCCATAGGTAAAATTTCAAGATACAATTGATTATTCTTTCCTATGAGTTGACAACTTCCAGGTTACCAATTGTTTTCAGAGCATTCAGGGCTCCATAAAACTGGTATTTTGGGGAAATGGTATTGTTTACTCTTTCACACTCGACAAAAGTAATTCCCACATGAAAGACAAGTTTAGCCGTGGGACAGCATCTGTTACCTAAAGTAGGAAACAGTCCAGAGTTCCCAAGCTTGAAAAATTGTCATATTGTCAGCTCCTGTTGGACTGCCCAGACTTGGCTATTTTGGTCATTATGGTTTGTTTTCCAATAGTTCATCCAAGTCACATATAATGATCAATCATAAATGAAAACAACAAAACAGTGCATATTAAACTAATGAAAAAAGTCACTTGCCTCTCAGATGCAAGTTTAAAACAAAATCAATCTCTCTTGATTTAAAAGTAATGTGTATTTTTCAATAACTGAATTCTGCTTCTGTAGTTTTGTGATTTCTTAATTCTCATAGGAACTTATTAACATAGGTATATGGGGAAGTAGACTTTTAGTGGACAAATTTTAGGGTTGCATCTAGAAGACTATTAAACCTTTGGTCACAGTGGCCTTTATTTGCTTACTAATTGATTGTGGTACACCTTTGAATGCCATTATTAAACAGGACAAAGTCCTTTAAAAGAATAACCAGGGGACAAAAATATTTAAAACAAGGGCGTGAACCACTTTATTTCAGGTGCTGTCAATAGCTGCTAAGTTAACTCAGGAGCCGTGAGGAGGAAACTGGCCACTGGACTGGTTTGCTGGCTGCTGAGAATTGCATGAGATGGGAGTGGGCTTGATTTGGGTGGATTTTCCTGATTCACACTGTGATAAACCTTTAATAGCAACACTTGCACCAGTGGGACCCATTTTAAAACCTGCAGTTCAAGATTAATGTGCTTAGTATAAAAGAAGAAATGAAGCATTTTCAAATAAATAAGCATTATAACTTGCCATCTAGATGCTATTTACAAATGAAGAACAGATGAAATATGTAATACAACATAAAACCAGGCAGAGGTCCAACAGAGTCTCAGAGTCAACTGTACTCATTCTGAGCTGAAAAAATTAACTTATTCATGTCCATCTTTGGCAGAAACCAGCATCTGTTTAAATTACTCAGTTTGTGCAGCTTCGAAACTTAAAAAATAAAAAGAGGTTGGCATCAAAGTGGAAGGAAATGATCAGCTCTCCGTTGTTTATCAGGTAGGAGAAGACAGCAAAGAGCAAAAGCACAGAGTGCCTGCGGGATCCTCCAAATCCAAAGGTGCACCAGGTCACCAGGTTGGCCCCAGGGAGCCCCCCAGCCTGGTGGGGAGCCCTGTGCGGGCCTTGGGGCTCATTATTACTCCCATCATCTCCAAACTCATTTTGGGAGGAGCATCTCCTCTGAGCCAGAAAGTTAGCAACAGTGACAATAAATCAAGATGATATGAGACAACTGTTACTTTTGAATGAGTCCTTTAATGTTTTACATTACTTTGTGTGGTACAATCATTCTTTGTGCTTTTAAATTTGGAGATCCGAGAGAAAACAGCCTTTTTGTTGCAGTGCTCACCTCTAATTGTAACTTCTTTCTTCTGAAGGATGTCTTCCCCTGTGTATATGTTCCTGGCTCTGCAGGCGTAGGTGCCTGAGTCTTCCAGGGAAACGTTCTTGATGACAAGGTGAAGCGTGATGGAGTGTTCCTTTGTGATGGTGGTTTTCTGCCTGCCGATGCTGTGGTGCGTGGTTCGGTTATCAGCCGTCCTCAGCAGAATCCAAGTAATGTCTCTGTACAGGAACTTGTTACCTGTGCAAGACAGTTTCAGGTCCTCTCCTTCCGTAGGCATTTTTTCCAAGTTAACATGGAACCCATTGGGCACATCTATAAAGTAAGAATAAAAAACTTTGGTTCATAGAAAAACCAATGTGTCATACAGAGGCAATTTCTCATCATGAGAGACTCAAAGATCTAAAGTATTGTTTCTACACAGATTCTCTTAGCATCAGCATTAAAAGAATGACTATCTGTTCGTTTTATTTATTTATTTATTTTGTATTTTTCCGAAGCCATAATGGGGAGGTAGTCAGACAGACTCCTGCATGTGCCCGACCGAGATCCACCCGTCACGCCCACCAGGGGGTGATGCTCTGCCCATCTTGGGGCGTCGCTCTGCGGCAATCAGAGCCATTCTAGCACCTGAGGCAGAGGCCACAGAGCCATCCTCAGCGCCCAGGCAAACTTTGCTCCACTGGAGCCTTGGCTGCGGGAGGGGAAGAGAGAGACAGAGAGGAAGGAGAGGGGGAGGGGTGGAGAAGCAGATGGGTGCTTCTCCTGTGTGCCCCGGCTGGGAATCGAACCCGGGACTCCTGCACGCCAGGCCGACACTCTACCACTGAACCAACCGGCCAGGGCCTTATCTGTTCGTTTTAGAAGAACTGATCAAACATAGCAAGTGGAAACCAACTAAGTTCATCCCATCAGAAGTAGAAAATGCCAAAACGGGACAGTTAGAAGGATGGGACATTTTCTTTATTTGCCCCAAAATGCTTTTCAAAGTGGACTTTTCTTTTACAGCTTGAAATGATAGCCATGCTTACCATTTCTTTATCATGGATGGAACTACTAGTAAATGAGCAGAATAATAAAGTAGTAACAGCAATTTGTACTAAAAACCAAGGGTGCATTTATAGTCAAACTTATCCAAAATAAACTGTGAAAAGTGTGACTAGGAAGTCCCAGTCACTCCAGCCAATACCACTTTAATTCTCCATGTTTCTGGTAAAAGAACAAACGATTTTCCAAATTTCTTACAGTTGGGTGGCTAGCATCCTCCCTGCTGCTGTCCCCTACTTTCCCTGCTCTTTGCTGGCACAGTGGATGGCGAAGAGCCCGCTACTTGCTCAGGTCCCCTAAACGGTGATCACTCCACTCAGACATAAAAGAGCACAGATCTCTTCTGAAAAATATTAATAATTGGAATCTGGAAGAGTTACCTGATTCCAATGGAGTTACCAGATTCCAATGTGGGGGCAATGGGGGAGGGGAAAACAATTTTAGAATCAAATTTACTATCAAAAGCTTATTAAACATTTTCTGAAAGCAGCTGTGTCACTAAGAGCCATGTCCATTTCCAAAGTCCCTTCCTTGCCCACCCGCACCTCCACCCTCCGAGTGCCTCTGGCACTGCGTCCTGAGCGCGCCTCCTCAGCTCTCTTACCCTGGACCATCATCTAGCTTTGCGCTGAGAGCTCCCAGCCTCCTTCTGGATCATTTCACCGGAGGATTTAAAAAAACCATTGGCTACTGGCCCTGAACTGATATGCTCTCAAAACCTTTGCATTGCTTGTTACTAGTGGCATATCTCTATTTGAGCAAAGAATTTGGGCCAACATTTTACAAAGTACTTTGAAGATGAAAAGACTATGTTATGCTGTTATTATTATTATCCTTTGTGCACAAAGCTATAAAGAAACCTTTAAACCTTAAAGGGACAATAGTCCAAAATTAGATATCATATCAACTCTTTCCTAAATATCACTTTGCTTGTTTTTCTGATTTTTCTGAGCTTTGGCTTCATTATAAAGTGTCACGTCTGAAGAAATGCCAAAGTATTCATTTGAAACCTGGGAGCGGGGCTAACTGTGGCTTATGAAGCTGTCCGTGGTGGAGAAAGGAGAGCAATGGAGGTTTTCCTGCTTTTAAAATGAAAATCTAAGAATGTGCCAGAAGGGGCAGAAGCAGCTGACAATAATTTTTTTTTTTTTTTTTGGATTAAAGGATAGTTAAGATTATGTGCTCTCTTCTGACAATAATTTTTAACATAACAATAAGGTGTCAGAAATAGCCCCTGTAATTCACCATCTTTTTTATATTTGGGACATTTTCCAAGCATAATGATTAAAATACCAGCCATCAACTTTTACACACATACCAAAACAGAGGCATTGTACACTGGTTGCAATCAAACCGTTTCTACAAAGACCACAGACTCCGTTTACAAGGTCTCATCTGGTGTTAAAACCCAAGTGAGCCCAAGTGACACCACTGAGATCAAGTGGAGAGTTTCTATTTACTTCACTGATTTGAAACTTCCTGTGGAAATTAGCTCACAGGTTTCCTGATGGAAGATTTTTGTTTATCTTTGCCAAGCACCACCAGGAATCTCAAAATAAAATGCATTCAGTGACATTGGGAAATCAGGAAGATAAGGCAGTGCTGTTCCTGTTTCACACTCAGTAATTGCTGACACACCCGCGGCCATGCTGAGTGCCAGCAAAGCAGCACAACACACATAGGAAGAAAAAAGAGCCCTGTCAGTCTGAGGTCCCCTTCTCAGGGGGACGCTGCCATTGAAGCTAGCGTGGCCTCTCAGAAGTGCTAATCTATTCCTCAGTATCACTCCTTTGGTATTCTTGTTTGATCCATAGAAAATGATAAATAAAATGTCCCCAAACTAGTTAATGAACCCAGAGGGATTTTTCTCCTTAATTTATGTTGATTTTTTTTCCCCTAAGTACAAAAACAGACCCAAGAAAGAAATGCCTTCTGACTCTCCGAGTGAAAACAAGACATCTTCCCACACATAAGTGTCTGTTGGAGATTCAGCACAAGCACCATCAGCACCAGCTAACACTCATCTATCCAACATGCATGACATACGTGGTAGTTTATCAGGTGACAAGGAGGATGGTCCCGTGCTCAGACAGTCAACCTTGTGCTAGGTGAGAGGGACGTCTATTCACAAAGGGGGCAGACATTTTGAGTTGATAGGTCCAACATGTGAATTGAGTTCATGGAAGAGACAGCATAGAAATTGAAAGGATGCAAGGTGTCTCATTTGTCAGGTGGGAATAAAGAAGACTTCTACTGAAGAATAAAAATAACATTTTCTGAAAAGAAAATAAGTGGTTACTAGAAAGTTTAGCTACTATGTACACATAATGGCACATTTCAGAGGCCAAGCAGTGGAGGGTTCTAATAGCCACAGGTGACTGCTTTTCATCAGTTTGGAAGGTAATTCTAAGTTATTATTACATTTTAAGGAAGGGGCAACATGATTGAAATGAGGCTCAATAAAGATCCAAATCCAGATCTAGATTTAAACAGTTACATTTTAGATGGATCTTTTAAAGCAGTGGTCCCCAACCCCTGGGCCACGGACTGGTAATGGTCCATGAGCCATTTGGTATCAGTCCACAGAGAAAGAATAAATAACTTACATTATTTCTGTTTTATTTATATTTAAGTCTGAATGATGTTACATTTTTAAAAAATGACCAGATTCCCTCTGTTACATCCATCTAAGACTCACTCTTGATGCTTGTCTTGGTCACGTGATACATTTATATGTCCCACCCTAAAGGCTGGTCTGTGAAAATATTTTCTGACATTAAACCGGTCCATAGCCCAAAAAACATTGAGGGCTTTAAAGCATTATCTGCATTAGGTCAAGTTCAAACATGGAAGATAGACAAGTAAGGTGCGACATTCCCTAAAGTTTTCAGTTTCATCTCTAGTGAGAGTAAGACTTGTGACAAAGATTTGAGGAAGAAAGAGATAATTAGACTTAAAGTAATGAGTGTAAGCATTATTATCACTATAGCACTATTAGCACTATTATCACCACTCAAAACTAGAACTTTTCAGACCTGGTAGAAAAGAATACAGAGACATTATATTCCAGGCTATGGGGGTTTGATTGGCTAAATCTGTGCTCAATTTTAAGATTAAGGTTCTTGAATTTCTGGAGGAAAGATCGTGAGAGCTTCATGTAGGTGTACAGTATTTGAATTAGATTGTCATTGCTTCTTTCTGTGAAGGAGCCTTGGGACCTGGGGAAGGTCTCAGCTGCCCCATTATTAGCTGTATAAAGTGGTAGGAGGTGAGAAGGAATTTCTGTCTGAATGCAGCTGGTCATCTTAATTGGCTTCACCACTTGGGGCCCTGTCAGCCACAGCAACATGCCTGGGTGCATGGCACAGTGAGGAAGAACTCGGATGGATAGGGGAGACGCTGGTGCTGCAACTCACGCTTGGCCTCACTATACTTTTCCTGGGGATGCTGAGCAATGAGGAAATGAGTATGCTATTCCCTAAGCTGGGTATACATCCTTTTCCAGTACTGCCTTCAGACTTGGGCAACAGGGGGTCCCTGCACTGGGCCTGTCCCTCTTACAGTGTAAGGAGTTCATGGGCCAAGTGGGCATCCCCCCTCAGAGCCTGTGCTACCTCCATTTCTAGATCTTTCTTGGGGCCCCTGAAATCCCAGAATGCACTGTAAAGATGATTCCAAGTCTGTCTCCAGACTGCCTCAGGTCTCTCCTCTTCGTTAGGTCTGTCCTCCTGAGGTCAAACAGCTTGTCACTGAGCATACTTCTAGGTCCCAGGGAAGTCTGTTCTTGAAGGGTGTGGACAGAGCTTGGCTGTGTGGGCGGGGGAGCCTGTCCACAGGGGTGTCCGCCCCCAGCCGGCCGTGTGGGTCGAAGCCCGGAATGGAAAGATGACGTGGGAGGCAGGGCAGCTCCTTCTGCACTTCCAGGCACCGCCACGCTCCACGATGAAGCTCTGGGTTATTCCAGAATTCTAAATTTGGACCTGACCTTTCAGGTCATCATGAAGGTATATTTGTCCCCAGAGGCTGAAACATATTTAACAGCTTGTCTGTTTGATTTAGAGCTTGTATGTGGTTAGAGATATTGTTTGTGGGCTGGCATTGAAACTCTTGTCTTGGCTCTAAAAATGCCAGGGCAAGACTGTCTTCTTCTTTCTACCATTCACATTCTCATGCCCCTCAGTACCCCGGTCTGCTCCCTTCTCATGGCTCTACGCCCACCAGCCACACATGGCTGGCTATTGAGCACTTAAAGTGTGCCTAGTGTGACTGAAGAACTGAATTTTAGTCAATCCTTTATTTCAATTAATTTAAAATTTAAAAACGAAGCAGTGCAATATTTTTTAAGTGTCAATAACATGTCGAAATGATAATATTTGAGGTATACTGGGTTAACTAAAATTAATTTTAAATTACACATGTGGCTTTCATTATATTTCTATTGGAGAGTGTTGGCTTAACATTGGTAAATTCATCTGTCACGTTACTTCTGCATATACCATTTGAGACCAGGATATATATAGTTTAACATTTCTGTTTCCTTGGTGTTAAAACTGTCTTCCTAGAAAGACAGGGCTTCACTGATATCCCTCCAAGTGCTCAGTACCAGGCTAAACTGCACCATCTAATAGCCAGTGCTGTTAAACTTATACATTCTTGTTGACTGTCCAGAACAGAAGAGAAGTTGGTCTATCTTTTGTGCCCTAAATCACACATATAGTGGCTATAGATTTGGAGGGTAACTTGTTTCCAACCAATACAAACCTTTGTACTTAATTAGTCCAAATCATCTGAGATTAGGTCTGTGTGAAATTGTTATCTGAATCCTTCTTGAAATAAAGGATTTTCCTAGTGGGAATGGATGCAAAGATGATTTCCTGTCCACTTCTGGACTATGAGAGGAAGGGGCTGATCTAATCCAGAGCAGCTAGCTCTGCCCCTTATGTCTCCAGACCCCACTTCCTCACCTAGAGAATGTGGGGCTAGGTGCTCCGAGGTTCCACTCTGACCCTCTGTGATAACCTCCTCAGGGTCATCTCCCAGGTCAACGTCTTGGAGGGCTGCCTGACTCATCAGGCTCCCTGTGATCTGACAACCATACGTCTCATGAAATCAGACCCACTTCTTTCTTTCTGGAGAATGCGGGCAACTACTGCAGCCTGCCTCATGCAGTGTGAAGTTTCCAGAGAGCTGGCAGACTGCCCAGGCTTCCTCAGCTTGGGGGTGTGTGGAGCCAGGCAGTTGTTCTATACTTTGAGCTACTAACTTCCTTCCTGTACCCATGCAGGGACACAGGGAGTGCTGTTTGTGTGCCTTGGAAGTTTTAAGATTTGCAGGGACAGCCCTATTTGAGGCTAAAAATTGTTAAATGCTACCAAAAATAGTACATTAATTATCATCATCAAAGCTCAGTTTCAGATTTCCATGGGAGAGCCTCATTTCCCAAAAAGTTGAAATTAAGTTGTAAAACAATTAGCTTTCTGGTTAAAAAAAAAAAATGTCATCACACGTATCATCATTAGTTTCCTGGATTATTCTTGAACAACCGCTGAGTGCTCACCCTGTTTGGGGCACCGAGGGGGTGATCAGGAATAATAAATACGACAAGATCCCAAATACACACCCAGCCTGGGAGCCAGATGCACACAATAGCTCTACAAGAGAATTCAGGGAAATCACTTTTTAGAAGACTGAATGATATTGTAGAATACTATTCCTAAGAGCAAGGATAAAGGTACTCAAACTTTTTTTTTTTTTTTTTTTTTTTTTTTTTTTTTTTTTTTACAGAGACAGAGAGAGAGTCAGAGTGAGGGATAGACAGGGACAAACAGACAGGAACAGAGAGATGAGAAGCATCAATCATTAGTTTTTTTCGTTGCGCATTGCGACACCTTAGTTGTTCATTGATTGCTTTCTCATATGTGCCTTGACCATGGGCCTTCAGTGGACCGAGTAACCCCTTGCTTGAGCCAAGGACCTTGGGTCCAAGCTGGTGAATTTTTGCTCAAACCAGATGAGCCCTCACTCAAGCTGGCGACCTCGGGGTCTCGAACCCGGGTCTTCCGCATCCCAGTCCGACGCTCTATCCACTGCGCCACCGCCTGGTCAGGCAAGGTACTCAAACTTTAACAATTCTGTGGAATGTTTTCTTTAAATAAAAATCATTCAACCTATGAGCACACTAAAAGCAAACAAGATTTGAAGAGAGAGACTGTGGTCACCAGGCTATCTTTGTGTGTATAGGATGTGTGGCTTACCTGTGATATAAAAGGTTATGTTTCTTTCCACAGTCCCTACTTTATTGGAAGCCATGCAACTGTAGATTCCAGAAATTTTAGAGTCAGCCACCACCAAGGTGCTAGCGGTCTGCAAAAGAAAAGGAAATTTTAGCTAGTGATGGGACAAAGAACCGTTTGAATGTCCATCAGCTACTTCTGAGGTCCAAATGCTTCGGCTATTTCATTCATTCAACAAAGACAGTCATTGCAGGAGTGGTGGTTACCAGAAGGCTGTCCCCTATCTGCGCCCTAGCAAGAATGGAAAAATAACAGGAAAGCAGGTCCTCAGGAGACCAGGGGCTATGACATCCGACTTGTATGAGGGTTTCAGGCTTATTTATCTCGTGCTGCTGGCGCAAGAATTACAGACCTGACGCTGAGATGCAGGACGGCACGTCCTACTCTCTGAGGTGGTCAGGTCCACATCAGTGAGAGCAACAGGTGAGGCCGAGGCCTTCTTTTGTTTGGATGACCTGAGGTTGTGGAAGCTGTTTGGGAACAGGAGCCCTTAGCGCATTAAGTGAGCATGGACAGAAGAGAAAGTTTCTTTTATGTGCTCAACAATGCAGCCTTGCAGCCCTATGGTTCTGGAGGAGAGGCAGGGAAACTCATTGAGATTATTGCGTGTGTTTGCAAATTACTTAAGTTCTCAGTCTGTCAAATTGCTAATCCAGAAAATGAAGGTATAAGTTATGAATTTGTACAATATTTGTTTCACTAGACTTTGTGCTGCTAGTTGACAAATCAGCCCCTAAGAAAGCACTAGAAGTCATATTTGTGTGAACTTGAAAGCACTTTACAAACCGTGATGTCTCAGAAAGTATTGAAATGCAAATATATACAGCCTAAAGACAGAAATTGCTAATAAGAAAGAGTTGTCAAGTTTAAAAATCCAACCCAACCTTGCAAAAAAGTAATACATACTATATTTGAAAAAATGAAAAAGCAGGTTTTTCATATTTAAACTTAATTTTAAAATGTTGATCCAGTTACTTATAAATTGTTAAAACAACTCCTAGGACACAAATGACTGGCTTTGAAGTTGTAGAGGTTGTGCTGATTCTTAGACTAATAGTGTCTTAGCTCAAGTATCATGGCTGAGTAACTTGCAAGCTACAGTAATATACAGCTGATATGTGACCACGCACTTTCTAAAGTGGTGAACATGAAATCTATAAAAAGACAATATTTTTCTGAGTTGCACAGTAATGTGCTAGGCATTTTACATGTTCTTATATCCCATTCAATAAATTAAGGTATTTCTGTCTTTTTTCTACAGATCAAGGAGACTAAAAATATACTCTTCATTTTTTAGCCAAGGTTGTTGCCTCCACTTTCTCTGTAAATTTTCAGTATGGTAGTGAGTATTACATGATGGCTCCTCTTCTCTTTGTTGGATCTGTTTAATTACATATACACACACATATATCTTCTGTGCAATATGGAGGAAGTCATTGGAAATGAAAGCATTTACAATATGTGGCATTTTTTCATTCAATTTAGTAGACATTTACTGAGCATTTACTGGGCATTGCCCAGATGTTCTAAGGAAGACAGAGATGAATATGACATAATCCCTAGTCTTAACTTTGAGGGACTACTTTAAGGTGACAGAGAAGAATGCCTCTACTTGAAGGTCAAATATAGATTGCTCTCTTTTGCAGAGGAATACTCACACACAGACAGATGCCGCATTGAAGAGTAAGGAAGGGAACTCAGGTGTCTTCCTATTTTGATTATTAATCTTTAAGAGGTGGGAAATAAAAAAATTCTGGATAGCCATTTCCTTTGGATTGCTGCACTCTCTACTTAGAATTCATGGAAGAGCATGAGGTGGTTAGGAGAGGAGCTTGTAAAATGACATTTTAAGTTGGTGGCAGATGGAAAGACAAAGTAAAGCTCTGACACCTGCTCTTGACTCAGCAAACTTGGGGTCAGATGCTTGAAGCAGCAAACAACAGGATTGGCACAAAGAGCAGATGTCGGCCTCCAGACCTTCCCTCACTGCTTACTTCACAGCTCAGTCTTGCTTTTTTTAGGAAATTAGCTCTCCACTGCTTTTCCTAATAAGCCCAGCAGAACCTTCCTCAGACCCCCAGATACAGTATTGCTCAACAAATAGGTGAAACACTCATTTCTATTTGGCTTGAGAATGTTTGATACTATGGACAGCAATAACCTGAGTCTGACAGTTATATTTGGGTTTCTATTAAAATTATTGTGGTTTCATGGAATTCAAAGCAACTGAGAAGAAGAAATGGGTTCGGCAGCTGGAGAAAATCATCAGCTATAAAACGTGCCATCTCCAGGACCTGTGCAGGCCCCCTGGGGACGGCGGAAGCTTTTTACAAGAGTCCAACACAGTCAGGTAGATAGCATTTTACAGGAGTCCTACACAGTCAGGTAGATAGCATTTTACAGGAGTCCTACACAGTCAGGTAGATAGCAGTTTACAAGAGTCCAACACAGTCAGGTAGATAGCATTTTACAGGAGTCCAACACAGTCAGATAGATAGCAGTTTACAAGAGTCCAACACAGTCAGGTAGATAGCATTTTACAGGAGTCCAACGCAGTCAGATAGATAGCATTTACAGGAGTCCAACACAGTCAGACAGATAGCATTTTACAGGAGTCCAACACAGTCAGGTAGATAGCATTTTACAGGAATCCAACACAGTCAGGTAGATAGCATTTTACAGGAGTCCAACACAGTCAGACAGATAGCATTTTACAGGAGTCCAACACAGTCAGACAGATAGCATTTTACAGGAGTCCAACACAGTCAGACAGATAGCATTTTACAGGATCCAACACAGTCAGATAGATAACATTTTACAGGAGTCCAACACAGTCAGGTAGATAGCATTTTACAGGAGTCCTACACAGTCAGGTAGATAGCATTTTACAGGAGTCCTACAGAGTCAGGTAGATAGCATTTTACAGGAGTCCAACACAGTCAGATAGATAGCATTTTACAGGAATCCAACACAGTCAGGTAGATAGCATTTTACAGGAGTCCTACACAGTCAGGTAGATAGCATTTTACAGGAGTCCAACACAGTCAGATAGATAGCAGTTTACAAGAGTCCAACACAGTCAGGTAGATAGCATTTTACAGGAGTCCAACACAGTAAGATAGATAGCATTTACAGGAGTCCAACACAGTCAGACAGATAGCATTTTACAGGAGTCCAACACAGTCAGGTAGATAGCATTTTACAGGAATCCAACACAGTCAGGTAGATAGTATTTTACAGGAGTCCAACACAGTCAGACAGATAGCATTTTACAGGAGTCCAACACAGTCAGACAGATAGCATTTTACAGGAGTCCAACACAGTCAGGTAGATAGCATTTTACAGGAATCCAACACAGTCAGGTAGATAGCATTTTACAGGAGTCCAACACAGTCAGACAGATAGCATTTTACAGGAGTCCAACACAGTCAGACAGATAGCATTTTACAGGAGTCCAACACAGTCAGGTAGATAGCATTTTACAGGAGTCCAACACAGTCAGACAGATAGCATTTTACAGGAGTCCAACACAGTCAGGTAGATAGCATTTTACAGGAGTCCAACACAGTCAGACAGATAGCATTTTACAGGAGTCCAACACAGTCAGGTAGATAGCATTTTACAGGAGTCCAACACAGTCAGACAGATAGCATTTTACAGGAGTCCAACACAGTCAGATAGATAGCATTTTACAGGAGTCCAACACAGTCAGATAGATAGCATTTTACAGGAGTCCAACACAGTCAGGTAGATAGCATTTTACAGGAGTCCAACACAGTCAGACAGATAGCATTTTACAGGAGTCCAACACAGTCAGATAGATAGCATTTTACAGGAGTCCAACACAGTCAGACAGATAGCATTTTACAGGAGTCCAACACAGTCAGACAGATAGCATTTTACAGGAATCCAACACAGTCAGGTAGATAGCATTTTACAGGAGTCCAACACAGTCAGACAGATAGCATTTTACAGGAGTCCAACACAGTCAGATAGATAGCATTTTACAGGAGTCCAACACAGTCAGGTAGATAGCATTTTACAGGAGTCCAACACAGTCAGACAGATAGCATTTTACAGGAGTCCAACACAGTCAGGTAGATAGCATTTTACAGGAGTCCAACACAGTCAGACAGATAGCATTTTACAGGAGTCCAACACAGTCAGAAAGATAGCATTTTACAGGAGTCCAACACAGTCAGACAGATAGCATTTTACAGGAGTCCAACACAGTCAGGTAGATAGCATTTTACAGGAGTCCAACACAGTCAGATAGATAGCATTTTACAGGAGTCCAACACAGTCAGGTAGATAGCATTTTACAGGAGTCCAACACAGTCAGGTAGATAGCATTTTACAGGAGTCCAACACAGTCAGACAGATAGCATTTTACAGGAGTCCAACACAGTCAGGTAGATAGCATTTTACAGGAGTCCAACACAGTCAGACAGATAGCATTTTACAGGAGTCCAACACAGTCAGGTAGATAGCATTTTACAGGAGTCCAACACAGTCAGACAGATAGCATTTTACAGGAGTCCAACACAGTCAGGTAGATAGCATTTACAGGAGTCCAACACAGTCAGACAGATAGCATTTTACAGGAGTCCAACACAGTCAGGTAGATAGCATTTTACAGGAGTCCAACACAGTCAGGTAGATAGCATTTTACAGGAGTCCAACACAGTCAGATAGATAGCATTTTACAGGAGTCCAACACAGTCAGACAGATAGCATTTTACAGGAATCCAACACAGTCAGGTAGATAGCATTTTACAGGAGTCCAACACAGTCAGGTAGATAGCATTTTACAGGAGTCCAACACAGTCAGGTAGAAAGCATTTTATAGGAGTCCAACACAGTCAGGTAGATAGCATTTTACAGGAGTCCAACACAGTCAGGTAGATAGCATTTTACAGGAATCCAACACAGTCAGGTAGATAGTATTTTACAGGAGTCCAACACAGTCAGACAGATAGCATTTTACAGGAGTCCAACACAGACAGATAGCATTTTACAGGAGTCCAACACAGTCAGACAGATAGCATTTTCAGGAGTCCAACACAGTCAGGTAGATAGCATTTTACAGGAGTCCAACACAGTCAGACAGATAGCATTTTACAGGAGTCCAACACAGTCAGGCAGATAGCATTTTACAGGAGTCCAACACAGTCAGATAGATAGCATTTTACAGGAGTCCAACACAGTCAGACAGATAGCATTTTACAGGAGTCCAACACAGTCAGGTAGATAGCATTTTACAGGAATCCAACACAGTCAGGTAGATAGCATTTTACAGGAGTCCAACACAGTCAGACAGATAGCATTTTACAGGAGTCCAACACAGTCAGAAAGATAGCATTTTACAGGAGTCCAACACAGTCAGACAGATAGCATTTTACAGGAGTCCAACACAGTCAGACAGATAGCATTTTACAGGAGTCCAACACAGTCAGGTAGATAGCATTTTACAGGAGTCCAACACAGTCAGACAGATAGCATTTTACAGGAGTCCAACACAGTCAGATAGATAGCATTTACAGGAGTCCAACACAGTCAGACAGATAGCATTTTACAGGAGTCCAACACAGTCAGATAGATAGCATTTTACAGGAGTCCAACACAGTCAGATAGATAGCATTTTACAGGAGTCCAACACAGTCAGGTAGATAGCATTTTACAGGAGTCCAACACAGTCAGATAGATAGCATTTTACAGGAGTCCAACACAGTCAGGTAGATAGCATTTTACAGGAGTCCAACACAGTCAGGTAGATAGCATTTTACAGGAGTCCAACACAGTCAGACAGATAGCATTTTACAGGAGTCCAACACAGTCAGGTAGATAGCATTTACAGGAGTCCAACACAGTCAGACAGATAGCATTTTACAGGAGTCCAACACAGTCAGATAGATAGCATTTTACAGGAGTCCAACACAGTCAGGTAGATAGCATTTACAGGAGTCCAACACAGTCAGATAGATAGCATTTTACAGGGGTCCAACACAGTCAGACAGATAGCATTTTACAGGAGTCCAACACAGTCAGATAGATAGCATTTTACAGGAGTGCAACACAGTCAGGTAGATAGCATTTTACAGGAGTCCAACACAGTCAGGTAGATAGCATTTTACAGGAATCCAACACAGTCAGGTAGATAGCATTTTACAGGAGTCCAACACAGTCAGACAGATAGCATTTTACAGGAGTCCAACACAGTCAGGTAGATACCATTTTACAGGAATCCAACACAGTCAGGTAGATAGCATTTTACAGGAGTCCAACACAGTCAGATAGATAGCATTTTACAGGAGTCCAACACAGTCAGATAGATAGCATTTTACAGGAGTCCAACACAGTCAGACAGATAGCATTTTACAGGAATCCAACACAGTCAGGTAGATAGCATTTTACAGGAGTCCAACACAGTCAGGTAGATAGCATTTTACAGGAGTCCAACACAGTCAGGTAGAAAGCATTTTATAGGAGTCCAACACAGTCAGGTAGATAGCATTTTACAGGAGTCCAACACAGTCAGACAGATAGCATTTTACAGGAGTCCAACACAGTCAGGTAGATAGCATTTACAGGAGTCCAACACAGTCAGACAGATAGCATTTTACAGGAGTCCAACACAGTCAGATAGATAGCATTTTACAGGAGTCCAACACCGTCAGATAGATAGCATTTTACAGGAGTCCAACACAGTCAGGTAGATAGCATTTTACAGGAGTCCAACACAGTCAGATAGATAGCATTTTACAGGAGTCCAACACAGTCAGGTAGATAGCATTTTACAGGAGTCCAACACAGTCAGGTAGATAGCATTTTACAGGATCCAACACAGTCAGACAGATAGCATTTTACAGGAGTCCAACACAGTCAGATAGATAGCATTTTACAGGAGTCCAACACAGTCAGACAGATAGCATTTTACAGGAGTCCAACACAGTCAGACAGATAGCATTTTACAGGAGTCCAACACAGTCAGACAGATAGCATTTTACAGGAGTCCAACACAGTCAGGTAGATAGCATTTTACAGGAGTCCAACACAGTCAGACAGATAGCATTTTACAGGAGTCCAACACAGTCAGGTAGATAGCATTTACAGGAGTCCAACACAGTCAGACAGATAGCATTTTACAGGAGTCCAACACAGTCAGATAGATAGCATTTTACAGGAGTCCAACACAGTCAGGTAGATAGCATTTACAGGAGTCCAACACAGTCAGATAGATAGCATTTTACAGGAGTCCAACACAGTCAGACAGATAGCATTTTACAGGAGTCCAACACAGTCAGATAGATAGCATTTTACAGGAGTGCAACACAGTCAGGTAGATAGCATTTTACAGGAGTCCAACACAGTCAGGTAGATAGCATTTTACAGGAATCCAACACAGTCAGGTAGATAGCATTTTACAGGAGTCCAACACAGTCAGACAGATAGCATTTTACAGGAGTCCAACACAGTCAGGTAGATACCATTTTACAGGAATCCAACACAGTCAGGTAGATAGCATTTTACAGGAGTCCAACACAGTCAGATAGATAGCATTTTACAAGAGTCCAACACAGTCAGATAGATAGCATTTTACAGGAGTCCAACACAGTCAGACAGATAGCATTTTACAGGAATCCAACACAGTCAGGTAGATAGCATTTTACAGGAGTCCAACACAGTCAGGTAGATAGCATTTTACAGGAGTCCAACACAGTCAGGTAGAAAGCATTTTATAGGAGTCCAACACAGTCAGGTAGATAGCATTTTACAGGAGTCCAACACAGTCAGATAGATAGCATTTTACAGGAGTCCAACACAGTCAGATAGATAGCATTTTACAGGAGTCCAACACAGTCAGATAGATAGCATTTTACAGGAGTCCAACACAGTCAGGTAGATAGCATTTTACAGGAGTCCAACACAGTCAGACAGATAGCATTTTACAGGAGTCCAACACAGTCAGACAGATAGCATTTTACAGGAGTCCAACACAGTCAGACAGATAGCATTTTACAGGAGTCCAACACAGTCAGGTAGATAGCATTTTACAGGAGTCCAACACAGTCAGACAGATAGCATTTTACAGGAGTCCAACACAGTCAGGTAGATAGCATTTACAGGAGTCCAACACAGTCAGACAGATAGCATTTTACAGGAGTCCAACACAGTCAGATAGATAGCATTTTACAGGAGTCCAACACAGTCAGACAGATAGCATTTACAGGAGTCCAACACAGTCAGACAGATAGCATTTTACAGGAGTCCAACACAGTCAGACAGATAGCATTTTACAGGAGTCCAACACAGTCAGATAGATAGCATTTTACAGGAGTCCAACACAGTCAGGTAGATAGCATTTACAGGAGTCCAACACAGTCAGACAGATAGCATTTTACAGGAGTCCAACACAGTCAGACAGATAGCATTTTACAGGAGTCCAACACAGTCAGGTAGATAGCATTTTACAGGAGTCCAACACAGTCAGACAGATAGCATTTTACAGGAGTCCAACACAGTCAGACAGATAGCATTTTACAGGAGTCCAACACAGTCAGATAGATAGCATTTTACAGGAGTCCAACACAGTCAGACAGATAGCATTTTACAGGAGTCCAACACAGTCAGGTAGATAGCATTTTACAGGAATCCAACACAGTCAGGTAGATAGCATTTTACAGGAGTCCAACACAGTCAGACAGATAGCATTTTACAGGAGTCCAACACAGTCAGAAAGATAGCATTTTACAGGAGTCCAACACAGTCAGACAGATAGCATTTTACAGGAGTCCAATACAGTCAGACAGATAGCATTTTACAGGAGTCCAACACAGTCAGGTAGATAGCATTTTACAGGAGTCCAACACAGTCAGACAGATAGCATTTTACAGGAGTCCAACACAGTCAGGTAGATAGCATTTACAGGAGTCCAACACAGTCAGACAGATAGCATTTTACAGGAGTCCAACACAGTCAGATAGATAGCATTTTACAGGAGTCCAACACAGTCAGACAGATAGCATTTTACAGGAGTCCAACACAGTCAGGTAGATAGCATTTTACAGGAGTCCAACACAGTCAGGTAGATAGCATTTTACAGGAGTCCAACACAGTCAGATAGATAGCATTTTACAGGAGTCCAACACAGTCAGATAGATAGCATTTTACAGGAGTCCAACACAGTCAGGTAGATAGCATTTTACAGGAGTCCAACACAGTCAGACAGATAGCATTTTACAGGAGTCCAACACAGTCAGATAGATAGCATTTTACAGGAGTCCAACACAGTCAGACAGATAGCATTTTACAGGAGTCCAACACAGTCAGACAGATAGCATTTTACAGGAGTCCAACACAGTCAGACAGATAGCATTTTACAGTAGTCCAACACAGTCAGGTAGATAGCATTTTACAGGAGTCCAACACAGTCAGACAGATAGCATTTTACAGGAGTCCAACACAGTCAGGTAGATAGCATTTACAGGAGTCCAACACAGTCAGACAGATAGCATTTTACAGGAGTCCAACACAGTCAGATAGATAGCATTTTACAGGAGTCCAACACAGTCAGATAGATAGCATTTTACAGGAGTCCAACACAGTCAGGTAGATAGCATTTTACAGGAGTCCAACACAGTCAGGTAGATAGCATTTTACAGGAGTCCAACACAGTCAGATAGATAGCATTTTACAGGAGTCCAACACAGTCAGATAGATAGCATTTTACAGGAGTCCAACACAGTCAGGTAGATAGCATTTTACAGGAGTCCAACACAGTCAGACAGATAGCATTTTACAGGAGTCCAACACAGTCAGATAGATAGCATTTTACAGGAGTCCAACACAGTCAGACAGATAGCATTTTACAGGAGTCCAACACAGTCAGACAGATAGCATTTTACAGGAGTCCAACACAGTCAGACAGATAGCATTTTACAGGAGTCCAACACAGTCAGGTAGATAGCATTTTACAGGAGTCCAACACAGTCAGACAGATAGCATTTTACAGGAGTCCAACACAGTCAGGTAGATAGCATTTACAGGAGTCCAACACAGTCAGACAGATAGCATTTTACAGGAGTCCAACACAGTCAGGTAGATAGCATTTTACAGGAGTCCAACACAGTCAGGTAGATAGCATTTACAGGAGTCCAACACAGTCAGATAGATAGCATTTTACAGGAGTCCAACACAGTCAGACAGATAGCATTTTACAGGAGTCCAACACAGTCAGATAGATAGCATTTTACAGGAGTGCAACACAGTCAGGTAGATAGCATTTTACAGGAGTCCAACACAGTCAGGTAGATAGCATTTTACAGGAATCCAACACAGTCAGGTAGATAGCATTTTACAGGAGTCCAACACAGTCAGACAGATAGCATTTTACAGGAGTCCAACACAGTCAGGTAGATACCTTTTTACAGGAATCCAACACAGTCAGGTAGATAGCATTTTACAGGAGTCCAACACAGTCAGATAGATAGCATTTTACAGGAGTCCAACACAGTCAGACAGATAGCATTTTACAGGAATCCAACACAGTCAGGTAGATAGCATTTTACAGGAGTCCAACACAGTCAGGTAGATAGCATTTTACAGGAGTCCAACACAGTCAGGTAGAAAGCATTTTATAGGAGTCCAACACAGTCAGGTAGATAGCATTTTACAGGAGTCCAACACAGTCAGGTAGATAGCATTTACAGGAGTCCAACACAGTCAGATAGATAGCATTTTACAGGAGTCCAACACAGTCAGACAGATAGCATTTTACAGGAGTCCAACACAGTCAGATAGATAGCATTTTACAGGAGTGCAACACAGTCAGGTAGATAGCATTTTACAGGAGTCCAACACAGTCAGGTAGATAGCATTTTACAGGAATCCAACACAGTCAGGTAGATAGCATTTTACAGGAGTCCAACACAGTCAGACAGATAGCATTTAAAGGAGTCCAACACAGTCAGGTAGATACCATTTTACAGGAATCCAACACAGTCAGGTAGATAGCATTTTACAGGGGTCCAACACAGTCAGATAGATAGCATTTTACAGGAGTCCAACACAGTCAGACAGATAGCATTTTACAGGAATCCAACACAGTCAGGTAGATAGCATTTTACAGGAGTCCAACACAGTCAGGTAGATAGCATTTTACAGGAGTCCAACACAGTCAGGTAGAAAGCATTTTATAGGAGTCCAACACAGTCAGGTAGATAGCATTTTACAGGAGTCCAACACAGTCAGATAGATAGCATTTTACAGGAGTCCAACACAGTCAGATAGATAGCATTTTACAGGAGTCCAACACAGTCAGATAGATAGCATTTTACAGGAGTCCAACACAGTCAGATAGATAGCATTTTACAGGAGTCCAACACAGTCAGACAGATAGCATTTTACAGGAGTCCAACACAGTCAGATAGATAGCATTTTACAGGAGTCCAACACAGTCAGACAGATAGCATTTTACAGGAGTCCAACACAGTCAGACAGATAGCATTTTACAGGAGTCCAACACAGTCAGACAGATAGCATTTTACAGGAGTCCAACACAGTCAGGTAGATAGCATTTTACAGGAGTCCAACACAGTCAGACAGATAGCATTTTACAGGAGTCCAACACAGTCAGGTAGATAGCATTTACAGGAGTCCAACACAGTCAGACAGATAGCATTTTACAGGAGTCCAACACAGTCAGATAGATAGCATTTTACAGGAGTCCAACACAGTCAGACAGATAGCATTTACAGGAGTCCAACACAGTCAGATAGATAGCATTTTACAGGAGTCCAACACAGTCAGACAGATAGCATTTTACAGGAGTCCAACACAGTCAGATAGATAGCATTTTACAGGAGTCCAACACAGTCAGGTAGATAGCATTTACAGGAGTCCAACACAGTCAGGTAGAAAGCATTTTACAGGAGTCCAACACAGTCAGGTAGATAGCATTTTACAGGAGTCCAACACAGTCAGACAGATAGCATTTTACAGGAGTCCAACACAGTCAGGTAGATAGCATTTTACAGGAGTCCAACACAGTCAGGTAGATAGCATTTACAGGAGTCCAACACAGTCAGACAGATAGCATTTTACAGGAGTCCAACACAGTCAGGTAGATAGCATTTTACAGGAGTCCAACACAGTCAGGTAGAAAGCATTTTACAGGAGTCCAACACAGTCAGGTAGATAGCATTTTACAGGAGTCCAACACAGTCAGGTAGATAGCATTTTACAGGAGTCCAACACAGTCAGATAGCTCAGAAGTTTTGTGTAATCAGAATGACACTGAGGTACCTAGAAGTAAAACGAATCCAGGTCTTATGATAAACCATAGAAACACAAATGCATTTGAGTTTCTTTTATTTTGTCTGAATGACTCGTTCTAACACAGATACCTTAGAGTAAAGCCTGCCCCAGAACTCACCTCTCCAAAGTTTGAATTGAAATTGAACTAGAAAATTATATCGATGGGGGTTTACATTATTTCTTTGGTTCTGGGTACTTTTACGTGCCTCTTGCTGTGTGGCAGATAGTGTACAAAGCACTCTCACTTAATCCTCCTTATAGCCCTGTGAGGTATGTGTGTTAACCTCATCCGCAGAAGAGACAACTGAGGTCACAGAGGTTGTGACTCACTCCAAAGGTACACGGTAGCATGGACAGATCTGGGCAGAATTTATGCCCGGGTTCAGAGACAGATTAAGGTCGTT
The DNA here is from genome assembly GCF_036850765.1 of Saccopteryx bilineata. Lineage (NCBI taxonomy): Eukaryota > Metazoa > Chordata > Mammalia > Chiroptera > Emballonuridae > Saccopteryx > Saccopteryx bilineata. The sequence continues at coordinate 189,318,137 of NC_089491.1, read as the reverse complement.
TGAAGCCCCAGGCACAGAAGAAAATATTGGACCCCTTACATTAGAAAAAAGTGTAAAGTTGAGTGTTGCGGGGCCCTTCAGAAGTCGGACCCCAGGGCGTGCACCTGGTGTGCCTGGTACACTTGCCATTAAATCCGCCTCCGCTTGGGTTTGTCTGACTCTAGTACTTAGGCGTTTAACCTTTACATTGCCTCTTGCCTTAAAACTCTTCAAATCTGATAGCATAGATCTATTGGTAGAGGTCTGTCCATTTTTTGAATTGGATTTTTCCTTGAGAATACTTCCTTTAGAGGTCATTCTCTGGTTCTGACGTCTGACTCAGAAACACTGATGAAAACTGTCATCAGGTACTGTAAGTCTGGAAGTTATTCATACTCCTTCCTTCCTCTTTGCTAAGGATTAGCCGTGACAATGTGGTTGGAGCCTCACGGCACAGAATGGATGGGATGATGTGTAATTCAACCTAATCTCCAGCAATAGTTTTTTTAAAAAATATCTATATGTGGAACTGTGATTTATTTATTTTTTTTACAGAGACAGTGAGAGAGTCAGAGAGAGGGACAGATAGGGACAGAGAGACAGGAACAGAGAGAGATGAGAAGCATCAATCATTAGTTTTTCATTGCGATAACTCAGTTGTTCATTGATTGCTTTCTCATATGTGCCTTGACCAGGAGGTCTTCAGACCCCTTGCTCAAGCCAGCGACCTTGGGTCCAAGCTGGTAAGCTTTTGCTCAAACCAGATGAGCCTGCACTCAAGCTGGTGACCTCGGGGTTTCGAACTTGGATCCTTCCACATCCCAGTCCGACGCTCTATCCACTGCGCCACCACCTGGTCAGGCTGGAACAGTGATTTTAATTTTGGGATATTTCTAATATAGTTTCTTTTCAAGTGTCTCAGGGAGACATAAAAGTAGACCTGGGAAAGGTCATGGAAGAATCTAAAATTAACCTGGGGTGGCATGCGTGAGCCAAGTGACAGGAGCATGCAACATGAAAATTAGCACAAACTAGGGACTGTGTGGGAAATGCAATGCCAGCTGCACTTCTGTGATTAGGGACAAATGCTTCTGCCACAGATTTGTCTCACACAGGACACGCAGTCTCACCTCAAAATGATTTCAACAGAAATGATGCTAAGACCCTAAGACTGTCACGATTCTACAGCCTCACAGAATTAGTGCTGTGATACGTTACTCCCTGTTTTCTTTCCTTTCTTTTATTTTTTTTTAACACAAGGCTCTTTCTCCTTCCTAGTCCATATCTACAGACCCATAGTCTGACTGCCCCATTTGAACAATATAAAAACTTCACATTTGCTATTAGCAACTCCACTGATGACTCATTTTTCATAAATCTAGGCCAAAACTTGCCACTAAGAAATTGAATTTTATTGTCCCCTACACTCTTACTTGAATTACATGAAAAAAGTAAAACAAAACAGAGAAAAAAATGCAAGTCCCTCAAATTCAATAGGTACCCCACAGGCCCGCATCCACTGGTCTGTGGGGTGGTGTTGCTGTCCATGCTGATACAGCGACTACAGGGAAAAGGAGTCTATGGTCTAAGTGGGGGCTTTACTTTCATAAAATGTACAGAAAATAAAAGCAGTTTGACTTTTTTTTTTTTTTTGTATTTTTCTGAAGCTGGAAACTGGGAGAGACAGTCAGACAGACTCCCACATGCGCCCGACCGGGATCCACCCGGCACGCCCACCAGGGGGCGACGCTCTGCCCACCAGGGGGTGATGCTCTGTTGTGACCAGAGCCACTCTAGCACCTGGGGCAGAGGCCAAGGAGCCATCCCCAGCGCCCGGGCCATCTTTGCTCCAATGGAGCCTCGCTGTGGGAGGGGAAGAGAGAGACAGAGAGGAAGGAGAGGGGGAGGGATGGAGAAGCAGATGGGTGCTTCTCCTGTGTGCCCTCACCGGGAATCGAACCCGGGACTTCTGCACACCAGGCCGACGCTCTACCACTGAGCCAACCGGCCAGAGCCAAAAAGCAGTTTGACTTGTAAAGAAAAGACCAGTGTGAATCATTCTGAAATAGCAAACATTCCATTACCATCATCATATCAGAGACAACTTTTCAGACCAAAAAAGGATATATTAGTAGATCCTAAAAGTAAAAGAAGTAAATGCTTTTAAATTTAGAACATGAAATTAATAATTTACTTAAGTCTAAGTGAATTATTATCTACAACTACTGATATTATATATATATATGTAGATATACATATGTATCTGAACTTTGTTTAGAAAGAGTATTGTTTCTTTTTTATTGCAAATAATTGCTTAACAAATAGTCTTCATTGTATATGATCACAATTAACTTGGAAATTGCATTAAGGTGTAAATGACAATCATCTTTATAACAACAGGCAAATTGGGTAGGCCTTCAATAATACTAGCTCCATCTTTTGGAAATGAGAAGTCAGGTTTAGAGAGGTAAACTGATTTGCATATGGTTATACAAGATAGAAAATGGCAGAGACTGACCCCACTGCTCCTAACTATGTGTGGATGGCACAAGTGCCAACTGGGTATGGAGATATTTATATATATAAATTAATTTGTTTAGAAGCAGGAGGGGGTGGAGAGAAGTGGGAAGCATCAACTCATAGTAGTTGCTTCTTGTATGTTCCCTGACCAGGCAAGCCCCTGGGATTTTGGCCAGTGACCTCAGCATTCCATGTCGACCCTTTATCCACTGCTACCACTGGTCAGGCCTGGAGTTGTATATTTAAAACATCTGCATAACCACAAAATTGCACATTAGGCAGGGAAGATCCTTTTTCTAACCCACATTTTGTTACTCCACTCCCACCATTTTTTCACAGGTATTCTTTACAGAGGGAAGTAGCTACACTTCATGGTTCAGTCTACCCAGGAACCTCACCTAGCTTTCTCCTTTTCCATTTTCTTTTCTACTGTATTTTTTCTTCTTTTTTTGGTGGTGGGTTGGATACCAAAAAAGCATTAGAAATTACTGTAGAAATTAAGTTTCTAATTTCTTGTTTTATATCCAGCAGTTAAGAGTGCCCCACCTGACATGGTCAGGAAAAGGCAAAGTGAATTGGCACATTCAATAGCATCTTAAAATCTTCTAGTACTTTGTGACAACTAACTTGATTTTTACCCTGAGGTAATTTCCTTTTTCTTTTTAATGTAGTGTCACGCAAATTTAACTTTTAAATTTATAGAATTTCCTCTTTCCTAAGTATATGACTAAACTGCTCTCTCAATAATAGCTATACACTATGGAATGTTTTAAACTATCAGTCATTTGCATTAAAGAAAAAAACCCTGCAAAGCACCTACAACTACAGCTAGTTATAAAAAACGTTTCTTAAATCCTTGACACGTGTTTGTTGATAGGAGTATAACAGCCATCACCGTTTTAATTGTTTTCTGTATTGGCTTAAGTTGGCAGAGTTCTGGGCTCTGGAACAGAAAGACTTTAGTTTGAGCTTTTCATTTGCCACTTTTTAGTTGTGGTTTTGAGTTATCTTATCACCCCAGTCTAAAATTTCACCCAATGAAGAAATCAGGTGTTATTTGTTGTTACTGTTTTTGTTAAACCCTGCATAGAAAATGATGCCATCTACTTTATTGCCTTCAAATGCAAAGAACACAGCTGAATAAATAAATGACATTGGCATAATCACACTCAAGCAGACAGCATCCATGTTAACAGACTCCCCCAAATCAAGATATACAAGTATAAATAGACATTTCAGCAAGGGGTAATTTGATATATTTTTCTTTTTAAAACATCACTACCCTGTCCTGTAATAGCAGATTTTTATGTGTATTTTTCACTAATTCAATAGAAAAAAACCCCACCAGGTCTGAGACCCACTGAGATTTGCCTGGTTCACAAGGTGTTGGCTTTACTAAAGCTCAGTGGAAATCAGAAAGTAGAAAATGAACAGCCCAGGAGTGGCAGAAAAGATGCCTGCTAGACCCTGCTGGTCGGAGATGTTTGGGGGTGGGGGGTTGAAGTCTCTCTTTTAATGAGATATCGTTGACATAGAACATTATATTAGTTTCAGATGTACAACACAATGATTTGATATTTGTGTATATAGCAAAATATTGCTAGTTAACATCTGTCACCATAGTTATAATTTTTTTCTTGTGAAAACTTTTAAGATTCATTCTATTAGCAATTTTCAAATATGCAATACAGAATTATTAACTGTAGTTACCATGCTGTACATTATATCCCCAGGACTTATTTATTTTTAACTAGAAATTTGTACCTTTTGACTCCTTTCATCCATTTTTTTCCACTCCTAGCCCCTGCCTCTGACAACCACCTACCTATCTGTTCTTTGTATCTATGAACTTGTTTCTGTTTGTTTTAGATTCTGCATCTAAGTGTCTTTCCCTGACTTATTTCATTTACCATAATGTCTTCAAGGTCTGTCCATGTTGTCACAAATGGCAAGATTTAATTCTTTATTATGGCTGAATAATATTCTGTTGCATGTACACATCATATTTTCTTTATTCACTAATCCATTGATGAGTATTTAGGTTGTTAACATATCTTGGCTATTGTGAGTAATGCTGTAATGAACATGGAGGTATGTATAGCTTATTGAGTTAGCATTTTAATTTTTTTCAGATAGACCCAGAAGTGGGATTGCTGGATCATATGGTAGTTCTATTTTTTTTTTAAGATTTTATTTATTGATTTTACAGAGAGATGAAGGGGCAGTGTTGGAGCAAGATGTATCAACTCAATAGTTGCTTCAGTTTAGTTATTCATTGATTGCCTGCCATATGTGCCTTGACCAGGCAAGTTCAGGGTTTCAAACTGGAGACTCAGTCAGTATTCCAGGTCTATGCTGTATCCACTGTGCCACCACAGGTCAGGTGGTAGTCTTATTTTTAATTGTTTGAGGAATCTCTATACTGCTTTCCACAGTGGTGACACCAATTTACATTCCTACCAACAGTGCACAAAGGATCTCTTTTCTCCACATCCTCACCAACACTTATCTCTTGTCTTTCTGATGATAGCCATTCTAAAAGCTGTGAGATAGTATGTCATTGTGGTTTTGTTTGCATATCTTAAGTCAGAGAATCCTGAAATACTGTGTGTTTGTATACCCCAATGTCATCAAGCTTTGCCCTTGCAAATACAGAGGAGTAAACAAGGTCTTTTGTGAAATGGGAGCATTCCATCTTTGCCTTTGCTTACCACCACCCCACCTTATGTACGGCAGTGATTCTCAGGCCTGTTCACATGCTAGAATCTTCTGGGAGCTTTCATAAACCTTGGGCTCTAACCCAGAGATTCAAACGTAATAATAATTGGGAGAGTATTTTAATAAGCAGCCAGGGTTAAGAACCACCAATGTGGACAAGGCAGTGCCCCTCTTCTGTTTGGGCCAAGCACTCATTGCTCTGGGTGGCAGTCAGCTGGAGCAGAATGTGCCTGAGCTGTCTCAGTGTAGCTCTCTGTGAGGACACATAGCAATACTTCCTTCTCTCTGAATTTTTGTTTGAGCATTTAGTAAGAGGAGGAGATAGAGAGATAGACTCTTGCAACCTGGTCTGGAGCCAATGCTCAAATCAACCAAGCTGTCCTAAGTGCTTGTGGGTGATGCTCGAACCAACTGAGCCACTGGCTGTGGGAGGGGAAGATGGAGGGAAAGGGGAGGGGAAGGAAAAGAGAAGCAGACGGTCTCTTTTCATGTGTGTCCCGACCAGAGATTGAACCTGGGACGTCTGCATGCTGGGTCGATGCTTTATCCACTGAACCAACTGGCCAGGACCTGTTTGAGCATTTGAATTACTTCTGGTTCTAATAAACCCAGATGAGGAGCTGAGTTTGTGTTTTTAGAATAAATATTCCATGCTTATTTTTACAAAGAATACCTTATTCTTTCCTTCTATTACTGCCGTGCGCTGAGTGATGCTCTCAATTCTGTTTCCGATGTTGCTGTCAGGATCCAGGATAAAGGACTCTTCATTATTGGAGCAAAAGTCATACCTATTTTTTAAAAAAGCAAGTCATTACTATGTTGCTTTGCAGCATGGTCCAGTCCCAAGTGATATGTAGAATGAAAATCACTGGGTAAGTGCTTGGGTAACAAAATCGTATTTTTTTCTTTTCCTTAGATTTCCCTCGTTATCCATCTTCAAAACTTAAAAATTGCAAATATATTTTGCCTGATCTGAAAAACCCACACCAGTGTATCTTCATACATTCTTCCAGTTCTAAATATTAAATATGAAATAAAACTGCATAAATTAAAAATTTTAATATCTAGATTTTAATTAGTTCCCAGTGGAGGAAACATGCAAACACACAAAAGAAAATGAGTTATGTTAATGAATGGAAACCTCAAAGAAATGATAGCATTTCACATCTATAAAAGGCTGACTTTCCATGCAAAAGAATGAAACTGGACTACAGTCTCTCCCCCTGTACAAAAATTAACTCAAAATGGATCAAAGATCTAAACATAAGACCTGAAACAATTAAGTACATAGAAGAAGACATAGGTACTCAACTCATGGACCTGGGTTTTAAAGAGCATTTTATGAATTTGACTCCACAAGCAAGAGAAGTGAAGGCAAAAATTAATGAATGGGACTACATCAGACTAAGAAGTTTTTGCTCAGCAAGAGAAACTGATAACAAAATAAACAGAAAGCCAACTAAATGGGAAATGATATTTTCAAACAACAGCTCAGATAAGGGCTTAATATCCAAAATATACAAAGAACTCATAAAACTCAACAACAAACAAACAAACAATCCAATAAAAAAATGGGAAGAGGATATGAATAGACACTTCTCCCAGGAAGAAATACAAATGGCCAACAGATATATGAAAAGATGCTCATCTTCTTTAGCTATTAGAGAAATGCAAATCAAAACGGCAATGAGATACCACCTCACACCTGTTCGATTAGCTATTATTAGCAAGTCAGGTAATAGCAAATGTTGGAGAGGCTGTGGAGAAAAAGGAACCCTCATCCACTGTTGGTGGGAATGTAAAGTAGTACAACCATTATGGAAGAAAGTATGGTGGTTCCTCAAAAAACTGAAAATAGAACTACCTTATGACCCAGCAATTCCTCTACTGGGTATATATCCCCAAAACTCAGAAACATTGATACGTAAAGACACATGCAGCCCCATGTTTATTGCAGCATTGTTCACAGTGGCCAGGACATGGAAACAACCAAAAAGCCCATCAATAGATGACTGGATAAAGAAGATGTGGCACATATACACTATGGAATACTACTCAGCCATAAGAAATGATGACATCGGAACATTTACAGCAAAATGGTGGGATCTTGATAACATGATACGAAGCGAAATAAGTAAATCAGAAAAAACCAGGAACTGTATTATTCCATACGTAGGTGGGACATAATAGTGAAACTAAGAGACATTGATAAGAGTGTGGTGGTTACGGGGGGGAGGGGGGAATGGGGGAGGGAAAGGGGGAGGGGGAGGGGCACAGAGAGAACAAGATAGAGGGTGACGGAGGACAATCTGACTTTGGGTGGTGGGTATGCAACATAATTGAACGACAAGATAACCTGGACTTGTTATCTTTGAATATATGTATCCTGATTTATTGATGTCACCCCATTAAAAAAATAAAATTAAAAAAAAAAAAAAAAAAAAGGCTGACTTTCAACCAGAATATTCCATTATGTAGGTAATTTTTTCCAAGGCTAATCAAGTGGCTATGGCGCAGTTACTAAGTTCAGTCTATTTCTTTTCAAGTTTGGGAGTTCCAAGGAAAACTCTTTAACTTCTCAGGCCTCAAGTGTTTAATTATAAAATAAGGGCATTAAAATTATTTATCTTTAAATCACTTTTGATTCTAAAGTCCACAAAACCTCTCTGATTATTTTAAGCTAGTTACTAACCATTTTAAAGAGAGAGTTTGACCTGTATCTGGAAGCTAATATATTCTCTCAGACACACTATTATTCAGGAGCTTCTATTTTCATATGGTTTGCTAGCAAATCACTGATGTAAATATTTATTGATCATTTATGATATTTTATGAATCCTACATCCTATATCAATAAAAACTTCAAACAATAAAAAGACATCTAAGTCCATTCTGACGCGGGCAGGGCACTAGTGTCCCAGCTGGCCCCCTGCCCGTCGGCTTTTCCCTCTCCTCCATCATCCCCAAAACTGCTCCTAGTCCAACCCCTGAAAGTGCTGGTTTCCAGTGCACTCCTTTGTGCTTCAAAACCTTTGCTGCAGAAAGCCCCGGCTTCCTTGCCTGACAGTCAAGGCCATCCACAGTCCACTCCCTACCTGCTTTTCCAACCAGAACCCTCCAGAAACCATTTTTCCTTGTCAAATTGTGTTTTGGTTTTGTAAGCTTAGGGTACTAGGCCAGGAGTCAGGGGGCCTAAGTCCCAGTCCCGCCCTGAGCTCTCCTAGCTGTATGACAATTTTCTCTTCTAAAAAATAAGAACAAAAATATTCCCCCCTTGTTATCTCACAGGATTATGTAAGTATCAAATGACTTAATTTACTTGCAGATGTTTTGTTAATTAAAGACATCACAGATATGGGGGAGGGGATGGGAGAAAGGTATAAAGAGGGACAAATATAAGGTGACAGAAAATAATTTGATTTGGGTGATGGGTATACAACATAATCAATAGCTCAAATGCTATGGAAATGTTTACCTGAAACCTATGTACTCTTGTTGATCAATGTCACCCTGTTAAAGTTAATTTTCTAAAATACCCCCAAAAACTCATAGGTACAGACAATGATATGGTGACTACCAGCGGGAAAGAGGGGTGAGGGAGGTAGAAGAGGACAAAGGGGGGTAGAGGGTGACGGAAGGAGACTTGACTTGGGGTGGTGAACACACAATGCCGTGTATGGATGATGTACTATAGACTGTACACCTGAAACCTATACAATTTCATTAAATAATATCACCCCAATAAGTTCAATTTAAGAAAAAAAAAAGACAGCACAGAAAAGTAAGGAATTGTTCTTACTGTATCACAGGGATATGCTATAGGCACTCTGAGCCCTCTGCCTTCACTCACGCAGCCACCAAGGGCTGGACGCCCTCACCACCCACAACCGGAGCTTGTCTATCAGCTTATTCTGACCCCCATGACTCTTCACTGTTCTCACGATCAGAACCACTCACCTATGACAAATACATCTTGAAAAATTCCTTGGGATTTATTAGAAACACAATGCACATGGAGAGATATTTTAGGTGTCTCGAAACTGTGTCTGTGGGCAGGCTCCCATGGTTTACATTTTCTGCCATCCCAGGCGGGTGAGGAGAGACAAGTGCCTGCAGACGCCCGACTCGATTACCTGCAGGTGCCCTCGGCCAGGGCCTCTGCCCGATGAACCGAAGTGTTTATCTTTCTGTTTACTCACACTGTGAACATTTTTTGAAGTGTTTTGTATTGTCAGTTTTTGGATGAGAATTTGTGGTGAGCAGAAAGGTTTCTGGGCTTTAATTTGCATGTGTGTGGGGCAGACGCTGGAGATTTTCAAGCTAGGAGAAACTGTTAGAGAACAAGCCCAGAAAGAAGGGAGTGTGTGATTTTAAGGAGCCATAGGCAGCCATGATTTATGTGAGAAGATACAATAAGTGAGGGAAAGGGAAGACAGAAGGGGTTTGCAACGACCAGCAGAAAGTGCTGTGATTATTTCTCTGTCTTTGGAGCTGAGGAAGGACTCCAGAATGTGACACTATCCGGTCTCCCTTCCTGGGCATGCTGCCCTGTAAGGTCCTCCCCCAGAGCACCCACACTTTCCGAGTTTCTGTCTAGCGCTTCCCAGGCCCCACTGGGCCAACAGCTCCAAAGGGACAAGTACATCTACTTACTTTGTCCTTATAGTGAAGCAAGGGCCTAGCAGGTAATTGGCACTCCATAAACATGTGTAAACATACAAACAGGCACGAGGTACTGATATGTTGTTTCTAGTAAGAATTTTCATTTGTTTTAGTTTATTATTTTCAAACATACTGGTAAGTAGACATAGTGTAATAAACCCTTATATACCAACCACCCACATTTAACAATTAAGATTTTGCCACATTCGTTTCATCTGTCCCTTATTTCTTTTTATTTTTCTATATGTATTATAAAGCAAATCCCATCCATCATGTCATTTTTGTCCTACATATTTCAGTGCACATCTCAAAAAAAAAAAAGAAGCACATTTTCTAGTATAACAACAGTGCCATTATTATATCTGATAGAATCAGCAGTAATTCCTAGTGCTGTTTGTCTCCAGTCCATATATCAGATTTTCTCCAAAATGTTTTTTAAATGTCTGTTTTTACAGTTAGATTATAAAATTAAATGTAAAAAAAGAATTAATAAGGAGCTACTGCCCCTTAAGGAATTTCTGTGATTTTTATCTGGTAAAATAAGTAAAATCAGTTTTCTCTACTTATCAGCTCAGTTGGGTTGATTTGTTTTCTCTGTTAGTGGAGAAAACTGAACCACAGAGAAACTACACACTTTCTCCTTTACTTGAGACATTTTAATGGTGAAGTCTTCAAATCGTGATGTCATGTGGCCCTATTTTTTGTTATTAGTATTCTCCATTTCCTAGACTATAACATCCATACCTTGAACTAGTATTTGACTTTACTTCGCTAACATACTCAGTACATATGAGTATATATAATGTATATTACATTACAGGTATATAGGGTTTATGACACATGGACGCCTATATTAGACACTTGCGTGTATACTGGGTATTGTGACATCAAACAGCTGAAATTCTCTTGTATCTGGAAAAGAAGACTTTAATTTCATCCCCCCCACCACCACCAAGAAGTAAAAAAGATAAGAGAGGCCTTAGACAAAGGTCTTAGTTTCATAGTCTTGGTCTTCAGGAAATGCAGAGAAATATGTGAGAGAGTAAAGCAGGTCTGGGCGATTCCTGAGGGAAATGTAGTCCATTGGCGGAGTTCACTAGGGACTGTAAACCTCTGACCTCCCCCCCAGGCTGGCACAAGCCCCAGTATGGAAACTGTAGGCTAGACTGCGGCAAGGTCCTCCCAAGAAAAAGGACAGATTCTGTGGCTGTTTTCTAATTTGGAGACTGTTATTTTTCCCTCTTTGTAATTGGAACCATAAAAATAGAATGTCATTTAGGAGCCTGACTATATAACAGCACTTGAAAAGAGATTTAGGGGGAGGGGAGTTTGCCTAAGCCTTAAGAATACATCAAGCTCTTAAGGAAGTCGATTGTGCCATGTTTGAAGATGCAAAGATAATCACTGTGCTGGGAACCGTCTTGAGGAGGGAGGAAGCCGAACAACAAGAGGAAAGCAGCGTTCACTCCTGATTTCGCACAGGAAGCCCACAGCACCTCCTGCCAGAGGGAGATAAGAAAGCTCCCAGGCACTATTCTGTACAAGGCCACTGTTATCAGCTTCAGCTCTACCCTGTCCTCTCTCTGCTCCAAGCCTCTGTCCCTTTCCTAATGAGCTTTGGGGCTCTAACCTCCATTTGCATGCAGCATGCCAAGTACAATAGCATGGAGGTATTTATAACCATTGAGAGGGGAAAAGAAATCTTCCGGGATAAGAGCATATACTCACTGTCATCTCATCCATTGCCCTGGAGTTGAAACAAGTTAGTTTCAGACTAGAGATTGATATAAATAAATCAAAAGAAAGCAGCCAATTTTGTACCCAACACACAGAGCTGGGACCCTAATGTGACATGTTGGTCTAACTTTAAGCAGGCGCCATCTGTGGGGCTCTCCATCTGGTCTAAGTTACCAGGCTCTTCTCTTGACACATTAGGGAAACAGCACCCTCCAGAGATGTAGATGACATTATTGACCTACATGCTTTGGGTTGATTTTCCTGTGGTAGTGATGAATTTGCCCTGTTCCTTTCATACTCATAAATATTTGGCTCCTCTATGAGCAAAGACAGGTAAAGGAAGTCTGGGGCCACAGAAAAAGACAAAGCCAACACCAGAGTCAAACCTAGTATCTAGACCATATTGACTGCTGGTCCCAACAGGCAAGTTGATCACCAAAGGTTATAATAATTACAATACAAACCATGCATATTCTTCTCTACTACAATACAGATTACTATATTTTCTATGAGCTAGGTGATTCATATAAACTATCTCACTAATCTGTACAATATCCTAAAAAGTAGGTACTCTCATCCCCCATTTAATGGATAAGGAAGTGGAGGATTAGAGAGTTTAAGTAATTACCCAAGGCTAAGCAGCCGATATGTGACAGAGGCAGAATTAGAATCAGTTCTGGTTCATTCCAGAATCTGTGTACTGAATCCTTACATCCTACGGAACATAGTGTCCAACTAAAATCACCATGTAACAAGAAATCACTGTACTTCAGTGAGTGCTTTCATGTTTATAGGAAGAGAAGGCTGTCAAATAGTCACCACGTGAATACCATTTGTTCAGTGAGTGGGTCTTTTTTAAATCTTCTTTGCATAACATGGTCAGTTTTTTTCCAAAATTTGGCAAACAACTCTCATTGTATGTCCAATGTGTGCATGGTCTGCGATTATTTTATATTAGAGCTCACTTGGTCATCCCACAGGTTCTGAACTAAATTTCTAGTCACCTTTACAAATCCAACACAAGAAGTACAATGCACAGTGCACAGCCCCAGGGCCCTCTTGTGTTCCCCTGTGCTTCTCCCAAGGTGCTGGCTTTGGACAGTTCCGATGTTTGGACTTTGTTCACCCTCTGTCTTTCTCTCTCTCCCCCTACAATGAGGAGCTGGCATTTTTATTTCTCTAGAGACTGAATCATTGCATCTGGTGGCATCAGAAGGCAGAGTCCTGCTGAGTGAGCTGTAGCCACAGATGGTTAGTATCAGCCTTCTTTGAAGGGAACCCCTCCTGTAAAAACGCGATGGACTCTGAAGAACGAGGCGAGACGGCTCAGCCCTTCAGTCCGTCTTTCTAGAGATCGCCCACCTGTTCAGTGCCTGTTTGGTAACCAAGACTCTTGCAGTTATACAATTCTCATTTCATAAGTGATTGCTAGCAAGCTTCATAAACACCCCAACTCTAGAAGGTCTACTCTACAGCCTGAATCTTAAGATAAAGAGATTATTATTATTATTTTTTTTAAAAAGGATCTCCTTTCTCCTTATGATAAATGATATTAAGCTGATCTTTGTTTCAAAACCTCTGTTCTCCTAAATTCTGATTCTTGGTTGGCTGAAGTGAAACTAGTGCCAGGCCCGGGCTAAGAGCTATGCATACACAGTTAAGCTCAACAAATTATCAGTCATCGAATGAAGCAGGTATCATGGGCCCCATTTCACAAACCCTTCACCAGTAAGAAAACTGAGACTCTGAAAAATCAAATATATTGCTCTGATTCACAGAGAAGGTAGTCACCCTGGCATTAGAGCCCAGATCTTCCTAACTCTTTCTACCATACCACCACGCAGTCTACCACGAGATGGATTCTGCTCCCAAGTCACCTCGCAGACCTCCCACAACGCTTCACGGGGTGAGTCTGGCACAGGGTTACTTGCTAAAGGGAAAGCTCTGGGATTCCACTGAGTCCCATTAGTACAAGTTACATGAAGAGAAATGAAGTATTAACTTTCCGAAAGGAGAAGAGACACCTAGACTTTGGTGGAGGGGGAAAGGAGGGAGGAATATAATTACATTTTAACATAAATTCTGGTTAGTTTTAGTCATAAAAAAGTTTTGATACTAAAATTATAGGAACTATTGGCCTTCTACTGGCTGATAAGTTTTATCATTAAAAAAATTTTTTTTGGAACAAAATATAAAATCTAACTTTTATCACAATATTTTTCTTTTCCTGGTAACTTTGTCTGCATGATCCCTGAGCTTGTTCTGAGCTAAAGCTAGCTTATTTTACTATGAACGTAAATACATTTATAGTAGGCAACTGACTTTAAAGAGGGCCTCTGAGGGGTGGGTAGGGGTGTGCAGTGGTGAACTGAATGCTCCAAGCCCCAATGGCTACCTATATGCGCCTGAACCATTGCCTAGGAGTGAATGTATCTATTAATTTATAATTACAGCATATTTATTGGGGGGAGGAAGAAAAGAGACTCTAGAAAGCTCTACAGCGTTGCAAGACAGTAATTTTCTCTTTCTTTTTTTGATGATGAAATCGGAGGACTTGTGTGTGGACTCTGCTTATCTGTTTAATGAGATTGGACTGCACGTGCTAATTGTGATTAGGATCTATTTGTAAAGAATATTGAATCATTTCAAGTTAGGAAACAAAGGGGCAGAGCAGTGATAAAGAACAGATTGGTCCCGTCCCCGTCGTGGCAGCCATCCTGTGGACGGGCCTGACGGGAACTTTCCCGCTACTGTGGCTGTGGTGTCAGAACAGCAGTGGGAGTGTGTCTGCGCCATCCGATGAACAGAATTTGAAAACACTATCTTTTCCCCTTCTCTCACATTCTCTTAAAACAAATAGAACAATATAGGGGAAAGAATGCTGGCAGGAAGAGGCACAGAGTTGGAGGGAGTGTTTAGACAGAATGGTCCCTGCCTCTCTGCGGCAGAAAAGGGGCCTGGCCTGCAGGGCAGGCACAGGGTCTGGCTGAGGGGCTCCGGAGGATTGGCTTTCTTGTGCAGTGAGAGACCTTGTGATGCCTTGGAGCCCACACTGAAAATTACTTCTTGTCTGAATGGAGATGGGGGAGTGGAGAAGACTTTTCAGGATTGAAGGCTTTGGGTCAGCTCCGCGGACAATGGTGGAGGTGATCCAGCGTCCTGGCCACCTCTGTTTAGATAAGAGCTTTCCGTGAGTGTCCTGGCCTGCGCTGCTTCCTGCTCTCGAGGGCCCTTGGTCATTCACACTCCGAGTAAGGCTGGTCCCCAGTCCCTGCTTTCCTTCCTCTCCTCTCCTGCTTGCTCCCTCCCCGCTCTCCAGGAACCCGGCTGCCATTGGGACTTTCCTTTCAGAGTCTGAGCCAGGCCCGGGGCTGTGGCCTTCCATCCCACACCCGGGCGGGGCGACCAGGGGGCATAAAGTGTGGATACTTACTTGGTTAAACCCAGATATAGGCCTCAACGAGAACACCTATTCTGTTCATTCATTTCTCTTAGTGAAAGGCTGGTCAGCTGGAGAAGACTGATTTGATAAAAAGAAATCTTTAGGGAAATGTGAGGAGTGGCTACAAATATCTTTTACTGTGACACATGCAAGGAGTCTTATGGTATTAACTCCACTTACTCAGTGAAGACTATTTCAATATGTCAATGTTGTTACATTCTGTTCTCATGAAAAAGAAGAGAACAGATTCCTTGTTATATAATAAGCAGCACTGAAATGTCCAGAAAGCCTTCCGGGCTGGGGTAGGAAGTTACAATTTACCCTAAGGACCACAGATCCTGGAGTTTGTCAGACCTGAGTTCAAATCATGGTTTTAGAACTCATGTAACCCTGGATAGCAAAAGCCTGACTTTGAGCAACCGAGTCATAGAAAACAGCTCAGACATTTCAATGCTTGAATAGTTCTAAAATCACTGGATCATGTCAGCCCACAACATCACCTCTAAAAGTTCTGCTTTGGTGTTAGGCACTGGCCATTGCTAAAGGGCATTATATAATAATTCCCAGTCCTGTGACACTCCCTCTCTAAGTCATGTGGTTGAGGAGTTTGTTGGACATACCTCTCCCAGTAGGAGAGAAGAAGTCATTTTTCTCACCTCCCAATTCACTGAAAAGTTGTACTCCTCCTGGTGTGTTTTTAAGCCATGGGCCCCTTCATCCTGCAAATGTCTATTTTATTTTTATTTCTTTCTGGACAACTAGAAAGCTTGCAGCCCATATCTCCATACTAGTCTTAACCTCGTATTCTCCATCCATCTATGTTTGCTCAATTATTTATTGTACTTTTTTATGAATCATTTCAAATTCTTTGGGAATGAATGTGCTCTTAACACAGTAAGCTCTAAAGAAGCTACCCCATGTTACCATGTTTTACTAGTTTTATTGGAAGAATTAGAAAACAAACAGAAGGGAAACAAAGAAGATCCTTTGCATCAGTGAACATTAGGGTGATACTAAGTGAGTTCATGTGTGTAACGTGCTCAGCACCAGGCCTAGCACAGGCAGACAGATCATTCAAGTTAGCTGTGATTCTCTCTGACAAGATCGGAGTGCCTTCAGGGCAAGGGCTGATCTTGCTCTTTTTGTAACCTTAGGGCCTGGCCAGCCTCCTGGTGCTGCTCAGGTGACTGCCTGCAAAGAGTGAATCCTGCTAGTGGCCTGACTGGGTATGGACGCAACCTTGTGCCGGGTTTCAACCCCACTGTCCATAATTTACCTCAAATGGGGGCACTAGTGACCCTCAAATGACCTCATACATAGCCCCTCAACTAAGCACTGTGTCACCACCCTCAGTGCCTATCCAGTCACAATGAGGGTCCAACTGGGACTGGATAAGCCCGTCACAGCAGTATCAGTGTCTGACAAACTGATAGTCAGGGACAACCTCAATCGAGGCGATGGTGCTGCCACGTGGTGAAGGTCTGGTCTAACGGAATACTAACCAGCAGCTGTCTTCTCTTTTCTTCAAGGGTAGGCAAAAATATTGGCTGCAAATGACTAGCACCATGTTAGTCAAATAATTGATTCACACATATTCCACGTAAGAGGTAAAATCATGTCCTCCTCTAAAAAAGTACAAGATTTAGTTCCTTCTGCTACAAGGGAACATATATATTTATTGAAGAGACAAGTCAAAGACATGGGAAAGTATCAGAATACAAGTGAACACAAGCAAGTGAAAGTCAGGAGCCCATGTGCTGTTACAGGCTGGGCAGGACTCTTGGGTCAATGAGCATTTGGAGAGCTGAGGTAGAATTTGCAAATGTGAGTAGATCCAGAAGGTTCCTAAATAATCTGAAAATTTGACCATTTCTGGTCCCATCCTAATGTCTTTGAAGTAGCTCACCATCACCAGAAGACCAGTCCGGAGATGCAAATCTGTTTCCTGGGCAAACACTAACCTGATAGCATGGCCTGTTTTGTCAGATTACTGTCAGCTTTCATAGAACATTACTATGTGTGATGCCACCTCAGAGGAAACTGCTTTGCAGTGGGCAGTCCCAGAACAACCTAAAAACACTGAATGACTTTCTGCAAACAAACTTAGTGCCTGCATTGTACCAGCCACTGGGCTAAGGACTTCATATAATATATTATCTCGTTTAATTCCCCCAAAGAACCTGACAATGTCAGTGTTATCTCTATTATACAAATCAGGAAACTCAGATCCAGAAAGGTCGCTTATTTTGGCCAGAATCACACAGCTGGAAGACGGTAGTAGGTGCCAGAGCCAGGATTCAGGCTCCAGAACCCATATTCTTGAACTACTAGACTCTATTGCCTTTCTGTATTGTAACTTTCTTAAAAATGGCTCTTGATGTCATAACATGGGTTCCTCAAAACAGATTTGCTTTCTGGATCATGAGCTTTTGACCAAAAATTACTAATTTTAATGTCTAAGTAGCTGCTACAGAACAAGTAGCAGCTAGTAAAAACAAATGAAGTGCCTGGTTGACACTGGGCTAGACAGCCACTCGTACAGTGTGACATGCCGACCAGGACGCGTTTCCTAATGAGGTACTCGAACTCTCTGTGCCTCCTCTAGACAATAAAAACATTCATAGTATCTGCCTCACTGAAGTTATTTAATAATTCAATGAGATAATACATATAAAGCACAAAGTAAGCACTTAAAATCCTGCAGACAAGCATTTAATAACTTTCACTTGCAAAGAAAATAAAAGTAGGAACCTTAAACCAAACAGTCTTCTACAAATCAAAACCTTCCCACTTTTGTTTTCCTCACCTTACTTATCTGAAGACTTTTTCATACAAGAGAGAATCTCTCAATAAGGCAGCAATAAATGATCACCTTACATAATTTCTAATGATGAGGACAAGGCAGATGGAACATTAAAGGCCTAAGAAAGTGGGATAATGTGCACCCATATACTTTTTAAAAACACTGAGCAAAAATCCAAGTTCTTGGATTCCCAGGTCTTGATCTTCAGACAGGGAAGGGAGAGGTCCAGTACAATGCACATATGTAAGATGTGCTGAAGAAATAAGACCAG
Organism: Saccopteryx bilineata; assembly: GCF_036850765.1. NCBI lineage: Eukaryota > Metazoa > Chordata > Mammalia > Chiroptera > Emballonuridae > Saccopteryx > Saccopteryx bilineata. The sequence goes on along the minus strand of NC_089491.1, from coordinate 189,300,005 downwards.
GGAATCAATAAAGCTACGGGAATGCCATAAATAGATCGCTGGTACCCAGACATTAGCCAAGGAAGGCGAGCTGAAGTAGAATGGCTGATGGGCTCAACTGTTTAGACCCCATTCAAGAAATTCCATGTCAGGTCCAAACTTACCTTTCCACTTTCTTTTCTTTTTAACTCAACCCAAGTTCAATAACCCAGCCAAACTATTCTTTGAGCTTGTCTTCAAATTCTCAACCCACTCCTATCCCCATGCCACAGTCATTCTGGGTTCCTCTCCCTTTCCATTTAATGACCCAGTATCCACCCACCATCTTTTTAGGACCCAAATCTCACTTCTTCCATAGCAAACTGCAGCTAGCCGACAGCACTCACCCTCCACCATCCACAAAAACATGTTGGTTAATTTATTTGGCCAGATTATCAGCACCTCCTATGGAGACTCAGAACAATGTTATCATGGAAAGAAGACTTAAGAGGAATAATAAACAGGGATCAGATTTTAGGGTCTAGTCCTGGGCTTGCTGTTAAGAAGCTGAGAGGAGAGGGTAATTGTTTATCTAAAAGCCTCAGTTTCTCATCTCTAAAACAAGCTCTTTAAAAAAAAATCTCAAAGACCCCTTAATTCTGAGTGAATCAGTCCTTCCAAATGTCTAGACCAAGGCATGCTGAGGCTGAGGCTCGTGGCTTCCCTCTCCTCATTTTGCTCCCTCAGCAACTGAAACCCTGCGCTTACTTTCTTCTTTATCTTCTTTGACCCTTCCTTCTTCAGCTCCTTTAGTTACTCTCCCCTGTCTTTTGCCTAAGCATCCATTGAGAGCTGAGTGCTTGCAGAATGTTGACCTCAAAAACTAAAATTGAGCAGCAAATGAAGAAATAGGACTTCATTGCCAAAGATCAGATACCTTCGCCTAGTGAGAAGGTCACAGAAAGGGACAGTACTATTAGGGGAAAGTGCCACAGTAGAAGTGCCAAACTAACAGTTTGACTTGCTGCCCTCCTGAGGTCGGACTTACTCAGAACTGCTTATCCCACGTGGGTTTCTACCTGCTCAGAGGGTCTACTCCCATCTGCAGGTTTCCAGTCTGAACCAGCTGCCGTCATCAGTGGTTCCCAAGGAAATTGTAACATTTGAATCAAATTTTTCCAATTGCTGCAAGTTTCTTTCTCTTTTCTTCTCCTATGCTCAGTTCTACCTCTAACGCAACAGGTGGACTTTGAGAGATCACTGGTGACCAGACTCAATAATTTGGGCCAGTGCTTTCCCAAACTTGTCCCCTCAAGGATGTCTGCTCTTTCTCTGGGAACTCACAGGAATCAACTTTGAGGGGTCTTGTGGGACAGCAATGAGGAGTCACCTTCTGAAATGCTAACTTACTTAGTTTTTTTTATTCCATGACCTGAAAACACTGGAGAGTTAACTTTCTGAGCTTCAATTTCCTTATGGGAAAATTATGTCCATATGTTCAATTGTTGTAAAGATTAGGGATAACATATGTAAAAGGACAAACACCGCCTTGACATTAAGAAAGACTCATTGATTAAATTTATTATAACTATTATCATTAAATAGACAATTGTATTCAAGGTGTTAAAATATCTTACAAGGCTTTCAGAGGAAGTACGAAGAAATGGAGTCTAGTGACTTGAACCTCATCAAAAGGCACTGCCTGGGCCATAGTCTAAATCTTCAACACCTTTCTGATTTCATTCCACTAGGTTCTGCCTTTTCACCTGAAAGGGCAGTGAAGTTACATTAAAACCACCGACCAGAGTCCACATTTCAAGTAGCGGTACACCAAATCCATGAAGATAGAACTAAAATGTAGATTTCCAAGAATAGGTACATGTATATTTGTGATTTGTCCTATTTATCTACTACTTAAGGGTCTTGAGTTAGGATAATAGTGTCTAGATTCAGTAATGAAAATGCTTATTCAATTTTTAAAAATCTGTGAATACGGCCAAAGAAAATTTAAGGTGTCCTGTCAATATTCTTAAGGAATCTTCCCAAATTGTGTGTTGATACCTTTTGGTACTTCTAATCTTGGGAAGCTCCACTGACCTTTGCTTAAACCATCTTTATAAAAACCACCCAGTGCTGCCTTCCTATGACTCAGCATTTTGGTTTAATGAAATGTTTGATAGCAATTACAGGAGACAGTTAAGTCATAAGAAACAATTCCTCATCAGACTCACTGTATAGCTAATGAAGACTAGGAAAAATGAGAATCTCACCAAGCACAGAAAAAATGGCAAAGATGCATTTGGCAAATGAACCCATGCTTAGTTCTCAGGACTTTGGATGAAATATTAATAAGGGCTGTTGTTTGAGCACTCATACTGGGCATCGTGTACTTCCTCCTCCAGTAATTATATAACAGAAAGCAAGAAGTTTCTCATTAGTAGGTGAACATTCTCTTTTGGCTTGTGATGAAAGTTCCCTGTACAAAATGGCCAGATTTATTTGGTTATTGTCCAAGCTCAAAGTCCTGCTAAAGTGGCCTTTGGTCAAGTGGTCTTTAAAGTCCCCATTTTGATTCAAGGTTGTGTGTGTAGCAAATTGAGATTCTCTGTAGCATACCTGGTTTGATTCTGCTTACCCATACACACACTGCACAGGATATATGTCAAGAGGCACATAGAGCCTGACCAGGCGGTGGCGCAGTGGATAGAGTGTCGGACTGGGATGCCGAGGACCCAGGTTCGAGACCCCGAGGTCGCCAGCTTGAGCAAGGGTTCATCTGGTTTGAGCAAAAGCTCACCAGCTTGGACCCAAGGTGGCTGACTCCAGCAAGGAGTTACTCGGTCTGCTGAAGGCCCGTGGTAAAGGCACATATGAGAAAGCAATCAAAGAACAACTAAGGTGTCACAATGTGCAACGAAAAACTAATGATTGATGCTTCTCATCTCTCCGTTCCTGTCTGTCTGTCCCTGTCTATCCCTCTCTCTGATTCTCTCTCTGTCTCTGTAAAATAAATAAATAAATAAATAAATAAATAAATAAATAAATAAATAAAAGAGGCACATAGATACAAATTGTATGTATAGTTAAGAGGAGTGTAACAAAGATTAAAACATGGGAATCATATTTTGAACAGAAGAGGCCTTCTTAAATTATAACTTCTCTCAGATAGCTGACCTATAGTTAGCCCCAGGAAATGGTGGCTTTTTCCAGGTTTAAATGGTTAAAACTTTAATTTTGTAGATAGAGAATAGAATATGGGGCATAAAACTATTTCAGCATAAAAATAATAGCCATTCATGCCAGCAGTCCATTAAATTTGGGTCTTTGAGTACATTTCTAATTAACTACCATTAATGACTATTTTGGCTTTGTTCTGTTAATTTTACATACCCCGCTGATGCACAAAACTGTGTCTCCCAAATGAGCTATCCCCAACATGTCCCTAATGATTCAGGCCTCCCTTTCTCTGCCAATTTGCTGATATAAACAATAGAGAAATGCAATTGGGCAAGCCCATCTCAGAGTTTCTAGATGCCTCTGCTTTCCCGTATTTTGTAGGCCACCCCACCCATTCCAACCCCCCAAGCCCCCTGCAAACCACACCTAGTCCTAGGGTAGTCAGCTTTCTCTAGGCTCCTCACAGGACTCTACTGCTGGGCCAGATGAAGAATGTTTCAAAAATGGGACACCTTATTATGTGACAAGGAATATTACGTTCTGTTAAACTTCTAAGCCTGTCATTATTTGTGACTCCAGGTCTGGCCTACTTTAGAGCTTTGGAAGCAGTTCCTTGAGATTCCATAAATGTCTGTTAGGTTTTTCTTAGTTAATCCACCATTTGAGCTAAGAAAATCAAGAAAGACTACTACTCTATCCCCTCTCTACATCCATTGAGTTGAGAATCCAATGACATTTCTTGCATTCTGAAAGGATTCCTTGGCAAAAGACCAGCAAAGCAGGCTAGGTGTGGGGTCACTGGGGAAAAAATAATAATGTCCTCATCTGTGTGGCCAGGTTGGCATTGAAATAAATATGAGTTGACAGTAATAGCTGAGGAGCTGCTGCATTTATTTTCTTTTTTTTTTTAATTAAAAAAATTTTTTTTTACAGAGACAGAGAGAGAGTCAGAGAGAGGGATAAACAGGGACAGACAGACAGGAACGGAGAGATGAGAAGCATCAATCATTAGTTTTTCTTTGCATGTTATAACACCTTAATTGTTCATTGATTGCTTTCTCATACGTGCCTTGACTGCGGGCCTTCAGCAGACGGAGTAACCTCTTGCTCGAGCCAGCAACCTTGGGTCCAAGCTGGTGAGCTTTTGCTCAAACCAGATGAGCCCTTGCTCAAGCTGGTGACCTCGGGGTCTCAAACCTGGGTCTTTTGCATCCCAGTCCGACGCTCTATCCACTGCACCACCACCTGGTCAGGCTGCATTTATTTTCTTGATGGGTAATCATTGACATTATAAGTACAGAGTGATTCTGTACCCCAGAATCTTACATGTAAGACTCTTCTTGTAACCACTCTACTTTCACAAATGGATTTTTCTTCCCGTTGACTTTGCACTGGTCCTCCGTATTAATCCTCAGGTCAAATTGCATTACAGTTTATAAGAAGCAGAAGGGAACTGCCAGTGTGCAACAACTAGGAAATTATTTCAAGCTTTTTTAAAAGAAGAAAATGTAATTTGGAGGGATGTTCTCATTCCACTATTAATAGCTGTGTATTCTAGGAAAGGGGAAGCAGGCGGTTATGCTTACAGAAGGGGAAACTGAAGCAGCCGGGGTACCCAGAAGTTAGAGCCAGGGCTAAAAATAGAACCCTTTCCTCAACTCCTAGGCCCTGGCCCTGAGCCTGTGGCATGGATGTTCTGCAGGAACATAAATTGACAGAATAAGTAAACACTAAATACATTTCATGTTATATCTTTATGTTTTATACATGGTTGGTGCCCAATAATATTTTGTGTGATAAGCAGATGGTTGACAGTGCATTTACCTTGAATACCAATAATTTGCAAAATGCATGTGTCAGATGTGAAGCTTCTCACTACATATTTTTGTTGGTCATCACAGATGAACAAAATGAGATTTTCACAAAGAACCAATATACTGAACACTTTTTTTCCATTAAAGGACAACATCATAGTATGTGTCACAACTCCATCTATTACAACTTGTTCTGGAATTATCATCTGTGATCATTGGATGGAAGGAGAGAACTGAAGCAGCCTGCGAACTCAAGAGTGTGTGTTCTGAAAACGAGCTGTGATAACTGGAGGCTGCAGGCCTCAAACCTCCTTCTGGAAGAGACCCAACCATTGCCAACATTTTAAAAACAAGCCTTAGTTTTAAAAAGACAACCAGGCAGAATGCACATTCACGGAGGAGGTGACCTAAGTTAATGGAGACTGTCAGGAAGGATGGCCCCACAGAGCCCCCTCACCACTTTCATGCTCGTGGGGAGCAGATGGCTTGCCCTGGCATACAGCGTCCGGTCAGTCATGCACAGGGCTCCTTGTCTTTCATGTGTGTGCAAATAAGAGATGTCTTTTGACATCTTAGATTCTTTCTGAGCAAATGTAACTGGTGACCTGCAGTTCAAATCTGGAGTTATTATATCCTTTCCTCCTGGGCTCCTCAAATCCATCCCTCCTGTTCCTCAAAGAAAAGCTCTTCCCTTCAGTATGGTCCTGTTACTGTTCCTTTAGAGATCAATCTCCTTGCAGTGGGCAACCTCGTCCAAATGCTATTTCCTGTGAGACAAAGCTCACCAAGGACTAGGAGATCAAGATGAGCTAATTGCATGGGCAGCTTTGTAGTCCTGCTTACTTCTTCAAAAGCCAGGGGGAGGTAAAGTTCTAGTATTCTACTGGGAATGTGCACCAAGGAGTCAGCTCCCCCATGCCCACTCCGCTGGCACTCCAGCCACAGCAACCTGCGGGTCAGAACCACTTCCTCCATGACGGGAAACGAGCAAATGGGACAGGCCACATGGACTGGGGGAGGGATTTCCTGCCCTCATCACACACTTTCATTTATTCTTATTTTTACTTTTGCCTAACTCATCAATTTTTCCTTCATTTTTTGTTTTCTGAAAAGTCCTAAGTTATACTTTCCTCAATTCTACAACCCAGTCATACTCATTCTATTTCTAGAGCATAGCAAAATTTCATTCTACTTTCCACAGTGTGTGCTCGCTTCTCAGAAATGTTAAGCAAAAATTCTCAGTGTTGTGAAACTAGCCCTAAAATCTTTCCAAATTTTTTACAAGTTTTGGGACTTATTTACCCCAATGCTAGCAGTAATCACAACCTTGCATTTCTTTGGCTCTCTCTACCTTTCCAAAATACATTACTTCATTTGACCCTCATAATTCTCTCTGTGAAGTGTGTTTAATTATCTTTATTTTATATGAACAGAAGTTGTAAACTACACACAGGTGAGAGGCACCCATGCTTCAGGCATGCCACAGAGGTTTAGGTGTACCCTGACGAGCAGCAAGTTTAGGGACAGCTCCTTAGAAGTCACTGCCAGTTGCTGAGGAGGAGAAAACCCAAATGGCCACATCATTCAGTGTTAATAACTTCTATTTGTGTTACTAAAAACTCTAAAGAAATATTCTAGTTCTACTACTTTACTATCCAAATATGCAGAAAAGTCAAAGGGGGTAAGGTTTTGCTGTTTCTTCTTAGCTCTATAGGGACACAAATTTAAAAGCAACAATTCTTTTCTCCTCTCTTTTACTCCTAATGCTTTCTAAGAACAAATTTTAGGTGAATCCCAAACCACAGTTATTCAGTTAAAACATAGCTCAGCAGTTGGCCACATTTTTTTTTTAAATAGGGTATTTCTGTTAAATTTACTTATGATTCTTAATATCCATAAAGATGAACTAGCTGAGTGTAGTTTGCGCAGTTTTAAAATATACGTATATAGTTATTGGATTCAGAAAATTATGCAATTCAAGTTTGAACTTCTTTAATTTATTAGATGCACTAACCAGCTGGCCAGGTTAGATACATGAACCAGATGACCGTGTTAACTTAGATACATTACCCAATTAATAAATTTGCGTTATTTAAACACATTCTTACCCCTGGCCAGTTGGCTCAGTGGTAGAGCATATAGGCCTGGCATGTTGATGTCCTGGGTTCAATTTCCATTCAAGGCACACAGGAGAAGCACCCACCTGCTTCTCCACTCCTTTTCCTTCTCTTTTTTCCCTTCCTGCAGCCATGGCTCAGTTGGTTAGAGCAAGTTGGCCTCGGGCACTGAGGATGGCTCTGTGGCCTCTGCCTCAGGTGCTAAAAAGTGGCTTGGTTGCTGAGCAATGGAGCAATGGCCCAAGATGGGCAGAGCATTGCCCCCTAGTGGGCTTGCCGGTGGATCCCATTAGGGGCACATGCGGGAGTTTGTCTCTCTGCCTCCCCTCCTCTCACTAAAAAAAATAAAAAATAAAAAAATAAACATATTCTAACCTCAAAACTCAACTAATGTGTTCGCTGTATCTGTATATTGACATGTCCTTTTAACTAGAGCCTAAAATTTAAATACCACAAATTATTCTAATATTCAAGACTAATGTGTATACAGTATGTCCTCACTGAACGTTGATAGGTTCTTGGAAACATATAATGAAACTAGTTTTACCCAGGCTAACTGATATAAACAAGAGTTGAGTTCCTACGACATATGTCTAGTCACAAAAAAGTCCTCAAACTTCTAAATAACAACTCCAAATACTTCTAATATCAAGCACTGAAATCCGTGTAAGCTCTACATACATTTAAGAAAAGTCAAGAAAAACAAGTAAGATAATGATTCCCCAACCCACTGATCACTCTCTGGCAGCCCAGGGCACCAGGGAGGATCCAGGCTGGGCAGAATGCCCTCCATTGCAGGGCCACACATGCCACCCACACTCACTCAGACTGCAGCAAGGGAGATACACCAGTTCACCTCACGAGCACATCTTTGGGAGGGAGAAGGGAACTAGAGGACCCACAGAAAACCCACAGACATGGGTAGAATGGGCAAACTCCACAGACAGAGGCCCTGGCTAGGAATAACTTTTTTTTTTCTCATCAATGTTATTAGAGTATATTAGTCATCACATCTCTTCTGATGATCACCCACCAATGCCACTCTACAAATATGTTACTATATAACTCAAAATAAGTAAGATTTAAAAAATTTATAGAATAGAACATCTCTTATTCAAATGTTGCTAACTAAAATTCCTGTCTGCAATGGAATCTAAATGTTAATATAAGCATATAAAATATATTTATTTGAAGACATTATTCAATCAGTTTACCAACTAAAAAATGAGAGCTCTTTATAAATGTGCACACTTTCAACAGCTAATTTCACACAACATGTTTTTTAAAAATGAAACACCATGCCCTGGCCGGTTGGCTCAGCGGTAGAGCGTCGGCCTGGCGTGCGGGGGACCTGGGTTCGATTCCCGGCCAGGGCGCATAGGAGAAGCGCCCATTTGCTTCTCCACCCCCACCCCCTCCTTCCTCTCTGTCTCTCTCTTCCCCTCCCGCAGCCAAGGCTCCATTGGAGCAAAGATGGCCTGGGTGCTGGGGTTGGCTCCCTGGCCTCTGCCCCAGGCGCTAGAGTGGCTCTGGTCGCGGCAGAGTGACGCCCCAGAGGGGCAGAGCATCGCCCCCTGGTGGGCAGAGCGTCGCCCCTGGTGGGCATGCCGGGTGCATCCCGGTCGGGCGCGTGCGGGAGTCTGTCTGACTGTCTCTCCCCGTTTCCAGCTTCAGAAAAATACAAAAAAAAAAAAAAAAAAAAAATGAAACACCATTGAAACAGTTAAAGCTTTTATTTCTGATGTGTCTTATGATTTATAAAAAAAAATACTTTTAACAAAGATTAAATCTAACGGTCAACAAACATTTATTGAAGATTTAAGGGACTGCTCTGAGTCTTGAGAGAATTCCAAGGATGAGCCTTGGCAACATCTGTAACATGATAAAAAGACCTCAAATACTACCAAGAAACTGGGAAAAGAGAGCTAATGTTTACAAAGTTTTTACTTCAGCTGACCACGTCCTCCAAACTTTATTTTATCAGCATTATTCAAACCCATGTTTATAATATTATATTCCATCTATCACTCATAATTGTTATTTTCTAACATAGCTACTAGTTCTAATCTTAAAAAAAAACTGAAATTTTAGATTTTCTATTATAAAAAAATATTTATAGAAGGCTATGTTATTCCATTGTAAATTCAACTCTAAACTTTTATTGAAATCTAATAGCTTAAATTATTTAGTTATTTTTTGCCTGACCTGTGGTGGCGCAGTGGGTAAAGTGTCGACCTGGATATGTTGAGGTCGCCGGTTCGAAACCTTGGGCTTGCCTGGTCAAGGCACATATGGGAGTTGATGCTTCCTGCTCCTCCCCCTTCTCTCTCTCTCTCTCTCTCTCTCTCTCTCTCTCCCCCCCTCTCCTGTCTAAAATGAATAAATAAAAAATAAAAAAAAAAAACAAAAAACAACAAAAAATTATTTAGTTATTTTTATTTACATGTTAGGTTAGCACAAATATCTACACTTTAAAGGAATGGGTCCACAAATAGGAATGCCTGCCCCCAAATTAGCAAAATAATACAAAATCTCAGTACATCTCCCTCTCTTTTGGATTAAATATCCACAGTGATAAACAAGATATTCAAGATTTGTAAGTTCTCCATATTTTAGAGGAGAAATCAGACATATATGAAAACAGCTATTTCTCAAGACTTTTATAACTCATCAGTAACATTCAATATCAGAATAATATGCCTTAAATAAAAGATTAAAACACAAAATAAAGAAGAGCTAAAACCACGGAAAGAAAACCAAATAGCCACTTTTGTTTATGCTAGAGTTATGTCTTGTTTATTTTTTATCAAGATAACATTTATAATCACAATTCTCCCAAACAGTCTGCAAGTGGGGTTAAAAGCAATAGAGAAAATATTTGGCATAATGACAATTCTTGGGCAATCTCAATACCATCTTATTGTTTCACCTACCAATTCTATTCCTGTCTGTCAAATTAGCTTCCATTAACTATCATTAGTATCATGCCTCTAAACTAAACAAAAACGGGCAAAAAATACACAGGATTTGGTCATCAGCAGAGTGCAAGGAAACACTGCATGGTCCACAGAGCTATGGATGTATTCATTCAGCAAATACACAGTGAACCTATACTGAATGACGTGCCCGAAAGACACAGAGGTGCTCTCCATCAGCTCAGAGCTTAGAGAGCAGACAAATGCAAGCAAACCTGGAGACATGTAACAGTGGGGAACACAAAGTGCTGCTCATACTGGGGAGGAAGAGAGGGGTCAGAGTGAGACAGTCAGGGGGCTTCACAGAGAAGGTGACATGAGAGCTGAGCCTTGGAGGATAAGAAAGGACTTCTCAGGAAGCAGAAAATGGGAGAAGCACCTTTCAGAGAGACAGAGCATATGAGCAAAGCCTGTGAAAGGTAGTAATAGTCGGTGTTGGGAAGATCTTACATCATACCCAATGTTAAGGGAGGCCCAGTGAGGAAGCCAAAGTCTAGGGGTCCTCACCTACAAAATAAGAGACTGGCATTCCAACCTGAGCTCTAAATAATAGCTCAAACGGTGGCCTTAATTCTGTTTCTGTGTTCCTGAAACTATACACTAAAGAGAAAAATTAGAAATGGGTAAGAAAGAATAGATAGTGCCTACCTCTTCCCAAGGTAGGCAAAGTCTTTGCCCTCAACATACTGCACATTCCATCTGCAAATGCCCATCAGTGTTCATTAAAGAATCTTGAGTCCAAGTGACAAAAAGTATTTGAAAGTTATTCAAGAAACTGTCTTTACCTTGCTTTCGAATGATTATGGTTACAGGGATGCCAGAACCACTTGATTGTAGGCTGAGGGATACCGTAAATGGTACAAGTCAGGATTTGTCTGCTGCCCAGTGGGTAGAGAATTGGTTCTGGAAATGATGACACAGCCTTTTCATAAATCTGGGGCTTCACTGGAAAGGAGATGAAGAATAGGACAGAAGTCAAGAGTTGTTCTCATGGCTTGCTCCTGGACCACAAACAGGAAGAACCACATTGTCACTGATTTCGATGTTAGGGAAATAAACACATGAACAAAAAACCAAATAAACCTTCATATTTGTCATTATAGTGTCATTTTTTTAAGTAGACGTGCTTTCAGAACACTAAAAAAAATGATCCCATGGTAGGTGTGATTATAATGATAAAAAGCCATATTACTCACGGAAGATAACAAATAAACATGAAATAGGTATGATGGTGGTGTGAGTGGTTTTTAAAATAATTACTTAAAAATTTGTTTTTCTTGATGTTGTCATACTGACTTTTGATTTACAAATTTTCATTAATTTTACCCCACCAGAGTCAGGAGAAAGTCTGAGTAGTAAACTTACCGTTTATGATTAGAGTGGTCGTGAGGTTTTTAACCACAGTTGACTGCTTTATGCTCAGCAAGATGGTGTAATTCCCTGCGTCTTCGGCAGCTACGTCTTTAATAATTAATGAATAGCCATGAACCCAATAGCGAGCAGATTTCTCCGTCACAGGTAACCCATCTTTTAGCCTGTGGTTAAGTGTATGGTTAGTGAGTCATTTCACCCCTCAGATATCCTTTCAACACTGCCATTTACGTGTGTGAACTCAGATGTATGTGTTCCAAGCCTTTGGTCCTCAGCATTCATTTAAAAAAACTTAGACACTAACTTTTCAGTAAAGCCAGGTATGATTTTTAGACCAGGAAACACTTACTTATTTGTTGAGAAGAGGTAGAAATAAGCTGAAGGAAGACAGAGAAATGATGTTTCTGTGTACCCACAGGGTTCTGACCACCACTGTGACTTAAGTAGTAACCCAGAAGCACCAGCTGATTCCCTCCAAGATGTTTTCCAGAGTTTTCCATGAGGCTCCACCAGCAATACAAGGGCCATTGTAAGTCAGATCAACTAGATCACTTCTCCAGATAAAAATAAAAATAGACTTTCCTATTGTGATCTCATGTGGCGTTCTTATTAGCTATATAAATGGTCACAGCAGTTGTCCCTTTCAAAAACTGTAGTGAAATCAAGATTATCAAGATTTTCCCCTGAGGAAGAATAGTTAAGGCACAAATCTCATAAACAAAAGGTATAAACTTAAAATAAATTTTAACTTTAAATACAGAATTGTTGCCTAGATATCACGCAGCTGCTCACAGAAGCGAGAGTCGGGAGGCGTGCGGCCTGGCGCTGCCCACTGCTCTCTGTGCGCTTGACCCGTCCAGGTCGGCCTTGGCTCCTCCAAATTTTCTATAGAGTTTCTAAAAGATCTCTTTTAACTTTAAAATTCTATCATTTTATTAAATTGTGCAATTTTTGACATGAGCCCCTCTTCCTCCGTTAGGAACTTGTGTTCTGTATAAAGGTATCTGATACTGGGAGTGCTGTCTATACCATACACGTGTTACATGGTCCTGTAAACAAATGCCCATTATCAGTGCACCTCAGGTCCAAAGCATTTAAAACAACTGTGCTCTATTCTGTGTTTACAAATATCATCTTAGTATTACTTTAAATTATTTCCCATTAATAAGTCAGTATTTTCAAAAATGAATTGATTTTTTGGTTTTGTTTCAGGTCCCTGCTACTTAGTGACTGAAGAAATCAGTACTGTTCAGTAAACACAGATACTCTCAGACATGGAAAGAAGAAATATACCTCTAGAGAGATTAAATTCCTATTAAGGAATAATGTATACTAATAGGAAAATTACTATTAAACTTTTTAGATATTATGAACCCCTCCCCAAAATCTTTCTTGCTGAGCAGCATAAGGAGCATAGGGCAAATTTAATTTTCTCTTCAATTACCTATTAACTATTTGAGGAAACTGAAAACAAACATAGTGCTCTTATGATATTGAAACCAAAGTCTAATGATAAAGGAAGCAAAGTTGAGAAGATTCTAAAATGGCTCCACTTCTATATTGTATGGTTATTTTCCTAATCAGTTTTGTACCGTATTCTTTGTTTAAAATGGAATGGTTTGAGCCAATGATATTGGAATTCAAAAGGGCTTTAAAAATGGCTGCAGATTGTAACAGATTACATTGTTTCACATCAGGTGTTGTGCTAGCATTAAAAAAATAAAATACTTAAGGAGTTTCTGAATATGCAAACTTTGAGCCAAAAAAAATGTAATTAGTTGAAATAGGTGCATTTGTCCACTCCTGCAACTGAATAAGTCTTATCTCTGTAAATGTTTGTTTAATTTTAAAACAAGACTGGAAATTTCAACCCAGCCATATATAAAAGAATTATTTTAAATAATAAAGAAATTATTATCCTTGTCACAAGGGCCCACTTCTCCAGGGTTAATAGAGCATGTTATTTGTTCAGGAGGCTTCCTAGTTGTTCCCTAACATGTTCCATTCAGAGAATGTTGACATCATAGGAAGGTTTAGAGATGCAGAAAGTTAGTATAAATGAATGACTATACTGCAAGGAATGTTCAAAACACCCTAATCCCCACTCCATCCTGGCGCTCTGCCCTCCAGCCCTTTCTGCCTATTCCCTCTCAATCCCCCCTTAACACTGTTCTTAGCTCTCCACTGCCACCTGGGGAGCTTATCTTGATTATTTGTAGGAATTCCAGCTAGTGAGTGTCTGCACCTTCAGACTTACAAAGCTTATCGTGAACTGATAGGAAAATAATTTTGGTCCTACCATGCTACTTCCGGCAGGGGAAATGCCTTCACTTTCATAGATAGCCGGTAAGACTTCTTGCCAGCTACAGTTTCAAGCACCTGCTCCTTTCGATGTTTCACAGTGATGAATGCTTCATCTTTGAAAAGAGAAATGATCAATATATTAGAAAAGACTAATGTAAGCAAAGCAAAAACAGAAAAACCAACTCACTCCCTCATTGAAAGAGGGTGCAACCAATGAATAAATGAATAAAGCTGAATTGTGGTCAATGAGCCAAAATAGTGAACAATGAATAAAATTATTTAAAAAGTACCCTAACTGGTGAAAAACTTTCAAATCAAATGGTTGCAAGTCCCAGAGGCATAAAAGCAGTGTCGGGCCAACAGAAAGTGAAATGCCTTAAATGTCTATATCACAATAGTAAAAACAGTAGAAAGATACTTCTCAAAATCTCCTGGGCCCAATGGGTATGATGAAGCATCCTAAAACAACTAATTTGATATAATAAATCAACTGGAGAAAATCAAAAGAGTATCAAAGGCATAGAATTCTTCTCTGGTTTCTGCTCCTCACACTCTTTCTTTTCAATAGTGGGGATAAATAAGGTTTTCAAGGGTTCTAAAGAGAGTTAATATGTTCTGAACAGAATTTGCCTATTGGAATTAAGCAACAATATTAGGATTTCATGAGAGTAAAACCAGGGATAAAACAGTGTTGATTCTAAATAATTTATCACACCAGATTTTTATTTCTCTAAATCATAGTAATACCTCAGAAATATTTCCCTGAAAATAAAGGTAGAAATGATCCACTTTTTTGTTTTGTTTATAAGGAACCTTAAATAAAAGATTTCATATGGATTTTAATGTGACCTAACTGATTTATTATTAACCACATTAAATTTGTAAGGAAAAGATTCTCTGTTCAATTCAAAAGTATGTTTAAAGAGCACTTAATGTGATCTGCTTTTCGGCAGGGGGAGGAAGGGGACAATGTTGCCTTCATTTGTAACAGTGCTCCTCTTGGCCAAAAGAAAACTGACTTGGTTTATAGACAGCCCTCACCTTGCCCCGCAAATCACAATGACCAGAAAGCAGAGCTTGTGTGGCTTACCATATATCCGCACTGAGGTGTTGATGGATTTGGAGGATGGGCCACTCTTCACGTGACAGATGTAAATGCCTTTGTCATTGCTCTGCACTTTGTTAATAGTAAGAACACTGTAGAATACATTGGTATGGGCATTGCCTTGGTCAAATCGTTGTCTTATAGAGGCACTCTTATTTGTCTATGGAAATAATGTATAACAAATGTAAAAGTAGTTATTGTTTATGTTTAAAGTGATAGATAGCACTTCTTGGATTATTCCCAAGATCAACATATGATGGCGAGAAGCAAACACACCTGGAGCAAGAGGTTGGAAATGACGTCTCTGTCTGGACATTTCAAATATGCACCGTGGTGGCATTTTTTGAGCACTTCCTCTTCGTCAAGTGGACTTTCACATACATTATCTCAACTGTTTTCACCACTACCCAGTCAGATTGGCGGGATTATTGTCCTTTTACAGGTGGACACTGAAGTGTCAGAGACCCCAGCCAAAGTAGCCCAGAACTAGGTTGTGGGAGTAGAAATCTAGAGTCTTCTTTCCAGCACACATACCTCTCTAACAGTAACATGTCTCTAAACGTAGCCCGCACACACAAACACAGGCAATAATCATCTTTAGCAATTGTTTTCAATGACAGTGTTTCTTTTATAAATCACTGTGTGAGTTTTCTTCTGCTTCCTTACTTGAATTGAAGGAAAAGATTCATGGTGAGTCCTGGCCACACCTACTAAGTTGTAACATTTCCAACTTCATAATTTCATCGTTTGAGCAATGCTTGCCAATTTCTCCTAAATTTCACTAAATGGATCTGGGGACATGCAAAACCATCCACATGGTTCTCCAATGCTTGGGGGACGCTGCCTCACATTTGCCCCAGGGGAAGACCCAGAGCAGGCCCCGGTGTCTGCCCTGTACTGGCCACAGGGGCCGCTCCTAGTTTTGAGTCGGGATCGCATGGCCTTCCCCTTTCATGACTCATTCCTCCTTTTTATTTTTAAACTTTTTTTTATTTTTATTTTTTATTTATTTTAGAGAGGAGAGGGAGAGACAGAGAGAGAGAGAGAGAGAGAGAGAGAGAGAGAGAGGAGAGACAGAGAGAGAGAAGGGGGAGGAGCTGGAAGCATCAACTCCCATATGTGCCTTGACCAGGCAAGCCCAGGGTTTCGAACCGGCGACCTCAGCATTTCCAGGTCGACGCTTTATCCACTGCGCCACCACAGGTCAGGCCTCATTCCTCCTTTTTTAAGCGTTACATTTTATAGCACATATTATGATATTTCCTTCTCTCAATTCTTCTTCATCAGGGGGCATGCAGAAAAGACTTTGGAGACTGTCTATAACTGATCTCTAAGTCTTGAACTTCTCTCCTCTGCGTCGTGTTTAATAACTGCTACCCACCTGCGCTTTCACTGCCTTGTCGGAACAGACACACGTGTAGGCCATTTCCGTCACTGTCAGCAGTAACCAGGGAGAAAATGTCAATCTCCAATATCAAAACTCAGACAAGCCATCCCCAAAAATAACCGATGGAGGGACTCTGAGCAATTTTGGTTAGAGAAGGGTTAGTTCCCCCTTCTCCCTTTGAGAATGCTTTCCTTCCCTAGTCTGAGTGACACTGACACTGCTTCTACCTGGAAAAGCAACCAATCCTGTGGATTTGAGTTGAGCTGTCTAGTACTGTAACTACCAGCCACATGTGGCTATTTGTTAAAGGTAAACTAAATTAAAAACCAAGTTCTTCAGTTACACTAGACCCATTCTGAATGCTCATTATCCAGCTGTGGCGGTGGTTGCTGCCTTGGACAGCAGAGAGAGAGAACCTCCCCATCACAGAAAGTTCTACTGGGCAATGCCAGTGTAGAGGGCACGGGCTTCCAATAGTTGTGTTATCATACTCTTACTTAGAGTAGCAACACTAACAGGGTAAAAGTTTCTTCCCTCTTGGTATTTATTGAGAATATTTGATTGAGAGTATTTGATTTCTGTCAAAACCCAGAAAATATTGTCACAAGTGATAGCATTTTTTAAAAAAATGAAACAATACCACTTTCTAGGAAATACTTTGACTAATGAGTCAATGTGTCCAAACAGGGCACTTGTCACACCTTTTTGTCGCTAAGTTATTCAATTACATGGCAAATAGTGTTGATGGAAAACAATAGCTTGGGGCTGATGCATTAAACTTTCATACATAATTTAATCATGAGTGAACCTGGTGATCTGAATGGCATAACAGATGACTGACTGCACTTGGGACACGCCACATAAATCAAACTGACACACAAGAAGTGGGGGCTGGAACTACTGTCAAACATTTCTGAACGGTTTACCGTAAGTTCCCCATCTACACATTTTTAAAATAATTATTGTTTGCAAGGACGTTTAATTTATATAAGGGAACCTAATCCAGTCTTCATTCTTCTCATTTTTCTTAAGGACAGAATTGCTCCTTTGTCACTTGACAAATGGAACACTGGATGGCTGTGCTGTATTATCTTTTCCAAACATGCTCCAATCAGGTGCCTGACTGTCTGCCAGTATCTTAAATCAATGCGCTGACAGCAACTTTTTGTTGTTGTTGTTACAAAAGATAGTCTCTGCCTGGCATTAGTGATAAATTTCTCTCTCATCTCTAAATCCTAAAGAATGGTTTTCAAGGATTAAACAAACTCCTTTTCCACCCAGAACCATGCAACAGAAATACCAGTCTATACACTTCAAAACAAAACCTCCAGACATCCAAAGACCATATCTACGCATATCATACTAATGAAATGCCAGGCTAGGAAAGCACCCAAACCAAACCCAAAGCTTCTTCATTGACTCAAACTGCCACAGGAGTTAGAATATTCTGCATTTTCCACAGCAAAAACAGAGTGGCATTTCATTTACTAGAAACAAATACTATCCTACAGAAGAAATAAAAAAATTGGTCACTCACTTTACCAGGGTAACTCCAGGTCATTTGAACTCTTGTATTGAAGGGGGTGGTAGCAGTACAGTTGAGGGTAAGGGTGTGACCTTTAAGTAACTTGACGGGGCTTGGTGTGCTCATTTGGACGTCTAAGATTATATTGGCTGCAAGCATAAGAAATAACAATTTTTTAAGAATCAAGGTTTCATTAAGCAGATTAAACCATTGAGCATTTTTGGTTTATGTTCACGTCGTTGGAACATCACTTACTTTGTCTAAATGTGAGATAGTTTGTCTGGTACAAATGTCCATTGACTGTTGTTTCACAGGTCAGAAGCCCTATTTCTTTGTATGATGCATTTGAAATGATAAAGCCTTTCCTACTGTCCCAAGTTATTCTTTTTCCATCTGGGATCAGAGTGTCAAGAGGAAACTGAAAAGGAAGAAACATGGTTCAACAAAATCATATTAACATTGTGGCAATTCAAGTCTCACTGATAATTCGTGAAAACATAATTTTATCTAAAATAAAAATAGCACAGGTAAAAATTCCAGCTTCTTAAAAGCGGCTTTTTAGTTTTCTATGCATGTAACAAGATATATATTTATTATGATAAATTAGAGTAATTATGTTAATTGATTATCCACCTTAGCAGCAATCTGCACACACCTAGGACGGACCTAGTTGTCATGTCAGACGTGTAGTGGGAACCTGTTATCTCTTTGGCCTCTGGGAACCTCTGCAATAAACTGGCCTGATATTCACGAGAAACCAATTAGTAGTTTTTTCCACTGGGGCTGCCAGGTGATCCTCATGAATGTCTCTATCTGGAGCTGTTAACAAGCTATAACTTGTCCTTCTTCTTCACATGATTCACCACAGAGGCGATGCTCTTAAAAGGACTTGAAATCATTCCAGATCCTTCAATATCCAGATCATCCACTGGGTTGTCTTTGAGAAAGTTGAGGGGGCTGACTGCCTTTGGAAGGGACCCTTGGTCCCCTGTCCCCCAGCTTAGGCTGCTGACAGTGAAGACAGCCACCAACAGATGTGGAGGCCCGAGGCACTGTGATGGATGGGGTGGTCGCCAGTTCTTCAAAGCATTTCCAAGCAGTGAGTCCAAACAAAAGAAAAAAAAAAAAGAATCTAGGCTCTGATTCTCCCCTTATGCCTTCTAGACCCCAAAGACTTTTTTAAAGACTGCAATATAAACAGTCTACCTTAGAATTAGACCTTATAAAAGGTCACTGCTCAGCCTGACCTTGGTGGTGCAGTGGATCAAGTGTCGACCTGGAACGTTGAGGTCGCCGGTTCGAAACCCTGTACTTGTCTGGTCAAGGCACATATGGGAGTTGATGCTTCCTGCTCCTCCCCCCTTTTCTCTCTCTCTGTCTCTCTCTCTCCTCTCTAAAATGAATAAATAAATAAAAAAAAAGGTCACTGCTCCACAGAGGGACCGGCCAAATTGCCCCGATGCCAGGTTGCCAGCTCAGGTTCAGAGCAGTACCTGCCCTCTGACTGCCACTAGTTTTTGTTTCAACTTGGAAAAGGAAGACAAAGCCAAACGCATGAAGTTTCAAGTCTTTTCTATCTTCTTTTAAAATGTACACCTCACATCACTCTATCCATTTATCATTTGTTTATATTGCTTGTTGAAGAAACTAATCAGCTGGGATTTGTGGTCCTGAGGCCGAATAGCTATTCCAAAAGTCACCAGTGCCTCTGTCCCAGTGAATGTGTCTGGCCATGTGACTATGTCACCTGAGTGTCACCTGGGTTTGAAATGGATTGTACCCTGTTAATGAAGAACAGAAAGTGCCTGAGGGGGTTAGTTCATCTTTTTCTAAATCAGGATTCTATTTGAAAACTTACGAATGCTTTGCATTCAGTGGGGAAAAAACAGCTTTGTCTTCTGACTTAATGCAATCTACTATGGGAAAAACTCAGAAAAATGTAAGCCAGAGATTGAAATCATGATGCCTTAATAATATTGGAAAACAAGCATGCACTGAATCAGAAAGACAGTTTTGCTGATGAAGTCCTGAGCACACCTTAAAGAGAGGAACATTTCCTCGAAGGTGTTTATCTTATTCTAAAGTACTCAGTACTGTTCCAGTAGGATTTCACTGACAAATTTCTTTATTTCTAGCTGACAAGAGCTCAAACAGCAAAGGACTGTGCTGCTCATCAGCAGTGGCCATGGCTGCGTGCGCCCTGAGGTGGTGCATGTGGGGTGAACTTGGAAGGAATCTCTGTCGGAGGCTGACATTGGCTGGGCCAGAGCAGGTGTGGGAAAAGGAGAGTGAAGGGTGACAAACTGGAGGAAAATGCCCAACAAGAAATAGAAGGGAAAGTCCTTATATTAATCATGCACCAGGCACTACACTAAGTGCTTTCCATAGATGACCTCACTTTGTCTTCCTGATCACCACATGAGGCGGGCACTGCTGTGGTCACTCCTGTCTTTAAAATGAGGAAACTGAGGCAGAGAGCGGGTTGATTACTTGCCAGTTTGTCCAGCAGGTAAGTGTAGGGTGATAAGAAGCCATACAGGGAGGCCTGGGCCTCTGCTCTTAACCACACTGGGCCTCCCCCTCTGCATACTAAGCACTCACAGAGGGGTGGCAAGAGCAGCTAAGCAGAAGTCAGGATATGAGTTCCAGTGCCCAGGATGGTCCCGGGAGTCCCTGACTCCCTGAGAGCCTCTGGTGTTTTCTTCCACCAATGGAGTTAGACTCTTCTGCTGCTTTTATGACTTTAGTTCTTTCATTAACAATGTAGGAGAGTGAATGCAAAGGAAGAAGACGGAGACATGCAGTTTACATTTCAGTATTCAGGGTTAGTAGGTGATACTAAAAATCACTCTATCGCCTGACCTGTGGTGGTGCAGTGGATAAAGCGTCGACCTGGAAATGTTGAGGTCGCCGGTTTGAAACCCTGGGCTTCCCTGGTCAAGGCACGTATGGGAGTTGATGCTTCCAGCTCCTCCCCCCTTCTCTCTCTCTGTCTTTCTCTCCTCTCTCTCCCTCTCTGTCTCTCTCTCTCCTTCTCTCTCTCCTCTCTAAAAATGAATAAAAAAAAAATCACTCTAAACTTTTCCACTTGGATACCACCCCACCCCCACACATCCTGCATAGCTGTTGTGTGGTGGGACAGCCTTAACTTTTTCTCTTAAAGCTCTGAACTTTGCCTGACCTGTAGTGGCGCAGTGGGATGGGGCGTCGACCTGGAACACTGAGGTCGCTGGTTCAAAACCCTGGGCTTGCCTGGTCGGGGCGCATATGGGAGTTGATGCTTCCTGCTCCTCCCCCTTCTCTCTCTCTCTCTCTCTCTCTCTCTCTCTCTCTCCTCTCTCTCTAAAAATCAATAAATAAAATAAAATAAAAAAAAGTACTGGTGCCTGGGTTCCACCCTCACCATTAAAAAAAAAACAAAACAAAAAAAATAAAAAAAAAACAACTCTGAGCTTTTGAGATTCACCAGTTTTTCATTTTAGGAGCTTTTATCCAATTCTGAGTCTTAATGTCCTCAACTCGTACTGCTGAGAGTTAGTGGAACTGACAAAGTATAGCTTTTGCTTTTATTAAATTCTACCATAAATCTTTTTCCTTCTCTTCATGCACAACTTAGAATATAAAAGGAAGAAAAATCTCATTATAATATTCTCTCCCTTAAGAGGCTAAGTTTGGATGCCCAGCAGGAGAAAAGCCTTCTGTTACCAGGAATTTCCCAGTTCAGACCACAGGTGGGAGCTCTGGGGGTTCAGGCACCCACCTGCCTGGTCTGTCTTTAGCAAAAATCTGGATTAACCACTCTCTGCCCAGTTATTAATTTGTGAAAACAATATAATTGCTTTTTTTCACAGTTGCAGATATTTGGATTTGTGGCAAATACAAAATTTTTTATGACTTTAGTTCTTTCATTAGTCACATAATGCTTAAGACACCATTTTATTCCATTTGAATACATGCATGGGTATAACTTCCAGCACTTATGCTTTATAGTAAAAGGATGTTACTAAAAAGCTTACCGAGAAGCCCAATGTCTGTAGGAAATTTATTCTGCAGATACAAGATATCAAAAAATTTGTTATGCTCATTTGCAGTAAAAATATTCTGAGAATATCATTGCTTAACTTTACCTTTTTTAAAGTAACAGTGACGTTTGGGGATGTAACCCGGCAGGGAATGACCAGCTCTCTTCCTTCAGTCATGTATACCATCTCAGGTATTTCACTGTGCATCTCTAGGAAAGGTCTACCTGTATCTGAACGAGAAGAAAATGGAGAAATAGTCGTACATACATAAATGATTATATTACAAACATTTAGACCGGGTAGCTGGCCAGGCAATATGGGCACTGCCATAGTACGTCATTTCTCCTTAATGTAATCCATAAATTCATATTCTTGTCCCTAAATCTGGCTTGCTGTGGTTCTGCCCAGAAAAAGAATGCTTCTCTAATACAATGAATTACTCATTCAGGTTTTAGCCTAAGATAAGATTACCCTAATGGCCTAATATGCAATTGTGATACAGGGAGGTGGGCATTGTTCAGACTACTAGGGGGAAAGCCATAAAAATGCAAATGAGAGAGATAGGAGACTATTCTGCATAAACTTCTTGCCAGAGCTGTGCTAAGTGCTTCAGGAAGCCCCTCCAGAGCCTTTGTAAGAAGCCAAAGGAAGGTGCAGTGATCAGCTGTCTTTGAGCACAGATGACACAGATAAAAATGGTAGGAAGGTGTCAAATTGAAGATGGGATTAGCATTTGAATGACCAAAGCATGACTTAAAGGTTTTCTAAACCTTTCCAAGCAGATTAATAATAGGGTGACCAGTCGTCCTCCTTTAGGGAGGACAGTCCTTCTTTTGTAAGTTCCGTCCTCCTTCGAAAAGTGTCCTTCTACACATCCTCCTTTCTGATATTGGAAGACTAATCTGTAAATGTCCGTATTTGATCAATGCAGAGTCGATCAATTGTGTGTGATGTGACGTATTTGTATCTAAATGAGTACTTTTTCCTTAAAATTATTATTAAAAATTTATAGGCATGTAAGCATAATTACAATATAAAATATTACAAATGGTTTTTTTTATTAATTTTAATGGGGTGACATTGATAAATCAGGGTACATATGTTCAGAGAAAACATCTCTAGGTTATTTTGACATTTGATTATGCTGCATTCCCATCACCCAAAGTCCAATTGTCTTCCGTCACCTTACAAATGTTTTTATTATGCATTTATCATATAATAGCGTAGTATTACTGCAATGAATAAAATGTTTCTTTTATTTACAATATTGTTTTTTTCAATTTATTTTTGTCCTCCTTTTCATTGTAAAAAAGTTGGTCACCTTACTAATAATAAATCCAAATGTCTGAGCTACTAGGGAGTGGGGGGGGGCTGGGGAAGTGGTAGTGAATATTGAATTTATTCTATACACACGGAAGGTCTGTTTCTTTGGTATGCACCACTTCCCTGCTAACAGAAAATACGAGCAAGTGCATGCAAAGAGATCAGGAAAAGGCTTTAAATTGTCACCAAGATACCACCTTTTAAAGTATGGCACTTGGCCTTTAGGATTCAAGCCACCTGTTCAGCTTCCCTGTAATTCCTCTGTGGACAAGAATGAGCATCAGATCCTATTAGAAACATCCTCCCATGTACCATGCCCTTGCCTTTGGTAATCCATTGACAGCGACCTTTTCAGGAGTTACTGTGTTCTTATCTTCCCCCCTTGGTTTCAGCCTGAGTTGCCCAAATGGGAAGAAGTCCTATGTGAACTCTCTCTGTCTGGGCCTGAAAGAACTAATTAGGCCCCACCTGCTTGCTGAAATTGAGGAAGGTCATTCTGATGCAGAGAAGAGAATGAATTGGAGAAACAAGAGCAGTAAGTAGGCAGTGATTGCCAAGACTCAATGGTGGCTATAGAGGTTGTTACAGGCTGAACTGTGTTTCCTCCTAAAGGACATGTTTAAGTCCTAACCCCTAGTACATCAGAATGTGATCTCATTTGGGTCAAATAGGGTTACTGCTGATGAAATTACTTCGGTTAAGTAAGGTGGAGTTCTCGTCTGGTGTGACTGGGGTCCTTATAAAAAGTTGGCCATTTGAAGACATGACAGGGGTGAATGTCAGGAGAGGACAAAGGCAGAGACTGGAATCATGAAGCTTTAAGTCAAGGGATGCCAAGGACAGCCAGGTGCCAGCAGAATGTCAGGAGCAATGTGGAAGGATGCTCCTCCCTCCAGGTTTCAGGGCCCTGCTGACACCTGGATTTCAGACCTCTAGTTTCTAGAATGTGTGACAATAAATTCCTATAGTTTTAAGAAAAACAAAAAAGTGCCATTGCTGACATTGTTGTAGCCTGCTGAGGATAGGATGCTTTGAAGCACAGTAGAGAGGGCCCTAGAGAGACTCTATCATCACAGACCACCACATATGTCCCTAGATGCCTAAATAATTCCAAGTTTTGGGAAGCCTTGCAGGCTAGCCCTAGCCCATCTTAGGGCATTCGCAGCAACATCTCCAGCATTCTTTTATGACAACACTTAACACACTGACACTGAACTGACAGTATACTTCTCTGGCTGCACATTGGACAATGAATTCTTAGAGGAGAGGAAATAGAGGAAAAATTGCTTAATGTATATTAAATGAATGAATGAACGAAGAGCTGTCCAACCTCATCACTTTAAAGATGAGAAAACAGATGTGAAAACAGATGAAATGAGCTTTCTAGACACAAGCAGAGCCAGCCTGAAGGCCAGTTTCTACTTAGGACTCCCCCACAGAAGGGCTGTAGGTGGCAACTGGTTTTTGGAAATGGGGCTGGGGGCTGATTTTCATACATTCAAGGGGAAGTATATGGCATGTTATACAATCTTAGGGTTAGAGGAATTCTGAGAAGAGGGCGATCAGTAGGAGGAAGGGCTGGGCAGGCAGATTTATGACAGGGCCGTTCAGAAGTAGAGAATCAGAGGGAGGCAACAGATCATGGTGATTAAGAGTACACACTCTACAACCTGGGTCTGAATCCCAGCTCTGCCCCTACTGGTTGTAAGACCTTGGGCAAACCATCTTACCCTCTGTGCCTTGCTCATAAAATCTACTTCAAAGGGTTACATGAGACTTACGTGAATTAATATACATTAAGTGCTTAGAATGGTGCCTGGTAGATAGATAGTACTATATATATGTTAGCTGTTATTTTTCTTTTTATTATTATGAGAAATCTGAACTTGTGGAGAGCAGGGTTAGGATATGTGAAAAGCACAAATTATACTCACAATCTTAACTATTAAAAGTATAAATATACATTCATAGAATGGTACAAAAAAAGACAAAATGTATACACTAAAATGTTAATGATTACCTCTGCGTAGTGGTTTCATGGGTTATTTGCTCATTTACCTTCTTCTATATTTGTCATATTTTCTAGAATGATTGTATATTTTTCATAACATTTTTAAAATAATTGAATTTAAGTCTCAAATTATAAAGCACCATCCATTTTTACTTGAAGGAAACTATAAAATTGGCATTTGATTTACTTTAGTTTTGTCCAATATAATAGAATGAGAGATTAACTATCACAGTTAATAGTTATAAGTCTTTTGGGAGAGCTCAGTGTGTACAGTCACATATGCAGAGAGGAAAAGTTAATTATACAGGGACAAAGAGTCATTATCAGCACGAAATTCCTCCCCTAAATAAAACTGCTGAACTAGACATTTGGGCAGAGACTATTGGGATTTGATCACTCCTTTCCTTCCTTCTGTGAGTCTATATTTTTGTCTCCTTTGTGAGTCCCAAGGTAAACATAAACACCAGGAAATAGTTTAATTCATGCAACTAAACTGTAAATCCTTCACATTTAATTTACTGTCTCCTTAAGCAATCATGTTCAACCAAGGACACTGGCATAACAGCTCTGGCAGGAAACAGTAAACATCAGTGTAGCCATTTCTAGGCTAATGAATGCCAATCACAAATGAAAACGAAGAGGCTCATTCAATGTACCTTTGGATTTCTACTTACTTTCCCTTTGTCTCTTTGGATCCCCAAATGTGTGAATTTTACTACAGCTATTGGCCTGTAAAAGCCAATACCAATTTCAGCACTGGGCCCACTGCAATTCTGTTCAAAGAGGTCAGAATCTCAATGAGTTGTGTCCATCCTAACATAATTCAAAACACATTATCTGTATCACGATTACAGTAGCATTATAAATCTACTGTGTTTGCAAATGGGCTCATGGCAGAAAAGACACAGCCATATACCCTCACAAACAGTATTCTCTGGGCTTAGTCATACTGTGTTTCCTCTGCAGTTTGCTTCGAGGAAGGGCTAAGAATAAACTTGCCTGATACATTAGAATACAAACACTTTTTGTTTTGTAGGATCATAGATACAGAAGAGGTCACGGTTCCATTAATATCACCAGTAAAACCACTTACTATTCCCATAGGACACATTTGTCTTTGTCACAAAATTAAAAATGACTTCCAAACCCAGACACAGAGTGGTTTCCTGAGACCAAATTGGCTAGCTATTGAAAGAGTGGGGAAGAGCTGCTCCAAAACTGCCAGTGTCCCGGTGGTGTAGACACAGTGTCACCAGGGGCTCATGCCAACACATAGCTAGGTAGAGGTCATGCTACCCTCTTCTCTCTGAACTCTTGGAGCTCAGCGCTGTGACAGGAAACTGGCTCAGAATATAATTTTCTCATCCAATAGAAGCATCTGAGCTGTCATCCTTCACAACAAGTGGGCTCAGAGACAGGGAAAGATCAAACAGGGACCCTCACTCTGAGTGCATTACATCTATTTTTTTGTTTTCCTTCTTTCTTAGGAAATCTGCAATCACTCTGGCCCACTAGGGCACACAGACAGAGGCCCCAATGTGCCATCCTCACTCTACCATTTCTCAGTGGCATCACCTGGGAGTTTTCTACTGAGTTCAGAGCAAGTGAATGACCCAACGAATTCAGGGAGCTCTTCTGACTTGAGGAGTTCAAGAGTAAATATCTTGTTTCCTAGCACTTGTTTATTCCTATGATTTTTATAAACATTTCCTGATTTATTTTTCTTTCAATTTAATTTTCTTACTTTTTTTTTTAAATTTTTTTTCCCTGTATTTTTCTGAAGCCGGAAACGGGGAGAGACAGTCAGACAGACTCCCGCATGAGCCCGACCGGGATCCACCCGGCACGCCCACCAGGGGGCGATGCTCTGCCCCTCCGGGGCGTCGCTCTGCCACGACCAGAGCCACTCTAGCGCCTAGGGCAGAGGCCACGGAGCCATCCCCAGCGCCGGGGCCATCCTTGCTCCAATGGAGCCTTGGCTGTGGGAAGGAGGGGGGGAGGGGTGGAGAAGCAGATGGGCGCTTCTCCTGTGTGCCCTGGCCGGGAATCGAACCCGGGACTTCTGCACGCCAGGCCGACGCTCTACCACTAAGCCAACCGGCCAGGGCCTTTTCTTACTTTTATGTTATGGTAATGAGGACTTCTAAAAGGGGATATGATTTAAATATATTGAGGATGAAGTGAAGAGGACAAGGAACTAATTAAGCAATCCCATGAACAAGGTTCTAGCTAGATGCAAGAGTTTCACATCACGTGGGTCTTTGTGTTGTGGCCCATACCTAGCACCCAAGGAGGACCTGTTGACTGGTGAAATATTTCATCTGAAATATGAGCCCAAAAGAAAGAAAACAAGTAATTCCTTCATTGACTTAGCCTGTCCATCAAAACTTTTGAGCATTCAAATCAGAGCTTTGGAGCAACCACAAGAAAGCTGAACTAGCTATACTAATATTAGATAAAATAGGCTTTAAGAGTGAAAATGTTACTAAAGAGGAACATTTTATAATAATAAAAGAATCAGTAACCAGGAAGTTATAATAATTAGAAATATATATATGCAATTAACAAGAGAGCACCAAAATACATGAAACAAAACTGGCAGAAATGAAGAGAGAAATAGACAATTCAAAAATAATAAGATTTTAGTATCCCACTTTCAATAATAGGCAGAAAAACTAGACAGAAAATTAAAACGGAAGTAGAGGACTTGAACAACACTAATAACCACTCAGACTTGACAGACATTTATAGGATTCTCCACCCATCACAGCAGGATATACATTCTTCTTTAGCGGCCATAGAAAATTCTCTATATGCTAGGCCATAAAACAAACTTCAATAAATTTAAAGGGTTAGAAATAATACCAAGTATGTTCTCTGATTACAGTGAAATAAAATAAGAAATCAATAATAGAAAGAAAATTGGGAAACTCACAAATACATAAAATGAAACAACATACTCCTAAATAACTAATGAACCAAAGAAGAAATCAAAAGGGAAATTAAAACACTTTGAGATGAATGAAAATAAAGACATAACATGCCAAAACTTATGGCATGGGCTAAACAATGTTCAGAGGGAAATTTACAGCTGTATCCCTAGATTGAAAAAGGAGAAAGATCTCAGATTAATATCCTAATCCTCCTCTTTAAAATTCTATGCAAAGAACAGCAAACTAAAACTAAAGAAAGCAGAAGGGAAAAAATAAAAGATTAGAGTGGAGATTAACAAAATAGAGAACAGAAAAAAAAAATAGAGAAAATCCATAAAACCAAAAGCTAGATCTTCAGAAAGGTAAACATAATTGACAAACCTCTAGCCAAAAAACAAGGAAAAAAGGACAACAAATAAATAAAACCAGAAATGAAACAGTAGACATTGCTACTGATGACATTATTAAAATAAAAAGCATGATAAAGGGATATTCTAATTGTATGCCAACAAATTAGAAAACAGATGAAATGGGCAAGTTCTGGAGAGTGATAAAACTAACTCAACAAGACACAGACAACCCAAATAGACCTATAAATATAGAGATTGAATTTGTATTTAAACTACCAACAAAGAAAAGCCCAGGACCAGGTGTCAAGTGAATTCTATCAAAGAACACCAGTTCTTCACAAACTTTTCAGAAAAATAGAACAGAAGGGAAAATTTCCTAATTTTTTCTAAGTGGATATTATTATCCTGATACAAGAACCAAAGATATCACAAGGAAACTACAGATTGATCAGTATCTTTTATGATGTGGATGCAAAATAAAATAAAAGAAAAGAAAAGAAAAGAAAAAAGAGATAATAATAAGAAAAAGATCTCAACAAAATACTAGCAAACTGAATATATAAAAATAATTATATCCCCAAATGAGACTCATGGACATAGATAAAAGTAAAGTGGTTACCAGGAAAAAGAGTGAAGGGAGAGGAATAAAGAGGGACAAATACATGGTGACAGAAAATGACATGACTTTAATTGATAGGTACACAACACAATCAACAGTTCAAATGCTATAGAAAAATTTACCTAAAACCTATGTACACTTTTTATCAATGTTACTTTGATAAATTTAATTTTCTAAATAAATTTAAAAAATAGTAGCCATCCTAAAAAAAAAAAAATTATATCCCATGACCAAGTGTAATTTGTTCCTGGAATGCAAAAACTGGTTTTTTATTCAAAAATAAATGTCAGTAATATACCATATCAATAGAATAAAAAACACCGCATGATCATTTTATTAGATGCAGAAGATGCATCTAATGGCAACATTGAAGCCTCTTTCATAAAAACATTCAACAAACTAAGACTACAAGAGAACTTCTTCAAACTAATAAAGGGTATCTACAAAAAAATTAACACCTAATATCATACTGAACACTGAAATACTGGATACTTTTCCCTTGAGATTAGGAACAAAATAAGGTTGTCCACTCTGCCACTTCTATTCAACATCATACTGCAGATGCAACAGCTATTATAAGTAAGAGTGCAATAAACATTCTGGCAAATACAATTAGGCAAGAAAAAGAAATAAAATACACCCAGATTTGAAAGGAAAAAGTAAAAATATCTCTATTTTTAGATGACACAATTTTGTATATAGAAAATCCTAAGGAATCCACTAAGAAACTACTAGAACTACCAAATGAGTTCAATAAAATTGCAGAATCCAAGATCAATGAACAAAATTGAATTCTAT
This sequence comes from Saccopteryx bilineata, assembly GCF_036850765.1. Classification (NCBI taxonomy): domain Eukaryota; kingdom Metazoa; phylum Chordata; class Mammalia; order Chiroptera; family Emballonuridae; genus Saccopteryx; species Saccopteryx bilineata. The sequence continues at coordinate 189,270,216 of NC_089491.1, read as the reverse complement.
TTCAATATACTTGTGATGAGCAAACTGAAAATAAAATTAAGAAAACAATAGCATCACAAAGAAAAAAAGTATTTAGGAATATATTTAACAAGAGAAGCATAGTCTGACCAGGCAGTGGTGCAGTGAATGGAGCATCAGACGAGGACACGAAGGACCCAGGTTCGAGACTTTAAGGTCACCAGCTTGAGCACGGGTTCATCTGGTTTGAGCAAGGCTCACCAGATTGAGCCCAAGGTCTCTGGCTTGAGCAAGGGGTTATTCGGTCTGCTTTAGCCCCCTGGTCAAGGCACATATGAGAAAGCAATTAGTTAACAACTAAGGTGCCACAACAAAGAATTGATGCTTCTCATCTCTCTCCCTTTCTGTCTGTCTGTCCCTGTCTGTCCCTCTCTCTGACTTCTGACTTCATCTCTGTCACACACACACATACACATACACACACACACACACACACACGAAGCATAAAACTTATACTTTGAAAGCTAAAAAAATTAATTGTGTAAAGAAATCAAGATCAAGGTAAATGAAAAAAATCCAATGTTCATGCATTGGAAGACTTTCTATTGTTAAGATGATCTATAAATTCCATGAATTTGATCTATAAATTTCATGTCATTTTTATCAGAATCCCAGCTGACTTCTTTGTAGAAATTGACGAGCTGATTCTACAATTCAGAAATGCAAGGGCCCAGAATAGCCAAAGCAATCTTGAAAAAGGAAAACAAAGTTGGAGGACTCATACTTCTCAATATCAAAAGTTACTACAAAAGCCATAAACAACAGTGATTAAGACGGTGTAGTACTGGCACAAGGATAGACATAGAAATCAGTGGAGTGAAAGTAAGGGTCCTGAAATAAGCCCATGAGCCTGTGGTCAGCTGATTTTCAATAAGGGTGCTGATACCACTCAATGGGGAAAGAATAGTCTTTTCAACAAATGGTGCTGGAGCAATGCCACAAAACAATGGAGCTGGACCTGAACACAACACACAGAGGATCAAAGACCTGGACGTAAGAGCTAAAACTATAAAACTCTTAAAAGAAACCAAAGAGGTAAATCCTTAAATCTCAGATTTGGCATTGGATTCCTGTATATGACATAAAAAACAAAAGAAAAATAAAAGATCAATTGAACTTCATTAGTATTTAAAAGTTTTGTTTTTCATAAAATACAAAAAAATGAGGAGAACCCACAGAGTGGGAGAAAATATTTGCAATTTACATATCTCATAAGAGATCTGTATCTAGAATATATAAAATATATTTATAGAATGGATTAAAATTTAAATATACATATTATATGTAAATATAATATCTATCTATATTAATATCTAGCATGTATAAATATATCTAATATATTATTCTATTAAAATAGTAATATGCAACATCAATAATTAATAATAAATTACTAATATAATAATAAATAAGAACTCTCACAACTCAATAATAAAGACAAAAAAACAAATTAAAAAATGGGACAAGGATCTGATAGATATTTCTCCAAAGAATATGTATGTGGCTAACAAGCAGCTGAAAGGATGCTCAACATCATCAGTCATCAAGGAAATGCAAATCAAAATCACAATGAGTACTACTTCATACCCATCAGGACAGGTATAATAAAAAAGGCCACAATGACAAATGTCGATGAGAATGTGGAACCCTCAGCCATTGCTGGTGAAATGGTGCAGCCTCTCTGTCTGGCAGCTGTTCAAATGATGAAACATATAATGCAGCAATTCCCCACCTAGGTATCAAGAAGGGGAAAGCTGTGTCTAAACAAAAACTTGTATCAAGATGTTTATTGAAGGATTATCCAAAACAACCCAAAGGTGGAAACTATTCAAATGTCCATGTACTGGTAAATGGATAGCTGAAATGTAGATCCACAGTGGAATATTATTCAGCAAGAAAAAAGTGAAGTGCTGAAAATGGTACAGCATGGATGAACTTGGAACATTGTGGTGAATGAAAAAGTTAGCACATATTTATAATATTTTTAATAATAAAAGGCCACATATTTTACTATTTTATTTATATGAAAAATCCAGAACAGGCAAATCTCTAAGGATAGAATGGAGATAGATGGGAGCTTAGGGCTGAAGGCTATGGGGGTAAAGCTTGATGGCTGAAGGTGTGGGGACTCTTTCTGAGTTTATGAAATGTTCTAAGACTGACTAGGGTGATGGTTGCATATACATGCCAATATGTTAAAAAACGATTAAATTGTACACTTTAAACAAATTGTATAATATGCGAATTATATCTCAAACATCTTATTTTCAAGAAGACAGAACTTGGGGCTTTTTCTTAGAAGTGGTGAGCCACTGTTTTCTGAGCTGCGCCAGTTCCTGGAGAACCTCCATTGCAGACTCCTCAACTGCTGAGTCCTTGCAACACTTCTCTCCCATTCCCTTCTGCATCCAGGTGTGCTGCCCACAAAAAATGGGATTTTCCTCTGTGACAAAGTCATCCTGATTGCAAATATATCCTTACGTTCCCATCGGCAGCCCAGGTCAGCAGGGAACATGGTGAAGTATCTCTGTCTTTATTTAGATGGAAAGTTACGTGACTGACTGGAGAATGCAAGTATTTCCTAGTGCATTATAGTGATTATCCAAATGAATAACATAAAACTTTGGTTGTAATTTATCACTAACCCTAAAAAGACAGGCACTGTCTCCACTATTGGTGAATCAGTGTCCAGATTCAAAAGAAAATATCCCCATTTGGGTTGATCTAAAAGTCTCAGTTGCCAGTTTCTGCCATGTGGACAGCTACTTTACGCATTAGTTCTATTAAAGTAAGGTAAATTGAGAAAGAGCATTAAGTTTCAAACTCAAGATGCCATCCTAAATTAAAACAATTTAAAAATTTATTATTTGTGTGGTATAAAGTAAGAAATTCCTCTCTCTAAAAAAGCCATTTCCCAACTGCATACATACCTATCTTCAAAAGAGAAACATGTAGGTTTTGTCTTGTCTCACTTTGAAGGCCCCACCAGCCCACTTATAACAGCGGGCTGGCTAGCAAGGGAAGAGAAAAGGATGAGAATAGAAAGGAGAGGAGAGAGCAGAGGTTATGGGCCATCTTCTCTTCTTCTTCTTTCATCTTCTATGAACTTGTTCCTTGATATGTGTGTGGCTAATGGCAGGTGACCCAGTGTCCAACAGAGGCTGGACACATGGTACATAGTCATCTGATGTTAATGGTGGAGATATCAGATGAAGCAAGAAAAGAAAAAGGTGAAATTAAGATGTATCACATACCCAGCATTGTACATAAAACACGGTCCATTAACTCGAGGTCCTTACAGTCCAGCTGTGTGGTTAGCACATATACCTCCCAAACACGGACACTTTCATGTGGATTAGAGGAAAAAATACATACTAAATTCTACTTTGACGAGGAATAAGGACAGCATTTCTTTTTTTTTTTTTTTTAATAAATTTTTATTAATGGTAATGGGATGACATTAATAAATCAGGGTACAAATATTCAAAGAAAACATGTCTAGGTTATTTTGTCATCAAATTATGTTGCAAACCCCTCGCCCAAAGTCAGATTGTCCTCCGTCACCCTCTATCTAGTTCTCTGTGCCCCTCCCCCTCCCCCTAACTCTCTCCCTCCCTCCCTCCCATGTCCTCCCTCCCCCCCCACCCTTGGTAACCACCACACTCTTGTCCATGTCTCTTAATCTCATTTTTATGTTCCACCAATGTATGGAATCATGTAGTTCTTGTTTTTTTCTGATTTACTTATTTCACTCCTTATAATGTTATCAAGATCCCACCATTTTGCTGTAAATGATCTGATGTCATCATTTCTTATGGCTGAGTAGTATTCCATAGTGTATATGTGCCACATCCTCTTTATCCAGTCTTCTATTGAAGGGCTTTTTGGTTGTTTCCATGTCTTGGCCACTGTGAACAGTGCTGCAAAGAACATGGGGCTACATGTGTCTTCACGTATCAATGTTTCTGAGGTTTTGGGGTATATACCCAGTAGAGGGATTGCTGGGTCATAAGGTAGTTCTATTTGCAGTTTTTTGAGGAACCACCATACTTTCCTCCATAATGGTTGTACTACTTTACAGTCCCACCAACAGTGAATGAGGGTTCCTTTTTCTCCACAGCCTCTCCAACATTTGCTATTACCCGTCTTGTTGATAATAGCTAATCTAACAGGAGTGAGGTGGTATCTCATTGTAGTTTTGATTTGCATTTCTCTAATAACTAATGAAGCTGAGCATCTTTTCATATATCTGTTGGCCATTTGTATCTCTTCCTGGGAGAAGTGTCTGTTCATGTCCTCTTCCCATTTTTTTATTGGATTGTTTGTTTGTTTGTTGTTGAGTTTTATGAGTTCTTTGTAAATTTTGGATATTAGGCCCTTATCTGAGCTGTCGTTTGAAAATATCAGTTCCCATTTAGTTGGCTGTCTGTTTATTTTGATATCAGTTTCTCTTGCTGAGCAAAAACTTTTAATTCTGATGTAGTCCCATTCATTTATCTTTGCCTTCACTTCTCTTGCCATTGGAGTCAAGTTCATAAAATGTTCTTTAAAACCCAGGTCCATGAGTTTAGTACCTATGTCTTCTTCTATGTACTTTATTGTTTCAGGTCTTATATTTAGGTCTTTGATCCATTTTGAATTAATTTTAGTACATGGGGACAGGCTGTAGTCGAGTTTCATTCTTTTGCATGTGGCTTTCCAGTTTTCCCAACACCATTTGTTGAAGAGGCTTTCTTTTCTCCATTGTGTGTTGTTGGCCCCTTTATCAAAGATTATTTGACCATATATATGTGGTTTTATTTCTGGGCTTTCTATTCTGTTCCATTGGTCTGAGTGTCTATTTTTTTGCCAATACCATGCTGTTTTGATTATCGTGGCCCTATAATATAGTTTAAAGTCAGGTATTGTAATGCCCCCAGCTTCATTCTTTTTCCTTAGGATTGTTTTGGCTATTCGAAGTTTTTTATAGTTCCATATAAATCTGATGATTTTTTGTTCCATTTCTTTAAAAAATCTCATAGGGATTTTGATGGGAATTGCATTAAATTTGTATATTGCTTTGGGTAATATGGTCATTTTGATTATATTTATTCTTCCTATCCAAGAACAAGGAATATTTTTCCATCTCATTGTATCTTTTTCGATTTCCCTTAACAATGCTTTGTAATTTTCATTATATAGGTCCTTTACGTTCTTTGTTATGTTTATTCCTAGGTATTTTATTTTTTTTGTTGCAATTGTGAAGGGGATTATTTTTTTGAGTTCGTTTTCTAATATTTCATTGTTGGCATATAGAAAGGCTATGGACTTTTGTATGTTAATTTTGTATCCTGCGACCTTACTGTATTGGTTTATTGTTTCTAATAATCTTTTTGTGGAGTCCTTCGGGTTTTCGATGTATAGGATCATATCATCAGCAAAAAGTGATAGCTTTACTTCTTCTTTTCCGATATGGATGCCTTTTATTTCTTTGTCTTGTCTGATTGCTCTGGCCAGAACTTCTAGCACCACGTTGAATAAGAGTGGAGAGAGTGGACAACCCTGTCTTGTTCCTGATTTAAGGTAGAAAGTCCTCAGTTTTATGCCGTTTAATAGGATGTTGGCTGATGGTTTATCATATATGGCCTTTATCATGTTGAGATATTTTCCTTCTATACCCATTTTGTTGAGAGTCTTAAACATAAAATTGTGTTGTATTTTATCAAAAGCCTTTTCTGCATCTATTGATAAGATCATGTGGTTTTTGTTCTTTGTTTTGTTGATATGGTGTATTACGTTAACCGTTTTGCGTATGTTGAACCATCCTTGAGATTCTGGGATGAATCCCACTTGATCATGATGTATTATTTTTTTAATATGTTGTTGTATTCGGTTTGCCAGTATTTTGTTTAGTATTTTGGCATCTGTATTCATTAGAGATATTGGTCTGTAGTTTTCTTTCTTTGTGCCATCCTTGCCAGGTTTTGGTATGAGGGTTATGTTGGCCTCATAAAATGTGTTCGGAAGTATTGCTTCTTCTTCAATTTTTTGGAAGACTTTGAGTAGAATAGGAACCAAGTCTTCTTTGAATGTTTGATAGAATTCACTAGTATAACCGTCTGGGCCTGGACTTTTATTTTTTGGGGAGATTTTTAATAGTTTTTTCTATTTCCTCCCTGCTGATTGGTCTGTTTAGGCTTTCTGCTTCTTCATGACTCAGTCTAGGAAGGTTGTATTGTTCTAGGAATTTATCCATTTCTTCTAGATTTTTGTATTTGGTGGCATATAATTTTTCATAGTATTCTACAATAATTCTTTGTATATCTATGATGTCTGTGGTGATCTCTCCTCTTTCATTTTGGATTTTATTTATTTGAGTCCTGTGTCTTTTTTCCTTGGTGAGTCTTGCCAAGGGTTTGTCAATTTTGTTGATCTTTTCAAAGAACCAGCTCCTTGTTTTATTGATTTTTTCTATAGTTTTTCTGTTCTCTATTTCATTTATTTCTGCTCTGATTTTTATTATCTCCTTTCTTCGGCTGGTTTTGGGTTGTCTTTGTTCTTCTTTTTCTAGTTCCTTAAGGTGTGAAGTTAAGTGGTTTACTTCGGCTCTCTCTTGTTTGTTCATATAGGCCTGAAGTGATATGAACTTTCCTCTTATTACTGCTTTTGCTGCATCCCAGAGATTCTGATATGTCGTATTTTCATTTTCATTTGTCTGTATATATCTTTTGATTTCTGTGCTTATTTCTTCTTTGACCCATTCATTTTTTAGAAGTATGTTGTTTAGTTTCCACATTTTTGTGGGTTTTTCCCCCTCTTTTTTGCAGTTGAATTCTAGTTTCAAGGCTTTATGATCAGGAAATATGCTTGGTACAATTTCAATTTTTCTAAATTTGCTGATATTGTCTTTGTGGCCCAACATATGGTCAATTCTTGAGAATGTTCCATGTACACTAGAGAAAAATGTATACTCTGTCGCTTTGGGATGAAGTGTCCTGTAGATGTCTATCATATCCAGGTGTTGTAGTATTTCGTTTAAGGCCACTATATCTTTATTGATTCTCTGTTTGGATGACTGATCTAGAGCCGTCAGCGGTGTATTGAGGTCTCCAAGTATGATTGTATTTTTGTTAGTTTTTGTTTTAAGGTCAATAAGTAGCTGTCTTATATATTTTGGTGCTCCTTGGTTTGGTGCATATATATTAAGGATTGTTATGTCTTCTTGATTCAACTTCCCCTTAATCATTATGAAATGACCATTTTTGTCTCTGAGTACTTTTTCTGTCTTGTAGTCAGCATTATTAGATATGAGTATTGCTACGCCTGCTTTTTTTTGGGTGTTGTTTGCTTGGAGTATTGTTTTCAAGCCTTTCACTTTGAATTTGTTTTTATCCTTGTTGCTTAGATGTGTTTCTTGTAGGCAGCATATAGTTGGATTTTCTTTTTTAATCCATTCTGCTACTCTGTGTCTTTTTATTGGTAAGTTTAATCCATTTACATTTAGTGTAATTATTGACACTTGTGGGTTCCCTACTGCCATTTTGTAAATTGCTTTCTGTTAGTTTTGTATCTAGTTTGATTCTTCTCTTTTGTTTTTTTATCATTTGTTTTTGTTTGTTTGTGTTCCATACTTCTTTCCTCTGTTGCTACCTTTTTTAAGTCAAGTGTTTTTGTGGTGGTTTTTTTAAGGGTGGTTACCATTAAGTAATGAAAAGGGTACCTACCATATTCATTGTAGTACCCTATCTTATAAGTATTTCTGCACTTCATCATCCTTTGCTACTGTTAATCTCCATCCTCTCCCCCCTTTTTTTCCTTTGTTGTCACAGTTTAAGTTTGGTTTTATTGTGTTCTTGGTGGAGCTGTTACTTGTGGTGTTGTTTTCTTTTGTTCTTTGAATCTGGTTGGAAAACCCCCTTTAGTATTTCCTGGAGTGGGGGCTTTCTGTTGATAAATTCTCTCATCTTTTCTGTATTTGTGAATGTTTTTATATCCCCTTCATACTTGAAGGATAGCTTTGATGGGTATAGTATTCTTGGCTGAAAGTTCCTCTCTTTCAGGGCTTTAAATATTGGGGTCCACTCTCTTCTAGCTTGTAGAGTTTCTGCTGAGAAATCTGATGATAATCTAATAGGCCTTCCTTTAAATGTTGTACTCTTCTTTTCCCTGGCTGCCTTGAGAATTTTTTCTTTGTCATTGGTTTGTGCCATCTTTATTATGATGTGCCTTGGAGTGGGTTTGTTGGGGTTAAGAAAACTTGGTGTTCTGTTTGCTTCTTGAATTTGAGGCTTTAGTTCCTTCCACAGGCTTGGGAAGTTCTCGTCTATTATTTGTTTGAGTATATTCTCCATTCCATTTTCTTTCTCTTCTCCCTCTGATATACCTATTATTCTTATGTTATTCTTTCTGATGGAGTCAGACAATTCCTGTAGGGCTTTCTCATTTTTTATTATTTTTGAGTCTCTTTCTTCTTCTCTCTGTTGTGCCTCAAGTTGTTTGTCTTCTATTTCACTAATCCTATCTTCAATCTGGGCTGTTCTGTTAGCTAAGCTTGTTACCTCATTTTTCAGCTCGTGAATTGAGTTTTTCATTTCTGTTTGATTTGTTTTTATAGTTTCAATTTCCTTGGTAATATATTCTTTGTGTTCATTGAGTTGTTTTCTGATCTCCCTATATTGCCTTTCTGTGTTTTCTTGTTATATCTTTGAGTATTTTTAAGATTTCTATTTTAAATTCTCTGTCATTTAGCTCCAAGGCTTCCAATATGTTAAGTCTTTTCTCCATAGATTTTTCCACATCTATTTGTGTTACCTCTCTTTCTTTTGTATCCATAATATTCGATTTCCTCTTTCTTATCGGCATCTGAGGGTGGTCTTATTGATAGCACTAATTAGAATTAATAAAGAGTAAAAAGAAAAAAAAAAAAAAGGTAAAACACCCCACAAAAAAAAACAGTAATAATTTATTATTTCCCCCTTTTTTTCTCTCTTCTCTTTCCCTCCTCTCCCCTCCTCAGGGAAATATCGTGCCTATAATGGAGGGCCTGATTTGGGGTGAAGAGTTCAAGGGGCAAAAAAAAGGGAATAGGGACCTACTAAATGCAAAAAAAAAAAAAAAGGAAGAAAATCTTAGACAAGCATAAGATGATTTGCTTGTAAGTGATGGTCAACTAAGAGATATAATGAGAGGGATAAGAGGGAACCAGAAAAAAGGACCAAAAAAGAATAATAAAGAAGAAAAAATAAAAATAATAAGTAAAAATCTGTTGTATTAAGTGGAGCGAAGACTAAATACAATGGAGACCTTGGGTTGGGAGGACCCAAAATGCCATAAAAATAAACAAACAAGAAAAAAAAATAAAAACAAAAGCAAAAAAGAGAAATAAAGCCAAAAAAAAGCCTTGAGTCCCAAATTAACTAATTTGTTCGTGATTGAGGATTATATGGGAGGAAAGTAAAATGAGAAAAGAAAAAACGAATAGAAAGGAAAAAATAAGAAAAAGAGAAAAACGAAGGAAGAAATAAAATAGGAAGAGAAAAAAACAAAATAAAGCAAGACAAAAAAAAAAAAAACAAAAGAGGAGAGAGTGAGAGTTAAGTGTTTTGGAGTATAACCTTAAAGGAGGGTGAGGATAAAGAAGAAAAATAAAATGCAACACTCATGGGTAGTGTAGCTCAAGAAAGGGGAAGCATAAGATGGGCAGAGAATAGAAGGACCGAGGTGGAGGAAATAAAGGCAAAAAGATAGAAGAAACAAACAACAACAACAACAAAAAATTAGTTGATCAAGTTGTAAAGTCTGTGGGTTTTTCTTGATTTTGAGAGGTTAACTTCTTCCTTTTTCTTTTCTCTCCCTCTTCCTGGTCGGTGACTCTGTACCCCAGGCTCTGCCCCTGTGTCACTCTTAGGTAGGGATTTGCAGTTGATGGGATTCTATGGCAATGTCATATAATTGGCTTTAGTCTTGCTGGAAGTAAAGGCTTGTTGGTGTTTGCAGGGTCCAACAATGAGAGAGTTTGGTTTCCTGGATTCTCTCTCCTAGTCCCCCCTTTCTGAATTAGCAGCCTGGTGATCCAGCTATAAGGCTGCAACTGCTTCTGCCTGGGGAGTAAGAGGCTCAAAGAGCTGGGAAATCCCCACTCTATCCCCACTCAGTGCAAGGCTTTGGGAAAGGCTCTGACAGTCAGGGCCTCCAGTGTAATCAGGCGGGGGTGGGAGTCAATTGTTGTCAAGGTGACTGTTCAGCGCCTATCATTTAGTTGGACCTCTCAACCCAGGCTTTCCACACTTTGTAGCCTGTTTTTGCAGGGAAGAAGAGGCACTAGTCTCTGCTTAAGACTAGTGTAGTATAGACCTTATTATCTGCCAAGTCCTTCTTGTTAGCGTTTATCCCTGAATATGGAGGCTCTATCAATCACAAGTTGCCCCCGCCCCTTTAGCGAGAGGCACTAAAAAATATCACGCCTCTTGTCTTGGATCGCTGAACTGAGAGAGATCTTATCAATTAGAACCGAGGGTGCGCAGATTTTATGGGTTAAGCTAATTTCAGTGATTGGGTCGCATCTGTGCTTCCGAAGGTATTTTAGGCTGCCTGCGCGCGCCCCTCCCCCAACGCTTGATTGTTAGCTTGAATGGCTGGGTGAGGTGCCCCGCCCACGGAGAGAATCTCCCAAGCCTCTCCTGCTCGCCCCGCCGCTGGCGGCTGGACCGCACCAGGCGCAGGATAATGGAGCCCCCTGGGTGTGCGGGCCAGCAGGGCGCCCTGGGCGCGTGGAATGCCCAAGGCACGCGCGCGAATGGGGTGCTCCGGGCACCGGTGGCCGGCGACCCCCACTCGCAGTGTGCGGGCCGCTGGGAACGTCAGCGGTGCTCAACCGGACCGGGCGCGCTCGCGGCTGCTCGCGGCGGCTCGTGGCGGCCGCTCGCGGCGGCTCGCGGCTCCCAAGTATATGGGCTGACTCACCACAGGCGCACTTCCTTGCGGTTTGAAAGAACGTCCCTGTGGTAGATTCCTCCACACCCTCGTCTCTCAGATTCAAGTGATAACAGTCCTTTCGCTATCAGTTTGTGTGGAACTCCGGAATGCTCCGAGGATAAATTTTTCTGTTTCTAGTTGATAAATTTGTTGTGATTTAGGGGAGAGCTGTCGGACGCGCTGCTCACGGCGCCATTTCCGTGACGTCACTAAGGACAGCATTTCAAAAGACTTACAAGCTAAGATCTAAAGAAGTTGGTTGAAGGTCTAAATGACAGTGGGATGCCAGGTTAGACAGTAAGCTTGACCAGAGTTTTAGTTCAGGGAAGGCAAAACAGTCTCAGGCTTCCTAGAATGTGCTCCTGGGTGTTCACAGAAAGCTGCTTAGTTGATTTCTGTGTTACTAAGTGAATGACCTCTGTTGTATCTTCATTCTGATCAAGTAAAACATCTCAAAAGGAAAGGGAATAAAAGAGGAAGGAAGGTAAGAAGAAAGAGAGGGAGAAAGGAGAAAAGGGCAGAAAGAAGAAGGGAAAATGTAGAGGTGGATGGAAGGAAATAAAAGTAAAGGGAAAGGAAAATGCAAGGAGCTCTGATGGACTAATCTAACTTTTTCCTTCTACTGCCAAGAATTTTGGGCATTAAGGGGTTTTTAAGAAACCTTAATACTGCCTTTTAGATTACAGAAGAGGAAACAGAGACCCAGAGAGAAGGAGAGACCTTCCCATAAGCACAGGAATGATATTAATGGATGAGCCAAAACTGAATTCTGGTATCCTGACCCGAGACCATTCTCTCTCTTCCACATCAAAATCTGGTCCTAATCCCCCCCCCCCCCAAATGACTTGGGAGTGACAACTACACCTTGTTGTACATCTCTCACCAATGGGAGAGCTGGTGGCATGGAGACAGGGTTAACGTGGGATCTTCTGACAGAACTTAGAAATATGAAACAACAGACTGATAAGTAATTCTCACTATTAAAATTAAGCTTGAGTCACTGGGTCCTTTGCTTAGCTCTTGCTGTTAGAGGTGCTAGGGACTCTTGGGGAGGGTTCTCTGAAAACACCTCAGAATCAAGAGCACCCAAATCAGAGAAAGTTCTGTTTAATGGAGACTCGAGATAAAATGCCTTCCAAGGCTGCGGTTATCCTCAAGTGCAGGGGCTTGGCCGGAGCCCGCTCCAGCTGTGACACCAGTCCTCTCAGAGGGCAGCTCCCCCCAGAGTGTGTGCACTGAGCAGTCCTGTCCTGATGTTTTGTGCCACCATGAGACTCTGGGGCTCAACTGCCCTCTCTAGGAAATGCAACAGGCACTTTCCTACTCCTGAACTTATGATTTGTTATGCATTCACTAAAATGTTCACATGGGTGTAGCACAGTGACATCCCTCTGGAGGCTGCGCAGGAAGGCACATGAGTTGAGCAGCAGGACACAAGGCAGTGAAAGCAGCGGAGAGGAGAGTGTGGGGGTACTGACAAAGGGGCAGACCCTGCACGCTGCAGCCAGACTGCCAAGTGGGAATTTGGGACAAAGCAACTAGAGTTTCCAATCTTTAAGACAAATTTTTATATGAACTCCTCCAATTATTAAATACTGGCAGCCAAATGCACTATGCGACCAATCACAATGTATGTTCGCTGAATCTACCACAAACAGTTTTAGTCTGCAACACTGCCCCACGCCCACTTTCTCCCCTCCATTCTATTCCACACACCAAGCTTGGAGGGAATTGGGTTTAAAACCCACACAAGGCCATGCTGGAAAGAGCAGGGCCTCAGAGTCAACCAGACCTGGCCCCAAAGCTTGACTGGTTCCCAAGTGTGCAACCTTGAATGTGGTATGAAATTTTTCCAACTGTTCTGTAAAAGGAGACTGGTAATAGAATTTATCCCATTGGGTTGTTGGAATGAAAAGAGATGATTTTTGTAATGAACCTAAGCCAGATACCAATAAATGACAGTGAACACACCAGGCATCAAATCCTGACAGGGGAAGGGCATGAGACATCATCTTGCCCAATGTCACCAGTGAGCACCTGTCCTGTGCTGGAATACCTAGGCACACAAGGAACTCCCTCCTCCCAAGAATCTTCATTTCACTTTTGGATAGCTTTACATGTAAGACAGTGTTTCCTTAGGCCAAGCTGAAATCTGCCTTTGATTTCTTTCATTCTTAGATAGTAGTTCTGCCACCTGGGATTGTAAAGATGAGGCTTAGCCTCTTTCTCACCTAAGAAAATTTTGAAGGAGACCACCATGTTTCCTATCTTCCTACTTGATTTTTTTCCCTTTTCAGAGCAAACATTTCAGTTCCTTCAGTTGTTCCTTGCCAATGAAAATAATATATCATCAAATTATTTCAGGGTTGCAAGTCCAGGAGGCAGTGCAGACGATAAAAATGAAGTTGAGAGGGGTTAATTTGCTTGGAATTCCTGTTTCTATTGTCCCTCCTGAAGTGTGAACTGAACAGTAAGATTGATACCCTTCTATTCTCAATACTCTAAGTTTATTCATACAACTCAAGACTAGATTCCCTTTCTTGGTTGATGTGTAGTCAACTAAGAGCCTGAATCATTCTCACAAGGGCTGTCTGACCCTCCCTGTTACAGTGATAGTAAACATTCACATAAGCAGCCGTGGGATTCAGCTGGTTCATACGGCAGAACCGATACCTAATTTTCTGTTGAGTTGGGCAAACCGGTTGTTAAAATGGCACTTGTAATCAGGGTTCTCTCTGAGGGTGCCTGGGCAGCTGCCCAATGTGGAAATCACAAACTTACTTTCCTTACTCTTTTGTAACATTCATCTGCACAGCAGTGTACTCTAAGTGCCCGCAGTCATGTTCATTCCGTCCAGACGTGAAAAACATAGCAAGAGGGGACGCCAATCAGGAAGCAATATGGAAATATCTTAAATAACAGTTCTATGGTTTGTCAGGTATTATTTAATATTTTTTTATTAATATTTTAAAACTCATAACATAATCTAGTTTGTGTGTACCTCTTTTATTGTTCTTATTTAAGTATTAAATGCATGAAATAATAAACTACCTTTAGGTATATTGGTTTTATACTTGCAATGGTCATTAGGGCAGAGAACCAGTTGTTATTTGAATCCCACTGCTGCACACAGGGCATAGTGCAGGCCAACTACTAAAACTGAGTATTACATATATAAGAACTCTTGTCTATGAGAGGTGGTAAAGGCAAGAACTTTGTTGCCTTCTCTACCATGTACTAGTTATAAGACCTATATATACTAATTACATGATTAGTTATATGGGTAAGCTACTTCGCCATTCTGTGAAAAGGAGATGGAAATAATAGTGTTAATTCATAGTGTTGTGAGAATGAAACGGTTAACATATGCAAGTGCTTAGAACAGCGTCCTGCAGGGAGCAAGACCTGAGTGTTAACTATTATTCTTACGGAGAATTTTGTACCAATGTCTAGCATGAATTGGAATAGGGATTTGAACCCAATTTGAACCCCAGATCACGTTGTTTCAACTATAGCTTATTAATTGATTTTTGATGCAGGAAGGAAGGGAGGGGTGTTTCTGTTTTAGCAGTCACTGATGTTGAATAATAGCACAATGAGCATGCCAAGGGGACCGCCTGAGTAACTCAGCAAAAATGCATCAGATGACAGAACAATGAGCATTTTAAGTAGTAGAGGAACCTAAGGATATCCAAACTGCAAGGACCATAAAGACCAAAACAGATCACCTCTCCTCTCCAGGCAGGCAGGCAGGCAGGCACTTCATTATTATTATTATTATTAAAGAAAGTGATAAAATGTCAGAAACTCAAAGCTTTTGAACTGAAGGGGATTTCTCCGGAAAAAGTCTCTTGCTCATTTCTCTTTCTTTCTTTCTTTTTTTTTTTACAGAGACAGAGAGAGTCAGAGAGAGGGATAGACAGGGACAGACAGACAGGAACGAAGAGAGATGAGAAGCATCAATCATCAGTTTTTCGTTGCGACACCTCAGTTGTTCATTGACTGCTTTCTCATATGTGCCTTGACCATGGGCCTTCAGCAGACCAAGTAACCCCTTGCTCGAGCCAGCGACCTTGGGTCCAAGCTGGTGAGCTTTGCTCAAACCAGATGAGCCCACGCTCAAGCTGGCAACCTTGGGGTCTCGAACTTGGGTCCTCTGCATCCCAGTCCGATGCTCTATTCACTGCACCACTGCCTGGTCAGGCTCATTTTTCTTAAATGATTACTTGAAGGAGATTTTCAAAAACCATAAAAACCATAAAGTTTGATGTACTATTTTTCACCCTTCTTGCTTGTATGGGCAAAAGGAGAGGATATAGTCAATTTTATTGCTTTTGGACTCACTGCCATCTGAGATTTTGTAATTCTACTGCAATCATGTCCAAACGGCTCATTCAAAACTATGTTCATTCTGATTATTTTTGAGTGTTTATGTAGCTGTACTCAATGCCCGGTTATATACAATTGTATGTTTGCTAGCAAAACTTAGCAATGTAGCTCCAGAGAGCTGACATGCCAAAAGTTTCTGGTATGGAGCCTAGGGAGTGTCAGAAAATGCTTTCTCTTAAAAAAAAGGAAAAAAAGGCCTGGACAGCCTAACTGGTGGTGGTGCAGTAGATAGAGCATCGACCAGAGACGCTAAGGTCCCAGGTCTGAAACTGTGAGGTCGCTGGCTTGAGCACAGGATCACAGATGTGATCCCATGGTCACTGACTTGAGCTCAAAGGTCGCTGACTTGAAGCCCAAGGTCATTGGCTCAGCTGGAGCCCCTGGTCAAGGCACATATGAGAAAGCAATCAATGAACAACTGAAGTGCTGCAACTACGAGTTGATGTTTCTCCTTTTTGTCCTGTCCTCTCTCTCTCTCTCAAAAAAAAAAAAAAAAAAAGGAGGAGAAGAAGAAGAAGAAAGAGGAAAGAAAGGAAAGAAATGAATGGTGGATGGCCTGGACATTTGGCAGGTACCTTCAAGTGCAAAGGATGAAATTCCTAGGAACATGCTAGGTGAACACAAGATCAGGGATGGGGCTAAGAAAGGAAGATGCAGCCCTCCTGACTGCCAGAAAAGCTGCCAATGCGAGTGGCTTCTGTCCCAATCACATGTAACTGTCTTCAACTGTCAAAGTCCCTAGGTGTCTAGTGACAACAATGTTTCTAGAAGAGAAATGTGAAATGGCAGGGCTTAAAGATATCAAGGATGTCTTCCATCAAACTAGCATGTAAATGGAAAAGAGAATGGATGAGAGTTAAGTTACTCTTGTCTAAACTAGAGCCATGTGGCCCTAATCAGCCACCCCCCAGTGATGGATAGAATGGGTAATCTCTTTTGTGTGTCAGTCCTGGAGGGAGCAGAGCCAGGCTGCACAGCAGTCTGCTATTCCCATTAAGAGTGCTGTCAGTGCGCATTCTAAGTCCAAGAAATGTTTGTTCCTTCTGTACACAGCTTCATCAAAATGAAAAAGAAATTCCAGCAAAACCTGACACTGTACTGGATTTTTGATGAAGCTGTATGCAGAGACAGGCCAGAACATTCCTTGGAATTCTTTACAGAAGATCGTTTGGAGCAAAAATTTGTGTATGCAAGTCAGCTTTGGCCTGCTGCCCTTTTAGGAAACTTACCTGGCTTTTAGATGTCTCAGTCCAGAGGCTGAGTCCAAACTCCCAAATTTTGTGCACCCCAATGTGTTTGTCCGTCTACTGAGCAAATATATCAAGCAATGGTGTGAGAAGAATAACAAACATGATCATCAACCTGGCCTGTCAGTGTTCACTGTTTCCAGGTGACGCAAGGTGACTAGTAAATTTTCTCAACAGCTACAGGCTCAAATGGCGACCAGGGTATAAAATGTTAGCCCCTGGGACCAAAACTTTGGAGACCAATTCTTACTGAAAGATTCATGACAGAATAAACACAAGTTTCAGAAAACAAGCGGAAGGAGCCAGGCGTTAGGGACAGGGGCAGCCTGAGTCTGGGAGGTGCGGGAGCTCTGTGGATGAGCAGGGGAAGGTTAAATGAGCACCTGTTGAAAACTGACCTTTAGATCTGGAGAAAGGGGAGGTGGAGGAGGATGAAGGGGGATAAAAGGTGACCAGAGAAGACTCTACTGGGGGGGGTGAGTACCCCTGAAACCTATATAATTTTATTAACCAATGTTACCCTAATAAATTCCATAAAAAAAGAGTAAGTTTTAAAAATATAATAAAGAAAATCTGGATGAGATTCTGGACATTAACCAAACAATAGTAGTGAATATTATAAATCTGTTAAGAAATCCAGGCCTAAAGAAGTTGGCCAACCAGTGTGACTAAGAGGTTTTGTTTTTTAAGTCAGTCTCTTGATTTCTTTCTTCCTAAAGCACGTGAACGGTTTTAGCCTGTTTTCCTTCAGAGAATTTTGATGACTAGAACCAATATTTTCTTTTTAAAATTTCTCTCCCAAAAATATGAGCATGATTCCCCTGAAGCTTTTTTAGAGGCTTTGCAAGTGTGTCCAGCCGGGGAGACATGGTGTCCATCCCAGCTCTACCCTGCCCAGTAACAAACAGTGTGTGTGACAGTCGGAAGCAGCAAGATGTCCTTGCAGTTCAGGCTGGAGGGTTGTCATTCCTGTGTACTCCCACCTCACAAGTTTGTGACCACCCAGGTAAGAAAGGGACAGTCAGTGGCTCTGGGAGTAAAGCCGCAGTTGCCACCCTTCCCCCATGTCTCTGCTTGTTCTAATGGCAGTGCTGGTGGGACCTGCCACACCAATGTGGCACATCAGGCAACAAACACCGGCCGCCCGACCAGCACTCAGGTAAGCAGGGGCGACCAGGCATGCCACGTGTGCTTTGCAGTGCACCTGACCTGGGCGGGACTTCTGCTGGAAGGCAGTGTTGCGACAGAATGTCTGGGCGCATGGAACCCTGGTGGGGCCTCACTCAGGACTATTGGAGGAGTTCTCCACACTCCCCAGAAAGACCTGCTTTTAAACAAAAGCTATCCTTTAAAAATGTTAAAACTGTGCATTTATAAATCTATTAGAAGCCATGCATGGTCCTAGAAATTGACCAGGGGGCTCTAAAATGATAAGATCACCTATCTTTGCTCTTAGTGCCTCTCACAGAACCACAATAGGGCCGTGCATGTAGCAAGTGTGTAACCTGCACACTCCCTCTGCTGACGCACTGCCTGGGTAAGCCCAGCTGTGGGAAACCCTGGTTCCAGAACGTGGTGAATACACTGCACAGAAGCACACAGCAGTGGTGCAGCCACCATGCCTGGAGGAGAGTGGTCATTCCCAACACTGGGCTCTCTCCAGACCTCTTATTCCAGCAGTCCTTGTAAAACTGCCATGCTGCTGACCACTGGTGCTGTTTTCCCAAACGAAAAGTATGGAGAGGACTTATCCTGTCTAAGCCTGTCGAAGCTTTAATGTTTACTTGCTTAAACTTTAAAAAATACATTTTACATCACACTGGTTAAATATACACATACTCTCTCTCTTATATGTATTTTAAATATATGTGAGTATAATATATATGTGAAAGTATGTGTATAAAATGGAAACAAAAGTTTTATAAAATGAATGGTCATTGAACAATACTTACCTTTACCTTTTGCAATATACTTGGAACTTTTCCATTCTATTCTATTCTGCTTCTTTTTTTTTTTTTAATGTTAATCACAACCCACTGATTGGACTCCACAGTTCATTTAATGGATTGGGATGAAAATATTTTTCATTTTTCAAAGCCCTGCTCAACTCAGTAAACAGCGTGGTGCCATTGCCCATGCTGCGTGAGCTGCAGTGCAGCAGTGGAGCCGTGTGCACACAGGTGGTGCCCTGTGCACACAGGTGGTGCTGAAACAAGCTCCGTGCCCACAGGGGCAACATGGATCTCTTTGGGAGTAAGGATTTGCTTGTCTAAGGTCTATCGTTCAGAAAAAAACACTCTGAAACAAGAATCTACTCTTTTGAGAAAATAATTGAATCTGAAATTTTAGAAAACTTAATACCTACATAATAATCTATCTCCTCAAAGATTAAGACAAGAACTAGTTCATAGTTTGAAGTCAATGACTGAAACTCCAGTGTGGTAGAAATAGCCCTACCCAGGGGCCTGCCCTTGCTCCCTCTAGCTTGTCACTTTATTAGCTCTGTCTACCATGTGCTGCACACTGAAGCTGTTTCCTCATTATACAAAATGGAAGAAATGATACCACCTTGGTTTATCTCAGAGACATTATGGAAAAGACCTTCAGGACAATCTGAAGTACTGTACAAACTCTTCTCAGGATGTCTGCATTGTTGGTATTTTATATTTCTTTAAGGATTTTGCACTTCTTCTCTCTAAATATTACTTTATTTTTTCATTCTCTAAGGAAAAATAGTACCATAAAAATTATAACTAAAAAATGATTTATTTTGACCATTTGCCCCTTTCCCTATATAATGGCATGTGCTTGCTTGTCTATCATTATAATACTTGCTAAAGGAACATGAGATCATGCAATATCACCAACTGGAACCAATTTTGTAGCATTGAAGAGACAATTACATTTACAATTACAATTACAGCAATGTTACATTTATGAATTTAATAGAACAATATTTTACAATTCTAATGTATAAGAGAATGCAGTTGTGTTGAAGGACAAAAAGATCTTGTATTCTATTCTGAGCTTCTCAGTAATTAAGAGGTAGAACTAAAATTCTGTCATTCATTTATTCATCCAACTATGTGCCAGGCATGACTTTGTTTTGTGAACAAAATAATCTCTCCCTTCAAGCAGCATACAATTTACTGACTGACCCATGAAAATTCTAGTTGGAATGGACACTAGAAACGCATTAAAAATGCATTCTAAAAATTTCAACAACTAGAGACAATGTCTTCCCTGGCCCCTTTCTTTCCCACTACCTAGGAAAGCTGCCTTTCCAATGGATCAGGGTTGGTTTATGACCCTCTGAGAAGCTAAAAAAAAAAAACAGAAGGTAGAAAATCCTTACCATTAATAAATATGTAGATTGCAGATTCTGTTTGCTTGTTCTTTGAAGAAGGAATAGATAGATATTTGCAGCTATAAAAGCCCGTGTGGTTTGCCTGAGCCGTGGTCAAGGTCAAAGTGCTACAGAACTGTTTGCGATTCCTTCCACAGGCAGATTTAGTTATGCTCAGCCTTTTGCTTTCCTTACTCACCTTTTCAGGCAAAGACCATGAGTGGTCTGCTTTCCCCCTGCAATCACAGATAAAACAAAACACAATTAGGGCTGGGGCCAGCACCGAGGCACTCATCTCATCAGGAAGCACTATTCTGAGGTCCTTTCTTAAGTGTAGCCATCTTCTTTACAGAAAAGCAACACATTAGAAAAGCTTTCAAACAATTCAAAATAAAGATGCAAAAATGTTCAGGGCATCCTTTCATCTGTTTTCCCTTGAGTGAGTAAATCTCTTCAGGAGGCGAATTCTCTCCATGTGAAGCAGGACACATGTGGTTTGCACTTTGCGAATTGCAAGAGACCACTGAAGTCTCTATCTTCCTACTCTGAGAGGTGACCTTCTACTGAGCCTTAGGAAGGGCAGCCAGATTATCCCCAAACCAATAGTCACTCACCTGCATTTGATATGCAGCGTCTCGCCTGCTTGCATGACATGCTGGGTGCCTTTTAAATTCAGTTCAGGAGCTTTTAATTTTGAACCTGAACTAGATCCTGCAAAATAAGATTCTGAAATGTATTATTTGCAGATTTGCCCTCTCATATTTTTTTGAGTTATATCTTTCCATAAAGTTGACTTTTCATCTTTAACTTACTTTAATATGCACAAAGGCTAATACAAATTTCTCTTAATTTAATAATTTTTTTCTAGTCCAAGTCTTACTCATGAATACTATATATCCTTTTATACCAAATGAACTAAATAATATAGAAAATCCCACTCATTTATAACATTAATAGATTTATACATGGTTCAAAATGCAACTATATTAAGACTACATGGTATGGATAAAAAAGGGGCCACATATGAAAACTGACCAGTTCAGAGGAGACTTGCGTGGCAGCCTTGCAGACTCAGGACTGGAAATAACCACAAAGGATGGTCTGGGCATCAAAAATTCTTAAATAAAAGTGGGTCGTGGAGGACCATGTTCTAGGTCTGTAGCTTCCTTGACAAACCTTCACTTAACCTTAAAGTGAAACTGTCTACTGTCTTTTTGCAACCTAACATGCCTTAGAAATGTCAGAGTAATCTCTTTCCCAGACCCCTTAAGGAATCACCTCTGGCACCAGAGCACCAGACCACAGAACCCTCATTGTTACCATGTTCCCCACACACCATCTCTGTGTGCTGTGGGTGTTCACTATCAACCATCCCATACCCACCAGTGTAATAGAAGTAGCTGTCTCTCTGTTTGACTTTTTTTATCCAATCCCAAAGATTCCCTGGCTTGGCTTTCTCCCACCCTTACTCTACTATCAATGGATTTCATGTAACCCCCCTTATGTCTCCTCCTTTGAGTCTAATGTGTAAAATAAGGTGCAAAACTGCCATTTTCCAGAGCATTTTCTCAATCCATTGAGTCTTTGTTTTCTAGCAGTTGCTGTCAGTTTGGCTCAAATAAACTCACAAAATTCTTCTATGTGTCTGGATATTTCTTATGGTGACATTTATTTGGCGTAGTCGGTAAGATTCCAAAGAAGTGCACCCAGTACAACCATGAGGACCTGGACCCAGACCCAGATGCAGTGCTAGATACCAGTAGGGGACCACTGTGCCCCACTGGCTCCCTGCTTTGTACCTGGTAAACTTGGGTGAGTTTTTCTTGGGATTCTAGACCCCCTATTTTAAGGTAGGTAACCCTGACTTTATTTGAGCTGTTCTTAAAACAGATAGATAGATACATACATACATACATACATACATACACACACACACAGAGGATACAGCTCAAAATGAGCAGGGCCCCATACAGAATGCCAACACAACCATAATTAAATAATTGACTCACACGTGGACACACACAAAGGCTGGTTACTTAGCACTGAGTCCTTGTAGTTGTATTAAAAATCCAGGAAAGAAGCCAAGACATGTCAGAAGATTAAAGAAACTTGGAAGGTGACAGTGTCTTGGAGTCCACTCATAAGCAGCACACTTCAGCACACTCACAGTATCTCTAGAAAGCTGTTCAGACTCTGCAGCTTGCTAAATGAAACTAAATTTAATACAGGAAATCATGCCTCCAAGGCTGACAAGATCCCACACCCAGCCCCCATCAATACTCCTGAAGATACACAATTCATAGGGCAACTTTACTTCTAACTACTTACAGAAAAAGGAAGACTTAACTAGAAGTTATGTCAATTTAAGATGGCCAAAATGGAGCTTTTTGATACCTAAATTAATTTTTTTGTACGCACACTAGGAAAAAAAGCCAGCTCTAAAATCAAGCTGAAGGAAGGCTTACCTATCTTGGCAAATAAAAGTCTCTTAAATGAAGCACAGAGAGACTTTCTTCTCTCCAGGAAGTTAAAAGAAAATTTTAGAGACTCTATGAACTAAAGAAGGTTTCTGAAGCTGCTCAATGCTAACACCACCCGCTTTTCATCTTCTCCAACTGCCCAGCTGTACTGTTCACTTGGTTGTCTGTCTGGATTTAACTCTCCTTTCCTCCCCCCCTCCCCAGCTCTCTACTCACCTACGGGAAGACTCCAAAATAGAAAACCAGACTGGGATAGACTAGAAACAAACAAACAAACAAACAAACAAACAGAAATTCTGCAGTTTCTTTAGAGAAACGCCAGTCTCGGGACAAGAAGAATCAGCCATAATCTCCTTTCCTTGTACTAGGACATAATTAAGGAATCTATCTTAACATTTCCCCAACCCTTTCCAGGACCCTGAAGGATCTGCAAAGAAATCTGATTTAACTGTTGGAACATATGATCCTGACTATCCTGAATTATTCCATTTGATACAGCCACTGGCTTCTGAGAGCAAACCAACAGAATTATAAAATATGGTTTTCTGGGACTCCTATAAAGGAGTCTGCTTCTATTGTAAAAAGTCCTGTCACTTTAGAAGGGTTGTAGAAAACTGAAATGGGATTTAGAAAAAGAAATAAACAGTAATAAGCATAGGGCTGCTCCAAAGACTACAAAAGGCATTTCCCCTTCTTCTTACTAATAATGTAGGAAAAATTAAAATTACCATAAAAGGGGAAACCACTAAGGCCCTTATAGACACTGGATCTACTTGATCTGTTCTTAACTCTACCCAATTCAGTTGCCCTTTCCCTCTAAGTTTTTGTACATATTGTAGGGACATATAATTAACAAATGTCTGTTTTTAAATCAGAAACGCTTCCATTCCAGCTAGGGAATGTTATGAGATAAAATGTATTCTTACTAGTCAAATCCACCTCAGTTTCACCTGATAGGGTGAGACTTCTTTCTTTCTCTCTCTCTCTCTCTCTCTCTCTCTCTTTCTTTCTTTTTTAAGTGAGAGGAGGGGAGACAGAGATACAGACTCTCACATGACCAGGATTCACCCAGCAACCCCCATCTGGGGCTGATGCTCAAATCAGCTGAGCTATCCTCAGTGCCTGAGGCCAACACTTGAACCAATCGAGGTTGGCTGTGAGAGAGGAAGAGAGAGAGAAGGAGAGGGAGGGAAGAGAAGCAGATGGTCATTTTTCTTGACTGGGAATCAAACCCAGGATGTCCATACTCCAGGCTGATGCTCTATCCACTGAGTCAATTGGCCAGGGTCTAGACTTTATTGAAATCAATGTTACCCACATTTCTTTTTCCCAGAAGGGCAAAATATATTTAGAGCTAAGTTACTCAGATACTGAACCAATTGGAAAAATAGTGATTTTCAAGGGACTTCCACAAGAAAAAGTAATCTTGAGACTCACTGAATGTTTTTTACTGGATATTCCAACGTTTTTTCCAATATAGATATTGGCAAGACTAAGTCTGCCACTCCTCTTGATAATACTGTTGACACTACTTTGCCTCTACCTGATATTCCTTTAAGACCTGATGTACTAGCTGGATTTAAGCCCATTATATAAGATGACTTAAGAAGGGGACTTAATTTCATCTATGAGCCCATGTAGTTCCTTATCCTTCCAGTAAAGAAACCCAATGGGAAAGGATGGCAATTTGTACAGGATCTCATAGCTATAAAGACATCTTGGTTCCAAAGACACATACTCTATTACCAGCTAACTTGTGGACTGTCAATACTTTTCAGTGATAGAGTTATGTAGTGCCTTTTCAGCACTCCTTTAAAAAGAGAGACAAGAAATAGTTTTTTGCATTCACCTGGGAAAATCATGAGTTTACTTGAACAGTAATGTTACAGGAATATATTATGAAGTCTCACTTATTTCTCTCAGGTACTAAAGGTTGATTTAAATGATACTGAGTTTCCCAGAGATTCCACGCTAATCCAATATGTGGATCATTTACTTTTATTCTCTAGGACATATTAGACTTCAAGGAGAACACAACTTACATATTACAACAGATAGCCATAAAGGAAAAAAGGTTTCAAAAAACAAGCTTCAATTCTGTTTTAAAGTAAAATACTTTAGTAATCTAACATCTCAACTCATTAACCTTGAAAAACTTAGAGGAAGTTTATTCTTTCCTCTTCCAAAAACAAGCATTACCACCAAAAAAAAAACCCACAAACAAACAAACAAAAAAAACCAAACAAAAAAACCCCACATACACACACACAAAACAACAACAAAAAAAGCAGCTTGGAGAAGTGGTTTTCAACCTTTTTACACTTGGGGACTGGTGACCTAGCCAGCTGGAAACAGAAACATGCAAGGAATAAGGTTAATCTCACCATGCATAATAGTCAACACAGTACAAGCTGTTGCTCAATTTTCAAACTCTACACATACAATGAATTGAATGCTACATAAGTTTGTCTGAATGCTTTTTGCCTGTTACGCATGATTTGTAAATGCTCTGCATGGGGTAAAAGTTGCTTAAATGAGACTACGAGTTTCAAAGGTATCTAAGATAACTTCAATAGTATTTTCATTGGTGATACAGGCTGATAAGTGGTTATCAACCTAAGCATAAGCAAATTCAATTAAGATCATTGGGTCTATAAGCTTCATACAACATCAGGGTGGTTAACTTTTTTTGCATAAAATTTCTGGTGGGCCAGCACCAATCCAATGGACTGGTGACTGAAAAACACTGGCTTAGAAGGGTTTCTGAGTCTGATTAAATATCATCTCAGTTGAGTTCTAAATTTTCCACTAATGATCCAGCTTCTATGTGGCTTGTTAAAATCATATTGACCAAATCCAATTCAATGGGAACCCATCTCACGGTCATATTTTGAAAACTGAAGAGGTGTGTGGTGTGCCCTCAAACTGTAAGTAGATATTACACTAGATGCAAAACACAGAGAAGTGAGACAGACAGCAAAACTTGGATCATGATAGTTTGTAGGTTAGAAATGATCCAAAATGTTTTTCTTTTTTTTAGAGAGAGAGAGAGAGAGAGAGAGGTGGAGGGACAGACAGACAGGAAGAGAGAGAGATGAAAAGCACCAACTCGCCTGACCAGGCGGTGGCGCAGTGGATAGAGCGTTGGACTGGGATGTGGAAGGACCCAGGTTCGAGACTCCGAGGTTGCCAGCTTGAGCGCGGGCTCATCTGGCTTGAGCAAAAAAGCTCACCAGCTTGGACCCAGGGTCGCTGGCTCCAGCAAGGGGTTACTCAGTCTGCTGAAGGCCCGCAGTCAAGGCACATATGAGAAAGCGATCAATGAACAACTAAGAAGTCGCAACGCACAACGAAAAACTAATGATTAATGCTTCTCATCTGTCTCCATTCCTGTCTGTCTGTCCCTATCTATCCCTCTGACTCTCTCTCTCTGTCTCTGTGAAAAAATAAAAAAAATAAAAAAAAAACTGTTAAAAAAAAAAGAAAGAAAAGCACCAACTCATAGTTGCGGCACTTCAGTCGTTCATTGATTGCTTCTCATATGTGCCTTGACCGGGGGGCCGCTTCCAAGCCAGTGATCCCTCACACCAGTGACCCTTTGCTCAAGCCAATGACCTTGGGTTCAAGCCAGCGACCATGGGGTTATGTCTATGCTCCCATGCTCAAGCCAGATGAGCCTGTGCTCAAGCCAGTGATTTCAGCATTTCAAACCTGGGTCTTCAGCATCCCAGGGTGATGCTCTGTCCACTGCACTATCACTTGGTCAGGCTAAAGTGTTTTTCTTAATGAAGGCCCATAAGACCTAACTACCTCTCATTGACCTACCCTTCCTTTTTGAGAAAAATTTGTTCTTGACTTCCATTAAATGTTAGTCTTGACCTATCTATTCCCAATAGCCCACTAAGACTTCCTAGGAATGAACTTTCATAGCACCATCGGACCTCATTATCCAACCAAAAAAGTTGGTCATTATTGCACTTCTCAGATTGATTTATGACCCAAAAGGAGAATGTAGATAAAAAAGAGCCACATACTAAACCTGACAAGTTCAGGGAAGGCCTGCATTGTGGCCTTGCAGACTTAGAGACAACATAACCACATAGGATGGTCTGGACATCAAAATTCCTAATTAAAACTGGGTCATGGCAGGCCACATACTAGATCTGTAGATCCCTTGACAAAGGTCAATCTTAACCTTAAGTAAACCTGTTACTGTCTTTTTGCATCTAACCTAACAAGCCTTAGAAATGTCAGAGTAATCTCTTTCCCAGACCCCTTAAGGAACCACCTCTGGCACCAGACCACAGAACCTTCATTGTTACCATGTTCCCCACACCATCTCTGTGTGCTGTGGGTGTTCACTATCAACCATCCCATACCCACCAGTGTAATAGAAGTAGCTGTCTCTCTGTTTGACTTCTTATCCAATCCCAAAGATTCCCTGGCTTGGCTTTCTCCCACCCTTTAGTCTATCACTAATGAATTTCAGGTAACCCATTAACACCTCCTCTATTGATTGTAATGTATAAAAAATATGCTGCAAAACTGCCATTTGCAAGAGGATTTTCTCAATCTGTTGCTTCCTGGCTCAAATAAACTTAAAATTTCTCTGTATGTTTGAATATTTCTTATGGTGATAGTAATAAC
The DNA here is from genome assembly GCF_036850765.1 of Saccopteryx bilineata. Lineage (NCBI taxonomy): Eukaryota > Metazoa > Chordata > Mammalia > Chiroptera > Emballonuridae > Saccopteryx > Saccopteryx bilineata. Next base: position 189,243,139 of record NC_089491.1, on the reverse strand, counting down.
TAATTAAATACTCTCAAGATAAAATATCAATGTCATCCAAAATATAGGTCTAATACCAATATGGGTCAACTGTATATAGGACCTGTTTGATCTTTTTTTCCCCTGAATACAAAGCATACCAATATTCTTGGGTTCTAGACATAGCTCAGTCATTAGTTAAATCATAATATTTTGGGCAAGTTCATTTTTTTTCTGAACTGGTTTCCTCATTTAGAAAACTAATTCCAGAACCAAAATCAGTTTTAGAAACCATTTGGTTTGCTTTACATAATCTCCAAGTTCCCTCGATCATAGAAGAGAAAAAAGGAAACTGCTCATTCCTACGTGATGTTTAACAAACATATTTCATGAGGATTGTTGTAAGACAATGAAATAAGCTCTGCAAAAGTGCTTTAAAATCTATATCTCTGTATCATGTAATAACAACATCCATCCAATGGACTGGCTGTGTGAGCCTGGAAAAATCACTCCTCTCTCCACGACTCAGTTCTCCTATCTGGAAAACGACAGGACTGGATAACCCCAGATCCCGGCCTTTCCACTGCCCACAGTCCAGACTTCCTGGCTTTTTGAGCTGTTGGTCCCATAGAACTGACTGTCTCCTGAGGCTCTCACTGACTAGGCAGGGTGGATCTCAGGGACTGTCTTTTTACCTTCTCCTCTGCTCCCCCACCCCCTCCTCTCACACTCTTCCTTCTCTTCCTGCTGAGGCAGCTGCAAGGTTGAGTAAAAGCCTGGGATTAGCAGGGATAAGGATTGGGGGATAGAGGAAAGATATTCTGAAAAGTGAAGTATTTAGAGCCAATATTAGAGATTTTTTTTTTACTTAAAAAATAGGCTTATGCAATGGATTTCAAGCTGGAAGACTGAGCTGGACAGTCCTCCAGGCTTTAGTGTTGGATCACAGATCTGAGAGAAGAGAAATATGTGTCATATTCCAGAGTGAGGGCTAGCAGTGCTCTCTAGTGTTTCTCCTGGGTCCTGGGAGCTCACAACATCAATACATACATACATACATACGTACATACATACACACATACACACATACACACATACATAGGAGACTCAGTTAAAGATCTGCCTGCATTGGAAGCTTACTTTCTCCATTTACTTGCCATATGGCTTTTGGCATTACTTAATGTGCTGCTCCTTAGTGTCCTCCAATATAAAACCTGAAACTCCACTCTCTCTCCCACAGCTATTGTGTGTGGGTTCAGTGTTGTGTCACCTTGGTGGTGGCGGTGCTGCCTGGCATGTGGCAGACATCCTCTGTCACTGACATCTAGAGGAATTGCTCCGCTACCCACTTCTGTGAGGGAATATTTTGCTGGATATGTAATTGCAAAGATATTAAATAAACATTTTTTTGCCTTTCTGGTGTCGTTAGTGATATAAATTAATATTTTAAAAGTACCTTTTAGGCCCTGGCTGGTTGGCTCAGTGGATAGAGCATCAGCCCAGTGTGCGGACATCCTGAGTTCGATCCTGGTCAGGGCACACATGAGAAGTGACCATCTGTTTCCCTCCCTCTCCCTTTCCCTCTCTCTTCCCTTCTTGCAGCCAGTGCTTGGTTGGTCCAAGCAGAGCATTGGCCCCAGATGGAGGCTGCAGGTGGATCTTGGTCGGTGAGAATATAAGAGTCTGTCTCTCTATCTCCCTTTCTTTCACTTAAAAAAAAAATAAATAAAATAAAAGTAACTTTTAAATATAATAGGTCCTAGTATCAAATGACTACTAGAAAAAATTGGCTTAATATTAACTAATTTAAATTAAAGTCACTGTTTTCATATGGATACAATTGATCTACCACATAATCTCATAGAACAAGTCAACCCATTCAGGCATCTAGGAGAGGCTTCTGCACCTCATTTATATTTACCTAGCTCAGAATCAGTGATCTGTGGGAACACCCAGTTTTTCTACAACCACAGCCAGCCAGCAGTCAGTAACACCTAACCTGAGAAAGGCCCAGGCCAGAACGTTTTCTACTCTTCTTTGTGGCATGGAACTGAGGACTTCGCTGAAAAATTGATCTTGTGCTGGAAAAGACCCTGCACTGCTTTCTGGGGGAAGCCCTGGCATTGCTTGCAGGTAAGTCCTGCAGTTTGTGTGGAGATGAGGAGCCTTCTCATCTAGGAGAGCTGTGGGGAAGAGGCCTCTCTTTCATGGCAAGGGTGATGCCCACTCCTGCTGCTCTGGTTTCCAAATTGTATGAATCTTTCCTTAACAGCAACCTAGAACACTAGTAATCCTGACCCTAATCAAAGAGAACCCTTGACCTCAAAGGACCACCCAAATGCCAGCAGAGAGAAGAGCCCTTGAAGAACACACTACCTGCACATCCCTCTCATCACTCTGTCCCGTCCTCCCAGTGAAAGAAGACAGTCCAGTTGAGTGGTCACAATGAGGCAAAACCAGGGCTACTGGAAAGTTTAGGGGGGAAAGGCTAGGAAAAAGGTGTTGCTATGTCATTTATCTCCACTGATATCAGTTAATTTCACACTTGGAATGAGGAAGCCAGATAAAAGCAGTTGATTAAAACAAAAGCAAGAAGTATAAGGAAACTGTATTTCCAAGAAACGGGTGCCTAAGGACATCACCATTCCTCGGTTAGTAGGAAACTAGAGTCTCATGAAGATTAATGGAGGTGCCAAGATTCAGTTTAACAGAACATTTAATAAGGGAAAAGAAAAGTGAAATATTTATTCCTCAAATGCATTGACATGACATTAGGCCTTAAAATATTTCTTTGAGGTAGTTTAATATCCATATAGCTGCTTAAATAATAAAGATGTAGCTGACATTATTTTGAGTACCTACCGCACATCAGACATGTCCTTGTCTCAGCACTGATCTATATAAAGATGTACATGTGCACATGTCCACATGTGGGTCTGTCTCCACACCATGTGCAACTCAGTTTGCTCTTCTCAGAAAGCAGCTTCTCAGAAAGAGTCACACTGCCCGTTCAGAAACAAACCCACAGGCTACCTCATTTCCAAGGGTGGAGTGTTACAATTTAATAATGACTTCTCCATTGTGAAACTCGGGGTGGGGATCAAAACTGTTCTGTTTGCCACGGTAGCTTAGGTGTCTGGTTTAAAAGAGTTCTTGTCCTCTTAGTGAACTAAGTAGTCTGTGAATTTTGTTTTCATCCAAGTCAACTACAATATACTCTTGAGGGGCAAAGAGATCTCCTATCAGGAAAATTATTATTTAAATAAAACAAAAGACTCAGTGCAGACCATGTAAATGAGTTTTATCATGTTTCTTTATTAGAAACAAACTATTAAGCAGTGTGGGCTGACAACATTAAAAAACCAGTATGGCCTGACCAGGCGGTGGTGCAGTGGATAGATCGTCAGACTGGGATGCGGAAGGACCCAGGTTCGAGACCCCAGGTCACCCGCTTGAGCGCGGGCTCATCTGGTTTGAGCAAAGCTCATCAGCTTGGACCCAAGGTCGCTGGCTCGAGCAAGGGGTTACTCGGTCTGCTGTAGCCCCATGGTCAAGGCACATATGAGAAAGCAATCAATGAACAACTAAGGTGTCTCAACAAAAACTGATGATTGATGCTTCTCATCTCTCTTCGTTCTTGTCTGTCTGTCCCTATCTATCCCTCTCTCTGACTCTCTCTCTGTCCCTGTAAAAAAACAACAACAAAAAACATAAAAAACCAGTATGTGTCTGTGGACTTAGGTAAACACTGACTTTGTGCTGTCCTTGTCTGAATATTATTTCCATTGTTAGTCTGTTTTGTATTACTTGGTAGGAAAGAAAGAGAATAGAACTTTATGATTCTGACAAAAATCCCTTCTTGCTCCATATGTCAAACCTGCGGTAGGAAAGCCATACACAGACCATCCTGAGAGGCTACTCTCCATTCCACCTTCATCCCATGAGGGCACATGGAATGCTTTCTTGGAATTCAATAAGAAGAGGAGTAAAATTCCAAGGGAAAGTATGATTTTATTTTGCAACCAAACCCAAAGCCCAAATGATTGAGACTTTTCAAAGCTACTGTTCTAGGTCCTAAAAGAGTGAACTCCCACTATAGGCCACAAGGAGCCCTAGCTGGATAGCTTGGTTGGTTAGAGCATTGTCCTGAAGCACAGAGGTTGCTGGTTTGATCCCTGGTCAGGGCACATACTGGAACAGATTGATGTCCCTGTCTCTCTCTCCCTCCCTCTCTCTCTATCTCCCTCCCTCTCCCTCTCTCTCTCTCCCTTCCTCCCTCTCTAAAAATTAATAAAAGAAATATTAAAATACAGGTCACAAAGAAACACACACAGCTCATTTTAAGGCTGAGAGAAGGCTCATATGTAGAATCTGACTGAAAGTCTCTGAGGAAAGCTGTCACCTAATTGCTCCGAGTAGAAACGTGTTTTTCTAGTTGAATGCCACTTCAAGACAAGAACCTTAGCTCCACTTTCGCCCATATGTCACCCCTTTGCCTCTATCATATTGAAAGGGGCCTTGTTCAAATACAAATCACAAAATATCTGTTTCCATTTTTTATTTAGTCATTAATCTCTCCAGCTCCGCTACTAACTAGCTCTGTTGTAACCACGGACACATCACTGTAAGCCTCATATTCTTCATCTGTCAACAGAGGGGCTGAACTTAGATTTTTACAATCTGTTTTGGCCTAAAAATTCTATGATTCTGAAATCACAGCAATTGATGCCAAATATACAAGTTAGAATTCACATTCTAAAGATACTTAGAATTAGCAAAAAGACAAATAACCCAAGTTTAAAAATGAACAAAGGGTCTGAAAAGACATATCCCACTCAAAGCTGTAAATGGCCAATAAGCACATGAAAGATATTGGGTGTCACTGGTCATCAGGGAAAAGCAAATCACTTCACACTCACTAGAGTGGCTTAAAAAGACAAACCATAGCCTGACCAGGCAGTGGCGCAGTGGATGGAGCATTGACCTGAGATGCTGAGGACCCAGGTTGAAAGCCCCAAGGTTGCCGGCTTGAGCAAGGGGTCACTGGCTCAGCTGGAGCCCCCCAGCCCTGTCAAGGCACTTATGAGATGCAATAAATGAACAATTATAGTGCTCCAACTATGAGTTGATGCTTCTCATCTTTCTCTGTCTCTCCCTTTGTCTCTCTCTCATTAAAAAAAAAAAGTTTAATGTTAATTTTAAATCACTTCTAATTGTGTATTTTGAATTTTAACTGAATTTATATAACAAATTTTTATTTAAATTGGAATTTTAAAAACTGAGTTACATTAAAAATTGTTGTGAGAGCTCTCTGAAGAAACTAGGTGGTGTTCCCTTTTATATTAAAATTAGTTATTTCTAATTTATTTGTTTTTAACACAAAGCTTTGTGTATTAGATTTATTTCAAATGAGATGCATCTGTCTTTGATTTCACAGACCATAATAGTTTCTAATAGTGCACAATCCTATGTGTTAGATGACCTCTTTATCTAAATATAAATCCCCAAGTATCAAGTTCCTAAAATGTGATTTTAAGATCATGAGCCTCTACCAAGGTTGTATGAGGTTAATTAAGCATAATACATAATAAAAGATATTCTTTCCTCAAGATGTAGTTTATTAAAAGCTTAAGTCTCAGGCTAAATCTTGTAGGATCTTTCTGGTTGGTGATAATGGATGAAGAAAGGTTAAGAGTGTAATTACAAGTGAACCAAACTTCCAGAAACTGCCAAAATTTTTGTTTGAGATGCTAATTCCTGCAAGGCTTTAGCACTTAATAAAAGGTTACATCTTGGTCTTAACCTTTATGCCACGCCTCTCTTAAAGTATTTATCAGATAATATGAAGTGTACATTATAACTGAATGCACTGATGAGCAAGGGCCGCAAGGAAAGGAGGATATTACATGCGCACTTCCCCTTCACTTCTGGGATGATGGAGAAAGACCCCTGGGCTCATGTTCCATCTACCAACAGACTAAATCAAAGATGGGAAAGCCCTGGGAATCTGCATGGCAGCATCATAACTTGAGTGCCACAATTAACCAGGGCATCAGTTTTACAAATGCTATTTTCCCCCCTAAACAACTGGCTTTAAATCAAGGAAGCACCTAAAAAAATGAAAGAATGTTTACTTAGATGCATGCACACATAATTACCTAACTACCAGTACACACACTTTTCTCTTTGCAAAAACAAGTCTGTTATGGGTGTTGTGCGGAGGCGGGCATAGAAATAAAAAGGTTTGTAGTGTGTGTGTCTTCATTATTTTGGGCATGGAAAAGCTCCCGGGCTGGTATTTAGAAACTGTACTGGACAACAGCACAAAGCTCTGATTCACTGCTAGCTAATCCCTTATGTTGATAAGATTATTGTGACTTTTAGATGAACAAACGTATCTTAGGGTAGGGAATTGTGTTATTGATCCTCAGGGTCACCCAAGTACTCTGAATGTTGAGGTGGTTGCTGTCCACCAATAAGGGGTAGGGCAAAAGTAGGTTTACAGTTGTTAGTATAAAAAAATAATGCAATAATTAATAAATCATAATACAAGAATAAACTGTGTTTTACGCACTCACAACGATAAGCCTGGTTTTGCCCCATCCTGTACATTTGTAGAAATTTGATAATCTTAGGAATTTGCTATTTTCCTCAACATCTTTACATTATGTTAAACTCAGTCTTTTACCACATGAACCCACAAAAGAATTCACTGGCTTCTTGTTTTAGAGTTTCTGCTACTGTAAGTGATTCCCAAGCCATATAGGTTTGAAAAGTGAACCGTCTCGTCTCCATGCCTGAATAGAAAATTTAAAGTAGTCATTTATATAGCATTTAGCCTTAAATTCAAGTGTAAAAAAATGAAAAAGTTATTTTAAATGTTAAAAATCAGCAGTTAGCATTGCCACTGCCCTATAGATATGTTCATTTAAATAATTCTGCTGTGGTTGTATTTATTTATTTATTTAAATTTTATTTAGACAATTAATTTTAACAGGGTGACATTGGTTAACTAGAGTACATAGATTTAGAGAAAATATTTCCAGATCATTTTGACATTTGATTATATTGTATACCCCTTACCCAAAGTCAAATTGTCCTCTGTCACCTTTTATTTGGTTTTCTTTATGCCCCTCCCCCCATCCTCTCCCTCTCTTCTCTTCCCCTCCTCCCTGGTAACCATTGCACTCTTATCTATGTCCCTGAGTGAATTTTGTGTCCTACCTATGTATGAAATCATACAGTTCTTAGTTTTTTTCTGATTTACTTATTTCACTCATTATAATGTTATCAAGGTCCCTCCATGTTGTCGTAAATGATCTGATGTCATCATTTCTTATGGCTGAGTAGTATTCCATAATATATATGTACCACAGTTTTATTCAATCCTCTATTGAAGGGCTTTTTGGTTGTTTCCATGTCTTGGCCACTGTGAACAATGCTGTGATGAACACGGGGCTGCATGTGTCTTTACGTACCACTGTTTTTGAGTTTTGAGGATTGAGTAGAGGGATTGCTGGGTCATAAGGTAGTTCTATTTTCAGTTTTTTGAGGAACCATCATACTTTCTTCCATAATGGTTGTACTACTTTACATTCCCACCAATAGTGAATGAGGGTTCCTTTTTCTCCACAGCCTCTCCAACACTTGCTATTAGCTGTCTTGTTGATAATAGCTAATCTAACAGGTATGAGGTGATATCTCATTGTAGTTTTGATTTGAATTTTTCTAATAGCTAATGAAGATGAGCATCTTTTCATATACCTGTTGGCCATTTGTATTTCTTCCTGGGAGAAGTGTCATGTCCTCTTCCCATTTTTTTATTGGATTGTTTGCTTGTTTGTTATTGAGTTCTTTGTATATTTGGGATATTAGGTCCTTATCTGAGCTGTTGTTTGAAAATATCATCTCCCATTTAGTTGGCTGTCTGTTTGTTTTGTTGTCAGTTTCTTTTGCTGTGCAGAAGTTTCTTAGTCTGATGTAGTCCTGCAGTTTGATTTAAAGCTGTTTCATAAATCCTATTTTAATTGTCAGTCAACAAAATCCATGAATAGCTTCTGCAGCAGGTGGCAGAAAGGATAATCCACAATGAGACACTGAAGTGGGCAACATCTAAAATAATCAGAACTTGGACAGTATTTATTCCATCTGGGCATGGGTTATAGACTTTACTCAACTTTCCTTAAACTTTATAAAAGTTATTTAAAAGAAGAAATTCTGAGTACTTTGAGATGTTTACGAAGAGAAAGTTCTCTAATAACATCGACATTCCTACTGTCACTGTTTACGAGGGGCTCGTCTTCAGTGTACCTCTCTAAGCTTTTTACTTGACACTGGCTTTTCTGAGGGTCATGGTTTAACAGGGCACCTTCATTTATCATTAGGCCTGTCCCTAGGCTACCATCAGGAGCCTACCCTCCCAATGACCTGTATCCAAGCACAGCTTCTTTTCATGTGACATTAGAGTTAATTAAGATCAGTCAGTGAGAAATCTCCTGCCGGATAAGGAGTTACCTTTTCCCAAAATATTCTCTCTTCCTACTCCACTGTTCTTTCACTGAATAGGTTCAAAAACCACCTTCATAGAGCTAACAACATGTAATTTCAGTTTACCAGACGATATCATGGATGTTATCTGAGCTGCCTGGAGCAGGAGTCAAGACCTGGTTTACAGTACATAAGACAGCTCAGAAAGTATTCAAGAGAGGAGTATGGTATGCAAAGGGAGACAAACAGCAAAAATGGGCTTTGTACCCTAAAAATGCTGGAAGGACATTTTGGTCTGTTAGACAGGGCTTAGACATGTCTCCATTTCTCCATCAATAGCATAAAATGCATTACATTTGAAGCATACTCCCCACTGGCCTATGTTCTTACCTGATGTCACTGTTCAGAGGAATGTGGGGAGGCTGGGCCTGATGTCATCTTATACAGAATGGATCATATTCACCAGTAGTGTTATGCTATTTATTGTTCATGTTGATTTCAGGTCAGAATATATATATATATTTTTCTAATTTTAAATTTATTATTATTTTTTTTACAGGGACAGAGAGAGAGTCAGAGAGAGGGATAGATAGGGACAGACAGACAGGAACAGAGAGAGATGAAAAGCATCAATCATCAGTTTTTCGTTGCGTGTTGCGACACCTTAGTTGTTCATTGATTGCTTTCTCATATGTGCCTTGACTGCAGGCCTTCAGCAGACCGAGTAACCCCTTGCTCGAGTCAGTGACCTTGAGTCCAAGCTGGTGAGCTTTTTGCTCAAACCAGATGAGCCCGTGCTCAAGCTGGTGACCTCGGGGTCTTGAACCTGGGTCCTCTGCATCCCAGTCCGACACTCTATCCACTGCACCACCGCCTGGTCAGGCAGGCCAGAAAATATTAACTTTCAGGTTATGAACACCAAAAGAAGGGATTGCTCAGCAGAGGTGCAATTTCAACAAACACGTGCAATATATACAAGACTAAATATATAACACTTGGCTTAATGGAGGTAACTGGCTTTTCTGTTGTTGTTGATCTTTCTTCAATTAGTGCATCCTCTTTAGAATCACAGTACAATAAAACAATTCAGCATACGACAGTGACAGCATGCTTATCACTGAAAGAGTGTTCAGATAGAGGCGAACTAGAAATAGTAGTAATATGAATAAAATGTCTGAACTTAAACCAATTATTCACCTGGAAGCATCATATTATATATTTAACCTATGATTTAAAATAGAAAGTTTTCTTTGTTCTACATGGCACTGGGTTTGGTTTACCACCCTATAGTTTATCAATTACTCCGTGTCCGTTACTGTTCAATGCCAAAGGTCTAGGCATTGACGGAAACGATGACAGCGGGTCTCTGAATTCATGAACATGTTATTTGCATGGGCCACTGTGGGTTTCCTTAGGAAGGAAAACATCAGGGAAGATTTCAGAAATATTTTATCAATGCAATATAGGAGCTTGCTATGTGATGATTAAAGCATCTGAGTTAGAATTGGAACTTTTAAATTTTAGTTTAGCCACTGCCCTGCCAATAACCTTCAGATTCACACAGTTCTTTCTAGAAAAAAAGAAAATATATGTTCATTGAGCTGTATGCTGTGATGCTATTAATTAATCAGAAAAAAAGTGCATCATGCTAACGTCTTAATTTTGAATTTAAAATAATGCCTTCAAATTTTTGTATAATAAAATGAAGAAGAAAAGCTAGCACACAGGCAGGCAGGAAGCATGTGTCTTAACACTGTAGCTATTTATGAAAGAAAAAGCTGGAAACATTATAGTTCATCGAAGGTTTGATCTATTATTTTCATATATTCTTCATCTTTATAACCTATTATAAATAATGAGAGGATACCATTCACTTTGCATATAAAATAGGGGAGAAATAAAAGGAGACTGGAAGGCTGAGTGTGATAAAGTTCTGACATTAATTGTAAGCTTACTTGGACAGTTCTAACTGCAGAGAAAACGTATTTTTGAAGAACTTTAGACTGTTGTTTAAAAGGGTGCTTTATAAATTCACTCACAAAGAGGAAAGTTGAGATATATCTGTCTTTATAACCAATAATATACACAAAATCCTCTGACCCTTGAGATTTAAATGGCCAAGAGTATGCAATAAAGTGATTCATCATAGGGGAATTGGATTTTTGAAAGCTACATTAGCATACTTTCTAAGACTCATTAAACATTATCCTTAACCATTGTATGTCTATTTCAAAATCAGTTTCCTTCTAAATTAGACTATTTGAAATATAATTGTTTTACACTGGTCATATTTTGGAGACTTAATCCTGCTTAGACAATAGAATGGCTATATTGACTTAACTATTCTTTTTTTAAAATTCGGGGATCCTTTAATTCTCATGTTTTCTTAAGACTCACTAAATTTACATAGGAAATATTTGTAATAGCTGTGCCTTCTTAAGATTTTACAAACTTTAAAAATCCTTTAAAAACATTTTTCCCCATAAATTGAGAGAGAGAAAGAAAGAAGCATTAACTAGTTGTTTCACTTAGTTGTGTACTCACTGATTGTTTCTCATATGTGCCCTGCCCTGATGCTCAGATGCCCTGACCAGGGATCAAACCCATGGCCTCTGTGCACTGGGACAATGCTTTATGCACTTACCCACCCAGCCAGGGTCAAAAATATCTTATCTCAAATAGAATTAACAATATACAGGTTTTGTTGAGAGTCATGATTCTGAAAGGGGAAGTAACCAATTAAAAGCCGTATGCTTCCACCAGCAATATTTCAACTTAAAAAAAAAGTAGTTTACTGAATGTTTTCACTCATTTCAGTATGTAATATGACAGTTTTTTTCTGACAAACATCCACAGGAGACTTTAAAGTCATTTGTACCCGAAACCTGGGGAACACTGTCTTTAACTCTTGGGACATGTTTTACCCATACACTTTCATTAATCTGTTTAGATCAGTGGTTCTCAAACTGTGTGCCCTAGAAGATTTCCAGGCGCGTCTTATGGTATTCCAGAGAAATATGTGCCTGTTGGAGACCAAAAAACCAACAGGGCTTTTGGAGTTTAGAGTTTTGGGGGACAGAGGTGTGGGAAATTGACTGTAAACTGACAGTCTGCCTAATCCCCCACCTCACTTGCCTGATTAGGTTGCAAAAAGCTGTTAAGCTGTGGTGCTGGATTGTTTACACTACCCCCATGTTCCCCAGAAAGACTGGAGGCAAGTTTCTTCAATCTTTTGTTTGGTGTCAAGTTAAGATAAAATGTATAGTGGGGGTTTTCTGCACTCAACACAATTAAGAGTAAAAAGAGAGGAATTCTTCAATGTATTGCCAAGGAAATGAGAGTTTGCCTTTCAAATATATGCCCAAACATTGAAGAGATTACTAGGACACATCAGGCTCATGTTTCTCATAAACACAAGAATGAAAAAAACACATTCTTACTGGGATCTGCCAAATTTATTAAATCTTAGTAAGAATGTATCTATATATATAAAAAGATAACTTTTTTGTGGTTTTTTTATTTTTTTAACTTCTCTTTTTTATGAATTCTAAAAAGCATAACTCAAAAAAGTAACATAAAAATGTTTTTTAATGTCAGAATAAATTTAATTTTGTTGTACTTATTTTGTTTAATTACCATAAAAGCACACCACTTGGATTTTATATTTTTTCTTTAATATTTAACTTATTATAACATATTTCTCAGAAATTTATATATAGTGCACCTACAATTATCTGTAGGATTTTAAATGCGTCCCGACTTCAAAAAGTTTGAGAACCACTGATCTAGACCCTTGTTTCTAGAATTAGTGTTTTTTATATCATCTGAGATAGCACATCTCTAATAAAACAACACAAAACACCAATTTCTGTTACCAGTTGGCCATCAAACCTAACAGCCTTTAGAATAACTTATGACTCAGCTCCTTCTGGAGGACAAGACCAGAATCAGTAAGTAAAAGTTACATAAAACCAGAAGAAAGAACTCTGTGGAGTTCCCTAATACCAGAGCTGTCTCCACAAATACCTAACCCCCAGAAAGAGACCTATGACTCTAGAAATCTGGGAACGCGTCCCTTATTTGTTTATTACATTCCCATATCATCCCTTCCTCTCATCCATTCACCTTGATTTCCCCAATCTTTAGCCTCTGTATATATTCTTCCATTTAATATTTTAAACATAGACTAATAATAATGGAAGGATAGATATAATAAGACAAGCTTGTTTTCTTTAAGTTTCTAACTTAGACCTGACCAGGCGGTGGCGCAATGGATACAGCATCGAACTGGGATGCAGAGGACCCAGGTTCGAGACCCCGAGGTCGCCAGCTTGAGCATGGGCATCATCTGGTTTGAGCGAAGCTCACCAGCTTGGACCCAAGGTCGCTGGTTACTCAGTCTACTGAAGGCCCGCAGTCAAGGCACATATGAGAAAGCAATCAATGAACAACTAAGGTGTCGCAACAAAAAACTGATGATTGATGCTTCTCATCTCTCTTGTGTTCCTGTCTGTCTGTCCCTATCTATCCTTCTCTCTGACTTGCGCTCTGTCTCTGTAAAAAAAAAAAAAAAGTTTCTAACTTAGGCTGGATAACAGAAAAATAAACAAGTATATATAGATGTATATAATTTTATATTCATAAACTCTTTTTTATAAAAATATAAAATTACATTATATTGGTATGTTATTACAGGGAAATGCCACATGCAGAGATAGTTAACCCAGCCCAGGAAGTGAGAAACTTCTCTCAGAAGAATGATGCTGAAGGTTAGGCCTGAAGAATGAGTGTGCATGTTTGCTAAAGGAAACACAGTGAGTCTTTCTCTCTCCTTTAAAGACTTCCATTTTTCAAACTCTCTAAAGTTCATCTCTACTTTTTAAGCCATTATTACCACCTGCCTTTCAAAGTCTCTGGTCCTACAACTCTGCTTTCCTTGGCCTCTTTGCTGACAGGGGGAAGGCCTAGTGTCTTCTTCCAATATATATAGTCATATATATGTTTGCATAGTCTGGGGTCTACCTGACCTCACTTGCCACTAGTAAGAAAAGTGAAAAGTGAACATTTGCTAGACTATATGCCCAGGTCACATTGTGCTTTAGAAATTACGGAAGAGGCTTGGGTTGGAGACACAGCAATGAAGGTCATAGAAGAAAATGATGGAACATGATAATTAGCCAGGACTTAATTTGCCTCCCCTTTTCACTCTGTTCCTAGTTTATACCATGGGTGGTCCAGAGCAAAGAAGAAATAGTTTTGAACCCAAACGTTCTTATTCAAAATGGAAAAACAATGGCAACAACAGTGACATTACCTAATATCCTAAGCTGTGTTCATGTACCTAGAAATTGAAGTTCCCTGTAAACTGTTCCTTTTCTATGCTATTTGGAAACCTTGACCAGTTAAGAGTTTCCCAGCAGGAGGATTCATTAAAGAAAATGTCCCCTGGGAACCATTTCTATAGTGGCTGAGCAGCTTATACCCTCATTTTGAATCCTGAGTCTAGATTCAATACAGGAGAACATGGCAAGCTCAGCCCATAATAAGAAAGGGGTCACTGGAACCAGAGTGTGGTCCAAATGGAAGGAATAGAACATTTCATAGGCTGGGGGAGAATTATCACTAGCTCTTGGACACATGTCTGCTAACCTCCTCCACCTACATGCACATTCACATAGAGACTCATAGAAAGAGAACTAATGTGGACCTGTGCCTCTTTCAAAGGTCTCTGAGACCCAGAAGAATGGTCAGGAAACAGTTTCAGTCAGTTCAGCCAGCACTTATTGAGTGATTACTAGCTGCCAGGCACTGTACTGAATTCACAGCTGAAACATGGATCAGAAATAAGCCCTTCGTCTTGAAGGCCTTTCAGCCCTGAGCAGCCTCTTAGGACATGAGTCATCTAGAAATAGATTACGTGAATCGCAAGAAATGTAGAAGACTATCTAAGTCAACAAATAGAGATCACCTCAAAACTATGTATGCCTGTACTTAAAGACATGTTTTCGAGTATAGGGAGTCGCAACTTCTTTGCTAACATAAGTGATTCATCACAATAAAATTCAGGTTTTTTAAAAAGATTTTATTTATTCATTTTAGAGAGGGGAGAGAGAGAGAGAATGATGGGGGGAGGAGCAGGAAGCATCAACTCCCATATGTGCCTTGACCAGGCAAGGGTTTTGAACCAACAACCTCAGCATTCCAGGTTGTCACTTTATCCACTGCGCCACCACAGATCAGGCTTAAAATTCACAGTTAATATCACAAAATGACACTCAGTGGTAAATATCATACAATAAATATAACCATGTTTATATCTTGAAATTAAATATGTTCATTGATAATTGCTTAAGCACCTTTTATGTGAATGTTAAAATGTTCTAAAATAAAAGTCTTCTACTCCTACCTGAACTCACACTGGAAGCTGAACATAAACCTAGAACAAGGATTGGTTATGAAATTGGCATCAGGAAATTTATAGTTGGTATAATCCATAATTTTCCTCATGAAATCATATCAGAAAATACAGCACTCTAAAACTTGTAAGAAAATATATTTCTTATAGGAAATCCTCCCCTCCAGGTCTGTACTTAACATTCTTCCAAAATAGTGAGTGAATTATCCCAGGGAGGCAAGCCTATGCCCATGTGCCTGGACTGTAAAGCTCATTTAAATAAAAAACAACTGTAGTTCTACATTTTAGAATTTTATTACTCTTAAAAAATATATCTGCCTGACTTGTGGTGGCACAGAGGATAAAGCATCAACCTGGAACACTGAGGTCGCCGGTTCAAAGCCCCAGGCTTGCCCAGTCAAGGCACATACGAGAAGAAACTATGAGTTGATGCTTCCTGCTCCTCCACACCCCTGCCTTTCTCTCTCTCTGTTTTCTTTCTCCAAAATCAATTTAAAAAGATAAAGGCTTTATCTATGAACATATATATATATATGAATACAGAATCACTAACTTTAATGTCCAGTCTAAAAATGCTAAAGTGAAATGAAGTTCCTGAAAATTAGCATTCATGCTAATTTCCTGAATGATCAATGCCTTTGTGTGGCAAACACGTTGCAAAAAGTATTTTTCATTTATGAGTTTTTGAGGACAGGAAACGGGGAAGTGAGTGGTAGAATGACTTTTCATCTGTGAATCAATGTGTGTCAAATATCCCCTAACACTCAAGACATTATATATATACAAAGTCCATTTTAGGGCAATAATAGGGAATAATAATTTAATAATAAATAAGGGCATTACTCATTCCCCGTGGGTTTTTTTCCCCCTCTAGTTTTAGCAGAATTCCCTATGGAGAAGATTTCAAAACTATAAACATTTCCAAATAACAACAGAGAACAAAAATCCAACCCAGCAGTAGACATTAAGTGGAGAGTCAAACAGTGTTTTCCAAAAAGAAAACAATACCATTAATCATCGTGGAAATGCTGTAACAAGGGTTTACATGGCCTTTTAAAATTGTTTGTTTGCAATGCCCTCTAATAGATCCCTGCCTTTCCATCTGTTTATATATATTTTTGGTTTCTCTAATGCCAACTTAGAAAAAAGAAAACAAACATAAAAATCAAATAGTATATATCTCACCATTCCTTATAATTTTCATCCAAGGCATGCATCTATTTGACCACTCTCTGCTGTTTCCTTGGAACAAAATATTAAAAATAAACAAGAACAACAACAACAAAAAACTCCTCAGTAGGTGGCAGGATAGGACTTCCTCAGATTGGGATTAACATGGCCATATTGGGGTATTGAAAAGTGTCTTTGTGCAAGTAATAGATCAAGAAACACCGTAAGTAAAAATGCTTTTTTCCTTTTGGCTTCTTGCAGGTTTGAATACCTGAAAGGAATAATCTAAAGAAGAGCAAGAGACCCAAGCAACAACAGGGTGGGTAGAAACAAGAGTACTACGCCTGCCAATCAAACAGGGAACTGAGGCCGTGGCTGTGCCACCCAGACAGAAAGCAACATGACAGCTTGTTATTCTAAACCCTGAAAACCAAAGAGGTTTTCTTTGATTCCTAGATTTTAACATTCAAGGTATGTTGGGTAAATGTTGGTGGAAAGGGCACTGTTTTTAAACTCAGAAAGACCAAGTTTCGAATCCTAGTCTGGTCACTCCATAAGGGTGTGACCTCAGCAAATCACCAGGTTTCTCTGAGTTTCCAGGAATCAGTACCTGGTAGGAGGCTGGCTGAGGGGTCAAAGTTAAAGTGCCCACAATCAGGAGATGCTGGGGGCGTGCATTCCTCAGCTTTCCCCAGAGTCTGTTTAGTGCACTCCAGCCCTAACCCAGGGAGCATCTGCCTGCTTCAGGGTTCTTCCTTGTACTTCAGTTTCATTGAGAAAAAGCTCCAAGTGTTTGAGATTTCTGGGATCTAAAAGGTGCACAGAGAAGCAGACATGGGTTCCTGGAAACAGTCAGGCAGATGCAGCCTACCTTGTTAGAGGACCTGTGAGATGAGGCCTTTTCAGGCATCAGAGTGCTGGCTGGCCTTATTGTCCTTCTGCTTTAGAAAGCCACTTACAGAAGAGCAGTCTGAAAGCCCATATCAAATCCTGTTCTTACTGCCTTTGGAGATCCTATTCTGAGTTGAGTTTATGCGATGGTCCTTGAATACTCTTACTAAGACAACCTGCATGGTTAAAATTCTGTTTTAATGTAGACTTTACTGGTGCTTGCCACACACAGAAGCGGACTCTCCCAAAGCTACTTTTAGCTGGAGTAGCAGTGGCTTCTCACATTCTGTGGAGATGGCAAAACTCCAAGGATAGAACGGTTTGGAAAGGAAGAAAAGAGCAGCACACTCTCATCTATGCTGGTTTCCTTCTCCCCCTTTCACTTAGGCTGGAGGTAGGGAGGTTTGGGGTCTGACCCAATGAGACAGAAGTAATTCCAGCCTTACCACCTCTGTGGTCTTAGGAAAAGTATTCAATGGACCTCAGCCTTTCTTCATATTGAAGAGTACTATACAACCTCTTGGGACTGAGTAAGATAACAAATGTAAACCAAAGTACCTGACAATCCATAGGAGTTGGTTTACTCCTTTCTCCTTCCCCCAGTGCACACAGCCTCGCCTCAGCCTCCAGAAGCTGCTCAACCAGAGAGCCTAAGACAGAAGACCCAAGAAGCTGCTGCAGAGCTGTCTACACTCAGAATCTGAGGGTCAGTGTCCTCCCTTGCTGGTATCATGGTATTCATAAGAGGCTAGCAGCCCCAACCTGGAATGTACCCCAATCAAAAGATCTCTAAAGAGGAAGCCTTTCCACTGGACCACTTCTCTCACTCCCAGATTCTGTGTAGAATGGCCATGGCATTATTCACTACTATTTTTCTGACCAAATGCAATTCAGTTCTGGCTCTTAACCCACACACCCAGGTCGGCAGTACAGACCCACTGTCCTCAGAAAGCACTTCCACCACATCTGCTGATGGCATGTCCTGAGCACTTGATCCCCACACTCCTTCTACAAACTACTAACATATACTCTTCCTAGCAGGAGTTCTTGTAAATGCAGTTTCCTCCACCTTGTTATAGGTCTAGTGATGATTCAATGGCTTTTACAGATTGGCACAGGGCAGGTGCCTCCCACGTGGTCAGACCTCTCAAACCAGCCCTCTGGCAGGGGTTTCAAAGTGTGGTCTCTGGATCAGGGGCATCAGTATCCCTTGAGAGGTTGTGAGAAACTCTAATTCTTGGCCCCATGCCAGGCCCATTGAATCAGAAACTCCGGGGTGGGGCCCAGTATTCTATTGTAGCAAAGCTCTCCAGGTAATCCAGATATCTGATAAAAGCAGAGATTCTTAACCTTGGCCACCCAGTGGAAGGCTACCCACTGGAAGCACTGGGAGCTTTGGGTCCCCCTATACCAACTGTGCTTAAACTGGCCAGGGGTGCAGCAGGGCAAGAAGTTTTTTAAAAAGCTCTCCAGATGATTCCAATGTAGAGAAAGGGCTGGAGACCATGGCCCTGAACAGAAGCAAAGGGTTTCACAGAACTTAATGGGCAGGCTAGTTACTAATCAGAATTTTGTTAAAGATTGCCTTGAGTTTAAGTGGTTTCATATACATGTATATATATTTTGTGTGTGTGTGTGTGTGTGAGAGAGAGAGAGAGAGAGAGAGAGAGAGAGAGAGAGAGAGAGAGAAGGACAGACAGGGACAGACAGGAAGGGAGAGAGATGAGAAGCATCGATTCTTTGTTGCAGCACCTTAGTTGTTCATTAACTGCTTTCTCATATGTGCCTTGACCAGGGGGCTATAGCCAAGCCAGAGACCCCTTGCTCAAGCCAGCGACCTTGGGCTTCAAGCCCCAACCCCATGTTCAAGCTGGTGAGCCTGCGCTCAAGCTGGCAACCTTGAGGTTTCAAACCTGTGTCCTCAGCATCCCAGGCTGATGCTCTATCCACTGTGTCCCTGCCTGGTCAGGTGGTTTCATATTGTTATATAATGAAAACCAAAGCTTTTTATTTATACAAGGTTCACTTCAGGCCTCTTTTAACAAAAGAATCTGATCATTGTTATAGCTAGGCTTGTGTAGACCACATGATGGGTGGCTTGAAAGAAAATCTATTCACCTGCCACCAGTTAAATAGAAGAATTGAAGACTAGGCTGAGAAAAATGCCTGTAAGCACTGTGATGATCTGTGAAGAAACAAAAGCATTTGCCAGGATTTGCAATGAAAAAAGGAAGAAGAGTGAAAGTGAAAAGCACATTAAATTTCAAGCCAGTAAGAAGTACAAAGAAATTGTTATCAGCTACAGCACAACACCATGAGACAGTGATGCCTCCTTGACAATAGAGATTCTGGAAAAGGAGACACCTTGACCTGTTTTTACCACCAGGTAACTTTGTTTTGGAAGGAAATACCTTGTAAAACTATTATTTACGGTTAAAACCAATCTATTTAATTCCATTTTTACTGTATTCCACCAAGTCCATATTTTCTAGGATCTTGCTCTTGTGCCGAGGATTTGGTTTGCCTTGGTATCTTTAAGACCACACTTTGGTTTACTTTGATTATAGGTCCAAGTTAAGTCTAAGGTTTTTGTAAAAAGAGTCTTGAAGTAGTACACAGGTGCCCTAGCAGAAGACAGGGCACAAGAACATGTGGGAGACAGAAGAGGCTCCTGGCTGACCTAAGTCTAGTCCCTTTGTCACACAGGCCAAAGGTCATCAAAAGATTTGGGTAAAGAGGAGTTAGATCCTGACATCATAGCTAAGAGTCCCTTACTGAAATTAGCGCTTCTCAACTTAAAAATATTAAATTTATTGTGGTGACATTGGTTAGTAAAATTACATAGATTTCAAGTGTAGAATTCTATGATACATCATTTGCATATTACATTGTGTTCACCACACAAAGTCAAGTCTCTTTCTGTCACCATCTAGTTGATCACTTCTGTTCTTTTCTATCCCCCCACCCTCTTTTCCCTCTGATAATCACCATACTGTTATCTGTGTCTATGAGTTTTTGTTTGTTTTTCTTGTTTGTTCATTTGTTGCTTTCAATTTTATAACCCACAGATGATGGAAATCATACGATTCTTGACCTTTTCTGTTGATTTATTTCACTTAGGATGATATTCTCAAGATCCATTCATGTTGTTGTAAATGGATATATTTCATTTTTTCTTAAGGCTGAGTACTATTCCATTATATAAACATAGCATATTTTTTTCTTTTTTTTCTTTTATTATTATTTTTTTTTATTTAATTGTGTTTACATAGATTCTAGGGTCACCCGAATGCATCCCCCTCCCCCCTATTCCCCTCAACATCTCCCTTGCCCCCTCCCTATAGTGCCCTCTCCCCTTCCCTTCAGGTTTATCCCATCCTATCATCCCCTTTCCCTCTGTCCTCTTTTCCTCTGGTCCCTTTGATCCCTCCTCTGTCTCAACTCCATTCCTCAGTTCTCATTATTCCTTGCATTCCTCAAATGAGTGAGGTCATATGATATTATTCTTTCTCTGCCTGGCTTATTTCACTCACCATAATAGTTTCCAGGTCCCTCCATACTGTTGCAAAAGGTAATATTTCCTTATTTTTCATAGCCCCATAGTATTCCATTGTATGTACCACTGCCTTTTAATCCACTTGTCCACTGCCGGACACTTGGGCTGTTTCCAGATCTTCGCAATTGTGAACAATGCTGCCATAAACATGGAGGTGCATTTCTTTTTTTCAGTCGGTGATATGGTGTCCTTGGGATATATTCCTATAAGTGGGATGGCTGGGTCAAAGGGCAGTTCCATTTCTAATTTTTTAAGGAATCTCCATACTGTTTTCCACAGTGGCTACACCAGACAGCATTCCTACCAGCAGTGCAGGAGAGTTCCCCTTTCTCCACATCCTCGCCAGCACCTATCATGTGTTGTTTTGTCAATAAGCGCCATTATGACTGGTATGAGGTGGTATCTTATTGTGGTTTTAATTTGCATTTCTCTAATGATTAGTGATGTTGAACATTTTTTCATTTGTCTATTGGCCATCTGTATGTCCTCTTTGGAGAAGTGGTCATACTCACTTCTATTCACTTCTTGTGCCCACTTTTGATTAGATTGTTTGTCTTCCTGGTGTTGAGTTTTACAAGTTCTTTATAAATTTTGGTTATTAATCCCTTATCAGATGTATTGTCGGATATGTTCTCCCATTGTGTGGTTTGTCTTTTTATTCTGTTCATATAATCTTTAGCTGTGCAAAAGCTTTTTAGTTTGATATAGCCCCATTTGTTTATTCTGTCTTTTATTTCATTTGCCTGTGGAGATAATTCAGCAAAGATATTGCTGCAATAGATTTCGGTGAGCTTACTGCCTAAGTTTTCTGCTAGGATACTTATGGTTTCACGATTTATATTTAAGTCCTTTTTCCATTTTGAGTTTATTTTTGTGCATGGTGTAAGTTGGTGGTCTAGTTTCATTTCTTTGCAGGTAGCTGTCCAGTTTTCCCAATACCATTTGTTAAAGAGACTGTCTTTATTCCACTTTCTGCTCTTACCTCCTTTGTCAAATATCAATTGTCCATAAAGATGTGGGTTTATTTCTGGGTTCTCTGTTCTGTTCCATTGATCTATATGCCTGTTCTTATGCCAGTACCAGGCTGTTTTGAGTACAATGGCCTTATAGTATATAACTTGATATCAGGAAGTGTGATACCTCCCACTTTATTCTTCCTTTTCAAGATTGCTGAGGCTATTCGTGTTCTTTTTTGGTTCCATATAAATTTTTGGAATATGTGTTCTATATCTTTGAAGTATGTCATTGGTATTTTAATCGGTATTGCATTTAATTTATAAATTGCTTTGGGTAATACAGACATTTTAATGATGTTTATTCTTCCTAACCATGAGCACGGTATATGCTTCCACTTGTTTGTGTCTTCCTTGATTTCTTTTATCAATGTTTTATAATTTTCTGAGTACAAGAAAATTTCTGATAGTTCATTGTTTGTGTATAAAAATGCTTCTGATTTCTGTGTATTAATTTTATATCCTGCCACCTTGCTGAATTCGTTTATTAGGTCCAGTAGTTTTTTGACTGAGACTTTAGGGTTTTCTATATACAGTATCACATCATCTGCAAATAATGATAATTTTACTTCTTCTTTTCTAATTTGGATGCCTTTTATTTCTTCTTCTTGATTGCTGTAGCTAGGACTTCCAGTACTATGTTGAATAAGAGTGGTAAAAGGGGGCACCCCTGCCTTGTTCCTGATTTTAGGGGAATTGCTTGGAATTTTTGTCCATTAATTATAATGTTGGCTGTGGGTTTGTTAAGGATGGCCTTTATCATGTTGAGGTATGTCCCCTGTATTCCCACTTTGCTAAGAGTTTTGATCATGAATGGGTGCTGTATTTTATCAAATACGTTTTCTGCATCTATTGAAATTATCATGTGGTTTTTCTCTTTCCTTTTGTTTATGTGTTGAATCACATTGATTGATTTACAAATATTGTACCAGCCTTACCTCCCCAGAATAAATCCCACTTGATCATGATGTATGATTTTTTTTCATGTATTGCTGGATCTGGTTTGCTAATATTTTGTTGAGGATTTTAGCATCTAAATTCATCAGGGATATTGGCCTATAATTTTCTTTCTTTGTGTTGTGTTTGCCTGGTTTTGGAATTAGAATTATGCTCGCCTCATAAAAGGAACTTGGAAGTGTTCCTTCCTCCTGAATTTTTTGAAACAGCTTGAGAAGGATAGGAGTTAGTTCTTCTTTGAATATTTGGTAGAATTTACCAGTAAAGCCATTGGGCCCAGGAGTTTTGTTTTTTGGGAGCTTTATGATAACTGTTTCGATCTCTTTTGTTGTAATCGGTCTGTTTAGGTTTTCTGATTCTTCCAGATTGATTTTTGGAAGATTATATGTTTCAAGAAATTTGTCCATTTCACCTAGGTTGTTTAATTTTTTGGCATACAGTTCTTCATAGTATTTTCTTACAATATTTTGTATTTCTGTTGTGGCAGTTGTTATTTCTCCACTCTCATATCTAATTTTATTTGAGTCCTCTCTCTTCTTTTCTTGATGAGTCTTGTTAAAGGTTCAACGATATTGTTTATCCTTTCAAAGAACCAGCTCTTGGTTTCATTGATCCTCCATAGTGTTTCTTTAGCTTCTATATCATTTATTTCTGCTCTAATCTTTATTATTTCCTTCCTTCTACTACCTCTGGGCCTTTTTCAAGCTTCTTAAGGAATGCCTGTAGTGCTGTGAACTTCCCTCTCAGGACTGCTTTTGCTGTGTCCCATAAATTTTGAGTTGTTGTTTGCTCATTATCATTTGTTTCTAGGATTTTTTTTATTTCTTCTTTTATTTCATTGTTAACCCATTTGTTATTTAATAACATGCTATTTCATTTCCATGTGTTTGAGTATTTTTCAGTTTTTATGTTGTGGTTGATTTCTAGTTTCATGCCAT
The DNA here is from genome assembly GCF_036850765.1 of Saccopteryx bilineata. Lineage (NCBI taxonomy): Eukaryota > Metazoa > Chordata > Mammalia > Chiroptera > Emballonuridae > Saccopteryx > Saccopteryx bilineata. The sequence goes on along the minus strand of NC_089491.1, from coordinate 189,219,754 downwards.
TGTGATCAGAGAAAATGGTTGATATGATTTCAATCTTCTTAAATTTGTTGAGACTGCTTTTGTGTCCTAACATGTGGTCTATCTTAGAGAATGTATCATGAGCACTTGAAAAGAATGTATATTCTGCTGCCTTAGGGTGAAAAGTTCTAAAGATACCTATTAAATCAAGTTGATCTAGTGTGTCCTTTAAGTCTGCTGTTTCTTTGTTAATTTTCTTTCTTGAGGATCTATCTAGTGATGTTAGTGGGGTATTAAAATCTCCTACTATTATAGTATTGCTGTTGATCTCACCCTTTATATCCATCAAAGTCTGCTTTATATATTTAGGTGCTTCTATATTAGGTGCGTAGATATTTATGATGGTTATATCTTCCTGTTGGATTGCTCCCTTTATCATTATGTAGTGACCTTATTTATCTCTTACTATAGTCTTTGTTTTAAAGTCCATTTTGTCTAATATAAGTATTACTACCCCAGCTTTTTTTTCATTTCCATTTGCATGAAATTTTTTTTTCCATCTTTTTACCTTCAGTCTATGTGCATCTTTTGTTTTAAGGTGTGTCTCTTGTAGACAGCATATGTACAGGTCCTATTTTCTTATCCAAGCAGCTACTCTATGTCTTTTGATTGGATCATTTAATCCATTTACATTTAAGGTTATTATTGATATGTAGTTGTTTATTGCCATTTTATTCTTTAAAGCTGTATTCCTCTTTTGCTATATTCTTTTCCCACTTTGATCTGTTTACAACAGGCCCCTATCATTTCTTGCAGCATTGGTTTGGTTGTAATGAATTCCTTGAGTTGTTTTTTGTTTTTTTTTTGTCTGGGAAGCTTTTTATTTCTCCTTCAATTTTAAATGATAGCCTTGCTGGATAAAGTAGTCTTGGTTGTAGGCTCTTGTTCTGCATTACTTTGAATATTTCTTGCCATTCCCTTCTGGCCTCAAGTGTTTCTGTTGAGAAGTCAGATGTCATCCTTCTGGGGGCTTCTTTGTAGGTGATAGCCTTCTTTTCTCTAGCAGCTTTTAATATTTTCTCTTTATTGCTTAGCTTTGGTATTTTAATTATGATGTGTCTTGGTGTAGGTCTTTTTGGGTTTCTCTTTAATGGAGTTCCCTGTGCTTCTTGAATTTGTGAGACCCTTCCTTGCATCAATTTAGGGAAGTTTTCAGCTATGATTTGATTGAATAAAGTTTCTATCCCTTGTTCTTTCTCTTCTTCTTCAGGAACCCCTATGATGTGGGTGTTATTCTTCATGTTGTCACAGAGCTCTCTCAAAGTTTCCTCAGACTTTTTGAGTCTCTTTTCTTTTTTCTGCTCTGATTCTGTGCCTTTATTCATCTTGTCTTTCAACTCGCTGATTCGATCCTCAGCTTCATCCATCCTGCTTTTAATTCCTTCCATTGTGGTCTTCATTTCTGCTATTGTATTTGTCACCTCTGACTGATTCTTTTTTAATATTTCAATATCCTTTTTTATACTTGCTATCTCTTTAGTTAGGTGTTCGTACTGGCCATCCATTGTTGTTCTAAGACCCCTAAGCATCCTAACAATCATTATTCTAAACTCTGCATCCGGCAGTTTGGTTATTTCCATATCACTCAGTTCCTTTTCTGGAGATTTCTCTTGTGCTTTCATTTGGATTGCACTTCTCTGTCTTCTCATTATGTCTGTGTGTTTGGGTGTGTTGTTTATAGGGCTTGTTGAGTCTAGGTTTGGTGTTGTCTGCCTCCAGTTTTCAGTTGTGTTATTTCTAGGTTTTCCCACATTTTCTTTATCCATTCATCTGTCACAGGACTCTAAGGTTGTTCCTATGTGTTGGTCAAGAGCTTCTCAATTTTTAATGTGCAAACAAAACATCTGGGGACTTTATTAAAGTATAGGTTCTGACTCATTCAGTTCTTAGTGGATGCTGGACCATGGACTACACTTTAAAAAGCATGTTTTAGTGTATGTTGTGGACAACAGCAAAGTGTGGGGCTGGGGGTGGGAGTTGGGGAAAGGAGGTACGAGCTTGAGCCCCAACCATGGGATTGAGTGTTCAGATCCATGTCTCACCTATCTAGTAGGATGATCCTGCCAGGAGCCTGTTTGCATGAATGGCTGAGAAGAACCTAACCTAAGGAAACAAGAAATCAGGCAGACTAGCCTTGTCTAGTGGCTTGAAATAAAAGGCTGCTATTAAAGCAAAGCACTGATGCTGAGTGTGTCTAGGTCTCTGTTCTCCAATTTTGCATCACAGCCTAGTACCCAAGGACTCAGGGTTGAGTCTATGAGATGAAAGTCAGTCAAAGCATAAAATCTGAAAGTACTATTATCTCTAAAAACTGGGTAAGACACTGCAGAGTAAAGCTGAGTGCTTGACATCTCATCAATAAAGGCTAGGACACAACTTTTGTACAGACTGAAACCTGGCTTGGAAGGCTCAGAGGCCCCAGTAAAGCATGATGACAAAACAGAAGGGATTATAGGAGATAAGTAGTTCAGACAGCTGAAGTTCACAGCTGATTTCCTACATTCTAGTCACTCACTGCAGAGGATAAACATTATCTACATATTAGGAACAGTCCCTCTAAAAAATCCACTGTAACCAAGGCCAAATGGACAGGCAGGAGCACATTCATATACTGGAAAAAAATTAATATCTGGCCCTGACAGATTCCTTCTTTGAAATGATAGTATGGCTACATCATTCATTCATTCACTCATTCATTCCAACACTACCTGACAGCCTCTGTGCCAGGTGTTACATTATGTGCTGGAGATCTAAGACCAGCTAAGACATGATCTGTCTTCCCCAAAGGGTAAGGGCACAACCACATAAACAGAATACTAACAATGCCAGGTGAGAACTGGAAAGGGGGCACAAAGAGGGGGTTACACATAGGAGGGTACACATAAGAGTGGGAGAAACCATTTGTTCTGTCTGGGGCTATGAGGAGGTACTCACGGAGATAGTTTCTGAGCTGGATTTTGAAGGCAGGGGAGGAAGAGACGCCCAGGGATAAAAAGGTCTAGCGGACAAACAGTGCAAGCACAGAGCAATAAATATACAAGGCTCATCTAAAAAAGAGTGATTCCTCTGACTGGACTGAGTTTGTGTAGTACTGCCCACAGGAGGATTACTGGTAATCTTACTGAATCTCTCAGTGTACTACTTGAGCAGCCATAATTTGGATATGCTTAATTGAGACCCTTATGGGCTTTAAGAAAATAGATGAAATTTCCATATTAAAAAAGTGATGCCAGAGTTTAAAAAGATATTGTAGCACTGTAATGATGTCATTCAACAAAAATTGAATACCTCTACCATGCCTGGGTTAGAAGAAATACGAAAATGAAGAAGAAATGTTTTCTGTAGTATGAACATTGGGTTCCATTCCTGCATTTGTCACTAGCCTGTTATTGACCTTGAAAAAAAAAATCACTAAACTGCTCTGGGTGAATTTTCTCATCTCTGAAGTGAGTAGATTCCATCCGAGGCTCTAACTCACTCTCCCAAAGTATGTGTTCATGAAACAAGATCAGATCTCTCAAAAACATCAAGGAGAGGAGCAATAATCAGAAATGGCTTCACCAAGACTGATGGGAAATCCCCAGGAATTCTTGACATCCCCCCACATCCGCCCCAGCAGCAATGCAGGAAATCTAGTCCACTATCTCCAGCAGACTCAATGGAACCATTTCCTTAATGAAACCTACCTCCAGCCCCAGATGCTAAGCCAGAAGCTTTCATTTCAAGCCCTCCCTCAATTATCCCATTCCTCCCATTTCCTTCCCCTTCCTCAATCTGGTATAAATCCAGTAATCTAATCAACAGCATATACTTTCCAAGCACCCAAGTGTGTGAGGAACCACCGCTAATCCTGAAAAGCATGTGGCAGATCTTGTCATTTCAAACCAGTTCAGTTATGCTAAGACCAATGGAACAGAGTGGATTTCTTTGTTCTAGTAAATTGGTTAAACTCAATGCAACAGATGCTTCTAATGCTTTGAGCCATTCCTAATGATATACTTTTACTTAAAAAAAAAATTCAGTGTTATTTCAAATGTCCTTCCTCCCATAACCACAATGACAAACACTCCGAAAAATTATATATATTTGATATTCAATGAATTCCTGACCCAACTGAAGCAAGAACATGATTAATACCAGCAAGCTTTGCATTTCACACCCAAGTGCCAAAACAGCTTCTCTCAGTTCCTCTCCATTCTATGTCCACTCACATACACATCTCAACTCAAAGCACTACAGAAGCTACTGCTCTGCTCCTTGTTCTTGCTTTGCACAACTTCCCAAAGCAGAATGAATAGCAGCTGCAACTCTGTAATAAATATGTTAGATAACCTTTCTCCAGGACATGCTAATATTTGGTCATTATAAAATCATTTTTTGCAACACACCACTTTCAACTTCTATATTCTATGCAGTCAAAGTAGATTTAGAATGTTTCAATAGTTTTTTTGTAAAATGACAAAGGGATTATTTGGATTGTTCTTTAAAAGTCATATAAAATAGAGGTTTAGTATCCTCAATGAAATCTAAACTTCTTTTAGAATAAAGTGAGCATTAATAATAACTATTATTAAAAGAAATGCATATTGAGTTTTAAATGACTGGCATCTTTAGAAGAGATAATGTAAATAAAGTTATAGAGTCTACTTCCTAGAATTACACCTCTGCTATTGGCATACTCTAACAGTTTAGCTCTTGCAACCCATTGAAGACCAAGTTAATTAGTTGGTCAGGTCTATTTTCAAAAAGAAAATACAGTGTGATTACTGATAACGGTAATCTTGTCATCCTTACAGTCTCAGGTAGGGGTTCTATCCATTCCATATGCAAATGTAGATAAGAGAAGGAGGAAGAGACACAGTTCAGTCTACTTGTTGGAATCATTTAATTTTAGAATTGAGAAAGGGCCTTAGAAATAACATCTAACTTTTGAAGTTTATAAATGAAAACAAAAAAGTCACTTAGGTTTCACTAGAAAAGAAACTGATAGCCTTTTATAGAATTTTTAACAGGGAAAGAAAAACTTCAAATAATCATAGACGAATAAAATAAAAATATTGAGGAGCTAAAGTAGTTGACTACCTACAGTTCACCTACAACATGTCCCATTAGTTGGAAAAGTAAGTGGATTGCCAAAGGTGCTATAAATAATTAACATTTTCAGTATGCAATTCAGAAAAACACAACCAAAAAGGTATGGCTGTATAAACCCTGGGGAAAACAACAAAAATAGTTATGTGAAATTAGCTTTATTATGAGATTTATTCATTCATTTTGAAATTAGGTGTTATTTTCATGTACATTTTGATTTAACTTTATGATATTAATTGTTAGTCAAATAAGTTTGTAAATATATATATGTTTGCTCGCTTATAGTTTGCATTGGGTGTGGGAGACAGGCTGTAAGCAGGCAGGGTCATTATAGCCTAAGGCTTAGTTTTAAGACTAAGATTTTCTCACCCTTTTAATACCAAGATCTTTTCAACACCCTTCTAATACTAAGATGTTCTCAAAACTAAGCTTTTCCCCACACCCTTGACTGTTGCATGATGTGGGGTGGTGCACTCTTATGAGGAATCCCATTGATGCCTCAGATAAGTGGCTTTGTATCAGAGACTTCCTTACTTGCATATTGGCTTAAAGGCTTTCAGATCCTTCCATCAGCATTGCAGAGGAGAGGCAGCCAAGATGGCGGAATGCTGAAGGAGAAGCCTGTTTGTGCAGAGAGAAGGAGATGGGGAACAGAGGTGAATAAGGCTGGTGGGGCCTTTGATTCTAGGAATACTTGGATGAGTCCGTGGCTTTGGGAGCCCTGAATAGAAAGGGAAGTGTTTTCGCACTGTGTGTATTTCTTGCCCGCTGGGTGCAAGCTAGGATTAAAGGTAATGGCCCACCAGTTCTTGGCTCCATTGTTTCATTACCATCTGTCTGAATCAAATGCGAACCTGCATGGGCCAGGCGGCTGTGATGGTGGCTGTGACTACTGGCTTTACATTAATACGGACTTCCTTCACAGAATTCATCAGTGAAGCATTTCCAGTTAGTTAGAGCAAATTGTAAATGTTAGCTGCTCAAAAACTCAAGAAAAACAGGACGAGGAAAAGGGGGTCTGTGGCTTTAATCAAGGGTGTGGTAACTTAAAAGTAAGAAAATGAGACTGAATGGAGTAAAGGAGGACTGAAACCCTTTTTGCAGGAAGACATCGCAATACAGAGGACTTGAAAATATCTGAATTATTAGCATCTTATTTCCTATGATATTTGGAAGAAGGTAAATACACTCTTTGGAGGGAGATACATTATTATTTTGTGTTGCTGAACCTCTGGTTATTTTATCCCTCATGGCACAGGTGCACATTGCTCACACACTGTAATAATGACTGATGAATACACAAAAGATATATAGCACCTGAAGGGAAGCAGACCTGGCCCATGATGAGTGCAAGTAGACTCCTGATCGATCCACAGGGCAGAAACTTGGCCCCTTTCTGGACCCTCTCCCCAGAGCTGCAGCCCCTGGGTTCAGTTTTAAAGACCTGATTTGGTTTAGAAAGCAGGTAGTGACTGTTTCACTGGGAGATGTCTGTTAACCAGATAAAAAAGTCTGTGGTCTGGGAAGGTAGGCTTTGCAATGATAAACCCCAAAAGCTGATAGAATGTTCCTTAAACCAGCAAGTAAAGGGGTTCTCACCTTGCCAGTGTTTTGTCTTGCTTTCTCTCTATAACATGTAGGTCATTTACTTTTTAAAAAATTTTATTTATTGATTTTAGACAGAGGAAAGAGAGAGAGAAAAGTGGGGGTGGGGTGGGGAGAGGAGCGGGAAGCATCAACTAGTAGTTGCATCTTATATGTGCCTTGACAGGGCAGGCCCTGGGTTTCAAATGGGCAACCTCCGCATTACAGGTCAGCACTTTATCAACTGAGCCCTCACAGATCAGGCTAGGTAAATTTTTTTTAAATTGCAAGAGGTCCAAGATTCCTGCCATATTTAAGTAAAATAAAGTCTGAGAAAAATCATTAGAAGATCTTACATTTCTGAGAATCTTCCAGATATCTACTTGGCCTCTAGTCACAAAGAGAACTATATTTCCCTAGTCAACCACAGTTTTGAAACAAAACTTAAGATATATTTGTGTGAAGCAGAAAATCCAATAAAACACATATTTCCCTCCATTTTTTTGGACTCACATAATTTACCTTAACATAATAGATGAACTTGAGTAAGTCATTTATATACTCGAAGTAACTGTTTAAAAATAAGTGACTTTTCAGAACTAAAAATGTATTTTTGAATTAGAACAATATTTCATATAGTTATTTTAGCAACTTTTTCCAACTTAAAGCAAGCACAGTTCTCATGCATTATGACTTGCCCCTAGCATTAATGATTTCACAACCCAATTGGAACTATTGCTTGTTATTTAGAAACTGAGGGTCTAATTAGTCTTCCCACTGAGAAAGAATGCTGAATTTAACTGTTACAGCCTTTGGGATTTAACAGTCATTTACAAAAACAAAACAAAAAAGCTCAACTCTACTAACTTTCTTTCCTTGAATCACCGAAGTAACTTATTTTATGTTACTGTCTTTTGCCCAGAGGGACAAAACCAAGGTTCTGACTACTTGGCCTCGCCTGCAGAGACGCGATCCGAGCCACTACATCCCCTCGGGCTTTGACGCCTCGCTAGCGGCGGCCTCCACTCTAACCGCGGTGTGACCTCCTGGCCCCGACGGTTCTGCAGCCTGTTTCCTTAACACCCGGCAAAGGGGCGGACCTCACCGACCGCTCAAACCGCATCTTTTAGTCCAAATTGTCCGCCCTTTCTTCTCTAGGAATTTAAAGGCTAGGCTAGCAATTCCGAAACTTAATAGCATTTGGGTTCTCAAATGCCCTCCTCGGTCAGATGCACTCAGGCGGATGGAAAGGGCCCCGCGGTCCGCGGCCGGCGGGAAGAGTGGGAGCTTGTCTATCATCCCGTGGACAGAGGGGCTCCAGGGCCCTAAGTGGGTTGACAGGTACCAGCTCTTGCCATCTCTGAGGATCTGTCTGCTCCCGCCAAGCACGCGACCCCCTCCACTAGGCTCTCCTGCTTCCCTCTCGAGGCGCGACGCCACGGCCAGTGCCCGCCCTCGCCACCGCCGGGCTTCAGCCCGGTCCCTGCGCGATCTCGCTGGCGTCCGGGGCGCCGCGGCGCCGGGCTCCGAGAGCACCGCGGAACAAGTCTGGCGTCAGGCAGGTCAGCGTGCGGGATGCTCCCGGACCCCAGAGCCAGGCAGAAAGGGTCAGCGACTCCAGCCGCCGAGGAATAGCCCTAATAGTACTGGGCTAGTAGCATCCAAGTTGGCGATGCCCGCGGGGCCCTCTCCGCGTCCTGATCGCCCGGCGGAAGAGAAAAGCGCCAACACCCCAGGCGTGCATAGTAAGACTGGTGTCCCACTCCCAGGGCGCGCCCCTGCCTCCTCGTCGCGGCCCCCGCCCCAGGGCGCGCCCCTGCCTCCTCGTCCGGCCCGGGCCGCGCCTCACCTGTGAGGAGAAGACCGCCGAGCAGCGCGCACAGCAGGACCCCGGTGTCCCAGCAGTTGACCATGGTGAGCACACGCGGCCTGCTCGCCTGGTGCCCGCGCTCCTGGCGGGCGACCCACCCAGCCGCCGGAGCTTGTCTTCTCGCTCTCCAACGCCGCCGATCCCGCACTGCGGCCCCGCGCCCCGAGCGCCCCTCTCCAAGGCTTAAGCCAGAGAGACAACCACTTGTCGGGTAATCCTCGCAGCCCGGCGTCCTCGGCCGCTGCGCTCCAGCTCCGGAGCCCGCTCCGAACCGCCGCCGCCGCCGCCGCCGGGGAAGAGCCCAGAGAAGTGTTTGTCCGACGCACTCCGAGCCTCTAGCGGACTTCGATGGAGAGGAGCGAAGGGCGGGGGCCATTTATAACCTTTCCCCAGCCCACTTCCTACCCCGGCACCTCCTTCCAGTGACGTCAAGGGATCCCCCACCCCTCATCCGCCTCCCCACCTACCCTCTTCCTCCGGGACCTTATTCCCTACGGCTGCGGAAGGGGTCAGGGGAGAGAGCACGCGTGGGGAAGTGGTGGCGGCGTGGCGGCGGGGCGCTGCGAGGGCAGGTTCTAGGTCTTCGTCCCGGCCCTCCAGCCCTCTAGCCATCCTTCCTTAGCGCTCAGGAAATCTTGGCAGGCTTTTCTTGGCAGGCTTTCCTTGTCCGGTTTACTCAGCCCTGGGGGCCGCCCGAAGCTGGTGAGGGCGCAGGACTGGCGCTCCCCCGGCCACCTCCGAGGTGGAAAGCCCGCTTCGCAGCAAGCTGGCCGCGGTGTCCTCGGCACCAAGGAGTGAGGCGCACGCAGTGCGGCTCTCTCCCCTTCCTGCTCTTCCCTCTTTGTCCAGCCGCCACCGCCGCCTACCCCCCTGCCCCCTGACTGTCCCTAGACGTGGGAAGGTGCTGGAAACCTTCCGCACCCAGAGAGAGCCCGAGGGCACCGGACGCTTGCCTAGCACCTTTGGGAAGACAGCGGACCTATCCCGGTCCCTAGAGAGCGCAGTGCGTCTTTGTTTTTTGGACGCAGGTGTACCCACCCAAGTCGTTTCCTAAGCCCTCCGCTTCCTAGAAGCAAAACAAGGAGTAACATCAAGATACCTTTTTAAGAGCTGAGACGTGAAACTGCTCCTGCAACTTGTAAGGGCCAGGCACATGAACTTTATTTCCTAAATGCTCGGGAAAAAAATCTTTCTGATGACATCTTGCTATGAAAGATGAGTGCCTTTGTTGCTCTCCCAACAAAACCCGGTGAACTTAAACTGAGGCACTAGGTCATTTGCGATGGCGCTAGGTCCACATTGTTCCTCAGTTTGTCTCGTTGCCTCAAAGGCTGAAAGCGTCTCAGGCTTCACGGAGCAGTTCAGCCTTGTCCCTGTAAGTACCGCCGCGTTGAAAGAGTTCTATGGCACCTGCCAGATGGTCATGATAAATGAACTGTAATGGGCCCTGAACGGGGCCAGCGACTCTTCCTGAAGGACCGGACCATCACCCCGCCTGGGAAAGTTGGGCAACCCGAACTTGCCACACCTTGGGGTGGTAGAGCAAGGATAGACCTCTGCTACCCGTCGCCCAACGCAGGAAACGCGTGTGCGGGCACCTGGCGCTGGGGCTACTGAGCCATGGTCGCTGTGGTTCCAAATAAAGCAAGACCGCGCGCAGCTGTTGCTCGTCCGCTTGTGCTCCACACCAGGCTCCCTGACCACTTTACCTCACCCGAGCCTGATTCCTCCCAAAACCACAGGCTCATTTAGTGAACAATTAGTAAACACCGATCACAGGGCTGGCAGCTGACAGCGGATCCTTCTCACAACTGGTCCCCCAGCCCAGGTCTGGACCGCGCCCAAGGAGCCTAATTTGAGAGCTGTTTGTCACTCCCCGCCCTCTCCCAAGGAGAAGCCGTCAGCATTACCATTCTGCCACCTTCCAGGGACCAGGCATTGTGTTGGGGTCAAAACACTGTGGCGAGACGATCTCATCACTCTGCCTCGTTTAGGATCACGAAAAAGGGGCCAGGACAACAGAATGCGAGGATCACAGGGCTGGGCTAGCTTGGCTTTACCGTGGGTACAGAGAAGAGCTGGTCTGTCTGGAGGACTCAGCAGAGACACTTAGCTGACTCTGGGAGAAAGTGACCCATAGTACAACCTACAAAAGTTTAATAGAACTTTTCAAATGTGGTTTGATCTTTTAAAATATACAGAGAGACAACACTCCAGATATCTGCCGTCAGAAGTGAATCTCATAGACTTTCTTTGTAAAGCCAGAACGGGCAGAACAGTCTTCATAATCTAAGATGCCAGGCAACAATGCTAATATATTGCTCAATTATTTAAGGTGAAAAGAGCCATGGTTGAATCTAACTTAATTTATGCCCAAATCTTTCTACATTGAGTGGTCCTCCACAAATTCCTGAACTATTCTTTGGAAAAGTTGCAGACTTTTAACAATAGCTAGCAATTTCTTTATTTCTTCTTTTGTTAGTTATATTAGTTTCCTCACAAAGAACTCAAGCAAGATGCTACAAATTGTCACAAGGCTTTGTTCATGATTTTGTTTTAGCTTAGATGAATTTTAGCATTGAGATAAAAGAATATCTAAGCTAAAATGGTGAGAAATAAAGTATAGGGCTCTCAGCTTTCCCCCCAAAAGAGATAATACATTTGACCTGACCTGTGTTGGCACAGTGGATAAAGCATTGACCTGGGACACTGAGGTCACCAGTTTGAAACCCTGGGCTTCCCTTGTCAAGGCACATATGGGAGTTGATGTTTACTGCTCCTCCCCCCTTCTCTAAAAATAAATAAATAAAATCTTTAAAAAAAGAGAGAGAGAGAAGAAATACATTTGAATGAGAATGGGTTACAGTATGCTCCAACTAAATCACTAAGGAAGAAACTTTATAGACAATAGTGATGAAAAAGATCAATTTCAACATTCCTGGTTGGTTAAAAAGCTATTGAAGCCTGACCTGTGGTGGCGCAGTGGATAAAGCGTCGACCTGGAAATGCTGAGGTCGCCGGTTCGAAACCCTGGGCTTGCCTGGTCAAGGCACATATGGGAGTTGATATTTCCAGCTCCTTCCCCCCTTCTCTCTCTCTTTCTCTCTGTCTCTCCCTCTCCTCTCTAAAATGAATAAATAAAAAATAAATTTATAAAAAATAAAAAATAAAAAAAGCTATTGAAGTAGACTATCTGCTTACTTCTTGCTCATATACAAAAGAACATTTCATCTCCTACAAAACCAGACACTCTCTTGTTATCAGTTATAAACATTCTCTTGAGAATTCTTTCTAGTCCTTATTCAGAGGCACACTGTTGGTAAAAAACCAATAGCTTTAATGCTCAAGACTGAATATGAGTATAGGAGCATTAGAGTGGGAGGCAGGAGGAAACCCAGGTCCTCATCTTCCTCCAGCCAACCAATGGTGGAGAGAACTCAGCTTGTAGTTGCTGGGGCTTAATCAGGAATCTCATCCTCACGTGGGCCTCACGTGGGCTAGGTGGCTTCAGACCAAAGAAAAAATATATTCTGTGGCTATACACTGCATAGCATAATTATGTATGGTTGGCCAAAAAAACCAAGTGATCTTATAAAACCCTGTCTTGTTATGTGAAAAAAAAGACCCCTCACAGTACATATCCACTTGACAGCTCAAACTCCTTGTCTAAAGAAGCACATACAAACCTCAGGTTGCTAGTTCTGTGAATGGAGTTCCATTCTACTCCACAAGCCCCACTTTGTTCCTGACTACCTGCTCCTCACATGGATTAGTACTCTGCTACTTATTTCCTTTTGATTTATCCAGGGTCTTAGCTTCTTTCTGAGACTGCATCCCAGCACTGGACTCCTAGTTAGCCCTGTATCTCTGGATACTCTCCAGGGGCCATGACACAGATATAATACTCCTGTTCCTGCAACCTAAGCTCAAAGGGGCCTTTTCTGTTGGCTACTTCACAACCCACACTCTTAAGAGAACTTACTCTGGGTTACCGCCCCTGAGGCTTTTTCACAAGGGCTGTAATTGGGCTATGCTTGCACAGTGTTAGCTCTGACAGCTCAAATTGCAGACCCTTATACATACTTTCAGTACACTTCTTATTTGACTTAGTCTATCCTGCTGCCATTCAGTACATTTTCTATACATCCTGCTTCAAATTATCCACAAACACGTTAAGTGTGTCTTCTGGATCATCATCAAAATCCTTAATGTTGACAGAGCTGAATGAATGAATAGATTTGAAGAAGTTGAGTAAACCAAAGTAGTTGTGTCTCCTCTCCAGATGTATGTTCATCAAAGGAGGCTGCATATTAACACATTAACAGTTATTTTCCATGTCATAATTTAGAAATAGTTGATGGTCTGAGCAAGAAGTAAGTTCTATTCAAGGTATTCCAAGAAAGTTTTTTTTAAGTCCAGAATAAGATCATTAGAGAAGATTGGAGCAGGAGAAAGGCAAAATAGAGAAAGGACTAATACCTAAAGGACCAATATTTTTAAAGTAGTTAGCTAAGGAAATCTATATATGGGTCATCTAATCATTATATTTAACAATTTTGCCAAAGGTTAATTTTATCTTAGCATGTAACTGCCAGCTATTGGCTTCTTTTCTTATTTACAAAATATTACTTTAAATACACTCTTTTATTTAGAAAACATTTTAGACAGGTGAAAAGACATGCAGATGGCTGGAGGATAACTCATAACTGAATGATCTTAATATACTCACCACAATCACTTTGGTATATTTCATATTAGTCTTTTTCACTTAGGGTGTTTTATTTTTCAATGTTTTAACATAGACTTCATAATCATTATTTTTAATAGCTGCAAAATATTATCCTTTTGCTGGACATTTCAATTTTATCATTATAAACAATTTCAAAATAAATTTAATTTGACACGGGAATGTTTTTAGTCAGACACACACACACACACACACACACACACACACTGTCTACCCATTCCTCTTCTTCCTCCAAGCCTCCTTTCATGTATACACTCATGTACACACAGGTACACATATGCACACGCACATCACTATTCTTGCTTCATTTGAAATTTGTACTGACTTAGTCAAACAGTGACCTGGCTGAACAATCAGAAGGAAAAGGTTTATGTCCTGGTGCATGACCCAGTAAATGTTTTCTTTCTTTCAGTTAACATTTTCATGCACATACTCCTTACACAATTATGTGCCAATCTTATTGAAAACAGTGGCATGGAAGACATAATTATTGTCCTAGAAGGCCTTACAATTTGTTTTGAGATGGCCAAGCTTACATAAAATATTGGGAAACAATTCTACTGCAATTAAAAGCAAGAGCAACGCCCAAGGCACAATTGTGAGTACTAAAATGATTAATTACTAAATTGGGAAAGGATTTTGAAGGTAGTAGCAGATTTGTTTCAGCAGTGAGGAGCGGGCTTTCTGAAAAGGAGAAGGGAGTAAAGCGAGTGGGGGGAGGGGGCGTAAGTGGAAAGGGGCCAGTGGAAGAGAGAGGTGACAGGGAACAGGAGGGTTGAGTTCAAGGAGGCAAGGGAGAGGGCCCTCGATGACTTGGTAAATACAGTTAAATGTGCTTAATCCTGCCAGTGCTGGGAAGGGGTGCTTTAGGATGGTTGGACTAGCGTATGGGAGATTAAAGAAAAGTGCGACTGAAAGGAAAGGAATAAACCATTAATTAAATTTATGAAGGACCAAGATATTAAAAGGCAAGAAGATAAGACTGGAACAGTGATGGTAGAAGCTCTGGTTAGTAGTTCAAATAAGGGATGGAGAGAGAAATTTACTTTGGGGTCCAGGTGAGGGAGAGGGAGGAGCCCAAGAGAAGCCAAGATTCCAAGGAGCATTCTGATCCATTGAGCACTGCCAAGATGGGGATGTGGAGGGGGGCTCTAAAAGGGGAGGAGAAGGGAGCACTAGGTTTCAGCTAGGTTGAGGTGAGTAGGTAATTGGAAGCAACCTAATTTATTTTCTGGCTTGAGCCACACAAGGTTTAAAGTGATAGTTTGGCTCAGGTCCAAACATTTTAAAGAAGTAGAAATTCATCATCAGATTGCTGTATTCTGACACTGAATAGAAATTGTATATATATATACAGTATACACACACATACATATATACGCATATATATATGATTTATATATATAATTATATATTATACATAATATTATATACATATACATAATATCTGAGTTCTGTATGATTGCTGGGTCATAAAAAATAAGAAGTTTATTAAAAGCTATGAATTTAATTTCCTCCTCTGAGTGAGTAGCAGTGTCTAGCAGAGTTCTCCATCTTCAGTCTTCCTTCTTCAGAAGTTTCCCTGACACTAGACACAGCCCCGGGGCAGGTCTCCTGGCGACTTCAGTGGAAGACCATCCCTTTCCTTCCTGTACCTCTTCCAGGCTCCTCCCAGATGTACTTTTCATGTGTATTGGCCGCAGCAGAAGTCATGGAGCAGTCCAGCTACTGTCAGTCCTTGGCATGACCCTCTGAATCAGAGTGCAGAAGTGTGGGCCTAGATTTTCTAAGCCACCATCAGATGCAGACTCTGGCAAATCTGGGATGTAAGAAAGCTAGGTCCCCAAGCTCATCTAACCCTACCATGGAGGGCAAAATTGAGTATCAGTGGCCTTAAGCTTATTCTCTCAAAAAAATAATATTCTGTAAGATCAAGTTCTAGCTAAACTGAGAACATCGTTTCCAATTATGACCTGAAAGACACATAATAAACTACTTTCTCCCCAGTTTTAGACTGCTAAATCATTTTGTTCCCTCAATTTTATAATTAAAATTTTCCTCACACCTGTATAAAATATCAGAACCACTATTTTTATATTTTGGAATACAACTGTTGATGCACATTAAAAAAAACAAGTTAATGTCAAGATATGACAAATAAATCTTATTTTTAGACATAAAACATATACATGTCTGAAGCACCAAGTCAAACATTGGTGCTGTTTTTCTTACTGAAATTTAAAACCCAGCCAAATAATAGTTTATTGTTTAAATAAAATTACCTTTTTTTGCATCCTGAAGGAATCACAGATGAAGTGATAAGATGTCTGAGATTTGCTTCAAAATTACGCAAAAGGAGTAAAGTTGAAACAAAGATGAATCATATGTTGATGATGGTGAAACTGGGTCATGGTATTTATAAATATATATATATATCTTCTTATGCATATATTTAAAATGTTTTCTTACTAAAACATACTTTTCTTTCTGAGTCTGAAATTGGAAATGCAAAACTATCAGCCCAAAGTAAATTTTAGAATCTGAGACTGGGAAAAAAGTAAATCTGGAGAGAAAAGAGGAACAGTCAATATTGCCTGGTGACCATGGCTTTGGTTTCATTGAGAGTCGTGAGGACACATGTCCTTCCCACAGTTTTCGGCAAATTCACGGTGCGGTGATGAAGTGTGGATAAGCATCAAGCAATCACATGGGGAACAACTTATGGTTTGAAAAATCCACTTGATTAGACAAGTACTGCTGTGTTAAGAAGTAACACAGATAAGTAGAGACAAGATCAAGATGGAAAAAGAAGAAAATGGGAAAGTTTTTTAAAAGGAGAATCAAGAAAAGTACTATCTCTGTGAAGAAGAGTGATGTCCAGAAGCTGTGAAAGTCATTTTCTTCTCTATTATATGTATTTAAAAGTTGTGAGTGGTAATCATTAAGTTAAGAAAATAAAACCAGTAAAGGGATAGAAACTCATGATTAATTATCTGATGGTATTATTAAAAAGGACTTTTAAAAAAAAAGTTTGTTTTAAAAAAATCACCAAGATTTGTTGGCAAGCATCCTAGGCAATTTTAAGAACAGGAAGAGGATATTGCAAGACAATTGGCCGTTTTTTCCTACAACTTATGAAGAAGAGAAGTCCCAATGGCTGGAAAAAGAAAGATTCCAGAGAGACTGGTGAACATAAAACATAAAATCATAAAATATGAGTTACAGATAAACCTCATAGAAAACCTAGTCACCTGATCCTACTGTAAGGTAATAGGCAGAGAGGTGCGGTGCTTTGCCCGTAGTGAATCTGAATCTAAGCAGCCTCCTTGGGCTTACAGCTTGAACTCCCCTGGGTTGTCCACCAGTCCCTCTGGTCTCTTCATGCCAAGCCTGTCAAAGGAGATGGAGAAAGCTTCATGCACTGCAGAAGAAACGTCTGCCTGCAGGTCAGCTCAGATCTCATCCAGGTCAAGATCACCGCCTTTGGGCCGAGTCACCTGCACTGCACTGTGAAAGCTACAGAAAACAAAGCAGAGAACACAAAGCTCCTGCTAATAAGCTGGCTCCTTGTGCAGCTTCTCAGGGTCAGCCTACCAGGGGTTCTGAGCCTATTGCTGAGAATGTAACCCCAATAAATTCAGTGTAAAATATGTCTTAAGTGGTGGTAGAGGAAGTAAAAACAGGAACCTATGATTTCAGTGTTCAGAATGAGCAGCAATTATAATGAAAAACCATATGATTTCGTTTAGAAAATCCCCACTCATCCCTTATAAATGAAGAAAATGAAGGTCTGAAATTTTAAATGGTGTATTCAACCAGGGCCATATAGTTAAATTAGTGCCTATTGAGCTGATCTTATAAAACCGGATCTGCCTTTACTTGGTGCAAATTACTTAACCTCTCTGAGCATCAGTTTACTCCTCTATAAAATGGAAATAATCATAGTGTAATAGTACTACCTCATTGTGAGAATTACACGTGACAATCTGCACAGTGAGTGACCCACAGTAAGTACTCAGTAAAGGTTAACTATTATTATGACCACCATCTTCATTGCTGACCTATTGTTTTAATCGTAACACTATGCAAGGTGTTCCCCAAAGAACTCCAGAATGATCTTGAGCTCCTCCATCTGTACATTCCTGAGACCCCTGTTTAAAGGGTTCAACTCCCTGGAAAAAGAGGCTCTGGCCTCTTTAGCAGCTTTACTCCTGAATTTTGGATTCTTAAGATAACCCAGGGTAATGGCCATTAGTTATTGTGATGGAGAATCTTTGAGGTCAAGACTAAGAAAATGAAAATTTCACAGTAGTTTTCCTTTGGGTGTAAGAGCCTTACTGAAGTACTTTCTAATTATGAGAATCTAGAAAGCAGAGGCAGTAGTTTTTCAACACAGGCTCTTTTGCATGTTCCATGGAACTAGATTTTGCAAGAGATTTATCATTCTTGAATGACAAGAGTGTGTTTTATTATAAATGTCCCATTGCACTTTATGTAATTAAAGGAATAAAGTTGTGCCATTTCAATGCTCTTGAGATAACGTTCCGGGGCACTTGGAGTGAAGTGGGTGTGTGTGTCCAGCCATCAGAGGGCAGAAGAAAGCAATCAGACGGAGCTTGAGAGGTGAAGCACAAAGACAGAAACTTGATGTGAAGAGACTTTTTTGCTGGTTTAAAAAGTCAATCTTTACTAAGTGAAATAAGTCAATCTGAAAAGGATATATACACTGTATGGTTCCAACTTTATGACATTCCAGAAAAGGTAAAACTACCAAGGTGTTTTACCTTGGTTACCAGGTGTTTATAGGAAAGGGAAGAATGAATAGCAGAACACAGAGAATTTTTAGAGAAGTGAAAATACTCTGTATAATACTATAATGGTAGATACCTGTCATTCTACATTTGCCCAAACCCAAAGGATATACAACACCCATTGTAAAGCCTAATGTAAACTATGGACTTTGAGTGTTAAGATGTGTCAAGGTAGGTTCATTGAGTAACAAATGAGCCTTGCCACTCTCAGGGGGGATGTTGATAGTAGGGGTGTGTGTGTGTGTGTGTGTGTGTGTGTGTGTGTACTGAAGTAGGCTGTCAAAGGATAAATGGGAACTCTATACTTTCCACTCAATTTTGCTGTGAACATAAAATTGATCTAAAATATAAAGTCTATTTAAACATGTTTTAAAACCTATTTTAAAAGAGTAAAACTGCAGCTTCTTGATTGACTAATGTGTGGATATCGCCAGCTTGGCTCTTCACTATTTTAAGCATTCACAGATATCTGAGGCCTAATTTTGTTCAGTATTTCCCAGTGTTTGCCAAAAGGTACAAGGTACTACTACCATAAAAAGGAGTTACAAAATGACACTACATGTTAAAGTTAAAAAAAAAATAGAGGTCATATGTGGCAAGTAACAGAAATGAAAAGAGGAAAACATTAACCTAAAAGAGGTGAGTAATTTAGCAATTCAAGGAGAACAACTACACCATAAATACAGTTTCACTATTTCTGGCCTCCACTTACTGTAACACTGAAGTAATCCTGATTCATAATCTTTTTCATACCAACTCCATTGTGTTAGCAACTGTTACTCACCTCATTTATCTCAAGAATTTTTCTCTACTGAGGCTCCTTTGTTTCCTCAATTCCTTTCCCAAGTTTGCCTTACTTTTTCATCAATAAAGTTAAGAGAATGTAGAAGAATGTTTTGTTCCTCAGACACAGAGCAGGTCTCAGATTCCCCATGATAGCTCTGAAGGGTTCTTAGAACCGACTGGGGACTAAAACAACTTGCTCAGATTTAAAAAGTAGCAGAGAATGGTGATAGGGATTTAGATCTCATGCGATTCATGAAAAGTGGAACCACTGGCATCAGCAAGGGTGGCCTGGGTCTTCCCTCGCTTGCACACCAGGAAATGAGGACACTTTGAGTTCCACCTCTGAACTAACCAGCTGTGTGATCCCAGCAAGTGGCCTGACTGCTCTGAACCTCAGTTCCCTCATTTGTGAAGCAGGGATAAAGCAGCACGCACCTCGCGGAGCTGTATAAAGGAAAAGGCATGGAGGTGCTTCGCACCACACACCCAGCCCGCTGTAAGTGGTCAGGACAGCTTCCCCATTAAAATGACTCATTTGTCAATTTCTTCTTGATTTACATTTTCAAGAGATTAAGTCTTCTTGGTTCAGTCGAGCCTATGGATTGGTTTGCCCAGGTGAGGGGGTGATGACAGATGTGTGTTCCTATGTGTGCCCATGTGAGTGTAAGTGTGCATATTTGTGTGTGTACAGACATGATTGGAGAGGTGTGCCACCGTATCTGATGCCCCAATATGAACTCTGTGCAAAGAGCCTAGCTGAGAAAGGTGGCCAAATGTAAAACCCTCTGGCTAGAAAGAAGACTACCATGGTGCGCCTGGCACGCGCCCTGTCACTTTTTCTTCTTTCGGGGTCCTTGGGAGGGAAACAGAGGAGGCATTTTTATTTTAAAAGCTCCATCTACATTGGTGAAGGACAGCCTTCCTGTTGTTATAAACCCAGGGTTAAACAGAAAAGAGGCTTATGGGAGAGGTGGGTATAGAGCCGAAATGCCTAGATGAGTTAAATAGGTGTCGTCAATTCAAACCTATACACTGGACCAGGGCTTGAGCCGAGCTGGAGATGGGTAATGAAGCCCCTGAATTTTATTTATTACCATCTTTTACCCAAATGTTTGATTTAATTAAATCATGCTTTAAATAATAATAAAAACAAAACATTTAAATTCATTTACATATCCTAAACTGTTTGGACAAGGTAGAGTCATTTAGAAATTAAATCATGGCCCTGGCCGGTTGGCTCAGTGGTAGAGCGTCGGCCTGGCGTACAGGAGTCCCAGGTTCGATTCTGGCCAGGGCACACAGAAGTGCCCATCTGTTTCTCCACCCCTCCCCCTCTCCTTCCTCTCTGTCTCTCTCTTCCCCTCCCGCAGCCGAGGCTCCATTGGAGCAAAGTTGGCCCGGATGCTGAGGATGGCTCTGTGGCCTCTGCCTCAGGCGCTAGAATGGCTCTGATTGTGGCAGAGCGATGCCCCAGATGGGCAGAGCATCACTCCCTGGTGGGCGTGCCAGGTGGATCCCGGTCGGGCGCATGCGGGAGTCTGTCTGACTGCCTCCCCGTTTCCAACTTCAGAAAAATACAAAAAAAAAAAAAAAGAAAGAAAAGAAAAGAAATTAAATCTTAAGATAGTATAAGCCATTGCCAGTAGGAGGTCAACATATTGTTCTCTAAAACTCATGTTTAAGATTTTAAAAGAATTTTTTCTATACAGAGTCTCTATAATGAAGTATTTTTCTTTTATATGTGTGATTTATTAAAGCCATTCTATATTCTTGACTCAGTGAACCTTACTTTTGGGCGAATCTGTCAATTTGAAAATGTCAGGCACCACTGCTTGCTGGGTAGTAGTTTGCTTAAAATGTGAGCAGAAATACCCACTAGGAAATAAACAGACTTGGAGCCTAGCCTTGCAGACCAAAACCGGAAAGCTGATTCCAAACCTCATTGGGCATTTCAAGTCTTGTTGTAAGTCATGTTTCTTTTCTTTTTTTTTTTCAGATGTCACAACTATGATTGTTTATTAATTAAAAAAATTTTTAAACCAGCATCTTTTCAGAAAGGTTTTGAGCAGTCATTAGGTCCAGTCAGGGAAATGGTCAAGCAATAAGCTGAAGCAAAGGAAGAGTAAGGCTGCCTGACCAGGTGGTGGCACAGTGGATAGAGCATCAACTTGGGACACTGATTAACCAGGTTCAAAACCCCGAGGTCGCTAGCTTGAGCGTGGGATTATAAACATGACCCAATGGTAGCTGGCTTGAGCCCAAAGGTCACTGCAAGGGTCACTGGCTTGGCTGGAGCCTCCCAGTCAAGGCATGTATGAGAAAGACATCAATGAACAACTAAGTTGATGCTTCTCATCTCTCTCCCTTCCTCTTCCCTCCCAAAATAAATAAATTAATTAATTAATATAAAAAAGAGTAAGGCCTTAGAAGGGACATCCACAGATTATCACAATATTTAGTCCAAATCCAGGAAGTTAATCAGCAATGAAGAAAAAAGCTTAAGATGAAGCAAAAATCATACCTAAAAAGGTAGACAGAGCTCGGCAGTAAGAAATCAGGGTGGACATATTTCCTAGGAAGGTAGAAAGAAAGAAAGGCGTGTCTGATAGGGCTCCCAACCAGGACCCAGCTTTAGGACCAGAATTCTACAAAAGAGGTCTGGCCACAGTCCTAGAATAAGATTACCAACAGCAAACAAGGGCAGGAATTTAGGAGGAGGGAAGGACCAGATGAGAGGCCCAAGAACAGAGTGGCGAACAGAGAGGACAGTGGGATGCCTCATGTAGCAAGGGAGGGTTTGTTGTTAAGTTTCTAAACTCATTTCTTTCATACGGACTTCTATTTTATGAAGACAAAGAACAGTTTTACTGATATATTTCAGCAATCCAGGCAGAAAATAAAAGATTTATCTATAGCAACCTACACAAGTGAAGCCAACATGAATATAGTCCGTGGAAGGCAGACTGAAATGCAACCATTCTGCATTTGCCAGCCCGGACAACCTCCTAGCTAAAGGTTATCCAAGAGGCTACACAACTCAATAAACCCTTAACTTGTTCAGCTTAAATTTGGGCTAATCCTTTTGAGAGAAGACTGTAGGGAACAATCTGCCTGTCTGTTAGCAGCAATAAAGTGAGGTGGACAAACGGGGCCTTAGGAATCTTGAGCTGTGGCTAAACCACAGTTTTTGAAGAGGAAGAGCATTAAAACTTTCCATCACTTCCCCCTAGCTCTATGCATTTTTAGGAAAAGTTTTCCTTTTCCATCTAGTTCATAGAGTATAGAACATGTTCAGAAAGTGGTTTGTTTGTTTGTTTGTTTTGGTTTGTTTGATTTTTTAATGGTTGATGGTGGGAAAAGTTTAATCTTGAATATTTTCACCACTAATAGGCTTAGGATAGCAATTGCCCTTGTCTGTTGCTGTCATTCTTCTGAGACAGAGGTTTGCAAAATTGCCCTAAGCAGCAGGACTTCAAATATAAAATCTCTTTAGTGGTAGATCCTTCTCCAAGGGTCCCTTGAAGCACATCCACAATGCCAGTAGGAAACAACCACTGGAGGGCATTAGCAGCATTTAATGGGCTACATGATGACTTCTAACCCCTGCGTTCGTATCATCATCAGATATTTATTCATCTGTTTCGAAGGTGTGGGAAACAGTGAGAGGTCTGCAGATTCAAGGCAATTCTCAAAGGGATTCACACAACTATAAACAGATAAATAACAACTACGGTAGGTTCGAATCAGAGGTGCACATTCTAGAAAAATCCATGGCAAGATAATTCCTCAGTAAATGTTTTGCAAAAACAGTGAAAACCTCCCTAAGAAGTAAACTCACATGATCTTAGGGTTTTGCGCACTCTGCTGCCACAAGTCTCACCTCCTCTTGGTGAACCATAGCAGCAAGTCAACTTTTTCACTATTAAAAAAAGTACTTGTTGAGCAACTAGGATGCAACCAATTTAAACCTTTTAAGGATTGTGCCAACCTTTTCTTTTCAAATTTATTCCTACAGATAACAAGCTATAATTTGTTTTCTAAGATGATAAATAAAATATGTAAACAAAAAATAGAATACGATCAATCATTCATTCATTCAAGAGCTTTAAGCAGCCTCAGCCTTTACCCATGGCATGACTCAACTCAGCTGAGCAGATGCTCTTAAGGACTGGAGTAACTGGGAGCAAAACAAATGGGGGGGTGGTTTGCGCATTACAGAGTCCTGAAGGTTTTCTTTTAGCACTTCCCTAGAGGATTTAAATATTTAAGTACTGTTTATACAGAACATTAACTATTGCAGCTGGAGAAGGAAGGGGTGGACATGGGTAGTCAGAAAAATGCTGATTTAAACCTGAAGTGTGAGAAGCCCATGTCAACAATAGATCAGGAATTCCAGTAACTCTTATTTATATCCTATTCAGAGAGGGTAGAAAACCCCTAAAGAGCTTTCTCAATATTCTCTATTTTGATCTTATAATTAATTAGGTATAATCACAAACTCAAAAATTGAGGGCTTAGAGGAATGATTAGATGAAACTGATGATTTTTAGGGCTCCAATTCCATATAATACTACAATGGTGAATGTGTTGGTGGCAGTGAAAATGGCAACCAGGTGTTAGACTGGTGGAGGCAAACTGGACCGTGGTGCAGCAACCTTGGTCCTTGAGTCTGGCGAAGAAAGATTTCAGAGCCAAGACTCAAACTATAAGAGAAAGTTTATTTGGAAAGTCACGGGGTAGAAAAAATGAACTGTAGGAGAAGTGGGCTCAAGAAACAAGTTACAGAGGTAAAACGAAGGACCCTTCGGACTTAGGGGAATGAGAGAGGCAAGGAAATGGGCCTGAGGGGAGGGGCTGGGGGAGGCACAGGTCTGTGCTATAGAGAGAGCTGTGCTTAGACTTCCATCTTGAGAGTATTTATCCAGAGGTCTCAGGAGAAGATCCCAATAGAATACTGTATGGCCAGTAGTTGCAGCCGTCAATGCCAGGCTCCTGCAGGTTCTCCTTAGATTCAGTCAGATGTAAAGAAACTGCAGAGCCAAAAATTGGTGGGTCATTCTTTTATTCTAGCCCCGCACCCGGCAGGCGAGTAAAAACACACAGGGCTCCAAAACCCACTCATTCAGCACTCACAAAGCTACTGACACATCCAGGTTTTCTTAGAATCAAAGGCCCCCTTCAGTCTCAGTCACCTCTGGTTCCCCATCTGCACACCTCACTTCTCTTCTCTGTACAAACTGGCTTCTCCTGCAGCACCCTGCCATCTTGGCTTCCTTCTTCCTTCCTCATTCTTCCCCTTTTTAAAAAACTACCTGGGCCCACACAGACCCCTCCTTCAGCACACAGCATAACAGTGGCCCTTCCCAAGCAGGAATGCAATCCGCAAGCAACTGCCCTGCTCTGCGGGCAAGCGCACATGTGGCTGTCCGGCACCATTCATGTCGGCAGCGCCATTTTTAACAAAGTGAGCAAACATAAAAATCACATTCTACAAACTTATTTTCCCAACAAATACTCATCAACTTTCCAGGTGTGTCCTTTCAGGGTCATGGAAGTTGGTGCCAGGGCAAGTGGTCATTAGTCAATGCAGCTGCTTTTCTGGGTCTGGAGCTGAAACATCACTGAGGACTCAATATATTTGATGAATGTTAGAACTCATTGTCCTGGGGGCTTAATGCTTAAGGCCTATTCTCCAGCCCCTTTGTTTGTTTCCCTTTTAAGGGAGTCTAACCCACATGATTAGCAACATGCCAGAAGAGGAATGGTCAGGAGAGGGTTCACATAGCATGACAAACGATATAAAAATTCAGAGGGTCTAAACTGCATGATCAGGGCAATATGCTAGAGGATAAAAGGTTGCCCTGGGGGCAAGGTCCTTGCTTTCCCAGTTTTTCCTATCACAAGGCATCTAGGGCTTTCCACCTTGGTGACCTTCTGTAGCTGGCCCTTGCTCTGCTCATACCTATCTGACTGCCCTTCTCTTGAAAGGGAATATGGTAGGTCATACCATACTCCCCTTCAAGAATACTTGGACCTGACCTAAGTGGCGCAGTGGATAGAGCGTTGGACTAGGATGTGGAGGACCCAGGTTCGAGACCCCGAGGTCGCCAGCTTGAGTGTGGGCACATCTGGTTTGAGCAAAAAGCTTACCAGCTTGGACCCAAGGTTGCCAGCTCGAGCAAGGGGTTATTCGGTCTGCTGAAGGCCCACGGTCAAGGCACATATGAGAAAGCAATCAATGAACAACTAAGGTGTTGCAACAAAAAACTAATGATTGGTGCTTCTCATCTCTCTCCATTCCTGTCTGTCTGTCCTTATCTATCCCTCTCTCTGATTCTCTCTCTGTCCCTGTAAAAAAAAATAATACTTGGGTCTGGCCTGACTAGGCAGTGGAGCAGTGGATAGAGCATTGGACTGGGACACGGAGGACTCAGGTTCAAAACCCCAAGGTCACTGGCTTGAGCACAGGTTCACCAGCTTGAGCATGAGGTCTCTGGCTTAAGTGTGAGATCATAGACACGATCCTATGATCACTAGCTTGAGCCCAAAGGTCACTGGCTTGAAGCCCAAGGTTGCTGGTTTGAGCAAGAGGTTACTCGCTTGCTGTAGCCCCCCAGTCTAGGCACATATGAGAAAGCAATCACTGAACAACTAAGGAGCTGCAACAAAGAATTGATGCTTGTCATCTCTTTCCCTTCCTTCCTGTCTGTTTGTGCCTATCTGTCCCTCTCTCTGACTCTCTCTGTCTCTGTCAAAAAAAAAAAAAAAGAATTCTTGGGTCTGAATTCTTTCAGGGAAAGAGGCTCAAGGTCTTTTCAGTAGCTGCTTCCTGCTAAAGGGTGTAACGTTTCCCTTCAGAGCCAGGAGATCCTTGCTCTCTGTCAGAGGGAGGCTTGGGTACAAAAGGAGGTTGTGATGGCATCTAGGGTGGTATTACCTGAGTATGAATAGAGCTTGTAACCTGGTGGAGACAGACTCTGTTACAATGTCAATTTTATTGAGGCAAAAGCTAGAACAATAAGAATTATAATAAATGGTCTGATGAAGGAAAAAAAGTTTAAGTCCTAAATAATTCCAGGTCCAAGAATAAGAAAATAAAATGAAACAATAGTTTGAGGGTTGTAGCCAAATATTTAAGAAAACTAGAGAAATTGAGGATTCAGTTTAATTTATAGGTGAAAAATATAATTTAGAAGACAATTAACTGAACTACAGTCTAATATCTATCCCTGTGTATTAGTCTATTGAAACAATTTTTCCCCTAAAATCACCTTCATTTTTATCAAACAGCCCAAATTAAGACTAACCTATTTACTGCATTAAGTTCAGTTTCAATTTTGCTTGATTATTTGCATAAACACAAGAATTACAACTTGTCTGAGAAGATGGTGGCACAGTAGATAGAGCGTTGGACCGGGACTCAGAGGACCCAGGTTCGAAACCCCAGGGTTTCTGGCTTGAGTGCAGGCTCACTGCTTGAGTGCAGGGTTGCTGGCTGGAGCGTGGGATCATAGATATGATCCTGTGGTTGCTGGCCCAAGGTCGCTGGCTTCAGCAAGGGGTCATTCACTCTGCTGTAGCCCCCTGGTCAAGGCACATATGAGAAAGCAACCAATGAACAACCAAGGTGCCGCAACAAAGAGTTGATGCTTCTCATCTCTCTCCCTTCCTGACTGTCCCTATCTATTCCTCTCTCTGTCTCTGTCTCTGTCAAAAAAAAAAAAAAAAGCAACTGATCACATAGGCTCCCTTAAACCTGCTTTGCTGGACTCTTATGAGGAATCTCCAGCCTGAGCTCTAATCAGCCTCTCAGCAAAGAAACCATACAGTTGCCATCGGGTTTTGCCTGCAATACCTATAGGTTTGGGTGAATCCCTCAAATTCTCAAGGTCCCCAAAACATCCTGCAGTTCTTTTCTTGCCATCCCCCAGGAAAGCAACCTTCGTTCCTTACCTGGAAAGGCTTCTATGAACTGTGTGAATAAGCAAGGTACCAGGCCAGTTCTCCAAGGGACTTTTATCAGCTTTCAAAGTCAGTCTTAATTCCTTAAAGCTTTCTGGTGACATCCAGAGTCAAAGCATGTCACTTTTAAACATGACATTCCAGTCAAAGTCCTGTTTAATAAAACCACAATTGGGCCCTGGCTAGTTAGCTCAGTCAGTTAAGAGTGTTGTCCTGAAACAGCAAGCTGCGAGATTGATCCCCAGTCAAGGCACATACTGGAACAGCTAGAAGTTCCTGTCTGTCTTTCTGATTCTCGTTCACTGTCTGTCTCTAAAAAAACCAAAATAATAATAAATAAAATAAAAAAAAAACACTACTGGAAACTGGCTTTATGTGTCCTATTATAAAGAAATCACATTCTTATCGGGTTCATGCAAGCAAACATATTGTCATGAAGATAATAATATTCACTCATTATAAGTTTCCAAATTCTGGAGGGATCAGTTAGGGAGAAAAATAGATATAATTTACCAAATTGCTTTAAAAAATAAGTCTCCTTATATCTAGAAAGCTAGAGGAAAATTCTTGTTTTTTTATGGAGTGGAAAAGAACCAAACTCCAACTCTGTGTTAGCTTATTTTTGATCATTAAGTTTATTTACTTAATTAAATTATTTAGTTTAACCATGTAATTTTCTCTCATGATTTCTTTTTACAAACTTTGTACTGTCACTTTTTCCTAGTCACTTTTAATTTATCTCTTTGTAACTCATTCAGAAATAACCAGCTTTAGAACAACTTTATTCCTTTTTTCCAAAAAGTATCTCCATACCTTATAGTTTCTGTTTCTAAAACCATACAATTTCTTTCCAACTTAATTAGAATTCTTAACTCTTAGAAACTTTAGTTTTTTTTTTGTTTGTTTGTTTGTTTGTTTTTTTCTGAAGCTGGAAACGGGGAGAGACAGTCAGACAGACTCCCACATGCGCCCGACCGGGATCCACCCGGCACGCCCACTAGGGGCTACGCTCTGCCCACCAGGGGGCGATGCTCTGCCCCTCCGGGGCGTCGCTCTGCAGCGACCAGAGCCACTCTAGCGCCTGGGGCAGAGGGCAAGGAGCTATCCCCAGCGCCCGGGCCATCTTTGCTCCAATGGAGCCTTGGCTGCAGGAGGGGAAGAGAGAGACAGAGAGGAAGGAGGGGGGAGGGGGGAGAAGCAAATGGGCGCTTCTCCTATGTGCCCTGGCCAGGAATCGAACCCAGGTCCCTTGCACACCAGGCCGATGCTCTACCGCTGAGCCAACCGGCCAGGGCCAGAAACCTTAGTTTTTAATGACAACTAAAAAGTAGCAATTTTATAGACAACTAAAAAGTAAGCAATTAACATTCTTTAGATTGGTAAATACATTTCATAACTTCTAGAAACATAGGTTCATACATTGGCAGACACACTCACTTTAAGAGACATACTTTTAACAAAGTATGAGGCATTCATTAACAACTCCAAATGTATCTTCTAGCTTTTTTTGTAATAAAAAGACTAAAGTAGGCAAACTTAAAACTTATCAAGCAATTAATGTTTCAGTATTTCATGTTATTTAAAAATATCTAGATATTTAATAATTTATATCAAAACATTAAATTAGAAACAAACAGCTGAAATAAGTTAAACTGATCTATTCAGATGACTAAGGTTTTTTTCTTTCAAAAAGAATACTTCCCAGGTGGAGACTTGACTTAGGTTGGTGAACACATAATACAGTATACAGAAGGTGTGTTGTAGAATTGTGCATCAGAAGCCTGTATAATTTTATTAACCAGTGTCTCCTCAATAAACTCAATTTTAAAAAAAGAATACCATCCAGAAATTTCTATTCTAAAAAATGGCCCAGATGAGTTCTTGAAGAAAACCAGGTATTAGCTTCTATATAAAAGGTACAGGAAAAGAAATGTAAGCTCCTTCTAGAAAGACTGGTTTCATAAAGTCAATTATTTATAAGCCTTTTGAGATGAATAGTGAAGGTTGTGGGAAGGTAAAATGATTTGGTGGCCTTTGAATTGTCTCTGGAGATACACCTCTGGCCCTGTAAAGACTTCATTTGTAAAACAAGGACAGTTGTTTTTAATACCTCAAGGATTGGGTTGCCACTGAAAGGTTGGCAAAGGACTGACAAATTCATTCACCTATTTTTGGAATGCTTTCTTTTAGGTTCTGTAGTACATAGCTTAGGGTCATCCCTGAGAGCCATAAAAGCTTGGATATATAGAACCTCTGTCCATTTCCTTGGGACCAGCAAAATAGGTCTAGCAGTTGGATAGTACAATATGGAAATTAATGGTGCCATTAAGTAGCCAAACCTCTCCATTACCCACTTTATATTAGGTCCAGACCATGTTGCAAAAGATTAGTCTCTTTCCTGGGGGACTCGGTCAAATCTCTCACAGCTGGCGAGTATGTACCCCCAAAGGAGTAGCTGGAGGCACTGCAGACTGGTTCCCCATCTATGGAGAGACATTTTAGTACAGAACCAAGAGTTAGAGGTGTTCCTGCTAGTCTCTGGGTTGTTTGGGGTTTTCTTGTAGTCTGAGAGCCACAGGAGAGCAGGTACCCCATTGCCTGGGAACTGCCCCGGGTGTAGAATGCATACCCTGTGCCCTAAGGGTAGACTTACTAATGATCACCATGATGACTAGTCATGGGGAGGATGGGCATACTCTGCTTAGGTAGGTGGACTCCATTCCACAGGGATACCCTGCCTGATGAGTGTCATCTGGGATATAGAGCGTTACCCCATGCTCCGAGGGCTGACCTACCAATAGTCACAACGATGGCTGGGCACTGCTTAGTAGGACATACCTTGCTCAGGGAAGTCAACTCTACTTGACAGAAAGCCCACCCCAAGTGAGACACCCCTGCTTGTTGGCCCCTGGCCTTAGCTAGCCTTACAAGATCCCCCCCCCCATACAAGGGGTGCCTAATATCCCCATCACCTCAAATGGAAAATTCCTGCTACAACTCTCCTTTCTAGCAGTTGGGCTAGTGACCTGTTGCCCTTCCTTTCATGTTCCCAAGAGTCCTGGTCTTTTAGGATGCCTGGGAGAGAAAGAGCAGCTGCCCCTTTGTTTTTTTTTTTTGTTTTTTTTTTAGTGAGGGAGAAAGAAAGACAGGGATGGATAACAGGAAGGGAGAGAGATGAGAAGCATCAACTCATAGTTACAGCATCTTAGTTATTCATGAATTGCTTTCTCATATATGCCTTGACAGGGGGGTTCCAGCCAAGGCAGTGACCGCTTGCTCAAGCCAGCAACCTTTGGGCTTAAGCCAGCGACCATGGGGTCATGTCTGTGATCCCATGTTTAAGTTGGCAACCCCACGCACAAGCTGGTGAGCCTATGTTCAAGCCAGTGACCTCAGGGTTTGGGACCCAGGTCCTCAGCATCCCAGGCCACTACCCTATCCACTGCACCACTGCCTGATCTGGCAGAAAAAGAGTCTTTGATAAGTCTTATGAAAGTTAATAATGAAGATAAGATAGCAAACATTCAGTCAGTCTCAAGAAAACTTTCCTCTTGTGGAGTTTCTTTTAAAATCACTCTTTTGCTAATTGGTTGAGTATCTGGTTCATTTCATTTAAATACAATTCACTCTTCTGAAGAAAGGATGTGTGGGTATCATTGATTTCAAGAAAATCTTGCCCGATCAGGTGAATTGGGACAAATTTAATTAATATATATATATAATATATTATACATATTTTATGCCCCATAATATTCCCTGGTTGGAAGAAAATAGTTTTTTTTATTATTTATTTTTATTTTTAAATTATAGATGACATATATTATTATATTAGTTTTAGGTGTACAACCCAGTGATTAGATACTGTATAACTTTCTAAATGATCATCTTGATAAATCTCATACTCATTTGACACCCTACATAGATATTAGAATATTATTGACTATATTCCCTATTCTGTACTTTACACCCCCATGACTATTCTATAACAACAAATTTGTATTTCTTAATCCTTTGACTTTTTTTTAGCCATCCCCCAAACATCCCTCCCTTCTGGTAATTGTCAAAATATTCTTTGTATCTATAGGTCTGTTTCTGTTCTACTTACTTGTATATTTTGTTTTTTAGATTCAATTAGGCCCTGGCCAGATGGCTCAGTGGTAGAATGTTGGCCTAGTGTATGAATGTCCTGGGTTCAGTTCCTGGTCAGGGCATACAGAAGAAGCGACCATTTGCTTCTACACCCCTTCCCCTCTTCTCTCTCTCTCTTTCTTCTCCTCCTGCAGCCATGGCTCAAATGGTTCAAGCAAGTTGTCTCCAGGCTCTGAGGATGGCTCTATGGCTTCACCTCAGGCACTGAAATAGTTCAGTTGTGGAGCAATGGAGCAGTGGCCCAAGATGGACAGAGCATCACTCCTGTAGGGGGCTTGCCAGGTGGATCTTGGTTGGGGTGTATGTAGGAGTTTGTCTCTATGCCTCCCTACCTCACTGCCTCTCACTTATCAACAACAACAAAAAGATTCAATTCTTGATAGGTTTGTAGTTATTGCCATTTTATTGTTCATATTTTTAATCTATTTTTTCCTTCTTCTTAAAGAAGACCTATTTTTTGTCATGTAAAATTTTTTTAATAAATAAATTTTTATTAATTTTAATGGAGTGACATCAATAAATCAGGGTACATATATTCAAAGAAAACATGTCCAGGTTATCTTGTCATTCAATTATGTTGCATACCCATCACCCAAAGTCAGATTGTCCTTCGTTACCTTCTATCTAGTTTTCTTTGTGCCCCTCCTCCTCCCCTTCCCCCTCTCTCCCCATCCTCTCCCCCCCTAACCACCACACTCTTGTCCATGTCTCTTAGTCTCATTTTTATGTCCCACCAATGTATGGAATCCTGCAGTTCTTGTTTTTTTTTCTGATTTACTTATTTCACCCTGTATAATGTTATCAAGATCTCATCATTTTGTTGTAAATGATCTGATGTCATGGCTGAGTAGTATACCATAGTGTATATGTGCCACATCTTCTTTATCCAGTCTTCTATTTTTTTTACAATGATTAAAGCCTTTAAGCAAACTCTTGGCCAATCCAGCAAGAATCCATAAAAGAGTAGTGTCCTTAACATGTTCACCAAGTCCAAGTTGGCACCAACACCATTCCAAATCCCTGCAAATGCAACCCAACCCCAGTTCAGTCCATTAGGAGTTTTCACAAGGAGCAGGAGTCCAGGAAAAGTCCACATCCAGGAAAAGTCCGCATGGAATGGAATTGTCTCAATTCTATACTTTGCAGCTCACATCCGAGTCCCAATGACCGCTGCTTCTAGCTGGTAATGATTCAGGTAGACTGGAAAAGCCATTTGCAGCATGTGTGGAGATGGAGCTTCTGTTTTCCTCTTCCCGGAGAGATGAGACCAGGTTGCTTTTCCCTGGAGCTCTGCAACTGTGGCGTGGTAAAGAGAACCTTGGGATACACTAAGCTGGGTGGCAAAGGTAGATTCATAATAGAAGTTGGCAAAAGATGGAAAGAGAGCTCTAAATTAGGAGTAGGGGCCTGACCTGTGGTGGCACAGTGGATAAAGTGTCGACCTGGAAATGCTGAGGTCGCTGGTTTGAAACCCTGGGCTTGCCTGGTCAAGGCACATATGGGAGTTGATGCTTCCAGCTTCTCTGTCTCTCCTCTCCTCCCTCTCTCTCTCTCTCTCTCTCTCTCTCTCCTTTCTAAAATAAATTAAAAAAAATAAATTAGGAGTAGGTCCCAGCCTGAAATATAAGTGGGGCATTGAGGTAGGAGGAATAAAGGAAACACTATATATTAAACAAAGCAGCAGAAAATAGGACTATCAACACCCACAACAGAGATCTTCGAGGGAAGAATAAAAAACCTGACTATTCAGGCATGACATAGTTAAGTGGCCCTTGTGCAAATGAGATCAGTTTACCTGCTTCTTGGAAGAAATACCCTAGGCTCGTCCACAGTGTCGTAGATGGGGCCAACGGCCCTGGCACCTTCAGTCTTCAGTGGCAAACCCCAGCATTCTGGGTAAGGTTAAGTCATAGGTGGCTGAAGCAGGGCTGGAAGAGACTGAACCCTCCCTTAGAGGAGCGAGGGGGAAGCCTACTTTCCCGTGTCCCTTTTTCCTCACAGCAGGGGCATGTAAGTCTGGCAAGCTTTAGCTCAATGACCTTCCTATTCACTATTGAAGCAGGACCCAGATGGAATCCTATGAGACCCCTTTGGGGCATTGGAGCCTTTAAGGGTGTATTCTAAAAGCTGGTAGTTCACCTGATCTCTATTGGGCATTTTCTGCCTCTTGGTACCTTAAAAGCCATGCTCAGAAGATCTCGCTGAGCGGTTTGAGGATCCCCATCCACCTATATAAACCTTTTCCGTATATCTGGAGCTATTTGGTAAAAGGCGAAAGATTTATGTAATCTGAAGAGAAATGAGAGCATTATCTGGAGCTATTTGGAAAAAGACAAAACAATGTTATTAGCTAGATCAAATAAAAGAAGGTAGAAATTTGCAGGAGAAAAAGATTTGGCATCTCCTGTTCATCAGTATTCAAAAGAAATTTAAAAAATTTTAAGTAAAAAGCATGATATGGTAGACCCGTAGGAGTTCCAGGATATGACTCCCCCCTTTTAAATTTTTTTAAATTGACCTTAAAATATTTGCTGGGTACACTTTAATAATACCTTGACTTTAAAGATTATAAGAAATACCCATAATTCGAAAGGTTTGACAAAATACAGTAAATGCTTTTGCTCCATATGCAGGAGCATTGTCAGTTTAACCAGTTTAGGAAATCCAATAATAGAACAATGCATACAGACAATGAGCTATAACATGCTTAGCAGCCTCTCCTGTTCTGACAGAGGTTACTATAAATCCAGAATAGGTATCCACTGTAACGTGGACATAGGACTGTTTGCCAAATGAAGGTATATGAGTAACATCCATTTGCCAAAGTTGTCCTGGTAGGAGTCCTTGAGGGTTAACTCCAAATGAAGGGACAGATTGTAGTATAGGAAAGAAGACCTTTTAATATTTCATGTAATACTGGTTTGGTGGTGATGAAGTCCTTAACTTTTTCTTGTCTTTCCATTCTAAATTATAGCGTTGCTGGGTAGAGTAATCTTGGCTGGAGGGCCTTGCTTTTCATTATTGAATATTTCTTGCCACTCCTTTCTGGCCTGCAGTTTCTGTTGAGAAATCAGCTGACAGTCTCATGGGAGCTCCCTGGTAGGTAACTAACTGCATTTCTCTTACTGCTTTAAGATCATCTCTTTGTCTTTAACCTTTTGAGTTTTAATTATGATATGTTTTGGTGTGGGTCTCTTTGGGTTCCTCTTGCATGGCGCTCTGCACTTTCTGGACTTGTATGTCTATTTACTTCACCAGGTTAGGGAAGTTTTCTGTCATTTTTTTTTTCAAGTAAGTTTTTATTTATTGCTTTCTTTCTTCTGGACACCCCCATGGTGTGGATGTTGGAGCACTTGAAGTTGTCCCAGAGGCTTCTTATACTATCTTCATTTTTTGTTGTTGTTGTTGATTTGATTCTTGGTTTTATCTACTCTATTGTTAATTCTAATTATTCTTTACTTCAGTTAGTGTATCCTTCATTTCTTACTAGTTTTCTTTAATGGTTTCTATGTTATTTTTCATGCTGTTGAAATTCTCACTAATTTCCTTGCAGTTCTCACTAAGTTCCTTGAAGTTTTCACTAAGTTACTTGAACATTCTTCAAAGCATTGTTTTGAACTCTGTATCTAGTAGTTTGCTTGCTTCCATTTCATTTAGTTCTTTTTCTGGAGATTTCTTTTGTTCTTTTTATTTGGGACATGTTTCTTTCTCTCAGCATTTTGGCTGCTTTCCTATGTGTGTTTCTATGTATTCAGTAGGGTTGCTACATCTCTCAGACTTGATAGAGTGGCCTTGTGTAGTAGCTGTGCTATATAGGGCCCAGTGACACAGCCTCCTCAGTCACCCAAGTTGGGGGCTGCAGTTGCCTTCCTGTGTGGGCTGTGTGTACACTGTCCTGTTATACTTGAGCCTTGATTGCTGTTGGTATCACTGGGTGGGGTTAACTCCCAGGCCAACTAGCTGTGTATTGGCTTCAACTACAGTGGACAAGCTGCTGTGCAGGAGCCAGCCCTACAGAGGAGGGCCTGCTTCAGTGGAGTGCTGGTGCTCACCCCGTCTACTCCTTGAGAGTGTTGCTCGTGGAGGTGGTAGAGTTGTAAGCTGGTAAGGTCTGAAGCTGTCCACCAGGTGACTGGCTCTGGGGCCTCCCAAGAGGTGGAAGGTCAGCCACTGCCAGTGCTCTGCCTGGGGGGCCACCTTGCATAAGTTACAGAGTGATCTTTAGGTGGTTGCTACTTTTGCTGGACTTAGAGATTCCCAGGAGAGGTCAAGCTGAGAAACAAGGCTAGCTGCCACTAGTACCAGGCCTGTGGCCACTTAGCAACAGGTACAGAGTATGCAGAGGCTAGATACTGCTTGTTTGAGAGATTTTAGGAAAGTTCAAAGCATGAGTTAAGGGAGGCCATTTGTATAGATAAGCCACTAGAAACAGCTTGAGTTGAGCTTGCAAGTAGGGTGGGGCAGAGTCTCAGGGAATCACCAGGGTGGGGCAAATACTGAGAGCCAGGTTGATGAAGATTCAGCTGCTGGCTCTGTGGCAGGAAGTTCTCATAAAAGGAACGATTGCTTCTGCCAGCACTTTTGTCTAGCAGAAAGCTTCCCCTAGCTCTTATACTGATGCCAGACAATTCGGTTTCTCTCCTGTATGGCCAGTAGGCACGGCCACCATCACAGCTGTCTGGCCCATGCAGGTTCGCATTAGATTCGGACAATTGGTAAAGAAATAACAGAGCACCAAACTGGTGGGCCACTAGCTTTAATCCTAGCTTGCACCTAGCGGGCAAGTAAAAACACACACTGGCTGGGCTCCAAAACCTACTCATTCAGTGCTCACAAAGCTACTGACTTATCCAAGTTTCCTAGAATCAAAGGTTTCTAGCTCACTAGCCTTATTCACCGCTGTTCCCCATCTCCTTCTCTCTGCACAAATTCTGCACAAACTGGCTTCTCCTTTAGCATTCTGCCATCTTGGCTGCTTCTCCTCTCCTCCAAGTGGCCTCTAATGCTAATCTCAGGAACTGAGAGAGAGCAAGCTCCCAGTCTGCCCCACTTTATAGTATAGAAATCAAAACCCTTAATCCAATATACAAACAAGGAAGTCT
The DNA here is from genome assembly GCF_036850765.1 of Saccopteryx bilineata. Taxonomy (NCBI): domain Eukaryota; kingdom Metazoa; phylum Chordata; class Mammalia; order Chiroptera; family Emballonuridae; genus Saccopteryx; species Saccopteryx bilineata. The sequence goes on along the minus strand of NC_089491.1, from coordinate 189,183,634 downwards.
CTGATATAAAGTCACTTATCTGAGGCATAATGGGATTCCTCATGAGAGTGCACCACCCCACATCATGCAATCAGTCAAGGGTGTGGGGAAAAGCTTAGTCTTAAAACTAAGCCTTAGGCCAGTGGTCCCCAACCTTTTTTGGGCCACGGACTGGTTTAATGTCAGAAAATATTTTCACGGACCGGCCTTTAGGGTGGGTCGGATAAATGTATCACGTGACTGAGACAAGCGTCAAGAGTGAGTCTTAAACAGATGTAACAGAGGGAATCTGGTCATTTTTTAAAAATAAAACATTGTTCAGACTTAAATATAAATAAAACGGAAATAATGTAAGTTATTTATTCTTTCTCTGCGGACTGGTACCAAATGGCCCATGGACTGGTACTGGTCTGTGGCCTGGGGGTTGGGGACCACTGCCTTAGGCTATAACCAACCTGCCTGCTTACAGCCTGTCTCCCCACACCTAATGCAAACTATAAGCGAGCAAACATATATATCATATTTACAAACTTATTTGACCATCTCCATATGTCCCTAGTTTCTTTCAAGCTGCTGCCCCAGTGTTAGAGCTCAGAGGGAGTGAGTCCAAGTAAGTCTGTGCCCAGGCCCTTTAAAAGGAACTGCCTGGGACTCCAGCAGCCCTCCATCTTGTGCAGATACAGTCTTTGCTGGTTTTTTATTTTTTATTTTTATTTTTTACAAAGACAGAGAGTGAGTCAGAGAGACAGACAGATAGGGACAAACAGACAGGAACGGAGAGAGATGAGAAGCATCAATCATTAGTTTTTCATTGCGCGTTGCAACACCTTAGTTGTTCATTGATTGCTCTCTCATATGTGCCTTGACTGCGGGCCTTCAGCAGACTGAGTAACCCCTTGCTGGAGCCAGCAACCTTGGGTTCAAGCTGGTGGGCTTTTTTTGCTCAAACCAGATGAGCCCACGCTCAAGCTGGCGACCTCGGGATCTCGAACCTGGGTCCTCTGCATCCCAGTCTGACGCTCTATCCACTGCGCCACTGCCTGGTCAGGCTCTTTGCTGGTTTTTACAGCTAGAAGCTATGGAGATTTCTCCTCTTGGCACTGGAACCTTGGGTTGGGAAGCTTGGTGTGGGGTTGAGATCCCTTGCTCCTCAGGGGGGAGCTTCACCGGTAAGATATCCCTCCTGATTAAAATTTTAAAAATTTATTGATTTTATAGAGAGAAACATCAATTTGCTGTTCTACTTATTTATGCATTCATTGGTTGATTCTTGTATGTGCCCTGACCAGAGATAGAACCTGCAACCTTGTCATATCTGGAGAATGCTCTTTAATTAACTGAGTTACCTGGCCAGGGTCTCCCTCCCAATATTTATATCCCACAGGTTGGTGTGAAACCAGTCCATTCTGTGTCTCTCTTCCTCCTACCAGTCTCTCTCTCTCTTTTTTTTTTTTTTTTTTTTTTTTTTTTACAGAGACAGAGAGAGTGTCAGAGAGAGGGATAGACAGGGACAGACAGGAACAGAGAGATGAGAAGCATTAATCATTAGTTTTTTGTTGTGTATTGCGACGCCTTAGTTGTTCAATGATTGCTTTCTCATATGTGCCTTGACTGTGGGCCTTCAGCAGACCGAGTAACCCCTTGCTTGAGCCAGCGACCTTGGGCTCAAGCTGGTGAGCTTTTTTGCTCAAACCAGATGAGCCTGCGCTCAAGCTGGCGACCTCGGGGTCTCGAACCTGGGTCTTCCGCATCCCAGTCCAACGCTCTATCCACTGCGCCACCGCCTGGTCAGGCCCTCCTACCAGTCTTTTTTTTTTTTTTTTAACATTTAAAAAAATTTATTCATTTTAGAGAGGAGAGGGAGAGACAAAGAGAGAGAAAGGGCGGAGGAGCTGGAAGCATCAACTCCCATATGTGCCTTGACCAGGCAAGCCCAGGGTTTCGAACCGGCGACCTCAGCATTTCCAGGTTGACGCTTTATCCACTGCGCCACCACAGGTCAGGCTCTCCTACCAGTCTTAATGTGACTTCTTTAAACCCTTAGTTGTAGGACTTTCATTTAGCTAGATTTCTGGTGGTTCTGAATAATGGTTGTTCTGTAGTCTAGTTGTAATTTTGATATGGTTGTGGGAGAATTTGAGTACCATGTTTACTTATGTCACTATCTTGACTGGAAGTCTCAGGAACAGGTTCTGATTTAAAAATGGACAATAGTTACAGTCCTGGCAGGATAATTCAGTTGGTCAGAGCATTGTCCTAATATGTCAAAGTTGTGGGTTAGATCTCATCAAGGCATATACAAGAATCAACCAATGAATGCATAAATAAGTATAACAACTAGGTTTCTCTCTCTCTCCATTCTTCTCTCTACAAATCAATAGAAAAGAAACCAGACATTGATTGATTAGACATCCCTATCATTTATACAGAAGCTTTACTCTGAGAGAGGAGGCAACTTAGTTGGGTGTGGCTAAGAACAGATAAAGTAGCCTCAGTATCTATAAAGGCCTTAGTGGCTTCCTGTTTTATGATAATCTCAATAGCTCCTAAACTATTAGCAAGGAGAAGGGGAAACATCCTCCCACAGTCTTCAGAGCAACCCTAGGCTTGTTTCTGTTTCTTTTCTTTTTCTAAATTCCATTTCAGTATTTTACAACCCTTCTTAAGGTGACCTTGTTTTCTACAGTAAAAACATACTCCTCTACAGGGTTTCCCAACAGACCATATTTAGTAATTTTGTTGTTTTGCTCCCAGAAACCAGTAGGTACCTTAATTGGAATAGGTCAGAATGTTCTAACAATTAAATTAATTTTTTTGTGAATCAACCATGGATCTGGGGAAAGTTGGGGAACTCTTGATGTAGATTCCTTCTGTTCTAGTTCTAGGAATGTATATAATCACTGTTTCCCCTCTGCCTGAGACCAGCTTTTTCAGTTTTCTATCCTGAATGTAATTTACCTGTTCTCCTCTTAGGAGTTCTTAATTTCCATTCAAGATAAGCTTCCCATTCACTCAGTTTAATTTTAGAACTGTTTTCTTTTTCTTCTAATTTTGCATGCAAAAATTGATTAGCATCAAAGGAGCTATATTTTGGTCACTAAATTGATATCACTTCTAGTTAAGTCTTCCTGTTTCTGTGCGTATTTGCAAGTACTGTAAAAGCTTCCTATTAATTGTATATCTGCAGTAGTATTAATGAGGGCTAGGGTTGGGGAGTTCCTGGCCTTGTACGCATGATTTCTCATGTTAATTTTAGTTTTACTTTGTGATCTGTAGGGTATGATATAATTTCTAGGGATATTGTGTAGTGGTTTGAAGTGTGCTGCTTGTGGGCTGAGCTCTGAGGGGCTATCACTTCCCAAGTCAACTTAAACCCCTTTATATGTCTCAGTTTCTCTCCCCAACTATCCAATACAGCTATGAGAACTCAAAATGCTGTGTAATCAGCCTTTATGTGCGTGTCCCCAGACAAGTAAATTATTTAATTACAGTTGAGTTGTAATTCCCTATGGGGCTCCTGCACATTGTGAGAAATACCTCTGACACTGCCACAGAGCTTCTTAGTCCCCTAAGAATACCCGAGATTAGAACTGGAGGGAGGAAGTGCCCCTTATCTTCAGAGCCAAATGAGTTCAGGCTCTCATTTATCTGCGAAAAGATTTTGTTCAAAGCCTCAGAAATAAATTCCAGTTGAAAAGCCAAAATCAAAACCAGCCACCCCTTTGTTTCTCCTCCTGTCCTGAATTATTTTAACCCTTAGCCTTTAGCTCCACCTCGAGGGTTAAAAACAAAAAAGCTCAAAGACAGTCAGTGCCTCTTACCTTAAAACAGGGAGGTCTAGAATTTCAAGGGAAACAAGTCCATCTGATGCAAAATGAGGAGCTGGTGGGTCACAGTGGGCCCCTGGTGGTACCTGGCATGGGCCTGGGTCTACAAAGTGGTCTTGGGTGGGCTCTTCCAGAATCTTGCCGCGTTATACCACCATAAGATGATCCGATTCACAGCACCACATGTCAGTGGCAGAGAAAAATAGCACCAGTGGAGTCAGACTGAACCTCACTTCAGCAACTTTGATACTTGAGTCTGGCTAAGAAAGAATTCAGAGCCAAGACTCAAACGATAAGAGAAAGTTTATTTAGAAAGTCACAGGGGTAGAAGAAGTGAGCCATAGAAGAAATGGGCTCAGAAAACAAGTTACAGAGGCAAAAGAAGGGTCCTTAGAGCTTAGGAGAAAGAGAAAAGCAAGGAAAATGGGCCTGGGGGTAAGGAGTAGGGTGTAGGGATAGGCGCAGGCATGCTCCATAGACAGAGCCACACTGGGTTCTCCATTTTGAGGGTATTTATCTGGAGGTCTCAGGAGTAGATCTCAATAGAATATTCATCAGCTTTCCAGGTGTGTCCTTTCAGGGTCATGGTGTCCACTGATTGGTTGGTGCCAGGGCAAGGGGTCATTAGTCAATGCAGCTGGTCCTGGTGTCAGCTATGGCATTGCTTGTCTGGTTTTTGTTTTGTTTTGTTTTGCTTTTTTTCCCCTGGCCTGGAGCTGAAACACAACTGAGGCCTAGATATTATCCGTAGAGGTTAATGCTTGAGGGAGTGGTCATGTAAGAGGCCACGTGGGAGTTGCATGAGGCCATTTTTCAGCCCCTTATTCCTCCTCCGAGAAGATCTACTGCATGACTAGTGACATACCAGGGGAGAAAAGGTCAGGGAAGGTTCCAAATCGCATGATCAAAGATATGAAAGGTCAGGCAGTCTAAACTGCATGACCAGACCAGCAGTATGCTAGGGGAGGAAAGGTCATCCTGGAGGTGAGATCCTTGTTTTCCCAGTTTTTCTGGTTGCTAGGCATCCAGGGCTTTCCACCCTGGTGACCTTCTGTACCTGACCCATAGTCCTTGTTCTGCTCATGTCTGTCTAACTGCCTAACACAGATGCATGTCATATGCATTTATCCAACCCATAGAGTGTACAATACCTCTAGTGAACCCTAATGTAAACTATGGACTTTGGGTAATTAAGACGTATCAATGTAGGCTCATCAATTATAACAAATGTACCACTCTGGTGAGGGATGTTGATAAATGAGAGGTTATGCATGTATAGGGAAAGGGGATATATGAAAAAATCTCTGTACCTCCATTCAGTTTGGCTGTAAACCTCAAACTGCTCTAAAAAAATAAAGTCTATCAAAAAATTGAGAGTTTAAAATTTTACAGGAAATAATTTCAAAAATTAAAGTTATGTGAAGTGCTTGAAGAAGGTTAATGAGAAGGAGAGGTATACATATCATAGATTTGAAATGGAGTTTGCATGTTTTTCTCTCCAGATGGTCATCAAGGGCAGGAAAGGAGAGAGGGATGGTAGTGGTATTGCAGCTACTAAATGCTTCTTGTATAAATGTTGTATATGAGTGTGTGTATACACGTGTAATGTATAGAAAAGAGTATGTGTATTATATGCACATATAAATTCTATGAGTAAGGCCAGTAGTCTGCTGTTAGTATTCTCAGCCCACACATGTGAACAATAGGAGATGGTGGTAAGGGTAGCTAAGAGAAACACACATATCTACATATTTAATGGGCATTTTTAGTCATAAATGCAGGCAAATTTTCCTGCCTCTAGAATTTTGCAATAAGTGCTATTCCAAAAGACAGGCAACACTATATAATTCAGGCCAAAGCAAGCTGAGTACTGAATAGAAGTACTGAATGCAAAGAATAATGTGAACTAGTAATTTGTGAGTCTAACATTTGTTCCAAATTTTAAGTTTTGGGACTACCTAGGCAACTGCCCCATTGCCAAAGCTTGGACAGTTGGAGCAGATCACTGGTACCTCCAGAGTTGAGTGTCCCTTGGCAGTGGGGAGCTCCTTCTGCCAAGATCCCATTCCAAGTAGAGCGGCGGCGCGAGAGCTGTGAGGTTTGGCACCGGAGGCCTGACAGCCCCACTGGGAGGGTCACTGCTGAGACACCAGGCCATCTCATTGTTTAGCGCGCGAGTTTCCTCCTTTGGCAGAACAGGAGCCGGAGCCGAGCCGAGCGGGAAGGGGATGGCTGGGGCAGGACGCTGGGATGTCTATTGCGGCTGCTCCTGCCCCTCTCCGGGAGCTCGGGTTTCCCGGGGTGTGTGCGGATTCTCAATAAAAGGGGGAAAGCACGATTCAAGTTAATTTTCCAGCATCGAGAGGAAATGCTGTTTCCTGCATCGTACAAAACTGGTGCCAACAAGACTGACACAGGAGCCCATTGTCCCGTTAACAATGTGGTGATGGGAGACAGACGCCTGAGAAAACAGACCTCGGACCTCCGTGAGCGTTTGATGTTTCCCCATAAGCGTGAGTGTGAGTGTACGCGCGCGCGTGTACATGTGGTGTGTAGGGCTTGCCAGGCTGGCAGAGGCGGGGCGCCTCCCCCTTCCGCCCTGCGCCCTTTAGGTGGCGCGCGAGAGGGACCTCGCCCTCCGAAACTTCCAAAGGCAAAAGGAAAGGAAGGACAGATAAAAGGATAGAAATGTAGAGAAAGCAAAGGAGAGGAGGGAAGAAGACAAAATCTACCCGAAGTCATCTTGTGGACTAATTTCAAGTCCCCAATGGCCAGATTCATGATCAGAATGAAAAGCCTCCCGCGCCCCTGTGCACCCCGTGCCTGCCCTACTCTACGGTGAACCCCAGATGCGCGGGTCTGACTGGACTTGTGGGAGCGAGCCCTGTGCATTCGGGCGGAGGCTGGGAGCCAGTTGTTGCTCCAGTAGGGTATCCCGCGGATGACTCGGCACAGCGAGGGCAGTGCGTCCTGGTCGGTGCCTAGCCGCTGTGCCGCTTGCCAGGGTAGGGCCAGCGGGGCACTGTGCCTTGGGGTCACCCAACCCCTATATACGCTGGGACTACCATGAGAGCTGGGGACGCTCGAAGGTGACTTTCCGGAGCAGGCAGAGCAACGCAGCTGTCTGGTACTGTCACCTGGAGGCTCGGGGTCAGAGACTCCGCCTGAGGACACGCCGCCCAGGCTCCAGGGGACGCGGGTTCATCCCAGCACCCAGTGTGACCTCTCGCCCTTCGCTCGCTCACGTAGTCGGGTTTCGGGACGTGAAGTGCCGGCAAGGAGGCTGCTCCGGCCACGGCAGGGGCTGGGTGATAAACAATCTCACAGGATACAAAACACCCTGGGCTGTCACAAGTCCCTTGCAGGAAAAGATAAATAATATGCGAGGAACCTCTGCTCAGCTTCCTCGACTGAACAAAACCTAGGGACAAGTAAGTAAACAACAGAACCCCAAAGCGCTCCCGGAACCCGTGCCCCCTGCCGTGCGGAAAGTCGGAGGCAGCTCCTTCTCTCACCCGTGGGGAGTGGGGAGAGGAGGGAGGCGGGGTGGGGGGTGGGGGGTGTTGGATTGTGTGTATGTGGGGTGGGGGGTGACGTTCTTCCAAGGAAATCGAGAAATAAAAAAAATAAGCTACACACGCGGTTCAAACTTTGTCCTTTACACCGATTGGCAACTGTCACATTCTGGGTAATAAGCCTGCTCTCAGGGCAATGCAGGAAACCTTTCTGGAGCAGGGGTTGAATTGAGGAGTTTTCTGGAAGAGGAATCTGAGAAAGAATTTCCTGGGGAAACGACTCTTTTCCAGATTTGCTCCTTGGGACCCTAGCTGTCAGCAGCCCAACCCTCTTTCCCATCTGAGACTGCCTCTTTATTTCCTAACCTAAAGGAGTAAGGGAACTCACTCTCACCTGTGTGAGCACTTTGTCAGGTCAGAGGGGAACAACACCCCAAGCAGAGAACTCCAAGTGGTCAGGAGTGGGGAACCTTTTGGGTTGAGAGAGCCATGAACACCACATATTTTAAAATGTAATTCCGTGAGAGCCATACAATGACCCGTGTACGTTACACATTATCCAATAAAAATTTGGTGTTGTCCCGGAGGACAGCTGTGATTAGCTCCAGCCACCTGCAACCATGAACATGAGCGGTAGGAAATGAATGGATTGTAATACATGAGAATATTTTATATTTTTAACGTTATTATTTTTTTTATTAAAGATTTGTCTGTGAGCCAGATGCAGCCAGCAAAAGAGCCACATCTGGCTCACGAGCCATAGGTTCCCGACTCCTGTGCTAGGGGTACAGTCAAGTGCCTGTTAAGAATTCACACCTAAATGGTGTGCCTTTCTCCCATCTGGACTTTGAGGACCAAAGCAGTGTTTTGCCTTAAGGCAGGAAGCCAGGCCCAGGCGTCTGGAGTCGATGCTGAGGACCTTTCTGGGCTTTTCTCCTTTCCATCCTGCTGCAGAACTCCTCTAGCACCTAGATTGCCAGTCACCATGCTTACGAGGACCACTTAAGGGGTTTAGCTCAGGCCTGTATTTTCAGCAGCCTCTTAGACACTGCCCAAAATATAATGCATGAGATTTGTTGTTTTAGAATGAGGCTTAGACTCCCAAATGCAATTTCCCCACACAGAGTTAGTTCATTACTTACATACTTACTTTTTACCTGTTTGTGTAAGCCAGGCCACTCCAAGAACCCATTATTGACTTCATTCTATTTATCTTTTCAGTTATTTTTAATTAAAAAAAAAATTTTTTTTTTAAATTTTTCCGAAGCTGGAAACGGGGTGGCAGTCAGACAGCTCCTGTATGCGCCCAACCAGGATCCACCCGGCATGCCCACCAGGGGGCAATGCTTTGCCCCTCTGGGGCGTCGCTCTGTCTCTGTTGCGTCCAGAGCCACTCCAGCGCCTGAGGCAGAGGCCACAGAGCCATCCCCAATGGAGCCTCGGCTGCGGGAGGGGAAGAGAGAGACAGAGAGGAAGGAGAGGGGGAGGGGTGGAGAAGCAAATGGGCGCCTCTCCTGTGTGCCCTGGCCGGGAATCGAACCCGGGACTCCTGCACACCAGGCCGACGCTCTACCGCTGAGCCAACCGGCCAGGGCCTCTTTTTAGTTATTTTTACATGCAATAAGTTCATATAATGAGAATGTGGGATGATGTTGGTGAGGTGTGGTCAGATTATGGGCTGGCCACTTACTAACTACAACTCAGAGCAGACTGATGTCCTCATCCCTCTCAAACCTCTGACCCTTGGTTCAGCAGTGATGCAGAGACATCACGTATTTATACTGCTCACAAGAATTAGGGGATATTTCAAAATGAATATGAAGCTATAAAATATCCCCTAATTTTTGTGAGCAGTATATGTATTTCTGGATGTCCTTAAAGTTTTCTCATGCCATTCATGTGACCAAAATGGAGACATCCTCATTGGATGTTGATGCAGGTTAGTGACTGGTTAGAAGACAGAACCTGCTGTCTATGCTGATGGAATCCTATAGGAAGCTTGCATTGTAGTGAACCCACAGTCATCTGTGTGGATGATGAGCTCCACTAGAGACTGACCCCATTTGATTCATCTTTGTATTATTCCCAGTGCCTGACCAAGTGCATAGAACACAGAATGTTGGTGAACAAAGATAGTGTAGGCCTGTTTATTGACACTAGAGGAGATGCAAATTTGAGATAGTAAACATAATTGGTTATAAAATTAGAGTCAGCCAAAGTCCTAACAAATTGGAGCAGCCGGTAAATCTATAATGAGAACATTTATGGTCTTTCTCTTGAGTCATCCAACATTTGATTCTGCCAGCCACACAGATCATAGCTGATGGTAGATGCATGTGATGCACAGAGACTTCTGTCAAAAAAAAGTGAATGTGACTTTAGAGTGTATTAAAAGTAGAGGCCCTGGATCAGAGTCTTCTCCATGTTTGCTAGACCTGTCTAAGTCTTAGCTCAATCCTGAGCAACGCATTTTGGGCAGATATTAGAGAGAGCCGTAACCTTTGAGAGGAAAAGAACAGGCTGGAAAAGAACCTGACAATAATGTTTAAGGACAGTAAAGAAATAAAGATGTTTAGTCTGGATAAGAGAAGATACTTTATCTATTTTTTTTTAAGATTTTATTTATTTATTATAGAGAGGGGAGAGAGAGAGAGAGAAGGGGGGAGGAGCAGAAAGCATCAACTCCCATATGTGCCTTGACCAGGCAAGCCCAGGGTTTTGAACCAGCAACCTCAGCATTTCCAGGTTGACACTTTATCCACTGCGCCACCACAGGTCAGGCAAGAGAAGATACTTTGGAAGACATGAGAGCTGCTTTCAAATATCTGAAGAGATGTCAGAAAAAATAGAGTTTGGAATTATGTCGGCTTCCATAACCCAAACAAAGACCAATGAGCCAAAGAATCCTGAAGAGAGTGACTGTCCAGAGCTGACACAATTTCTGGTGACCGTGTCATTTGGTAACAGACAGACTCCTGATTAACACAGTGCCCAGGAGGAAGTGAGATCCCCAAGAGAAATTTGACTGCTGCAGAACCTGGAAGAGACCCTTGCCAGGAACAGGATTCAAGCATTCCATGGTGGGGATGGGGTGGGGAGAAGGCCTCTTAATATCCCTTTTAACACTGAGCATGCACTATTCTGTTATGTGTCTACTACCATCTGCCTAAGGGCTAACTTTGTCTTGCCATAGTTCCTTAAACCCAGTGAGATCATGAAGGTATTTTTATATTACTGTTTTATAAAGAAAATTATGCACTGTGGAAAAAATCAAGCAGTGCATATTTCTGAGCCCCAGTTTATAGAGAGGAATGTTTAAAGATATGACCACACATTGCTGAAGATGAAACGATCATGATTACTGCAGGTTTGAAATACTATAATTAAGATGCTGATGTTTGCAAAATTCTTTGTCTAGCTGGCAAGGATGCGAAACAACTGGGACTTGCATATTCGGCAGGCAGGAAGGAAAAAGGGGACAGCCATTTCAGAGGACAGTTGGGCAGTTTCTTATTAATTTAAACACACACTTTCCAGATGACTTGGCAATTTCCCTCCTAGGTATTAACACAGGAGAAATAGAAACACATGTCTGCAAAAAGACCCATATGTAAATGTTTGTAGTAGATTTATTCATCATGCTGAAAACTGGAAATGACCCATGTGTTGATCAACTAGTGAATAGATAAATAAATTGTTGTATATCCACACAATGGAATACTTTTCAATAATAAAAGGAATAGATTCCTGATACATGCAACAATGTGGATGAGTCATCAAAAGCCAGACAAAAAAGCTACATACTGTATGGTTTCATTTATTTGACATTTGGCAAAGGCAGAATGACAGGGACAAAAGTTAGATTAGTGGTGCCAGGATTTGACTACAACAAGGCACAAGAGAACTTTTGGGGGTCATAGAAATGTTCTATGTCCTGATTGTGGTGGTTGTCATAGGGTATACATTTGCCAAAGTCATAAAACTGTACATGTGAAGGGTAAATTTTACTGTATGTAAATTATACCTTAATCCAATGGATTTAGGAAAAGCTTGGTCCCAGTTTTAATGGCTATCTTCCTGTGACTTGCATACAGCTAGTATTCAATACATGTTTGTTGAGTGAATGAATGGGTCTGCATGAAAGTTTTGCTTTTCAATGACGTCAACTTGGACAGAAGTGGAACGGGGAAAGAGTAAGTGCTCTGGTCCTCTGGAAGGTGCTGCCCGCCCCTCCCTCTTCCCTCATTCTGGAGGCAGTGGGAGGGAATGTGCTCATGTAGCAGGAAGCAATGTTCCCAGTCTAGGGTTGGATTTCTGAGGAAGTCTTATTCATCTGGAAGTGGAAACTTTATTCAGGAAACACCCTCTCGCCAACCCAATGTTGAAACATGCAAACAATTGCCAGGAGGGTCTGCATGGGACCACCACGTGGAGAAATGACCTCGCTGCAAAAGAGGATTCTGAAAACAAAAGTGCCACCCCAAAAGATTGATATTTTCATTTAAGTTTCTAACCTAAAATTTTTCTTTTAAAATGTATTATAGAACAGGTCCTGGCTGGTTGGCTCAGTGGTAAAGCGTCAGCCTGGCGTACAGGAGTCCCGGGTTCAATTTCTACCCAGGGCACACAGGAGAAGCACCCATCTGCTTTTCCACCCCACCCCCTCTCCTTCTTCTCAGTTTCTCTCTTACCCTCCTGCAGCCAGGGCTCCATCGGTGCAAAGTTGGCCCAGGCGCTGAGGATGGCTCTATGGCCTCTGTCTCAGGCACTAGAATGGCTCTGGTCACAACAAAGCAACACCCCAGATGGGCAGAACATTGCCCCCTGGTGGGCATGCCGGGTGGATCCTGGTTGGGCGCATGCGAGAATCTGTCTGACTGCCTCCTCATTTCCAACTTCAGAAAAATACAAAAATAAAAAATAAAATACCACGCTGGCTGGTTGGCTCAGTGGTAGAGCATCGGCCTGGCGTGCAGGAGTCCTGGGTTTGATTCCCAGCCAGGGCACACAGGAGAGGCACCCATCTGCTTCTCCACCCCTACCCCTCTCCTTCCTCTCTGTCTCTCTCTTCCCCTCCCGCAGCAGAGGCTCCAACGGAGCAAAAGATGGCCCAGGCGCTGGGGATGGCTCCATGGCCTCTGCCCCAGGCGCTAGGCTCTGGTTGCGACAGAGTGACGCCCCAGATGGGCAGAGCATCGCCCCCTGGTGGGCATGCGGGAGTCTGACTGTCTCCCCGTTTCCAGCTTCAGAAAAATAAATAAATAAAATAAAATGTATTATAGAACAAATAGATTTCAAAACCAAACTCCCAATTTAATTAATATACTACTACATAAAAAACATGCCAATTTGTGTTTATATAAACCAGTTACTTTACTTTTGTCACACCCTTGTTTTATTTACCAATATCCTAGAGTTCTTTTTAAAATCTTTTAAATATATATTTTAAGTGTACAGCTCAATTGTGTTAAATACCTTCACATTCTTATGCTACTATCTCCAGAACTCTCTTCATCTTGCAAATTGAAACTTTTTTTCTATTAAGCAACTCCACATTCTCCCCTAGTCCCAACATGTGGTAACCATGATTCTACTTTCTATGAATGTGACTATCCTAGATACTGTGCAAAAGTGGGATCATACAATATTTGTCCTTTTTTGACTGGCTAATTTCACTGAGCATAATGTCCTCAAGATTCATTCACATGAGTTATTTAGAATAGTTAGATTCATAGAGACAGAAAGTAGAAATGTCCTCAAGATTTATCTATGTTCTGTACACCTGAATCTAATATAACATTGAATGTAAACTTTATTTGAAGAATGAATAAATTAATTAATTAATTTTAAAAATTCATCCATGTTGAGGAGAGACAAGATGGCGCTGGAGTAGGCGGACGTACCAGCATCTACCTCCCAGAACCAATGTGGATTACAAACTAATTTTATGAACTATCACCTGGAAAAACCAACTTTGGACTAAACTAAAAGGACTCTTCAACCAAGGAACACTGAAGAAGCCACACAGAGACTGGTAGGAAAAGCGGAAACGCGAAGAGGGCTGCCCAGCTTCTCGGAGCGAACGGCAGCAGGGAGAGACTCGCGTGGCGGGAAGTGAGTTTAGCAGAGGGGGAAGGGTCCTGAGCCCCAGGAACAAAGCCCCAGCCTGCAGCCCCAGAGCCCAGAAGAAGCGTAAGGACAGTATTTAGCTGGAAACAAGTCAGGATACTGTTTGTGAGAGAGTCTGATTTCTCAGACCCAGGATCCTTCTTAAAGGGACCACGCAGAACATCTCTCTCACAAACACTCACCGGGGCTCCTGGAGACGGAGGGAGAGGGGAGAGAACCACAGTAACAGGAAGAGAGTGCAATCTAGGAGGCATAGGGAAAAACATTTTGGGAGATAGCCACCCTAACCCCTGGGACGAGTCACTCCCCAAAGCTGAAGTGAATATTTCCCCCGGAAACAGCAATACCAGCAAAGGGAAGCAGGAGAGCAGCCAAACAAGCTCCCCCGCAGCATTCAGAGCAGAGTCGCATAGAAGGAGGGAGCTTTCGGGTCTACAGTAGTGAGTCTTAGGGTCCGAGCTGCAACGCCCCCACCCATGCGGCTGAGGGCGCACCAGAGAGCGGGCGGCAGTGGGAGACAAAAGCGCGGTTCTGCTGGCAGGGGCGGAAGCCGGCTGGCCACCACTGGGCTCAGGTGTGAGCTCGATCTTGCCTGGCTAGGGAGAAGGGGGCGTGCAAAAGCGGCCAAGCTCAGCTGCCGGCAGCCTGTAATCCAGCCTCCGGGAGAAGGGCGGGAAACCCAGAAAGGGTAGAAACCAGCCCCAGAGCAAGGGCAGAGGAGCACATCCCTGCCCCGCCCGTGCAACCCAGGCTTGCGGTCTGACTTGGTAGCCTGCTCCTCCTGCGAGGGTGGAGCCAAAAGCCCAGAAGAGGCGGAGTTCCACTACAAAGCTGAGCTTGGGCAAGCAGCCCTGCCTGGTGGTAGAGCCAAGGCTAGCAGCTGTTCCTTGAGTGGGATCATCCTGCAAAGGCAGGGTGAAAGCTCGGAAACAGGTGGAGACCCGCAGCAGAGCAAAGGTGCTTGCCAGTGCCCTCAGGACTGAGCATAACGTCACACACAGGGGCGGGGCAAAGGCCAAGGCCACCAACCCTTGTGCACCCGAGCACGTGATCACAGCCACTCTTGTGAAGAGAAAATGCGGAGGCAGAGAAATACAACACAAATAAACCAAGAGAAATCCCCAGAAAAGGACCTAAGTGAATCAGATATAACCAAATTACCAGATGTAGAGTTTAAAATAACGATTGTTAGGATGCTCAAAGATATTAGAACCACCATAGATGGCCATTACGAAAACCTAAATAAAGAGATAATAAATATAAAAAAGGACATTGAAATAATAAAAAAGAATCAGACAGAAATGACAAATACAATATCTGAAATAAAGAATACAATGGAAGGAATTAATAGCAGGATGGATGAAGCAGAGAATCGAATCAGTGAGTTAGAGGACACAATAAATAAAGGCATGGAAGCAGAGCAGAAAAAAGAAAAGAGACTCAAAAAGTCTGAGGAAACTCTAAGAGAGCTCTGTGACAACATGAAGAGAAATAACATCCGCATCATAGGGGTTCCTGAAGAAGAAGAGAAAGAACAAGGGATAGAGACTTTGTTCAAACATATTATAGCAGAAAACTTCCCCCAATTAAGGCAGGAAAATATTTCACATGTTCAGGAAGCACAGAGAACTCCATTAAGGAGAAACCCAAAGAAACCAACACCAAGACACATCATAATTAAATTACCAAAGCTAAATGATAAAGAGAAAATATTAAAAGCTGCTAGAGAAAAAAAGACTATCACCTACAAAGGAGCCCCCATAAGGATGACTTCTGACTTCTCAACAGAAACACTTGAGGCCAGAAGGGAATGGCAAGAAATATTCAAAGTAATGCAGAACAAGAACCTACAACCAAGACTACTTTATCCAGCAAGGCTATCATTTAAAATTGAAGGAGAAATAAAAAGCTTTACAGACAAAAAAAAAAACTCAAGGATTTCACTGCAACCAAACCAAGGCTGCAAGAAATGCTAAGGGACCTCTTGTAAACAGATCAAAGGAAAAAAAAGAATATAGCAAAAGAGAAAAACAGTTTTAAAGAAAAAAAAATGGCAACAAACAATTACATATCAGTAATAACCTTAAATGTTAATGGATTAAATGATCCGATCAAGAGACATAGGGTAGCTGCGTGGATAAGAAAACAGGACCCATACATATGCTGTCTACAAGAGACACACCTTAAATCAAAAGATGCACACAGACTGAAGATAAAAGGATGGAAAAAAATATTTCACGCAAATGGAAATGAAAAAAAAGCTGGGGTAGCAATACTTATATCAGACAAAATGGACTTTAGAACAAAGACCATAGTTAGAGATAAAGAAGGTCACTACATAATGATAAAGGGAGCAATACAAAAGGAAGATATAACCATTATAAATATCTACGCACCTAATATAGGAGCACCTAAATATATAAAGCAGACTTTGATAGACTTAAAGGGCAAGATCAACAGCAATACTATAATAGTAGGAGATTTCAATACCCCATTAACATCATTAGACAGATTCTCAAGAAAGAAAATTAACAAAGAAACAGCAGACTTAAAGAACATATTAGACCAACTCGATTTAATAGATATCTTCAGAACCTTTCACCCTAAAACAGCAGAATATACATTCTTTTCAAGCGCTCATGGTACATTCTCTAGAATAGACCACATGTTAGGGCACAAAAGCGGACTCAACAAATTTAAGAAGATTGAAATCATATCAAGCACTTTCTCTGATCACAATGGCATTAAACTAGAAATCAACCACAATAGAAAAATTGAAAAACATTCAAACACTTGGAAACTAAATAGCACGTTATTAAACAATGAATGGGTTAACATTGAGATCAAAGAAGAAATTAAAAAATTCCTAGAAACAAATGATAATGAGCATACATCAACTCATAATTTATGGGACACAGCAAAAGCAGTCCTGAGAGGGAAGTTTATAGCATTACAGGCATACCTCAAGAATCTAGAAAAAGCTCAAATAAACAACTTAACCCTGCATCTAAAAGAACTAGAAAAAGAACAGCAAGTAAAGCCCAGAGCTAGTAGAAGGAAGGAAATAATAAAGATCAGAGCAGAAATAAATGACATAGAGGCTAAAGAAACAATACAGAGGATCAATGAAACCAGGAGCTGGTTCTTTGAAAAGGTAAACAAGATCGATGAACCTTTAACAAGACTCACCAAGAAAAAAAGAGAGAGGACTTAAATAAATAAAATTAGAAACGAGAGTGGAGAAATAATAACTGACACAACAGAAACACAAAATATTGTAAGAAAATACTATCAAGAACTGTACGCCAAAAAACTAGACAACCTAGATGAAATGGACAATTTCCTTGAATCATATAATCTTCCAAAAATCAATCTGGAAGAATCAGAAAACCTAAACAGACCAATTACAACAAATGAGATTGAAACAGCTATCGAAAAACTCCCAAAAAAGAAAAGTCCTGGGCCTGATGGCTTCACAAGTGAATTCTACCAAATATTCAAAGAAGAACTAACTCCTATCCTTCTCAAGCTATTTCAAAAAATTCAAGAAGAAGGAAGACTTCCAAACTCCTTTTATGAGGCGAGCATAATTCTGATTCCAAAACTAGGCAAAGACAACACAAAAAAAGAAAATTATAGGCCAATATCCCTGATGAACTTAGATGCAAAAGTCCTCAACAAAATATTAGCAAACCGGATCCAGCAATATATGGAAAAAATCATACACCATGATCAAGTAGGATTTATTCTTTGGAAGCAAGGCTGGTACAATATTCGCAAATCAATCAATGTGATTCATCACATAAAAAAAAGAAAGGAGAAAAACCACATGATAATTTCAATAGATGCAGAAAAAGCATTTGATAAAGTCCAGCACCCATTCATGATCAAAACTCTCAGCAAAGTGGGAATACAGGGAACATACCTCAACATGATAAAGGCGATCTATGACAAACCCACAGCCAACATCATACTCAATGGGCAAAAATTAAAAGCAATGCCCTTAAGATCAGGAAAAAGGCAGGGGTGCCCCCTTTCACCACTCTTCTTCAACATAGTTCTGGAAGTCCTAGCCACAGCAATCAGACAAGAAAAAGAAATAAAAGGCATCCAAATTGGAAAAGAAGAAGTAAAACTATCATTATTTGCAGATGACATGATAATGTATATAGAAAACCCTAAAGTCTCAGTCAAAAAACTACTAGACCTGATAAAAGAATTTGGCAAGGTGGCAGGATATAAAATCAATACTCAGAAATCAGAGGCATTTTTATACACTAATAATGAACTGTCAGAAAGAGAAATCAGGGAATCAATCCCCTTTACCATTGCAACCAAAAAAATAAAGTACCTAGGAATAAATCTAACCAAGGAGATTAAAGACTTGTACTCGGAAAATTATAAAACATTGATAAAAGAAATCAGGGAAGATATGAATAAGTGGAGGCATATACCGTGCTCATGGTTAGGAAGAATAAACATCATTAAAATGTCTATATTACCCAAAGCAATTTATAAATTCAATGCAATACCAATGAAAATACCAATGACTTACTTCAAAGGCATAGAATACATATTCCAAAAATTTATATGGAACCAAAAAAGAACACGAATAGCCTCAGCAATCCTGAAAAGGAAGAAAAAAGCGGGAGGTATCACACTTCCAGATATCAAGTTATATTATAAGGCCATTGTACTCAAAACAGCATGGTACTGGCATAAGAACAGGCACATAGATCAATGGAACAGAACAGAGAACTCAGAAATAAACCCACAGCTCTATGGACAACTGGTATTTGACAAAGGAGGTAAGACAATACAATGGAGTAAAGACAGCCTCTTCAACAAATGGTGTTGGGAAAACTGGACAGCTACCTGCAAAAAAATGAAACTAGACCACCAACTTACACCACTCACAAAAATAAACTCAAAATGGATAAAAGACTTGAATATAAGCCGTGAAACCATAAGCATCTTAGAAGAAAACATAGGCAGTAAGCTCTCTGACATCTGTCGCAGCAATATATTTGCTGATTTGTCTCCACAGGCAAGTGAAATAAAAGACAGGATAAACAAATGGGACTTTATCAAACTAAAAAGCTTCTGCACAGCTAAAGACAATAAGAACAGAATAAAAAGACAAACTACACAATGGGAGAATATATTTGACATAGCGTCTGATAAGGGGTTAATAACCAAAATTTATAAAGAACTTGTAAAACTTAATACCAGGAAAACAAACAATCCAATCCAAAAATGGGCAAAAGAAATGAATAGACACTTCTCCAAAGAGGACACACAGATGGCCAATAGGCATATGAAAAAATGCTCAACATCACTAATCATCAGAGAAGTGCAAATTAAAACCACAATGAGATATCACCTCACACCAGTCAGAATGGCTCTCATCAATAAAACAACACAGAATAAGTGCTGGCGAGGATGTGGAGAAAAGGGAACCCTCCTGCACTGCTGGTGGGAATGCAGACTGGTGCAGCCACTGTGGAAAACAGTATGGAGATTCCTCAAGAAATTAAAAATCGAACTGCCTTTTGACCCAGCTATACCACTGTTAGGAATATACCCCAAGAACACCATAGCACTGTTTGAAAAGAAGAAATGCACCCTCATGTTTATGGCAGCATTGTTCACAATAGCAAAGATTTGGAAACAGCCCAAGTGTCTATCAGAGGACGAGTGGATTAAAAAGCTTTGGTATATATATACTATGGAATACTACTCAGCCATAAGAAATGATAACATCGGATCTTTTACAACAACATGGATGGGCCTTGATAACATTATACTGAGTGAAAGAAGTAAATCAGAAAAAACTAAGAACTATATGTTTCCACACATAGGTGGGACATAAAGATGAGACTCAGAGACATGAACAACAGTGTGGGGGTTACAGGGTGGGGGGAGGAGAGGGAGGGGGTTGGGGGAGGGGCGGGGCACAAAGATCATGGCTTTTCAGCATTTGCCATATTCCCCCCTTAATCTATAGACAGACAGCAAATATTTACGTATGGTGTTCCCACTATAAAGACTGCTGTCTTAGGGACAAATGCTGATAAACTATTTCAGCAGTTCCTCCTTCTTCAAAGACTTATATGTAAACATAGAGTTCCATGTTTCATAGGACATACTCAAGCTCACTCCATGCTCCCTGGTGCACAAGGGAATGCCCCCCCCCCCTTTTTTTTTTTTTTTTTAGTATTTTTTATTTATTTATTTATTTTTTGTATATTTCTGAGGATGGGGATGGGGAGGCAGTCAGACAGACTCCTGCATGTGCCTGACTGGGATCCACCTGGCATGCCTACCGGGGGGAATGCTCTGCCCATCTGGGATGTTGCTCTGTTACAACTGGAGCCATTCTAGCGACTGGGGCAGAGGCCATGGGGCCATCCTTAGGGTCCAGGCTGGATTTGCTCTGGTGGAACCTTGGCTGCGGGCGGGAGGAGAGAGACCAAGAGGAAGGAGAGGGGGAGGAGTGGAGAGGTAGATGGGCGCTTCTCCTGTGTGCTCTGGCTGGGAATCGAACCCGGGAATCCTGCACACCAGGCCAATGACTCCGACGGGTCTACCATATCATGCTTTTTACTTAAAAAAAAAAAATTTACATTTCTTTTGAATGCTGATGAACAGGAGACACCAAATCTTTTTCGCCTGCAAACTACTACCTTCTTTATTAGATCTAGCTAATAACACTGTTCTGTCTTTTTTCCAAATAGCTCCAGATATATGGAAAAGATTTATATTGGCGGAAGGGGATCCTCAAACCCCTCAGCGAGATCTTCTGAGAATGGCTTTTAAGATACCTAGAGGCAGAAAAAGCCCAATAGAGATCAGGGGAACTACCAGCTTTTAGGATACACCCTTAAAGGCTCCAACACCCCAAAGGGTCTCATAGGATGCCATCTGGGTCCTGCTTCAATAGTGGAAAGGAAGGTCATTGAGCTAAAGCCTGCCAGGCTTACATGCCTCTGCTGTGAGGAAACAGGGACACTGGAAGGTGGGCTTCCCCCTCGCTCCTCTAAGGGAGGGTTCAGTCTCTTTCAGCCCTGCTCCAGCCACCTATGACCTAACCTTGCCCAGAAAGCTGGGGTTTGCCACTGAAGGCT
Organism: Saccopteryx bilineata; assembly: GCF_036850765.1. Classification (NCBI taxonomy): domain Eukaryota; kingdom Metazoa; phylum Chordata; class Mammalia; order Chiroptera; family Emballonuridae; genus Saccopteryx; species Saccopteryx bilineata. The sequence continues at coordinate 189,163,057 of NC_089491.1, read as the reverse complement.
GAAGGTGCCCAGGGCCGTCGGCCCCATCTACGACACTGTGGACGAGCCTAGGGTATTTCTTCCAAGAAGCAGGTAAACTGATCTCATTTGCACAAGGGCCACTTAACTATGTTTTGCCTGAATAGTCAGGTTTTTTATTCTTCCCTCGAAGATCTCTGTTGTGGGTGTTGATAGTCCTATTTTCTGCTGCTTTGCTTAATATATAGTGTTTCCTTTATCCCTCCTACCTCAATGCCCCACTCATATTTCAGGCTGAGACCTACTCTTAATTTAGAGCTCTCTTTCCTCCTTTTGCCAACTTGTATTATGAATTTACCTTTGGCACCCAGCTGAGTGTATCCCAAGGTTCTCTTTACCAGGCCACAGTCACAGAGTTCCAGGGAAAAGCAACCTGGTCTCAACTCTCCAGGCAGAGGAGAACAGAAGCTCCATATCCACGCATGCTGCAAATGGCTTTTTCCAGTCTGCCTGAATCATTACCAGCTAGAAGCAGAGGTCATTGGGACTTGGACATGAGCTGCAAAGTATAGAATGGTGACAACAATTCCAGTGCCATGCGGACTTTTCCTATGGGGAACTTTCCTGGACTCCTGCTCCCTGTGACAGCTCCTAACAGACTGAACTGTGGTTGGGTCGCATTTTTCAGGGATTTGGCATGGTGATGGGGCCAACTTGGACTTGGGGAACATGTTAAGGACACTACTCATTCATGGATTCTTGCTGTATTGGCCAAGAGTTTGCTTAAAGGCTGTTAATCACTGTAAAAAAAATAGAGGACTGGATGAAGAAGATGGGGCACATATACACCATGGTATATTATTCAGCTAGGAGAAAGGGTGACATCGGATCACTTATAGCGGAATGGTGGAGTCTTGGTAGCATTGTGCGGGGTGAAATAAGCGAATCAGAAAAAAACAGGAACTGCAGAATTCCATACATTGGTGGGACATAAAAGCGAGACTAAGTGGCATGAACAGGAGTGTGGTGGCTATGGGGGGTGGGGGGAGGGAAGGAGGGAGAGGGGGAGGGGGAGGGGTACAGAGAGAACTGGATGGAGGGTGGCGGAGGACGATCTCTCTTCGGGTGATGGGTATGCAACAGAACTAAATGACAAGATAACCTGGAAATGTTTTCTTTGAATGTATGTACCCTGATTTATTGATGTCACCCCATTAAAATAAAAATTTATTTATAAAAAAAAAATTTATCCATGTTATGGCATGGGTCAGAATTTCTTTCCCTTTTAAGGTTCAATAATAATCAATTGTGTATATATATCACATTGTCCTTATTCATTCATCCATTGATGGATACTTGCGTTTCTTCCACCTTTTGACCATTGTGAACATGGGTGTGCAAATATCACTTTGCGATCTCGCTTCCAATTCTATTGGAGACTATCTATCTATCTATGTATCATCATCTATCCCTTTACCCACCCATCCATTCATATATTCTTAAGTGGAATTATTGGGTTATATGGTAATACTACTTCTAATTTTTTTTTTTTTGTATTTTTCTGAAGATGGAAATGGGGAGGCAGTCAGACAGACTCCCGCATGCACCCAACAGGGATTCACCTGGCATACCCACCAGGGGGCGATGCTCTGCCCATCTGGGGCGTTGCTCTGTTGCAACCAGGGCCATTCTAACACCTGAGGCAGAGGCCATGGAGCCATCCTCAGCGCCCAGGCCAACTTTGCTCTAATGGAACCTTGGCTGCAGGAAGATAAGAGAGAGACAGAAAAAAGAGGGGGAGGAGTGGAGAAGCAGATGGGCGCTACTCCTGTGTGCCCTGGCCAGGAATCAAACCTGGGACTCCTGCACGCCAGGCCGATGCTCTACCACTGAGCCAACTGGCCAGGGCTGAACTACTTCTAATTTTTTGAGGAAACTCCATACTGTTTTCCACAGTGGCTGCACCATTTTACAATCCCACCAACAGTGCATAAGAGTTCCAATTTCTCCACATCCTTGTAAATATGTATTATTTTCTGTTTTTTTGAACTTTGTTTTACTAGTAGCCATCCTAATGGGTGTGAGTTCATAACTTATTGTCATTTTGCTTTGCATTTCCTTAGTGATTAGTGATGTTGACCATCTTTCCATGTGCTTATTGGCCATTTGTATATCTTCTTTGGAGAAATGTCTATTCAAGTCCTTTACTCATTTTAAAATCAGATTCCTTGGGTGTTTGCTTGTTGTTGAGTTGTAGAAGTTCTTTACATATTCTGGATATTAAACCCTTATCAAAACACAATTTGTAAAACACTGCTCACAAAGATTAGGGGATCAGGGAATGTGCAGATACTCCATTACTTTCAGTCTTTTATATAGTGCATTTTCACCAATGAAATAAAAGTTGCTTTTGCATCTCATTTGCATAATCAAACAACGTTCTTTGACTTGTTTGCCTGAAGTGAGGCCATGGAGCTGTCCCCAGTGCCCCAGCCAACTTTGCTCCAATGAAGCCTTGGCTGCAGGAGAGGAAGAGAGAGAGAGGAAGGAGAGGGGAGAAAGTGGAGAAGCAGATGGACGCTTCTTCTATGTGCCCTGACTGGGAATCAAACCTGGGACTTCACACGCTGGGCTGATGCTCTACTGCTGAGCCAACCAGCCAGGGCTGATATTCTTGTTTAATAACAAAAAAAATATCAAATGCTTTTTTTAATTTTTATCACTTCATACTCACTTTGAAATATCCCCTGATTTTTGTAAGCAGTGTATTTCCTCTTATTCTGTGGGTTGCACTGTGGGATTCTCCTAAGCAACAGTAACTTCTGTGTACAATCAGCCACACCATGACAAAAACAACATGTCCAAATTTTACCTGGTTCTTCTTCCCTCGAACTTTTTCTCCTTGCCTTGTCATTACATTTGCCAAAGCCAGAAACTTAGCAGTCAGCCTTGCCTTTAACCCCAATGCTCACTCAGTCATTTAACACTGTTAATGCTCATTGTTAAATGCTATCAGATTAATTGACCCCTCTTTTCATTCTGGCTTGACCCAGTTTTAGCTTAGCAAGTCATATTCAAGAAGCTCAGGTTCCCGACTACACACATGTGCACACACACACACACACACACACACATTCTTAAACACAGTAAAATGTGTGTGTAGGATGCTTTACTCCTTATGAATAGGCAGGGCAATGGCTGGGAACGCCCTCCTCAGTTGGCCAGGGACACCACAGGATAGTGCATGGCTGGGGAGGGGAGAGCAATTTTGCTTCCAAGGAGACAGTGGCAATGTCTAGAGACTGGGATGTGGGTGGCATATAATGGGTGAGGCCAGGGATGCTGGTAAACATTCTATAATGTATAGGATGGCTTCCACAACAAAGAATTTATCCAGTCCCAAATATGAATGATGCCAAGGTTGAGAAATCCTACCCTATAATAATCCTGTGTTTCTGTTTCCCCAGCCAGATCTATTTTACCTAGAGGATGCAACAGTGCAGACAAAAGCCACCTAATGTAAGGTTACCTGTACCCCCACTGCCAAGGTACCTTCGGCCAACATCAGCTAACAGAGGGAGACGAAAGTCCAGAGTCTCTGCTTTAATGAAGGACAGTTCTGCGGTGCATTCATGTTCCAGAGTGTTACTTTCAAACTGAAGTTAGACTTTAGCTAAAACCGCCTCTTAGCTGCTTGCCTCTCCTTTCCTGCTTCCCAACATCCTCCAGATTCCTCCTGTGAGTCCTCTCCCAATATGTCAAGAGTCTCCATCTCAGCTCTGCCACTGGGGAGCCCGACCTAACATGTGGGGCATGACTGACATTTGTCAGTAGGAGAAAGCAGAATATGAGCAGACCAATGGAATAGACCAGGGCCCTGGCACCTGAAAGGACCTGGGTGGACCCCATAGAGTTTCTCTGCCAGCTATCACTGGCCCCAGGTGCTCAACCAAAGTCACCTCTCAAGGAATTGATGAGTAGGTAACAAATATAAGGAAGTGTTACCATACCAATCAGACAGTATATGTAAGACACTTATATACTTACATTAAAGGGAGATAATTTGCTGACTGTTTGTCTAATCTGCCGATGTTCCTGCACCAGACCCTCTAACTCAGGGGTAGTCAACATTTTTATACCTACCGCCCACTTTTGCATCTCTGTTAGTAGTAAAATTTTCTAACCACCCACTGGTTCCACAGTAATGGTGATTTATAAAGGAAGTAACTTTACTTTATAAAATTTATAAAGCAGAGTTACAGCAAGTTAAGGCATATAATAATAATTACTTACCAAGTACTTTATGTCAGATTTTCGCTGTTTGGCAGAATAAATCTTTTTTTTTTTTTTTTTTTTTTACAGAGGCAGAGATAGACAGGGACAGACAGACAGGAACGGAGAGAGATGAGAAGCATCAATTATCAGTTTCTCGTTGCGCGTTGCAACTTCTTAGTTGTTCATTGATTGCTTTCTCACATGTGCCTTGACCGCGGGCCTTCAGCAGACCGAGTAAACCCCTGCTGGAGCCAGCGACCTTGGGTCTAAGCTGGTGAGCTCTTTGCTCAAGCCAGATGAGCCCGCGCTCAAGCTAGCGACCTCGGGGTCTCGAACCTGGGTCCTTCTGCATCCCAGTCCGACGCTCTATCCACTGCGCCACCACCTGGTCAGGCCAGAATAAATCTTTATAAAACAACCTACTATCTATAGTTAAATCTATCTTTTAATTTATACTTTGGTTGCTCTGCTACCGCCCACCATGAAAGCTGGAACGCCCACTAGTGGGTGGTAGGGACCAGGTTGACTACCACTGCTCTAACTGCTAGGCTTTTCTTAGAAGGTGATATTTGAGATAAGCCCTGAAAGGTGAGAGGAGGTCAGCAGAAAGGGGAAGGAAAAGTGCCCCTAGACCAGGGGTCTCAAACTCAACTCAGCATGTGGGCCGCAGAGCAAGATCAGCCGCACTAGGTCTACAAAAGGCAACTGTTACGCAACACTTTTCTCACTGCAGTTGAAAACAAAAAAAAATCAGTACAACAAGCACAATCATACATGCAGTTTACTCAGTGTCACAAAATGACCAGAAACTATAGTTCGCATCACAACTGCTGTTAACTAAGCTAATATCTAGCTAGGATGCTAGAGAAATTAAAAATACAAGTAGGCCCCTAGGCTTACTTAATTTTATCCAAAATATTTTGAACTTCGTGGATTAATCTGCGGGCTGCACAAAATTGTTCGGCGGGCCACATGTGGCCCGCGGGCCGCGAGTTTGAGACCCCTGCCCTAGACAGAGGGAGGAGCTTATGCAAAGGCTCTGGAGGCAAAACAAACAAACAAAAAATCCCCTTACCCCCCCATCTCCACTTCTAACCAGACTGGTAGATAGTGTCTCTGGGACCTGGAGGAAACAAGAGTATCTGGTACTAGAGAAATTAGAGAAACAGGAAGATGGGTAAGGTTGAGAGAAAGGCAGAGTCCAGCCATGCAAGGCCTTGTAGATAAGGCATGTGGGTCTTACCTGTGATGTGGTGGGAAGGTTTTAGTCAGTGTGATAAAACAGCATGTTTCCTGTTTTAAAAAGACTATCTGACTCTGGAGTCTTTTATGTTAAGAGAGAAACTTTTGTAGGTTCAAATGAGAAATTATTGACAGCTTCAAGGGTAAGAGAATTATTTTCCCATGTATACTTGAAATTGTTAAAGGTCATTTTAATTTCCAGGGTAGTACAGAAAGGGTTAAGATTAAGAATTTGCTTTAAAAAGTAAATTTTTTTTTTTTTAAGATTTTATTTATTCATTATAGAGAGGGGAGAGAGAGAGAGAGAGAAGGGGGGAGGAGCAGGAAGCATCAACTCCCATATGTGCCTTGACCAGGCAAGCCCAGGGCTTTGAACCGGCAACCTCAGGGTTTCCAGGTGTATGCTTTATCCACTGCGCCACCACAGGTCAGGCTAAAAAAGTAAATTTATAGGTATATAAAACCTCCTTAGATTTTAATTTTCTTCTTATACTATAGCAAAGGATGAATATTAGTTGAGTAATTTTTATTTGATTAGATCATTTCAGGCTATTCTTATACTCAAGAGTTTTATTTTGATAGCATATATGTAAAATACTTTGGTGACCATTTGTAAGGATATTGTTAAGCCTTGAATTTTAAAATTCTGCTTGCATTATTGCTGCTTTTAAAATGAAAGCTACTATTTCAAAACCCAAAATAAAGTAATGGATCATTTCTTTAAATGAAAGGGGAAAAAACTATACCCACACAAGCCCTATCAATGTAAAAGATGAGTAATTTCTATTGAACTGATTCATCAAAAGATGAATGATTTCCATTAAATTTTTGTTATACTTTCTCACTTGAAATCTTATATAAATTTGTTCATTTCTATGAAATTAAAGTTCCTTTACTGGTAGTTTATTTTTTATTTTATTATTTTAAAGATTTTTTTTTAACCCTTTGCTTTTTTTTTTTTTTATTAAATTTAATGCAGTGACATTGATAAATCAGGGTACATATGTTGAGAGAAAATATCTCTAGATTATTTTGACATTTGATTGTGCTGTATACCCCTCCCCCAAAGTTAAACTGTCTTCTGTCACCTTCCATCTGGTTTTCTTTGTGCCCCTCCCCTCCCCTAACCCCTTTCTCCTTCTTCACCCCATCCCCCCTCCCCCAACCCCCCGCCCCTGTTGCCATCACATTCTTGTTCATGTCTCTGAGACTCATTTTTATGTCCCTTCTATGTATGGATTCATCTTAGTTTTATTTCTGATTTACTTATTTCACTCCGTATAATGTTGTCAAGGTCCATCCATGTTATTGTAAATGATGCGATGTCATCATTTCTTATGGCTGAGTAGTATTCCATAGTATATATGTACCAAAGCTTTTTAATCCACTCGTCCTCTGACGGACACTTGGGTTGTTTCCAGATCTTCGCTATTGTGAACAATGCTGCCACAAACATGCGGGTGCATTTCTCCTTTTCGAGCCGTTCTATGGTGTCCTTGGGGTATATTCCTAAAAGTGGGATAGCTGGGTCAAAAGGCAGTTCGATTTTCAGTTTTTTGAGGAATCTCCATACTGTTTTCCACAGTGGCTGCACCAGTCTGCATTCCCACCAGCAGTGCAGGAGGGTTCCCTTTTCTCCACATCCTCGCCAGCACTTATTCTGTGTTGTTTTGTTGATAAGCGCCATTCTGACTGGTGTGAGGTGATATCTCATTGTGGTTTTAATTTGCATTTCTCTAATGGTTAGTGATGTTGAGCATTTTTTCATATGCCTATTGGCCATCTGTATGTCCTCTTTGGAGAAGTGTCTATTCATCTCTTTTGCCCATTTTTGGATTGGGTTGTTTGTCTTCCTGGTGTTGAGTTTTACAAGTTCTTTATAAATTTTGGTTATTAACCCCTTATCAGACGTATTGTCAAATATGTTCTCCCATTGTGTAGTTTGTCTTTTTATTCTGTTCTTGTCTTTAGCTGTGCAAAAGCTTTTTAGTTTGATATAGTCCCATTTGTTTATCCTGTCTTTTATTTCACTTCCCCATGGAGATAAATCAGCAAATATATTGCTCCGAGAGATGTCAGAGAGCTTACTGCCTATGTTTTCTTCTAAGATGCTTATGGTTTCACGTCCTACATTTAAGTCTTTTATCCATTTTGAGTTTATTTTTGTGAGTGGTGTAAGCTGGTGATCTAGTTTCATTTTTTTGCAGGTAGCTGTCCAGTTTTCCCAACACCATTTGTTAAAGAGGCTGTCTTTACTCCATTGTATTTCCTTACCTCCTTTGTCAAATATCAGTTGTCCATAGAACTGTGGGTTTATTTCTGGGTTCTCTGTTCTGTTCCATTGATCTATATGCCTGTTCTTATGCCAGTACCAGGCTGTTTTGAGTACAATGACCTTGTAGTATAACTTGATATCAGGAAGTGTGATACCTTCCACTTTATTCTTCTTTTTTAAGATTGCTGAGGCTATTCGTGTCCTCTTTTGGTTCCATATAAATTTTTGGAATATGTGTTCTATATCTTTGAAGTATGTCATTGGTATTTTAATTGGTATTGCATTGCATTTATAGATTGCTTTGGGTAATATAGACATTTTAATGATGTTTATTCTTCCTAACCATGAGCACAGTATATGCTTCCACTTGTTTGTGTCTTCCTTGATTTCTTTTATCAATGTTTTGTAATTTTCCGAGTACAAGTCTTTAGTCTCCTTGGTTTACTCCTAGGTACTTTATTTTTTTGGTGGTAATTGTGAAGGGGATTGTTTCCTTAATTTCTCTTTCTGACTGTTCATTGTTGGTGTATAAAAATGCTTCTGATTTCTGAGTATTGATTTTATATCCTGCCACTTTGCTGAACTTATTTATCAGGTCCAGTAGTTTTTTGACTGAGACTTTAGGGTTTTCTATATACAATATCATATCATCTGCAAATAATGATAGTTTTACTTCTTCTTTTCCAACTTGAATGCCTTTTATTTCTTCTTCTTGTCTGATTGCTGTGGCTAGGACTTCCAGGACTATGTTAAATAAGAGTGGTGAAAGGGGACACCCCTGCCTTTTTCCTGATCTTAAGGGGATTGCTTTTAATTTTTTCCCATTGAGTATGATGTTGGCTGTGGGTTTATCATAGATGGCTTTTATCATGTTGAGGTATGTTCCCTGTATTCCCACTTTGCTGAGAGTTTTGATCATGAATGGGTGCTGGATTTTATCAAATGCTTTTTCTGCATCTATTGAAATTATCATATGGTTTTTCTCCTTCTTTTTGTTTATGTGATGAATCACATTGATTGATTTACGAATATTGTACCAGCCTTGCCTCCCCAGAATAAATCCCACTTGATCATGGTGTATGGTTTTTTCCATATATTGTTGGATCCGGTTTGCTAATATTTTGTTGAGGATTTTAGCATCTATATTCATCAGAGATATTGGCCTATAATTTTCTTTCTTTGTGTTGTCTTTGCCTGGTTTTGGAATCAGAATTATGCTCGCCTCATAAAAGGAGTTTGGAAGTCTTCCTTCCTCTTGAATTTTTTGAAATAGTTTGAGAAGGATAGGAATTAGTTCTTCTTTGAATATTTGGTAGAATTCCATTGTGAAGCCATCGGGCCCCAGACTTTTCTTTGTTGGGAGTTTTTTGATAACTGTATCAATCTCCTTTGTTTTAATTGGTCTGTTTAGGTTTTCTGATTCTTCCAGATTGACTTTTGGAAGATTGTATGTTTCAAGGAATTTGTCCATTTCATCTAGGTTGTCTAGTTTTTTGGCATACAGTTCTTCATAGTATTTTCTTACAATATTTTGTATTTCTGTTGTGTCAGTTGTTATTTCTCCTTTCTCATTTCTAATTTTATTTATTTGAGTCCTCTCTCTCTTTTTCTTGGTGAGTCTACTTAAAGGTTCATCAATCTTGTTTACCTTTTCAAAGAACCAGCTCCTAGTTTCATTGATCCTCTGTATTGTTTCTTTAGCCTCTATGTCATTTATTTCTGCTCTGATCTTTATTATTTCCTTCCTTCTACTACATTTGGGCTTTACTTGCTGTTCTTTTTCTAATTCTTTTAGATGCAGGGTTAAGTTGTTTAGTTGAGCTTTTTCTAGCTTCTGAAAGTGTGCCTGTAGTGCTATGAACTTCCCTCTCAGCACTGCTTTCGCTGTGTCCCATAAATTTTGAGTTGTTGTATGCTCATTGTCATTCATTTCTAGGAATTATTTTATTTCTTCTTTGATCTCATTCTTAATCCATTCATTATTTAACACCCTGCTATTTAGTTTCCATGTGTTTGAGAATTTCTGAGCTTTTCTGCTGTGATTCATTTCTAGTTTCATGCTGTTGTGATCAGAGAAAGTGCTTGATATGATTTCAGTCTTCTTAAATTTGTTGAGAGCACTTTTGTGCCCTAACATGTGGTCTATCCTAGAGAATGTACCATGAGCACTTGAAAATAATGTATATTCTGTTGCTTTAGGGTGAAAGGTTCTGAAGATATCTATTAAATCGAGTTGATCTAGTGTTTCCAATAAGTCTGCTGTTTCTTTGTTAATTTTCTTTCTTGAGGATCTATCTAGTGATGTTAGTGGGGTATTGAAATCCCCTACTATTATAGTATTTCTGTTGATCTCGCCCTTTAAATCCATCAAAGTCTGTTTTATATATTTGGGTGCTCCTATATTAGGTGCATAGATATTTATAATAGTTATATCTTCCTGTTGGATTTCTCCCTTTATCATTATGTAGTGGCCTTCTTTATTTCTTACTATATCCTTTGTTTTAAAGTCCAATTTGTCTGATATAAGTATTGCTACCCCTGCTTTTTTTTCATTTCCGTTTGCATGAAATGTTTTTTTCCATCCTTTTATCTTCAATCTATGTGTGTCTTTTGTTCTAAGGTGTGTCTCTTGTAGACAACATATGTATGGGTCCTGTTTTCTTATCCACGCAGCTACCCTATGTCTTTTGATTGGATCATTTAATCCATTTACATTTAAGGTTATTATTGATATGTAGTTGTTTATTGTCATTTTCTTCTTTAAAGGTGTATTCCTTTTTTTGCTATATTCTTTTCCCACTTTGATCTGTTTACAACAGGCCCCTTAACATTTCTTGCAGCATTGGTTTGGTTGTAATGAATTCCTTGAGTTGTTTTTTGTCTGGGAAGCTTTTTATTTCTCCTTCGATTTTAAACGATAGCCTTGCTGGATAAAGTAGTCTTGGTTGTAGGTTCTTGTTCTGCATTACTTTGAATATTTCTTGCCATTCCCTTCTGGCCTCAAGGGTTTCTGTTGAGAAGTCGGATGTCATCCTTATGGGGGCTCCTTTGTAGGTGATAACTTTTTTTTCTCTTGCAGCTTTTAATATTTTCTCTTTATCGCTTAGCTTTGGTATTTTAATTATGATGTGTCTTGGTGTAGATTTCTTTGGGTTTCTCTTTAATGGAGTCCTCTGTGCTTCTTGGACTTGTGAGAGTTTCTCTTGCATTAATTTAGGGAAGTTTTCAGCTATGATATGATTGAACAACATCTCTATTCCTTGTTCCTTTTCTTCTTCTTCAGGCACCCCTATGATGCGGATGTTATTTCTCTTCATGTTGTCACAGAGCTCTCTAAGAGTTTCCTCTGACTTTTTGAGTCTCTTTTCTCTTTTCTTCTCTGCTTTCATGCCTTCATTCCAGTTGTCCTCTAACTCGCTGATTCGATCCTCTGCTCTATCTATCCTGTTTTTAATTCCTTCCATTGTGGTCTTTATTTCTGATATTGTATTTGTCATCTCCGACTGGTTCTTTTTTATACTTGCTATTTCTTTATTTAGGTTTTCAAACTGCCCCTTCATTGTTGTTCTAAGATCCCTAAGCATCCTTACAATCATTATTTTGAACTCCGCATCTGGAAGTTTGATTATTTCCATATCACTCAGCTCATCTCTCAAAGGTGTCTCTTGTGGTTTCATTTGGGTTGCACTCCTTTGTCTTCTCATCATGGTGTTTTAGTCTGCCTCCAGTTTTCAGTTGTGTTATTTCTAGGTCTTCTTGGGTTGGTATCAGCTATTATTTGTAATCCACTTTCGGATTTGGGCAGCTTTGAAGTCTTGATTTGTTTGTTTTCTTAACAGGTGATAGTCTTGTTAACTGATCTCAGCAGGGGGCTTCCTTGAAACTGTAACCAGGAATGCTGTGGGTGTAACCTGAGACGCTGAAGGTCTCTTCCACCAACTAATCTCACTGGGGGCAGGGTTTTTTCTCAGCTTCAGTAGGGGGAGGTGTATCTCAGATCTCCATGGAGACCTGAGTTACTGCCCCTCCTCCCCACTTCTTGTTTTCAGCTGTGTCTTGTTGTGCTGATTGGAGCTGGATAGATGTCCAGAGATCTCTGATCCGGAAGCACTTCAGCTCTGTTTTGTGAAGGGTTCAGTCCCTCCCCCAGCTATGGCCGCCTCCAGCACGAATGAGTCAGCTTTTTTATTTCGTTTCTTGCATACCTTAGCCCCTCACAGTCTGTCCCTTTCCTGTCCTTTCCACTTGGGAGATAAGCTGGTCTTTTCAACCCACCTTGCTCCCTGGTCGCCAGGTAAGTGGCTGAGAGCAGTAGTTTCTGCTCTTTTTCCTCTGTGAAATCCTCTCTGGGCTCTCAGCCTCACTCCCCCCCCTTCCGTTCCTGTAAGCAGAGGAGATTCAGGCACTCCTTACCAGGATTATTGTGTCTTCCTCTTTGCTCCTTGGTTTTTGAGAGCTGTTCTTGCAGTTCAGTGTTGGTTTTTCATGCTGATTTTTCCTAAATTGATTTGTATTCCAGTTTGGTGTTGAGAGCTGGGCGTCTGGGCGTCCGCCTACTCCGCTGCCATCTTTTGTCCTTTTAAAGATTTTATTTATTCATTATAGAGAAGAGAGAGAGACAGAGAGAGAGAGAGAGAAGGGGGGAGGAGCAGGAAGCCTCAACTCCCATATGTGCCTTGACCAGGCAAGCCCAGGGTTTTGAACCGGCAACCTCAGCGTTTCCAGGTTGAAGCTTTATCCACTGTGCCACCACAGGTCAGGCTGGTAGTTTATTTTATACACATTCTTGCAATTGGCCATTTCAATAATGAAATAATTATTTCCTGTGTGTCCTTAAGGCAGTGGTTCTCAAAGTGTGCGCCCTAGAAGATTTCTAGGTGTGCCCTATGATATTCCAGAGAAATATGTGCCTGTTGGGGACCAAAAAACCAACAGGGCTTTTGGAGTTTAGATTTTTGGGGGACAGAGGTGTGGGGAATTGGCTGTAAGCTGACAGTCTGCCCAACCCCCCACCTCACTTGCCTGATTAGGTTGCAAAAGGCTGTTAAGCTGTGGTGCTGGATTGTTTACACTACCCCCATGTTCCCCAGAAAGACTGGAGGCAAGTTTCTTCTATCCTTTGGTGTAAAGTTAAGATGATATGTATGGTGGGGGTTTTGGATTGATGATTAAACATAAGGAATTGTCTCTTGAAGCCTTTTGGATTTCTATAAAAGAAGAATATGTGGCAATATCTAAAAAAGCTTTGAACATTTTACTACAATTTTCAACATCCTTTTTATGTGAATTAGGATCTTCTACCCTCAACACAATTAAGAGTAAAAAGAGAGGAATTCTTCAATGTATTGATGAAGAAATGAGAGTTTGCCTTTCAAATATATGCTCAAACATTGAAGAAATCACTAGGACACATCAGGCTCATGTTTCTTATAAACACAAGAATGAAAAACTTAACACATTTGTGCCAGGACCTGCCGAATTTACTAAATCTTATTAAGAAGGTATTTATATATATAAAAAGAAAACTTTTTTGTTATTTTTTAATTTTTTAACCCCTCTTTTTTAAAAAATTCTAAAAAGCATGTCAAAAAATGTAACATAAAAATTGTTTTTTAATGTCAGAATAAATTTAATTTTGTAGTATTTATTTTGTTTAATCACTATAAAAGCACACTTGGACTTTATATATTTTTTCTTTAATGTTTGACTTAATTATTATAACATATTTCTCAGAAATTTGTATATAGTGTGCCTACAATTATTTGTAGGATTTTAAATGCGCACCGACTTCAAAAAGTTTGAGAACCACTGCCTTAAGGTTAGAAGCCAATTCAATGTCCAGGATTTTTTTTCTTAAAAGTTGAGTCTGGCTGTTGGGTGTAGAATATATTAAGCAGGGGTAGCAGTGGAAATGAGTCAGTTCACAAGGAGGTCAGCGGATCAACTGAGGCAGGTGTGAGGACGGCTTTGAATCTAGTGTGTTCTGCGCCCTACAGAGAGACGGGGGCTGAGATATATGTGTACACAGGACCCAGACACAAGAGGCCTTGGAAGTGAGGGGTGAAGAGGAGGAGGAATCTCAGATGGTGGCTCCATTTTCAGCTTAAGCAAATGGCTGAACCAGTTACTGAGATGGGGAAACTGGGAAGAGGAACTGGTTTTCTGGGTGGTGGAGGAATAAAATGTTCCACTTACTTTGAAAGCAAATCATAACTCAAAATACAGTTGTTGGCTAGGCAGTTAGGTGAAAGATGGGGAGACAGGAGAGACTGGAAGTGCTTTTTAGGAATCCTTAGCATGTAAAGCCCTGAGACAGGATGCTGTCACCTGGGGAAAGATAAAGAGGAGGCTGGGGTCTCATTCCAGGAAGCCAACATTTAGCAGTTGTGCTTGTGTGTGTGTGTTTGTGTGTGTCAGTTTGGGGTGGGGGCAAAGAGAAGCCTCCACAGATTCTGAAAAAGAATAGCAGGAGACACACTGGATAAAGTGTAGCATCTGAGGAATTAGGAAAAGAATGCTTGAAGAATGAGAAGTGGGGAAGTTGAATTCAAAAGTCAAGTAAGATAAAAACAGAAATGGTGTTACTGGGATTTGCAATACGAACATGTTAAGTGCCTTTGACAAGGACAGAGCTAGATTGGGATGCGGAAGCCCACACTGTGGACAGCTCTCAAGAAGTTTTGATTAAATAGGTTTTTAAACATGGAAAGAATCACAGGGACAGACATCTCAGCCGCAGGAGGATACAGGGTAAGAGGGTGATGGCTAGTCAACGTCGAACAGCCTCCCTTTGGAAAACCAAAACCTTTCTTTCTAGTGGTATTCATTCTCTGAGCACAGCGGCCCATTCCAAGTTAAAATGTAATGTCACACAGCCTGCAAACTCCCTGAAAAATTTGCAATAGGCTCTTAGGAGCCTCTGACCAGCTCCAGCATGCCACTGCATCCAGGGAAAGTGTTCAGAAGGATAGGTACTAGAGAGTGTCAGTAAGCTGCTGGAAACAGTCCTGAAGAGAGAGAGGATGGTTTTGAGATAGCAAAGGCATAAACAAGGTGACACCAGCAGGAATAAGGTGCAAGCGCTATAGGTTTGCCAGTCAAGGGTGGGAAGAGGAAGGAGGCCCCTTCCCAGGCTCCTGTTCTCCCAGTAAAATAGGGAACAAGGCCTTCAGCAGAGAAGGAAGGAGGTCAGGGAACCACAGTGCTGATGGAGTTGAGAATTGTGTGGAGGAGGACTGTGAACAGGAGCAGAAAGATAAGAAAGTGTGGTGGGGGGGGAGGGATGTTGGGATTAGAGACTGGGGAGAATATGATGACTTAAGCCAGGGTGTGACCTGCTTTTGGGTGGCTGTTCTAGAGATTTCTGAGTAGTCGAGGGCCTCAGAGGCCAGCGTGGTGGATGTGTCATCTCCGTGTACATAGAAGTGGCCAAAGATACTGCAGGAATTGGGGTAGAAAGGGAGAGAGGCAGGCAGGAAAAGCCTCAGTGTATGAGGGGTGGTGTGTGTGTGTGGAAGTCAGTGCATGACAGCTATCAGGAGATGTAGGTGGCATATGAGTGGTGTGAGTCTCAGAAAGCAGGAGTTTGAAGAATAGAGAGGGAGAAGAAAGGCAGGGTCTGCAAGTGACAATGGCAACTCAGGGCAATATAACTTTTGCCTCTGATGCTGAGATCCAAGGCATATAGGAGAGAGAAACAGCCTCAACTGCTTCCACTGAAGCAGAATATTCTCAGGGTGAGCCAGGTGCTCCCGAAGGAGGGGGGAGCTGAAGGGGTTTGCTGATTGCAACTGGAGGTTCTTCAGGGGCAGCAGAGGGTTGGATGGCAGGTTGGGAGGTACTGGGTCTGATTAGAGATAAACCTGGCTGTATGGGGTGAGCAGAGAGGGTTGGATTTCTGGCAGTGACTGGTCAGAATGGGTTTGAACATGTAACTTTGTTTGGATACAACACATTTTAAACCAATATACCTCCAATATTGTCAATGAGATGCCAGACTTAAAATCCTATGTGATGCTACCCGACTTACCCTCCTCTAAACCAGCTGGCATTCTATCAAGCATCATTTGCTTTCCCACTATCACTGAGCCCTTCATGCTTTCAAGTAGGACCTCCTGGTTTCTTATTCAGATTTCTGGCCTTCAATTTAGATTTCAGGCCCGTGATATTCCTGCCTTAGAGAGTTTCTCTTTCCGAAATCTAATTTCAAATATCTTTTGTATCCTCTTTTGTTTTCTTCTCTCAACACTGTCATTTGTGATCTGCAAAACTATTTCCTTTACAAGGATTTAGTTTGTTCTAGTTGTTAGGTTAGCTCAAAACAAACTACTTTCGAGGGCATTTTCTTTTATTTCAAACATCTCTCCTGAACAAAAGGGAGGTTAAAAAACATCGACCATAGAGCAATGTAATCTTGACTCATGCAGTAGTATTATTAGTAGTAATTCTGCTTCCTTCTGCAGTCTTTTGTTCCAGAGGGACTACATTGACCACAAGGATTTTTCTGCAGAACTCAGAGAAGATTGTTAATAGTCAACCAAATACTATATGATAATGCAATCTGTTTGTTGCATTAATATAATTGATAAATATAGCAGCCGCCAAATTCCCCCCCCCCAAAACCAAAACAAAAACAAAACACTATGTTATACAGAGGACACAGGATTTCAAATGCTCGATTTTATAACTTAGAACTTAACTCTGCAAACAAGAGAAATGCCGTCTGGTTTATGTTTTTCCGGGTGGTGGCATTCAGTGTAGTAATAGTACAAATGAGAAATTTAATAAGGTTACAGGAACTGCTGTTAGAAACATGAGTCAGAGTCAATTTGGTGTGGATGTCATTAACCTTAACTTTTAGATCTCTATTTCTTAAACAAAGGCAGTGCTTTGATAAAGTGTTCCATGTGTTTTAGTTTTTTTTGTTTTTTTTTTTAAATCAGGCCTCCAATCCTTCTGTAAAAGATGTCAAACAATTGAAGTATAATAATCATTTTAAGTAAGGTGCCCATTGACATGGCTGCTGCCTGACCCCACATCCTGTATGCAGAGTAGAGAACAAAGATTTCCTCATTTTGAAATTGCCTGAGGTTCACAATCTAAACTTGTTAGATGCTCTGTCTTTCCATCCATATGGAGTATCCGCTACAAGGAAGGCTGAGGCACCATCCGGTTTTTAGAAGGAGCATTAATTGTGTAAGTAAATAGCAAAGCACATGTGATAAGAGATATAAGAAGTCCAAAACACTCTGGGAATTTAAAGAAAGGAGAATTATTTCTTGCTAGGGAATGAGAGGAAGAATCTTAGAGGAAGTGGGATTTGAGTGGTGTGTCAAAGAAATAGTATGTTTGGGAGAGAAAGGATGAGGTAATGGGAAGAGCAGCCAAGGCAAGGGAGTTATGAGAGCAAAGTTGGGTTGTGTGTTTGGAAAATGCCAGTTGGACTGATTTGGGGAGAACACAGGAAGCAAAAAGAATAAAAAATTAGTTTACAGCCAGACTTGAATGGATACTAGGGTAAGAAATGTGGGTTCCGTCTGAAAGGCAGTGTGGGGAGCCACTGAAAGTGGAGAACGCTTGGGGCGGTTCAGCCTCCCAGCACAGGTATGGCAGCCAGGACGGGAAACCGGCCCGGAGCCGGCAGCCAGGACGCAGCACGTGGCCCGTGTCTCAGATCTTCCAGTGTTATTATTTCAGTGTTGTCATCATCATTATTACCTTCCACAATTACTTATTGGGTGATGGCCACGTGCCCGGCACTAGTGGAACTTTGAGGATGCACAAGTGGTCAAGACAGAATGTAACGGACTTGCCAGGAAAGCAAGAGTGATGAGGAAGTTTTCAGATTACTAAGTTCTATTAAAATAAAAAAGAATATACTTCCCTTTCCAGGAATAGGGGTGGGTGGGTAGGTTATTTGGAACAGCCCTCCCACTGAAAACAACTATAAATGCTGGGTAAAATACATTTTTAGAAAAACTTAAAAGTTCAGATACAATAGTGAAGCATTTAACTAGTTTGAAATTTGCAGGAAAATGGAGCTCAGAGTTGTGTGTGTCCTGAAGTTTCTTTTGCCCTGAAGACAAATTGAACCCAGGAGAACTTGAATTTGGGATTTGGTGACTTAGAAGGGTACGAGGAAGACTCTTAGCTCCCTCTTCTCAACTCGGGAAACACCAATCTCCCCACATCAAGTTGAAATTTTAAAAGGGCTGTAGTGTCAGTGTAAGGCTCAACTATTGATAGAAATGAGCCTTCTCACCCCTATTATGTGAGGCCTCATTTCTGCCAAAACCCTGAAGAACCTAGTTGCTTTTTCCAATACAGTTAACTTTTTAAAGAAAGTTCTTTTGAGCCAGGATATTTTCTAAAACTATCTGAAATGAATGACCAGTTTCAGTTATTCAAATCCTTGTGTCTGTTCAGAATGCTTTGTGGATAGTCAAAAAGAAAAATCCATTGGAACTTTTGGTTTCTGGTCCAGCACGTAAGCTTAGAAGCTTATATGCCATACCAGCAAGTAACAACACTGGAAGGAAAACAACTCATTTTAATTCTGTAAGAGAGGTGAGGTCACAGGGCTAATCACCGACCCCCCAAACCTGCCTGTGTGAAGAAACACACAGGCAGATTAGAAGAACGACAGTTTCCCAAGCAGACCCCATCCCTGCAGCAGACACTTGCTCGAGGACTGGTGTCGGGGAAGGAAACCCTGAACTGCAGTTTCTGGAGGTTCAGTGGGGAGAAGTCTGAGAAACAGAACCTGCAGGGCACCCAGTCATCAGGAGGCCTCACCCTTTGGGGGTGTTTCAGCCCAGGTTCTCAAGGTGACTGTCAGTGACCATTCCCAGATATTTCTGGCAGCTGGAGGGGAAAGGGGATAATTTAGAAATGCACCAGAGCACTCTGTTCTAAATGATGGTGAACTCAGGGTAACTGGTTACCAGAGCCTAACCTGCTAGGGTTTTATAAAAGCCTAACTGGTCTGGGAGAAGACAAGAACCCAACTCCAGCCTCTCCTAGCCATCCTTTTTCACCTAAAGAGGCAGGGAAGTGGAGAAGCATGGGTGAGTTCACAGTCTAGAACACAGGCTCACTAAAAATGTTACAGAACAGAAGGAACAGAATAGTACCTTCACCCGGTGCTAGCAGAGCCAAACACAGAACACCAAGAATTGGAGAAAGATTGGCTCTTTTAAGATGAATGGTGCCATCCAGGAGAATGTGAGGCTGATTATCAAAAACCTGAACTCCCCAATGGCATGTGGGTTAGAGATTATACAGGGCAAGCCACAAGACACAAGACACAGACTTTGTGGGTTAGGGTTTTGAGATCTTGCTGGGAGCGGATTAGTCAGAGGTGAGGTAAGGGTAATAAGTCAGTTCTTGAAGTCTTGAGGATAGCTCTGAGGTCTATTCTGGTGTCCCTCTCTCTGGTGTTATGGGAAAGTAGCCAGGGGGTCCTTCAGGAACTGAAACATAATTGAGGTCGTTATCTTTAGCCTGCCAGAGGTCCAGACTATGTGACCATTAGTCAGGTCTGGGTTACTGTCCTCTGCTGCCTCAGGGGTTGCTGATTATCCAGGGGAAAGGCTAGGTCTCTGATGGTTGTAGATATATATATATATAAGGTCTACCGGAAAGTTCTGTCCATTTCTATCACAACAAGTTTCGACACGTAAGCACATGTTTATTTGGCGCATGTGTGCCTCTCTATTTTTATCACTTAATGTATACATACTGATGTAGCAAATTAACTAAAACAAAGTTAATTCACATTAGTCTTATGTGTGAAGCGATAGTGTACCCATGACTACTGATAAAGTTCATTTACGCCACTGTAATTTTTACGAATTTCAACAAGGAAGAAATGCTACAGAAGCATATCTGTCACATTCACCATATTCCCTGGACTTAGCACCCTCCAACTATCACTTGTTTTTGTCCTTACAAAATTTTTTGAAAGGCAAAAAATTCAAATATGAAGAAGATACCAAACAAGCACTGGTTCAATTTTTTGCATCAAAAGATAAAACATTTTTCAAAAATGAGATATACAAGTTGCCCTCACACTGGCAAGAAATCATTAATAATAATGGCAATTATATTATTTAATAAAGTTTATTGACGGTAAGAAAAATTTTTATTTTTTTTTTAAATTCCAAAAATGGACAGAACTTTCTGGTAGAATATATATATATATATATATATATATATATATATATATGGAGAGAGAGAGATGATTTCTAGAGCTAGATTTTAAAACTAAATTTAATCAAAGTCATCAAGACCCTTGGTTTCAAAAGTCACTTGAAAAACACATTTCCTTGGTGTGAAGAGAACAAAGGCCACTACAATCCTTTACCCCCATTAAAATTTGTAGCAGTTATGGGATTAGTAATTGGGGAGATAAACACTTTATATTTATATGTTATGATGGCCAAAGCCAAAAAGGGAAACCCACAGCCACACCCCTCTGTATTGAGTAGATGTCTTTGTCTTTGGTATTAAATAATACATTTCTCAAAGACATAGGGCACAATCCTGACCTGGAGATAGCTCCTTCCTTCTCAGTTTGATTATCTACCAGGTGGTCAGCCAGCACAGTGTGGGGGCATGAAAATATAACTTTCCTCCCACCTTCTAAGTTCTTCTAGCTGGGCTAATAATCAAATTAACATGTGACTCATTAATAAGAGAAAATGTCCCAAGTCTACTACAGATGTACACTTGGGAGGTGCCATAAGATATAGGACCTGGGCAATTGAGGTCTATCTACCATTTTGGACAAAAGTGAAGGAGAGCAGGGGTCTGCGGTCTCAGAGAGAAAACGAGCAATTTCCAGGTGCGAGAAAGAGCAGAATGTGATAAATGAATTCTCGTTGGGCCACAGAAGCCATGGGACACAGAGAGGAATCCAGCAAACAGGCTTTGCTAGATTTCTCCCTGTGTGCCATACTAATTCACACATGCTCAGGTAGACATGCTGAGGTGACGCTCCCTTCCTGTAGCAGTTTTTTCTATCTGAATTCCTTTAGGTAAATAAGGGGGGGAGGCTCAAGTTTTCTTCTCAATCTTTTGTTTCTTAATAACCACCTTAAAAATCAATATCCCAAAAGGCATATTTTGGGATGGCAAACTTTTGGTCCTTCTCAACAGCATCACGAGAGGTGGTCATACTGGAGAAGTGACCTTCATTCTGGTCATTAAAGATGATGTCTCCACACATTCATTTGTGGCTGACTGTTATTACACCTTCAGCATAGATATAGAGATCAAGTATCCTGTCACATATGAACCCACAGGAAAGCTGTCAATTACTTAAGGCAGAGTAGAAAAGAAAGTTCATAGGTCTATTTTCTGAGGAGGTATTTCATGCTTTAACTTCCTGGCATCCAACAGAGCTATACATTACTATATTTACACTATTTTCTTAACTTAGCTTTTCCAATTTGTGGATATATACATAAAAGGATTAAAAAAAAAGAAGACCCAAACCCTGGCTAGAGAACTGCTAACATATAGTGGGGCATATGAAGAATGAGAAATAAACTTTTGCTTCTGTGAAAAATAAAAATAAAAATAAAAAAATAATCCCCTAGTAGAGCACCCTGCCCTCCTCACACATCCTCAGCATGCTTCACTGTGATCGTTGGCTTAAGGCCCACCTCCATTGGCCGTGAGCTCCATGAGGCCGGGAGCCATATGAGATTCATTCACACATGCATGTGGGGGGCCAAGCAAGAGGTATTTGTTCGGTGTTCATAAAAACTAGTTAAATAAAAGAAATAATGAAAGGACAAATGAATAAAAGGAAACTGAGTCCAAGGAAACAAGTTTGGGGCAAAAACAGTTTGGTAAAGTCCTTATTTGGGGAAAAACAGTTCTGGCACAATCCCTATTATTCTTAAATTAGCATCTTTGTGAATTTGTAAGTGGTTGATAATGGAGGCAAATATCGAATCCAGTAAGAGCAGCAGGTTACACTAACTCACAAGTTCATAAAACAAATTTTCTTTGAGATTGAAGTTGTCCTGGAGGCCACCCTCCTTGTCTCCCCGTTCCAGGCACTTTGGGGGTCTTGGACTTTAGTGCAGACATAGATAAGACAAAGAACCACACTATGCCCCCAAAAAGCACAGAAATAGCATCAAGAAACCCAGTCACAAAGCAGTGAACCTCTTAAGGGGTAGACCCCACGTTCTTAAAGAACATGCACTTGCTAAGGGGCACAGCAAGGGCCTGAAGAAGACGGGAGCCAGCAACACCAAGGCTGAGGCGCATGTGGAGGCTGTCAAGCCCCAGACCCCAAAGGGCATGGGTCGCAAGGTCCATCAACTTGACTACATTGTCACCCCAAGCTTGAGAATGTGCTCATGCCCACATTCCCACAGGTCTTGGCTCTCCTGGCAAAGTCCATGACCACAGTTCAAACCAAGGCTCAGGATGAGGCTCTGGCTCCTGCTCCAGGTGCACACCCATCTCAGGCTCCCACCAAGCTCCACGGTGAGGCCTCTGTCTGCCAATGTGAAGATGAAAAGTCAGATGTGACCCCAGGCAGCCAGGCTGGTGTCTGTCGATGCTATTTGTACAAAATACCCTGCCCCTCAAAAAAGATTGAAGACCTCCTGCTGGGAGGAAGTGAGGATATGTTCTGTTTTAATCAGTGTCATGCCCTTCCACATCTAGTAAAGTTCCATGTTTTAAATAAACTGTGTTCATGTATTTAGGTTGTTGTTGCTATTGCTGTTGTTTTCACTTGAGTGAAAGAGGGTGCTAAAGTTTTCTGGTCTCATACCTTCTACCACCTCATCAAATTTGAACAGGGATCAAGGCTTTCATTCAATTGTTATTTCTAGGGAGACTGAGTTCCCAAATGTGCGAGAAGGCCAAACTCATCTATGGTCAGAACGGCACCAGAAAATCTTTGAAGTTGCCCATAAATTGTGTGGTCATTTTCTCTTAGCCTAACAATAATTTTGCCTCTGGTGTTGGAAAGGACCATCCTGTCTTCAGTAGATGCCAGAAGTAGTTGCCTTGTGTTTGGGGATCATGATGTAGAATCACACTCAAGAAAGATGCTCACATCTTTAGAGGGTTGCAGCAAATGAGCATCACCAATGTCATGGCTCTCATCCCTCACTCACCCAGGAGGTCGCTCTGAGAGGCAGAAGCCCCAGAATTCCATTGTGTTCTCCCTTCTTCCTTACCTTCCTCGTAAACATGTTTCCTGTCCTCGGAGCCAGTCACTGTACTGGGTCTGGGACATAGAAAGAAAAGGCACTGTCTTCACCCTTAAAGAGTCCACAGCTTAGTGAACCTCATACCCATGAACCAAAAGTTAATTACACTAAGAAGAAATGTAAACAGAGACGTTAGAAAGGTTCAAGTACATGGAGGTGGCAACAGCCGGCTGACTGGGAGTTGAGGAAGGCTGTGCTGAGGTGGTGGCAACTGGCCCAGGTCCAGGGGCTGCGAGCGGGCTCCCTGGAGCGGGAAAGCCTTGAGAGGGAGGCCTGAAGGCCACCGCATGTCCTGGGTATGGTAAGAGGTGGGGGGAAAGGAAGCAAGACAGAATGTGAAGTGGCAAATAAATTGGCACCAAACTTTACTTTCTCTCATCATTTTCTATGAAAAAAATAATGCAAAACTTAAACAGTTCACTCTGCTTTTGCACAACAGCCAGATAAGGGAATAGTCTAGTCTCTTACAGAAGAGAGGAAAAGACCCAATTAGAAATGATTGTCTCAGACCTGTGTCCTTATCAAGTCACTTCTGGGCAGAGTGACTGGCCAGCTGAAGTCAGTCCCACGGTGTTCTCACCCCTTTGCCAGGTCACTTTTCCAGTTTGGTGACCTTGGTTGGGGGCAAGAAACCCAGCAGAGGTCTTGATCTCTGAGAACACAGGAGGCCTCTGTTTCTATCTTTCCTACCGTAGCTGGACACCCTTGACACGCAGACCCCAGCAGCTGCCCCACGAAGGGTGAGAGTCTCATGATCAATACGTGAGAACTTCGTCTAGGCTCATACGTGAGCTCCAGCCAGTAGTGACTTGGCCAGACACCAGGAAAGAAAGAAATTTGTATTCTAAGTTAAGGCTAATTGTTCCCATATTATTTTGCACTTCCTACTACATGAACAATTAATTACTCTGCTGGAGGCAAGATGCAGCATGAGTTATAGTGAGTGCTAAACAAAGCAGGTTTGTTCCACTTACAAGAAGGTGAAAGGCAACGTTGGACAGAGAGAAGGGAGCAATCGGTCTGCAAGCTACTTTCTAATCCTAAGAATGTAACAAGAAATCCTAGGAAGACCACTACCTGAAAAACTAACCCTTCTTTCTTCTTAATACTCACAGGGGAGCCATGCGAAAGGTCAGTTGACCTAAACAATATTCTGTTAGAGTCAAATTTGTAAATTCCCAGGAAAAACCTTCGAGAATGTTAAAGCCTTGAGAAGTATACAGAAAGAGTGGGGGAAGAGTGAGGCAAATAACCACCCCTCCTAATAGTTTTTAAACAAGCTTCAGAAAGAAATTTCAAAGTTAAATGATCAAAACATCTGGTTCTTATTTGAAATATAATTAGATAGGCATCTTAAAATATAAGGAATGTTAAAAGCTGAGAGGAAGTACATTTTTGGGCAACCACATGTTTTAGATACCAGTCTTCAGCAGTATTTTGAAGCATTTTCTCCTTATGTTGTTTTATTCTTTTTATGAAAAGTTATTTACAAATGAAATAGAGGGGAGAGAACAAGACTTTGTCAAACATAATTAAAAATCAAGGGGTTCCTAAACTTAAATGGCATAAAGAGAAATGGTGGTTGATAAAATATGGTTTTAAATGCTAATCAATGATAAAACAAAGGTTTTTCTACTTTTTCTTCTCATTTCCTGCTCTTTCTCACTCCTCTGTGCTTTTATTTAGTTCATTTTACACTCTGGGGATAATAAAAAAGAGGACACGTGTATCTGATTGCTGTTAAGAGCTGTTGATCCTGGTGACTCTATGACTGAGTGACATCCACTATGTCCTATCCTCAGTAGTCCTGCTCAGCTCCTGTAGACTTGTATCAATCCATCTGCTAGTTGGTCTTCCTCTTTTCCTGCTACCTTCTATTTTTTCTCAGCACTCTTGTCTTTTCCAAAGAACCTTGACTTCTCTTGATGCACCCAAAGTAGGATAACTTCGGCTTTGTTATTTTTGCCTCCAGCAACCTTTCAGGCTAACTTTGCTCTAGGACCCACTGGTTCCTCTTCCTGACAGTCCAGGGTATTTGTAGAGCTCTCCTCCAACACCATATTTCCAGTGTATTTAATGAGATAACAACAACAACAAAAAAAAAAACCCAACAAAAAAAGGAAACAAATGACCACTACCTGGCTTCTTGTCCCAGCTCACTCACCTGTCTCTCCTTGGCCAACTTGTAAAGTCCTGACATCTAGACCAATGACATTAGACTCCCTGGGAGTCAGATATCAGGCATCAGTTTGTTTTGCTTTGTTCCTTGTAAACTCCTCAGGTGATATTAATCTGAAGCTTGAGGCTGAGAACCACCATCCTCAACTGTACACCATCATAAGTGAGAGATTCCCTGGGGACATCCAGACCCAAAACCATGTGCTTCCCAGGCTCTTGTATTCACAGATCAGGAACATTTCAGAAAGCATCGTGGGAGCAATATATACATTTTGTCAAGAGACCACACCTAGGGAATACAGAGGCCACACCCAGTGGACTCCAGTGGCCAAAACCTTCTTTTACACAGACAAAATGAGAAAGTAGAGAAATGCAAGACAAATGAATCAAGAGAAATCCTCAGAAAAGAACCTGAATGAGTCAGATATAACCAAATTACCAGATGCAGAGTTTAAAATAATGATTGTTAGGATGCTCAAAGATATCAGAACAACAATAGATGGTCATTACAAACACCTAAATAAAGAGATAGCAAATATAAAAAAGGACATTGAAATAATAAAAAAGAATCAGTCAGAAATGACAAATACAATATCAGAAATGAAGAACACAATGGAGGAAATTAACAGCAGAATGGATGAAGCTGAGAATCAAATCAGCGAGTTAGAGGACAAGATAAATGAAGGCATGGAAGCAGAGCAGAAAAAAGAAAAGAGACTCAAAAAGTCTGAGGAAACTCTAAAAGAGCTCTATGACAACATGAAGAGAAATAACATCCACATCATAGGGGTTCCTGAAGAAGAAGAGAAAGAACAAGGGATAGAAGTATTGTCAGCAACTGGATAATTTAAAGACAGCAGTCCAAGAAAAGAGGATGTTCAATAGGAAGAACATCATACTGCATCATGATAATGCCAGGCCACATGCTGCTTTGGGGACTCATCAAAAAATTGCAGAACTAGGCTGGGAAATTCTGTCACATTCACCATATTCCCTGGACTTAGCACCCTCTGACTACCATTTGTTTTTGTCCTTATAAAAATTTTTGAAGGGCAAAAAAATTCAAAAATGAAGAAGATACCAAACAAGCACTGATTCAATTTTTTGCATCAAAAGACAAAACATTTTTCAAAAATGGGATATACAAATTACCCTCACGCTGGCAAGAAATCATTAATAATAATGGCAATTATATTATTTAATAAAGTTTATTGACGGTAAGAAAAATTTGTATTTTGTTTTATTCCAAAAATGGACAGAACTTTCTGGTAGACCGTATAAATATTTAACCACATATCTTTTTCCCTTTTACCAAGAAAAATTCTTGGACTGCTTGGTTTTGGGAACAACCTGGATCCCATCTGCAATGATCCTTCCAAGAAACTGATGCTAATTGAGCTTTTACTATAGGGCAAGCATTTTTCTGTTTATTTTTTATATATTAAATCATTTAATGTTCATAAACCTAAAAAGTAGGTATTGCTATTATACTTATTCTTCAGATAAAGAATCAAATCACAGGGAGGCTGGGCAATTGTTCCAGGGCACTTGGTGAGTGATGGAGCCTGACTTTGAAACCAGGCCATCTGATTTCAGAGCCTCACATTTTCACCACTTACTATGCACGTAGATGTGTGTTCATGTATTATGCTATTCAGCAAACATTTATTAAGCAACTAGTATGTGCCAGGCATTGTGATGAAGCCCAGGGACACAGAAATTAAGGGAGGGAAAAACCTAGGCCCTTGGTACACACTTACTCCCCAGCCTTCATGTTTCCACAGAAGGGCAGACATTTTACCCCACTTCCCAGGAAGGAAATAAAGGAGGAGCTCATTCAGCTTCTCACTACTGGGGTGCCTTATTCAAGGCAGTGGATGTTCGGAGGTTTGGAAGTAGGACAAGCAGGGAGTTTCCTGGGACAGGCTCTTCTCTTGCAGAGGGGGTGTTTGGCAGGAGTCCAAGACTGCCAATGCTCATGGGAAAAGTTTGCCTAATTCACTCCTGTCCTGGAAACCCTACAGAGGAGCTAGGTCAAAAGCCCCGTACCTGCCACAGCCAAGCTTGTCACTGGCGACAACACCTGAGAATGAGAAAGAACTTGTCTCTCTGTGAAGAATATTCAATAAGTAGAAGTCAGTTCGTAATAGGGAAACCTGCACTAAAAACACATGAGCTGAAAGAAGCTGGGCCTGTGTGCCTACATTCTAATGTCCATAAAGGCTGCCACATGCCCAGTGTCCTGTCTATAATATGCAAGTGCCCACAAAGGGAAAGCAGAAAGCTTAGAAGCCTGCGGCAGGGGTTGCCAACCCAGATCGGAGGCTTAGGGTTGTCTGAACAAAGTCCTGGAGGACCACAGGCATTTTAGACTTTGGAGAATGGGGGTGGGAATGGTGAGACATGCCAGGTAGTGGTGAAAGCAAATGTGGAGACAGAAGAAGACACGGCATGCCATTCAAAGTGACCAGAAGACAGAGTATCTGCAGCTGAGAGGTAAGCAGCGAGGCAGGAGGGACAGGCAGGGATGGAGTTGAGACCTTGAGTGCCAGGCCAAGGCTTTGCAAGTTACCCTGAAGGCAATCAGGGGCTCCTGAGGGTTTTGAAGCAAGGAACAACAGGCTCATCTTTACTTTTCAGAAAGATTTCTTCAGCAATCTTGTGAAGAATAGAGAGGACAGGGGCACCTGCTGGGAGAAGGCTGGGACAGCGGTCAAGCAAAAGAGCATGAGGTCTTGAAATAAGAAATGGCTGTGGGAATGAAGAGAAGAGAGATGAAACATCCTTGGACTGATGAGCTTTGGAAGCCTGGGAAAAAGAAGTGTGATCTCTGACTTAGTAGTGAAGATATGTCGGTGCTATTTGCAAGATGGGGAATATAAGGCAATGGGGGAGATGATGATAGCTCAGCCGTGGACAGGTGCATTTTGAAGTGCTCATGATGGGAGCTCTTGTTGTGCTCCATTGAACTGGACACCCCTTCTGCCAGCATGCCATGCAACTCTCCTGCAATTGCCCGTGACAGCCATGAGATTGCAGTAGCCGTCCAGTGCTATGGTCTGGAATACATCTCATTTCTCTTGCTCTGGACACTGGTGAGCATCACCGAAGCTCTGAGGTACAGTCCCAGCTCCCTTCCCCAGGAATCGCCAGGCCCCACCCTCCCACACCCTCATCTTCCCTCTCAGTGACACTGCATAGTAACTGGTTCCACCAGTTTTCTGAGCATTCTTCTGCCTCCTCCACTCCAGCTGAAAGCTTTCTTAATCAAATCACCTGGCCTCCAGGCAAACACGTTCCTCCCTTCCCACCTCATTCAAGTCAAGAAGCCATCGCCCAGTGTCTTAAATCCTACAGGCAGCTGCTCTAGCTGTCTCATGTGCTCTTATTTAGGGTCCGTTTTGCCCAGAGCTGGCAGATTTAGATTAAACATCTCAGTGGATCTGCTTTATTCTGAGGTCTGCCCAAACAGAGGCACACACTGGTCTTTTTTAAGGAATCTAAGACTATTCAGACTTTCCTGAGGTAAGGCTGGGCTTTGTGAGCACTAGCACAGAGCAGAGTACCTCTGATCTCCCCTTCCACCAGCTCAAACCCTGTAACCAAGAAAAACTCTTCTGCATTGTCCTCTCCTCTCCCTACCCTCCAAAACTGGGCTGCATTTTTGAGAAAATGGCCAGCTGTGGGCCAATCATGAAATCACAGGAGCAGCTAATTGCAGTAGACAATCAGAGAAGCTAAGTTCAGGACTGAATTAGATCTCAAATTTTCTTCTGAACCCTGCATATCAGAGGACTCACCTGCCTAACATGGCGCATTGGTGTTGTCTGGGGCCAGCATGGAGGAGGCGGCAGCTCCAGGACTGTCTCCTGAGAGTCTGAACGCCCAGCTCACGCAGCATTACCTTCATACTTTCTCATCCAAGGTGCTTCGTTTTCCTGTGAATTGGATGGAAGTGAAACATGGCTTGGTTACAGACTGAGCTCTGCTCATTAGATGGCCTTGCTGCATGAAGGCTGACACAAAGAATCCAGACAAGAGCCAGGGGACCTACTGCCAAAATACAGAAGTATCACTCCTTCAGAACTGACCCCTTGAAGGTGTGGCACTATGTTAGCCCCTTGAACTTAGACCTTTCTCCAGGTACATGGGCAGGGCAGGAACACTGAAGCAATCTACAATACCCTGACCAGGTCTACTTTGAAGGGACTTCTTACCACCAACAGAATGCCTCAAGAAATAAAATTAATTCAGTTTTGTTTTTTTTTAAATATTTTCTTTATTGATTTTTAGAGAGAGAGGAGACAGAGAGAGAGAGAGAGAGAGAGAGAGAGAGAAGGGGGAGGAGCAGGAAGCATCAACTCCCATATGTGCCTTGACCAGGCAAGCCCAAGGTTTCGAACCGGCGACCTCAGTGTTCCAGGTCAACGCTTTATCCCATTGCACCACCACAGGTCAGGCCAGTTTTTCTTTTTTAATAAAGCTGTACAGTCTTTGTTACTCTGGGTTTTGTGGACTGAGATTTTGCAACCACTAAAATGCATTGTTTTATCATGGATTGATGATTGAGAACACTTTCACACATCATTTAGCTCAGGGTGATACCCCGTGGGCACACACAGGGACAGCCACCCCAGGAGCAGTTCTCATTGGTTGGTGACTTCACCATACTGATTGTTAAATATTTTGAAATCACTCTGATACTGAAAGCTTCCTAATGTGTATAGCCATTGTGTGCTTCATTTAGACTATAAATATTTTTATTTACTCATTCAATATATATTTAAATTCATTCCACATACCAGGAGCTATGTTAGCAAATTTATGCTGAAAAGAAAAATCGCAGTTTCTGCCATTATGAGCCTTACAACCTAGTGGGAGAAGCAGACAGAATTTAAGAATCACAAAAATAAATGTTAAATTACAACTGCAATGCCTACCTGGTACCTGGGAGAGGAATCTGAGAGCTCATAACCATAACCAGGGAGGTCACCTAAGAAGGTTAAGACTGAGCTGAGTTTGAAGAAAGACAAGATGTTACCTAGGTGAAGATAGAGGGAGCAAGGTACTTCAGGCAAAAATTAAAAAGCACATTCAAAGGTCTAGGGGTCTGAAGCAGCACGGTATATTTGAAGGAGCCAGAGTGGCTGACATGCTGAGAATAATGGGGAGTGTGGCAAAAGATGAGGTGAAGCTGGTAGGCCATGATAAGGATTAGAATCATATCCACAGAGAAAAAGAGAATTTAAGTAAGACAGTAGGTTACGAGGGGACTGTGTCACCCCTGGAACCAATTTTTAGTAGAGGCACACAAATCATTCTGGGAGAGTTTATGGTTTTGAAATAGAATAGGCTCAGAAGAAGTATCCTCTGAATTGTCTTTGATTACTTTCATCATCTCCTCCCCACTTGGAAATGCCCACCTTTTCTCCTTCTGCTTCACATGAAAAGTTGTGGGTTCATAATGGGTCATCTAAACAACGTGGATTTAGCCAGTGACTGCAGTAAGTTCTTTCTTTAGTTAGAAATTTCTATGTGTCTGCTACTGGCAGGTTAGGCTAGTTATGGGTTCCCACTGGGTCAGTGGTTATCTTTTCTAAGAGCTTCTTGGTTGTCCCTCAGGGAACTCTATTTTAGCATTGTCATCCCATCTAAATATGGGTGGGGGCCATTCTATCTCTTCCCTGCTGCCTCCTGCCCACAGCTCTAATGAACATATTCTATCCCATCATGATTAGCTCAAGGGTAATGCCAGCATCAGCCTGGTCCACTGAGCCTTACTCCTAGAGCATCTCCTGAGAAATCCCTTTCCCAGACACTGACCTAAGGAGGAATGTGGTCCTGAGGCTGCCACAGGCCACTGTGCAGAGAGGACCTGGCTGAGAGTGAAGCTAATGCATGAGGAACTTGTGCTGAGACTGGGAGGGAGAGGGCTAGAGAGGAAGTGAGAGAGAGAGAGAGGCAGGCCAAAAGGTCAAGGCTCAATAACATTACTTGGAGCCTAAACTTTGTAGTTCTCAGGAGCCACTTACTTAGCAGTGCTCTGGCGAATCTGGGCTGGCCGTGGGTCCGTATCACATGCCTGCCACATTGTCATTGTCTTACCATCACTACTGTGCCAACAGGCAAGTCTTTGCTGACACACGTTCAAGCTGTACCTTGCTTTTATGCCAAGTTCCAGGTAGAACCATATCTCAGACTTGCCGGCACTGAAGAAGCAGTCCTCTCTGCTTTGTTCCCTGGCTTGGTTTGACCCTCCCTCCTCAATGGGGGCTGGTGTCCTCTGCTCCTGTTCCTCTTTGTTAGCCACCACCAGTACCTGTCGTGTCTTCATTCTCCAGCAGGACCGTGTGCTCATTTCCTTACCTTTGTACAACTCGCAGACCCTGCTCAGGAGTCTCGGGTGTAGAAAAGGCTCAATAAATGCCGCTTGGCTGGTTAATTGCCATCCTGGCCAAGCAGTTTCATTAAGAACCAAGAGGCTGACTTGGCTTGGCGGCTTCTACCTTGAGAGTAAAAGACAAACGAAAGATTGATTTAAAGTGTAGGTCTGGCTGACTGAGGAGACGAAGGCGGGGCAAATGTGCTGAGCCCAGCCAAGAAAGTCCAGCTGTCTGATGGTTAGACAGCCATAGGGCCTGCTTTGCCTTCATCACACAGGCCTGGTTGCCTCCTCCTTGAGAAGAGAGCAGAGCCCACACTGAGGGTTTGAGATTCTAATATGATTTTTTAATTGGATTCCTGTATTGCCTACTTCTCTCTGTTTCATGTTCTCAGTGTCCCTTCCTTCCTTCCTTCCTTCCTTCCTTCCTTCCTTCCTTCCTTCCTTCCTTCCTTCCTTCCATCCCTCCTTCCATCCTCTTTCTTTCTTTCTTTTTTTAAGTGAGAGAAGAAGAGATAAACAGACTCCCACATGTGCCTCAACCAGGATCCACCCAGCAACCCTTGACTGGGGCCAATGCTCAAATCAGCTGAACTATTTTTAGCACCTGAGGCTGACACACTTGAACCAACTGAGCCATCCTCAGTGCCCAGGCTGATGCTCAAACCAATCAAGCCAGTGGCTGTGGGAGGGGAAGAGGGAGAGAAGGAGGAGAGGGAGGGGAAGAGAAGCAGATAGTGTGCCCTGACTGGGAATCGAATCTGGTATGTCCATATGCCATGTTGATGCTCTATCCACTGAACCAGCTGGCCAGGGCCTCTGTCTCTCTCTTTCAAAGACATTGAGCTT
This sequence comes from Saccopteryx bilineata, assembly GCF_036850765.1. Classification (NCBI taxonomy): domain Eukaryota; kingdom Metazoa; phylum Chordata; class Mammalia; order Chiroptera; family Emballonuridae; genus Saccopteryx; species Saccopteryx bilineata. The sequence continues at coordinate 189,130,656 of NC_089491.1, read as the reverse complement.
ATTTAGGGCACATAAAAAGGGAGAAAATATATGAGTGTTTCTGTACAATATCCCCCATATGAGCAGTTATTCTATTCTGAAGAGGAACAATTTCTGGTTTTTAAGCAGGGTCATTTCTACCTGACACATCTCTTCCCACCAGCCTTGCACCTATCTCTAAGGCATTCCTTAATTCTGGGACTGCACAGATTGTAACCTGTCTCTTTATTCTCTATTAAAATATAAATACCTTTCATTCAGAGAGCTCATTTGAAACATAGAAGCTGCCATCCCGACTTTAGTGTGAGTGAGTTTATCAGTTACTCTGCTATTCCTAGATTTTACTTGAAAGGAAGCTGATAAAATGTGTGGATAGAAAGAGATGTGTCATTAGGGAAAGGTAGTTGGGGAAAAATGCAGCAGAAATGTGAAACTTTCTTCATCTTCTTTTCCAATGTCCTTCCTGCCCATCTCTCTCTCTCTCTCTCTCTCTCTCTCTCTCTCTCTTTCTCTCTCTGATATTATTTCTCTTCTTGTAGGTAGGGTGTTGCCATTATACCCTCGGCATTTTAAAATCATTTCAACATTTGGCATTGAAACCATGAAAAACCTACTATACTTTCACTTAAATATTTTTCATTCATTAATTCAACAGATATGATTTAACACTATGTGGACATTGGGGATATAAAAAGAAATAAGAAAGATAAATTGTTTTTACCTGCATAGTGAGAATATTTGTGCCCATTGTCTAATTAGACTATGTTTTAGAAGAAAAAAGAAATGTGCCTATTTGATTTAGGTTAGTGGGAGGGTATGCACATGTGTGTGTTTGTATGGATAACACATCGAAGGTAAAAGGAAATCAGTAAGTCTTAGGGAATTATTCTATATTTATTTCTAAGTATTTTTAAATTTAACTTACCTTGAATGAATGCCTTAATTGGTCGAGCTGCAATGCAAGCCATTATGTCCTTATTTCCTATGGTCATAAAATTATAAATAGAATAAATTCCTGGACACCCATTTCATACCATGAACCACCCACATTTAATAACAAAAAGCAGGAAAAAATAGAGCTTAAATGTGCAATTTTATATTTATTTATTAAGTATATAAAACCAAACACTTAAAAGCAACCTTGTTAATATTTCTTTGGAGGATTTTTTATGCAAAAGATGTGCTACTGAGAATTCTTAAAAGTGGGTCTGTTAGACTAAAGTAGCTTCTGACATAAGCATAGTCATTCACAACTGCCAGCAGGTCCTTGATGTTATATAAAACTTCACAGGCATCCTTTTCAAATGTTTTTGTCCTGATTGAAGGTGTGCAGGTACCTATGAGATTACTTGATTATTAACAGTTGAGGAATGCCCCTTTCCTTGTTCACTAGATTGCTGGGAGGTTACTCTGACATGGCCCCCACCCAAGATTGGGTCATTATTATTATTGTTTTTGAGAGTTAAGGACATTTATTTCACATTCACATACCTGTACATTTTCTATAAATAATGTGGGGTTGAAATAAATATATACAATCACCTCTTGCCCACTCCCAGGCCACCTCTTCCTCTGGCACCCAGTGCCAGGAGATGCTTGCCTGCGACACAGATGAACTTGGTCTTTTTCCACCTCTTTGGGCTCCCAAGCATGGCAGTCATTGGCCCCTAGGAGTCTCCTGGCTCCAGCCACTCTGTTCTCCCCCACCTAAGCAAGGCAGACCATAAGAAAAGAGCTGCTCTCTGCAGGGTTGAAGGCCATGGAGGCAGCAGCAAGGCCTGTGGCCCATGGCGGTAGCTGCCAGCTCAAGAAATGCATCAGGTACAAAATGAAAACAAAGGCCCCTTGCTAAAAATTATTAAGAATTTCAAGAAGGTGACAGCAGAGCATTAAACCAGACATGGGCTCCTCTGAGTACAGGGCTCTGGGTGGATGTCATTTGCCAGCCCTTGAAGCTGGGCCTGTGCCCATCTGGACAAACAGCTTTGAGACTCGTTGGTGGCATCTTCTCCCCATCTTGCCCTGAAGCGCTCCAGTACTTCTGTTCTTCTTCTGAGCTCTGCTTCAATTATCCTGGCTTCCCTTTTGTCCTTCCAACATTTTGACATCTCTAGATATGTCAAATCCAAGGTGTAGCTAATCTCTGGATACAAATCCAAGGTGTATTCCAAGATTAGTTCTAGTCACAGATTGTATGTATCTTTCAAAAATTTCCTTTATCTCCAGCTCCTGCTCTTCTTGGTGCCAAAATGGATTTTAATTTCAAGTCCTAACTGTCCTGCAAGGGTGAAGAAGTGGGCACATGAAATATGGGATGTGAGGTGATAATCTGGGCATATTAAAGGGCCATGAAAGAGTCAAAGAATGAAACAATGCTCCCAACCATAGTCTCCACTTCACCTCTTTACTCCTGGCCCTTGGATTTGAAATTTTTTTTTTTTTTTTTTTTTTTTAGTATTCTTTGATTCGCTACATTTCTAACCTCAGGTCATTTCTCCTGGGCTTATTCTTCCAACCTTCTTGGTGCAGGGTCCAATTCTGCCTGGAGCCCTTGCTGAGGTGACCCTGAACCCACAACAAAATAGGAAACCCCAAAATGAAGACACAACAATGGGCCCAAGAGCAAATGTTCAACTGTAGCCTCGTGTAGACCAGGGCCAGGAATTCCCTCTAACCAAGTTCCACAGGAAGAGGAAATGTTTGCCAAACCTCTCAGATGTCTTTGTAGAAACTGCTTTTAGAGGTTCTTGTCCAGCAGTGTAGCAAGATGACTCATACGAGTCTTTATTCATTGACTTTTTCTTCAGAAGCCTCAATGAAATGACTCACACATGTATTTGCTAGATTTTTTTAGGAATGTTTGGTGAAATTCTTTCCCCTGGGAACAGGAAGTGTTTGGTGTCACTTACCAGATGATGCAGCCCTGGAGGCACTGTAGCACACATGCTGTCAATGGGCTGACTCTTTACCAGGATGCTAGTTGAAGGGGAATGGTGACATTGTGGGGGAGGGTATGCCAATATAAAAATAAACTTGTTATCAGGACTGTTTTAATAATATAAATTCACAGAATGTAAGGCTGGAATATATGTTTCCTGTGGTGAACATTTAGAAGAGAGATGGACTATGAATAAAGTGTATTATGGAGAGTACTGATAAAAGGCTCAACAACTGAGTCTTGGGAACTGGAATCATTGGGTTTTCGTGTGGAGGTTACTAAGATATCTGCAGTCAATGGAACATAAGAGAGGTAGAGTTTACAGGATCATTGCCCACAGCCAAAGGGCAGCTGTGAATTCTCCAGCCACTGGTGTCACTTCAGACTCAGGGGTAAACGTGGAAGGCAACAACCAGGCCAATAAGGGCATTACACCAAAGACCAGTGCATGTCACAGAGTGTATACCTGATACCTGTGGAGGCTCAGGGGACCTCTCTTTTCCCACAGGAGAAATAAGCCACATATTCCTCCCCCAAACATCGGGTACTGTCTTGAAGAAAGAAGCAGGGGAAGGGAAGACCAGGTAAGAAGCTGAGCAATTATCCAAGAGAAACAAAACATTACCTGAAGAAAGAAGTTAAATTATCAGATGGACTAAGCTTTAACTCACATCACACATTTAATAAGGTTATTTATAAACGAAAGTCATTACATTTTTGTTTATACATTAAATTGTGCCATGAGTTAACAACTCTGCTACACAGTTGATTATTTAGCACCTCTATGTGCCAGACACTCCATGCAGCATGGAGGGACAAGAGAGAGGCAAGTAGACACACGATTATTCTATAGCATTGTTGATAAGCTCCACATCAGGAGAAGACCTCAGTGACATAGGGGCTCAGAAGAGAGGCAGTTAATTCTGAATAAGGGCTCAGAGAAAGCTACCAGAGAGTTGAGACTTGAGTTAAATTTGAAAAAACAAAGGTGTCAATTAGAATTTAGGTCTAGAAAGGAAAACCTGCTACCAATTACTAAGAGCCCTTGCTCCATTATGCTCCATTATGCTCTATCTGTGAGCTTAGAGGATGGTTCAGGGTCCTCAGTCAGATAGGAAGCGGGGGGAGGGGGGGGCAGAGCTCTTTCCCCCATGGTGCTGCCTGCAGGTGGGGCAGCCCGTCTCCACACTGCGGTCCCTCCGCACAGTGCAGCATAGTTGGGATGTGTGTGTATGATTATCATCTGTGATCCTCAGGCCAGCATCCAGCACTACAGTGCCATAAAATTAATCCCTCTTTTCTTATATGATTACTCAGCAAAGGCATTTGGTTTGCTCTCGTAGGTTTCTATGTGGCCTCAAACCAGTGTCTCCTTAAAATTTTGGTTAGTTTCAGTCTCAAGAAGCAAGAGGACTGGAGAAAGGTCAAGAAGTCACTTGTTAAACAGCACATGTAAGCAGCAGAATAGGCCGAGTGCGAAGACCCTGGAGCTCGGAAGCTAAGCAGAGGGGAAATAGTAAGGTAACCAATTGTCCTCCTTTAGGGAGGACAGTCCTTCTTTTGTAAGTTCCATCATCCCTTGAAAAGTATCCTCCTACATGTCCTCCTTTTTGATATTGGAAGACTAATCTGTAAATGTCCGTATTCGATCGATGCAGAGTCGATCTATTGTGTGTGATGTGACGTATTTGTATTTGACATGACGATTCGTCAAGGATCAGTGCAGTGTGGCGAGGCGCGATTATGAGATGCATGTGCTCCACACAGGAGACCTTGAGAGAGCACACGATATACCGAGTGCGCAAATGGCTTTGTGTACTTCTTACTGAAACACGACACGGCACATACGACATTGTAGACTCACAATTATTTCTTTCTTAGTGAATATTCAATCATAGACAGGTAAGCACAATTCACATTTTATTAATTCATTATTGATTTAATAATTTCCAAATACTGTACATATAATTTTATTTACAAGTATTTTGCCAAAATTTGAGTTTTAAAGTGGAAATCTAACCTCAAACTATATCTATTAATAGTGCATTTTGATTAAATAGTTGCATAAAACAGACTTTTTAATTAGAAAATGATAAATACACCCAAATATCACTCCAAATTAGTGGTTTTGTTTGATATTTAGTTTTGTTAATTTAGCTTCCAGAAAATTTGCCTACCATGATGTAACGTTTTCAGTTCTAATTGTGCTTGCATTGTTCATGTAGCTCTATATTTTATTTTTAATTTTTTTTTAATAATTTTATTTTTTTAATGGGGTGACATCAATAAATCAGGATACATATATTCAAAGATAACAAGTCCAGGTTATCTTGTCTTTCAATTATGTTGCATACCCATCACCCAAAGTCAGATTGTCCTCTGTCACCTTCTATCTTGTTTTCTTTGTGCCCCTCCCCCTCCCCCTTTCCCTCTCCCATTCCCCCCTCCCCCCCCCCCCCGTAACCACCACACTTTTATCAATGTCTCTTAGTTTCACTTTTATGTCCCACCTACGTATGAAATAATGCAGTTCCTGGTTTTTTCTGATTTACTTATTTCGCTTCGTATCATGTTATCAAGATCCCACCATTTTGCTGTAAATGTTCCGATGTCATCATTTCTTATGGCTGAGTAGTATTCCATAGTGTATATGTGCCACATCTTCTTTATCCAGTCATCTATTGACGGGCTTTTTGGTTGTTTCCATGTCCTGGCCACTGTGAACAATGCTGCAATAAACATGGGGCTGCATGTGTCTTTACGTATCAATGTTTCTGAGTTTTGGGGGTATATACTCAGTAGAGGGATTGCTGGGTCATAAGGTAGTTCTATTTGCAGTTTTTTGAGGAACCACCATACTTTCTTCCATAATGGTTGTACTACTTTACATTCCCACCAACAGTGGATGAGGGTTCCTTTTTCTCCACAGCCTCTCCAACATTTGCTATTACCTGTCTTGCTAATAATAGCTAATCGAACAGGTGTGAGGTGGTATCTCATTGCCGTTTTGATTTGCATTTCTCTAATAGCTAAAGAAGATGAGCATCTTTTCATATATCTGTTGGCCATTTGTATTTCTTCCTGGGAGAAGTGTCTGTTCATATCCTCTTCCCATTTTTTTATTGGATTGTTTGTTTGTTTGTTGTTGAGTTTTATGAGTTCTTTGTATATTTTGGATATTAGGCCCTTATCTGAGCTGTTGTTTGAAAATATCATTTCCCATTTAGTTGGCTTTCTGTTTATTTTGTTATCAGTTTCTCTTGCTGAGCAAAAACTTCTTAGTCTGATGTAGTCCCATTCATTAATTTTTGCCTTCACTTCTCTTGCTTGTGGAGTCAAATTCATAAAATGCTCTTTAAAACCCAGGTCCATGAGTTGAGTACCTATGTCTTCTTCTATGTACTTAATTGTTTCAGGTCTTAAGTTTAGATCTTTGATCCATTTTGAGTTAATTTTTGTACAGGGGGACAAACTGTAGTTCAGTTTTATTCTTTTGCATGTGGCTTTCCAGTTTTCCCAGCACCATTTATTGAAGAGGCTTTCTTTTCTCCATTGTGTGTTGTTGGCCCCTTTATCAAAAATTATTTGACTATATATATGTGGTTTTATTTCTGGACTTTCTATTCTGTTCCATTGGTCTGAGTGTCTATTTTTCTGCCAATACCATGCTGTTTTGATTGTCGTGGCCCTATAATAATATAGTTTGAAGGCAGGTATTGTAATGCCCCCAGCTTCATTCTTTTTCTTTAGGATTGCTTTGGCTATTTAGGGTTTTTTATTGTTCCATATAAATCTGATGATTTTTTGCTCTATTTCTTTAAAAAATGTCATTGGAATTTTGATGGGAATTGCATTAAATTTGTATATTGCTTTGGGTAATATAGCCATCTTGATTATATTTATTCTTCCTAGCCAAGAACAAGGTATATTCTTCCATCTCATTATATCTTTTTTTATTTCCCTTAACAATGGTTTATAGTTTTCATTATATAAGTCCTTTACATTCTTTGTTATGTTTATTCCTAAGTATTTTATTTTTTTTGTTGCAATCGTGAAGGGGATTATTCTTTTGAGTTCGTTCTGAATTGTTTCATTGTTGGCATATAGAAAGGCTATTGACTTCTGTATGTTAATTTTGTATCCTGTGACCTTACTGTATTGGCTTATTGTTTCTAGTAGTCTTTTTCTGGATTCTTTGGGGTTTTCGATGTATAGGATCATATCATCTGCAAAAAGTGATACCTTTACTTCTTCTTTTCCGATATGGATGCCTTTTATTTCTTTGTCTTGTCTGATTGCTCTGGCTAGAACCTCTAGTACCACATTAAATAAGAGTGGAGAGAGTGGACAACCCTGTCTTGTTCCTGATTTAAGGGGGAAAGCCTTCAGTTTAGTACCATTTAATATGATGTTAGCTGATGGTTTATCATATATGGCCTTTATGATGTTGAGATATTTTCCTTCTATACCCATTTTGTTGAGAGTCTTAAACATAAAATTGTGTTGTATTTTATCGAAAGCCTTTTCTGCGTCTATTGATAAGATCATGTGGTTTTTGTTCTTTGTTTTGTTGATATGGTGTATTACGTTAACCGTTTTACGTATGTTGAACCATCCTTGAGATTCTGGGATGAATCCCACTTGATCATGATGTATTATTTTTTTAATATGTTGTTGTATTCGATTTGCTAGTATTTTGTTTAGTATTTTAGCATCTGTATTCATTAGAGATATTGGTCTGTAGTATTCTTTTTTTGTGCCATCCTTGCCTGGTTTTGGTTTGAGGGTTATCTTGGCCTCATAAAATGTGTTTGGAAGTATTGCTTCTTCTTCAATTTTTTGGAAGACTTTGAGTAGAATAGGAACCAAGTCTTCTTTGAATGTTTGATAAAAATCGCTGGTATAGCCGTCAGGGCCTGGACTTATTTTTGGGGAGGTTTTTAATGGTTCTTTCTATTTCTTCTCTACTAATAGGTCTGTTTAGGCTTTCTGCTTCTTCTTGACTCAGTCTAGGAAGGTTGTATTGTTCTAGGAATTTATCCATTTCTTCTAGATTGTTCAATTTAGTGGCATAAAGTTTTTCATAGTATTCTACAATAATTCTTTGTATATCTACGGTGTCCGTGGTGATTTCTCCTCTTTCATTTTGGATTTTGTTTATATGAGTTCTTTCTCTTTTTTCCTTGGTAAGTCTTGCCAAGGGTTTGTCAATTTTGTTGATCTTTTCAAAGAACCAGCTCCTTGTTCTATTAATTTTTTCTATAGTTTTTCTGTTCTCTAATTCATTTATTTCTGTTCTGATTTTTATTATCTCCTTTCTTCGGCTGGTTTTGGGTTGTCTTTGTTCTTCTTTTTCTAGTTCCTTAAGGTGGGAAGTTAAGTGGTTCACTTGGGCTCTCTCTTGTTTGTTCATATATGCCTGAAGTGATATGAACTTCCCTCTTATCACTGCTTTTGCTGCATCCCATAGATTCTGAAATGTCGTATTGTCATTTTCATTAGTCTGTATATATCTTTTGATCTCTGCACTTATTTCTTCTTTGACCCATTCATTTTTTAAAAGTATGTTGTTTAGTTTCCACATTTTTGTGGGATTTTTTTCCTCTTTTTTTTGCAGTTGAATTCTAGTTTCAAGGCTTTATGATCAGAAAATATGCTTGGTACAACTTCGATTTTTCTGAGTTTGCTGATGTTGTTTTTGTGGCCCAACATATGGTCAATTCTTGAGAATGATCCATGTACACTGGAGAAAAATGTATACTCAGTCACTTTGGGATGAAATGTCCTGTAGATGTCTATCATATCCAGGTGCTCTAGTGTTTTGTTTAAGGCCACTATGTCTTTGTTGATTCTCTGTTTGGATGACCGATCTAGAGCCGTCAGCAGTGTATTGAGGTCTCCAAGTATGATTGTATTTTTGTTAGTTTTTGTTTTAAGATCAATAAGTAGCTGTCTTATATATTTTGGTGCTCCTTGGTTTGGTGCATATATATTAAGAATTGTTATGTCTTCTTGATTCAGTGTCCCCTTAGCCATTATGAAATGGCCATTTTTGTCTCTGAGTACTTTTTCTGTCTTGTAGTCAGCATTATCCGATATGAGTATTGCTACACCTGCTTTTTTTTGGATGTTATTTGCTTGGAGTATTGTTTTCCAGCCTTTCACTTTGAATTTGTTTTTATCCTTGTTACTTAAATGAGTTTCCTGTAGGCAGCATACAGTTGAATTTTCTTTTTTAATCCATTCTGCTACTCTGTGTCTTTTTATTGGTGAGTTTAATCCATTTACATTTAGTGTAATTATTGATACTTGTGAGTTCCCTATTGCCATTTTATATCTTGCTTTCTGTTAGTTTTGTGTCTTGTTTGATCCTTCTCTTTCATTTTTCTATCTTTTGTTTTTATTTGGTTGTATTCCATACATCTTTCCTCTGTTGCTATCTCTTTTATCTCATGTGCTTCTGTGGTGGTTTTTTCAATGGTGGTTACCTTTGAGTAATGAAAAGGGTCCCTACCCTGTTCATTGTAGCGAACTATTTTGTGAGTACTTTTGCACTCCATCGTCCTTTGCTACTGTTAATCTCCATCTTCTCCTCCTCTTTCTTTTTGTTGTTGTCACAGTTTAAATTTGGTTTATTGTGTTCTTCTTGGAGCTTTTACTTGTGGCTCTGTTTTTTTTTTGTTCTTTGTATCTGATTGGAGAACCCCCTTTAGTAATTCCTGGAGTGGGGGTTTTCTGATGATAAATTCCCTCATCTTTTCTGTATCTGTGAATGTTTTTATTTCTCCTTCGTATTTGAAGGATAGCTTTGATGGGTATAGTATTCGTGGCTGAAAGTTCCTCTCTTTCAGGACTTTAAATATTGGGGTCCACTCTCTTCTAGCTTGTAGAGTTTCTGCTGAGAAATCTGATGATAATCTAATGGGCCTTCCTTTATATGTTGTATTCTTCTTTTCCCTGGCTGCCTTGAGAATTTTTTCTTTGCTGTTGGTTTGTGTCAATTTCATTATGATATGCCTTGGAGTAGGTTTGTTGGGGTTAAGAAAACTTGGAGTTCTGTTTGCTTCTTGAACTTGAGGCTTTAGTTCTTTCCACAGGCTTGGGAAGTTCTCATCTATTATTTGTTTGAGTATGTTCTCCATTCCATTTTCTCTCTCTTCTCCCTCTGATATACCTATTATTCTTATGTTATTCTTTTTGATGGAGTCAGATAATTCTTGTAGGGCTATCTCATTTTTTTTAATTTTTGAGTCTCTTTCTTCTTCTCTCTATTGTGCCTCAAGTTGCTTGTCTTCTATTTCACTAATCCTCTCTTCTATCTGACCTGTTCTATTAGCTAAGCTTGTTACTTCGTTTTTCAGCTCGTGAATTGAGTTTTTCATCTCTGTTTGATTTGTTTTTATAGTTTCAATTTCCTTGGACATATATTCTTTGTGTTCATTGAGTTGTTTTCTGAGCTCCCTAAATTGCCTTTCTGTGTTTTCTTGTATATCTCGGAGGATTTTTAGGATTTCTATCTTGAATTCTCTGTCATTTAGCTCCAAGGTTTCCAATATATTAAATTTTTTCTCCATAGATTTTTCCTCATCTGTCTGTGTTGCCTCTCTTTCTTTTGTATCCATGATATTCGATTTTCTCTTTCTTAATGGCATCTGAGGGTGGTTTTGTTGATAGTATTAATGAGATTTAATAAAGAATAAAAAGTTAAGAAAATAAAAAGTCGAAAAGAGTTGTTTTTTTAAAAAATTAATAATGAAATAAAGAAAAATAAAATAAAATAAAAATTTTAAAAAAAGGAAATTATTCCCCCCCTCCTTTTTTCCTCTCCTCTCCTCTCCTCTCCCCTCTTTCTTGAGAAAATTTTGTGGTCAACTGTGAATTATAACAAAAAATGCCTGTAATGGAGGGCCTGAATTGGGGAAAAGTAATAAAGGGGGAAAAAAAAAGAAAAAAAGAAAACAGAAGGGGGTATGGACCCACAAAAAGCAAATAAGGAAAAAATTTGGGTCAAGAATAAAATGATTTGCTTTTAGGTGTTTGTTGTCTAAGAGTTATAATGAGAGGAATAAGAGGAAAACAGAAAAATGGGGGGACAAATTAAAAAATTACTATTGTATTTAGTGGAACAAGAACTAGATAAAATGGAGAGCCATGGATGGGAGCACTGCTAGTGAGTTAAAAAGGTGAAGTAAAAACCCCCCAAAATGCCACAAACATAAGTTTGAGTCCTAGATAAGATAATTTGTTTGTTATTGAGGTTTGAATGAGAGGAGATGTAAAGGAGAAAGGAAGAAACTAATATAGAGGGAGAAAAGAAAGAGAGAGAGAGAATAAAAAGAGGGAAAAAAGAAGAAAGAGAGAGAGAGAGAGAGTTAAGGGTTTTGGAGTGCAACCCTCATAGAGAGAAAGGAAGAGGAGAGAAGAGATAATGGGAGATGTTACACTTATGGGTAGTGTAGTTCAAGGAGAGGAGAGAGTAAGACCGGCAGAGAGTTAATCGGCCAAATTGGAGGAGGAAAAAAAATATCAAGAATGAAGATAAGAGAAACAAACGAACAAATATAATAAAATGGGATAGGTTATAAAGTCTGCAGATTATTCTTGATTTTGAGAGGTTATCTTCTTGCTTTTTCTTTTCTCTCCCTCTTCCTGGTCGGTGACTCTGTACCCCGGGTTCTGCCCCTTTGGCACGCTCAGGTAGAGGTTTGCAGTTGATAAGTCTCTATGGCAATGTCATGTATTGTGCTTTAGTCTCGTTGGCAGTCGAGGCTCATTAGCATTTATAGGCTCCGCCAGTGAGAGAGTCCGTGTTCCTGGAGCCTTTCTCTTAGTCTTTCCTTCCTCAATTAGTAGCCTGATAATCCAGCTATGGGGTTGCTGCTGCCTCTGCCTGGATAGTAAGAGGCTCCAATAGCTGGCAACTCCCCACTCTATTTCCACTCAGCACAGGGCTCTGGGTAAGGCTCAGTCAGTCAGAGCTGCTAGCATAATCAGGCGGGCTTTCCGCCCACTCAAAGACCTCTGGCTCTGCCACTCTGTCCGGTAACACAGGTGGGCGCCCACTTCCGGGGCGCTTGGAGGAAACTCTCACTCACTATCTGTGCGCGCAGACCAGGATATCCGGCCAGCAGTCTCACGCTCTGAGTGAAACCCCCAACCGCATGGAAAAGTTGCAGCGTTGGAATTGGCTCTCACTCCGTCCCCGTGCGCGGCTTTTGCAAGGCGCTTGGGCAGCCTGAGATTCCGCTTTGGCCCACACAAAGGCCCCTGACTCTGCCCCTCTGTGCAATAACACGCACTGCCAAAGCACTCGGAGGAATCTCTCGCTCACTATCTGCGCGCGCAGACCAGGATATGAGGCTGGCTGCGTTTCCCTCTGAGTGCAACCCCCACCAGCACGGAAAATTTCCACCGTTGGAATTAGTTCTCGCTCCCTCCCGTGCGCGGCTTTCCCAGGGTGCTGGGGCTGCCCAGAGATTCTGCTTTCGGCCCACAGAAAGGCCTCTGACTCTGCCTCTCTGTGGGGTAACACAGGCACCCACTTCCGGGGCTTAGGAAGAAATCTCTCGCCCACTAACTGCGCGTGCGCCGACCAAGAGATCGGGTAAAATGGCTGCCCCGCTTGTCTTTCTTTGTTTGGGTTTGGCACGAGTGTTAGCTTGTATTGCCCGGGTTGCCACAGGATCAGTTTTTCCTCGGCTTGGATCTCCATGCCACAGCCTGGTTCTGCCGTTTGTGCCGCGGCCTGGATCTATTCACCCCCTTTGCCCGCCTCAGTTTCTATATTCACAGTTACCAGAGAAAGCCGCCCTGTTTAGGTTAGTGAGGAAGGCGGAGCATTTCTTACTCCCTTTTTCCTTCGGGGTTTGGTAATATATTTAGCCAATTTTTCACTCGACCATACCTTCGGGTGTATTGCAAAGCATCTGGAGGCTCCAAGGATAGGTTTTTCTGTTCCTGGTTAAAGATCTTGTTGAGTTTTGGGGGAGATTTATCGGTATCGCTTCCTACCCCGCCATTACTCTCTGGATCCCTAGATTCTTGACATGCTCCTTCATTTATGATATTTTTAATTTTTAATTTCATTTAAAGGATGGAAAAATCAAAAAAGAGGAAATGCCATTTCAACGATAAATTGAAAAAGGACTTTTCATTCCTCATATCAAAGAAAGATACCATTGTTTTCTGCAATATTTGCAGCAGAGAATTTTGTATTGCAGTTGGGGGCAGAGCAGTGATAACAAAACATTTGACCACCAACAAACATAAGCAATCATTAGATACATCAGCTTCCAGTTGTAAAGTAACAAGTTTTTTTAAAACTTCAAATTATTCTGAAGATGAAATGCAATGGAGGGAACATTTGCACTGCATACCATAATTCACAAAGTTTTTGTAGTGTGGATTGTACAACTAAATTGTTGAAAAAGTTTCACAATGCAAGATTTTCATGTGCCAGGACAAAATACAAGGCTATTTTGAAATCAGAATTTAAAAATTACTGTGGCAAAATACTTACAGAGAACTTGGAAACTGCAGTATTTGTAACAATTTTATCTGATGCATCAAATCATAATAAAATTAAATTGTATACAATAATATTAAAATATTTTAATGTTACCAACAGCATTCAAATAAAAATTTTATATTTAGAATCGATTGAGGGTGAAACTTCTGAAATTTTGTCAAACCATCTATACAGAGTAATAAATGAAAACAATTTGAAATCCAAAGTTGTTGCACTAGCAGCTGATAATACAAATACAAATCTTGGTGGGCGAAGACACAAAGGGGTGAATAATGTGTATGTAAAATTACAAGGGTTACTCTAAAAGAAATACTAGAAATAGGTAGGTTGTAATGCACATATTTTGTCAAATGCAATCAACACAGCGTCATGTGCCATGCCAATTGATGTAGAAGTAATAATAACTACAATTTATTTGCAACTTAGTCTTTTTACCATTTGTGTTGTTACTTTAAAACAATTTTGTGGAGAAGCAAATGTTGAATACAAATAATCTTTTAGGATATTCAAAAGTTAGATGGCTTGCTCTAACACCTGCTATAGAGCGTGTTCTACAATTATTTGAGCCTCTCCATTCATATTTTTTAAGTTTAGACAAATTTCCTAAAATCTTGGAATCAGTTTTCAATAATAAAATATCTGAGCTATTAATGTATTTTGCAAATAATCAAGCATCTATTTTTCACAAAATGATTCAAAAGATTAAAGATTTAGAATCCATTGAACACATTTCAGCTACAGAAGTTAATCTTATTTTGAATGACTTTATCCTTCAATATAAATCTCATTTTGAAGAAAAAAATTCTTTCTTTAATTATAAAAAGAAAATTATCAGACTTAGAGGAATCAAATCTGGGCATAAAAGAAAAGTTTATCAAAGAAGTGCAGAATTTTTACCAAACATGTTTTCAATATATCAAAGAATGGTCTGAAACAAACATCACAGGAAATAACAGTTTTCAATGGTGTTTTTTTACTTCATCGCAAATATCATATATTGGACAGATATTGAATCTTGTCTTGAGTTTTTATCTAAAGAAATGCAAGACATCAAAATAGACGACAATTGTCTCTGAAGAAATTAGAAGACTGAATGTATATTTAAATTCTGAAAAATTAATACAATGGGAAAATGAACATATTGAAATTGATAAAAGATGGGTGGAAATATCAGCCATTTCAAAAATGAACAAATTCCGTGTGAAAATTTACTTTTTCTTGTTCAATTTACATTGTGCTGCCTTGGAACTAATGCAGCAATTGAAAGAGTTTTTTCAATTACTAATGATTTTTGGAGAAGTGAGAAATTGAGATAGAACGTTGATTCTCTAGCTGCAGCACTTGCCATAAAATTCAATATGAAGGATATTTCTTGTTCAGATATTTCTAATATATTGTTACAAGATGATGCACTGACAAAAAATATTCATTCAATGGAAAAGTACTCATTTAGATAATATGATCTAAATGAATGCTTTTTTCTTACAATTATTATTAAAAATTAATAGACATATAAGCATAATTATAATATAAGCTATTACAAATGCTTTTATTATGCATTTATCATATTATAGTGTATTATTGTTGCAATGAATAAAATGTTTTTTTTATTTACGATACTGTTTCTTCAATTTATTATATTTTTTACCTCTTTTTCACTGTAAAAACGTTGGTCACCTTAGAAGTAGTGAAGGCTTACTTACCTCTGCAGGGAGACCAGCTGGGGCTGGCCAGGAAGAGAGTCTGCTGGGACAATGAAAAGACGGTGTTAGGCCTGAGAGCAGAGGAAGTAACACCCCAAGGAAGTCTGCAGTCCTCTCTTTCCTGAGCTGGAATGAGCTGGGTATCCCCCAGCAGCCCGCAGGTTTGGTTAGACGAGGAGGATAGGACCCTGCGGGCAAGGCTGCATTTAAGAGCTTAAAACGAAGAGGCTCCATCCAGGCCTTTGAAATCCCATATAGCAGACTGGATGTTTAAGTGACTCTGGGGAATGGTTTTATTTCTCTGCGAACAATGATCCTTGTCTTTTTTTTTTTTTTTTTTTTTTTTGTATTTTTCTGAAGCTGGAAACGGGGAGAGACAGTCAGACAGACTCCCGCATGCGCCCCACCGGGATCCAGCCGGCCCGCCCACCAGGGGCGCCGCTCTGCCCACCAGGGGGCGATGCTCTGCCCATCCTGGGCGTCGCTATGCTGCGACCAGAGCCACTCTAGCGCCCGGGGCAGAGGCCACAGAGCCATCCCCAGCGCCCGGGCCATCTTTGCTCCAATGGAGCCTTGGCTGCGGGAGGGGAAGAGAGAGACAGAGAGGAAGGAGAGGGGGAGGGGTGGAGAAGCAGATGGGCGCTTCTCCTGTGTGCCCTGGCCGGGAATCGAACCCGGGACTTCTGCACGCAAGGCCAACGCTCTACCACTGAGCCAATCGGCCAGGGCGATCCTTGTCTTTAAGATGAGAATAAACGCTTCGCCTCTCCTATTGTTAGGTAGGGTGGGGACATGCAGGGGTGCAGAGGAGCCCGTGAAGGTGACAAGAACTGTGAGTAGCAGCTCCCAGGGTATTTGCTCTTCTCCACAGGCTTGAGTAACAAGGATTCAAATTCATCCTGTATTTCTAGATCTCCAGCAAAGGTCCTGGGTGCAACACTATCCACAACTACCTGGAAAACACAGCCCCTTGTGCACTGCAGCTGTCATTAGAGCTGCCTGATAACCTCTAATTCTAGAAATTCAAAAATGGCTCCATGTGCTCTTCTGCCCCACACATCCTGATATGTCCTGACTCATGATTAATCACTTGCTTTCCTTGAGTGGCTCAGCTCATCTCTCAATATTTGTTTCCAAATTTCTGTCCCTAGGTCTGAATTTCTTCAAAAGTTTTAGTGGCTTGAATCCAAACAGCCTGCAAGCTGTCCCCTCGGAGGCTCACCCTTACTTCACTGAACATGTTTGCTTATTCACTCAGCAAACATGTATGGACTGCCCAACATGCCAAATCCTGTGTCCAGAGCTGGGATTTTTAGCTAAATTAGGAACAGTTCACCCCTCAAGCAGCTCCTGTGGGGGAGGGGGTATGCAGTGACACTGTGGTATAGAATGTGCTAGATTCCAAGTGTGGGGAGAGGAGCAGGCGGGCACTGCCTGAGCTAGGGGGAAAGCCATCCAGGAAAGAAGGACGTGCTGAGAACTTGGCCGCATCTGGGCCTGCCTGCTTGGGCTGTGAGTCCATCAGGCAGGAGCAGGCAGGAAGTGAAGCCATAGCAGCCTGGCGCACTTGGAGGAAGAGCCCTTCCGCCAGGACAGAGCTGGTGGAAGTGGTGGCCTCCTCCAAGATGCAGCCCTCTTGAAGCTGTAAAACAACCCCCCGAAAACAGAAGGCAAATCTGAGGAAGGTTTTGTAAGCTGACATTGCCCAGATGTTGTGAAAGAACGACTGGACTAGACATACCATAGTAGTGCTCTAAAAACAATTCCTCTTTTCTGAGTCTCCTCAGAAATCACCATTCTCATAGTCTCTTGGTAATGTGGTGTGAAATAAACATGGCCTTAGGGTCAGACATAGGGGTTAAGTCCCAGCTCTGACTGTAATAGTGGGGGACGTAGGCCTCAATATCATCATCAAAAAACCAGGGTGGGGAACTTGGGGGTGAAGAAGGATACTTACTTAGAATTACTGTGTAAAAGTGAAGCGCTGGTACCTACTAAATGTTTGATAAATGGTCTTTGTCATGGTCATTGTTACTGCAAGCTAAGCCTCTTCTTCTCACTCTGTCCTCACATCACCAGATGGGTCTTTCCTCCCTGCTCTGCCCTGCCAGGCTTCTCCCTGGCCTCACAACCACAGTCCTGCCCTGGAGGCTGTGGGCCTTCTCATCTCTCCCAGCTCCCCTGCACAAATAACATGCCCCCTTGTTCACAGAGCTGGCACTCTTCACACTAGCTGAAGGACCTTGTCCTACCCCCGAACTCCTACTATGTGTCCTTACACCCTTCTTGTAACACTTGCCACATTCTGCCCAACATTGTAGTGTCGGAGGACCTGTCATTGACTCCACCCTGAAGCAGGCACCCTGAGAGCAGACTCCAGGACATTTGCACTGGTCACACCCAGCACCTAGCAGACTACCCTGTGTGTGTAGTTGCTCACTGTGGTCGAATGTAACTACAAGAAGCTGCAAACACATATCGAATATGTCAACCATGAATGAAAGTAACTTTACCCTACTGCTTTGAGAGTTGTTGGTGTCCTGCCCCCTTCTGAGGTTCTTCTTATTCTATAGAGCTTGAGAAGGGTAGGGCCTGCTTATCCAAAGGAGTAACATCAGAAAAGGGTTTTTCTTTCCTGCCAGTTTCTATGAATCTCAATCTCTCCTAAATGAGATACCTTCAAATCTCAACTAATGATTGGAATATAGCGGCTTCTCAACACAATACTTTTGAACTGATGAAAGTCATGTATGATTGCTTGTGGCTTTGGTTCCAAGCATTGCCACATTAAGTTGTTTTTTTGTACAAGAGGAAAGATTTGTTTTGCTTTCAAGATTGCTACGTGCAGTGCGGTGCCTTGAGGGTCAGCTCTGTGGGGTTTGAATAGCTTTATGATGGAGGAGTTCCAACAGGTCATTGTGTGTCTCTTCCAGATGTCCTGCTGTATGTCTGCTGAAAGAGAAATAGGAGTAGACAAAGCATTGCTCATTTTACCTTAAGGAAAAAAAAAGTCATGTGAGATACAATAAAATAGCAAATGCCAGCAAGTTGCTGGGATTGGGGTGTTGCTGGGTACAGATGAAAACACATTTGCATCTGATAAACAGGGGCTGGTGGACTTGATTTTATGGGAAATGCAAGGGCAAGGAGGGAATGGAACTTGAACAGTGAATAATATCTGCTTTTAAATAACTAATGATTAAGGAAAAGTAGATTAATTACAAGGTCTAGCTTTCTGCAGCTCTGCTAAAGCTTTGTGGACGCACATATATACATACACACACCCGAATCCTACAACAAGCCTCAAATAGTTGAGTGTACTGGGTATATTAACAGGATAGTGGGAGAGGGGATTTATGTAGGAACATTGGGCACACAGTAAACTTCAGCTTCTGTCTAAATACATGTTCTTATTTAAAGTTTCTTGTTTGGTACTTACGTTGCTGCAGGTTAATGGAGTGCCTTGACGACTCTTGTCACTGGCTTTATGAGGGGAACCACAGTTAGCACCCGACAATGCCCTTGAAGTGTTTTCACACAGGTGGAAAAGCCACAGTTCCTCACTACACTAAGTTCCATGTTGCTGACATCACCGGGCCTTCTGACCACAGAATGTTTTCTGCTGAGCGCGTGGGACATCTAGATGTCACGGGGAGCAACAGCAAAATCAGAATTGATCCAGGGAGCAGTCACAGCTGGGCCCTTGACTGTTTATTTTTGCACATTCCTCCTGACTGCCACCTCATCTTTGTTCCCCTTCTCTGACACCTTTGACACAAAGCAGAATGAGCAGATATGGATGGAAGGTCACAAAGGAAACAGGCAGTGCATTCAGAGCAGCAGTAGGCTCCATTTGGTTCAGAGGTGGGACGGCTGGCAGGGGCTGAGTAACCATTCCCAAAACAGGCAGAGGGAGTGTTGTTCACATGCATGGGTATGAGAGAGGTGAGTTTGCCTTCCAAGAGGAGTTAGATTAGACCAAGGAAAGGCTCACCCAGCTTCTGGAAGTCTCTGACAAAATAGGGTTCTGGTCATGATGCCATACTGAGGGGCAGCCTCACCTGTGAAAGAATATCCACTTGTGTATTCACCTGCAAAGCACTTTATCAAAGATGATCATTTGAAGATGAAAGGTCATATGATGTATTTCCTCCTTAGACACACACACACACACACACACACACACACGCACACTGAATATTCACTGGGAACCTCTCTCCACACGTCTGGCCACTGTAGCACATGGCCTTCTGAGAGGACAGAGAAAGACTGCTTTATGGAAAAAAGTAAATAAAATAGTTTAACATTAAAATTTTTTTCTTCATGCCTGCTATTTCGCCATTATAGCTCATTCCTTTGGACCTTTCAAGTTCCTATTTGAAATTTAAACACCCTTGACTCAGAAATGGAGGGTGCTCCATAAGCCCATAGGTAAACAAACAGTAGTTGGTTATTCTAGAGGTTGTCCTGGGCATTTTTAGTTATAAATTATTCTGACATTTCAGATCTTTTAGCCCGGACTTGCGTTGTCCGGGACCCCAAGTCTGCTATGCTGGGACTTAGATTTCACTGAGGTGAACTTTCCCTTCTGGGTTGCTTAGGTGCAAGGACATAAGGTTCAAAAACAAAATTAAAATGCAAACAATATATTGGGAAAATATGTGCAATTAACCCTTGCCACAAAGGTTAATGGCCTTGTGACAAGGTTTAATTGCCTCAATATAAAAAAAGTTATTGCAAATCAATAAAAACTGAATACTATACTGGAAAATCAGCAACAAACAGAAAGATGTAACAACAACAAAAAAATAAAGAGGCAATTCATAAGGGAAGAAATACAACATGATCCCTACTCAAAGAAAAACAATTTAAACTCACAAGTAGTAAAGAAATGCAAAATAAAGCAACAATGAGATATATTTTCCTCACTAAATTAGCAAATATTCTCTTTTATTTTGTTTCTTTTGTTTTATTGATGATAAAATTCAGTATTGGCAGAAGTTATGGAAAACGGATCTCTTATACTGTTGGTAGGAGTGAAAGGCACAGCTTTTCTGGAGGAAATTTGGGGTGTTTCTCAGTGTCCCTGCCACCCAGCACTCCTCAGTATATATATCACAGGGAGCCGGTTAAATAAACTGTGGTACTTTCATGTATTTCTATTTTAAAAATGTAGAAGAAACAGTCCACAGCATTGATTAAAAAGTAGGTTACAAAATAACATGTTCGATACAAATTCAAGTTTTGATTAAAACCTAATAAATAAAAGCCCAAAGAGCTAAACTCTTTGTGATATGAAATTAGTAAGTTTGAAATTTATTTTGTGTCCATGAATGTGGCTCCTTAAAAAAATCTAACATATAGAACTTTCCTAGAAGTAATTTAATTTGTTCTACAAATACTTATTAAACTTCTCCTGTGAGCCAGACACTGTTCTGGGTGAGAAGTACAAAAGTGACTAAGACAAACTGTATTGTTTATGTCCCTTTTGGTAAAGAACCTAGACAGTAAGTAATATATAAAACATACACAAATAAGATAGTGATAGTTTCATAAAAAGATAAAATAGGTTACTACGATAGAGACTGTCAGCAGGTCAGGGGACAACACTAGATTTGATGACTGATGTGATGAAATTATAGTTGAGTTGGGACCATGATTGGAGGATGGACTGAGCCACATGAGAAGCATCCGAGGCAGGAAGGGAGCTGTGCGCAGGCCCTGAGGTGGGAACAATACCGGAATGCACAGGGAACAGAAATAAGTTCAGTGTGATGAGAATCTGTGTGTGGAAGAAAGCAAGAGGAGGGTAAGAAATAAGGCCAGAGAATTCGGCAGGGGCCAAACTACATAAATGCTTAGGCTAAGTAAGAAGGCTTAATTTTATCCTAGGCAATGGGCAGCCATTGGAGGACTTTACTGATAATTTTATAAAATAAATTTGTTTGTTTGTTTGTTGTTTTACAGAGACATAGAGTCAGAGAGAGGGATAGACGGGGACAGACAGACAGGAATGGAGAGATGAGAAGCATTAATCATTAGTTTTTCGTTGCGCGTTGCAACACCTTAGTTGTTCATTGATTGCTTTCTCATATGTGCCTTGACCGCGGGTCTTCAGCAGACTGAGTAACCCTTGCTGGAGCCAGCGAGCTTGGGTTGAAGCTGGTGAGCTTTTGCTCAAACCAGATGAGCCCGCGCTCAAGCTGGCGACCTCGGGGTCTCGAACCTGGATTCTCTGCATCCCAGTTCGATGCTCTGTCCACTGCGCCACTGCCTGGTCAGGCGATAAAATAAATTTTTTAAGGATAAAAATAAAATAAAAACTTTTGGCAATATACAGTTAATAAGTTAACCTTTTAATAAAAACAATTCTTTGGAGTAGGTATTATTTATTCTCATCATAGATCTGCTACAGAGGTTCAAAGAGGTTGAGTGACTTGAGCATGGTCATCCAGTCAGTGCCTGGTATGTTGAAAGAAGAACCCAGGACTCCAGCATCCCAGGTGCATTACAAGGAATGAAAATAAAAACTAGTCTGCAATGCCGAATGTTAGTTAGTGGGTATGGTGGTGGAAATTGTCAGGTTGCCGTTACCATATGAGTCAACTGAATGAAGAAATGAACGCTCCTGACATCACTTCCCCCTCAGACAGGCTTCTAAGGAAGTAATGAAGGATCTTGGTCTGTGTCAAACTGTGGGACTACAGCAGGATTGGAAAACCTGAGCCTTTGGTTGCAACTCTTGGCACCTTCAATCCAGATGACCTCTTGAAAGATTGGCCTGAGTGTGCAGGATGCAGCCTTTCTTTTGAAAGGGCTATACAGCCCATGTCCCTGGGTACACGGCTGTTGGAAGACTGCACACTTATTCCAGAACAGAGTGATTGCCTGGAGCCGGGCCACAGGGCCCGGCAACATCCTGCTTTACAGCAGCATGTGAAGAAACATGGTTTGGGACTTTATCTGCTTCTTTCACTGTGTGGTCTTTGTTTGATTAAGCTGAGTCCCCTCAATGGAGCCTCTTCCAGCTGCTGCTACAGCCACCCTGGTTCTCTCTGCTCCCTAATGGCGTCACAGCAGCCACACCTTGGGGCTTCTCTGTGGGGCACAACAGGTCTTGCTCCTCTCCCAGTCCATCCTCGGCCTTCCCTGGCTCGTCCCTTGGGCAGCTGCAAGCCAGGAAGCAGCCATTCATTCAGTGGTTTCTGCTTTATGTCTGAGTTCTTCAGATGCTGCTCTTGGCTGGCGGGACAGTCCCTCACGGGCCCACACTAACATTCCCTTTCCACAGCTGGGCGTTCTTCTGCAGGGTCCTTCATGCACAAGCTCTCAGGATCTGCGTTCAGCCTTCTGAAATAAACAGGTAGCTGATATGAGGTCCCTAAAGTAGTCAAATTCACAGAGACAGAAAGTAGAATGGTGGTTCCAGAGGTTGCGAGGGAGGGAAGTAAGAAGTTGTTATTTAATGGGAACAGAGTTTCAGTTGTCCAAGATGAAAATTCTGGAGAGTTGTTGTACAACAGTGTGAATGTACATAACACTGCTGAACTGCATGTTTAAAAATAATTAAGACAGTAATTTTATACTATGAATTTTTTTTTACCACAATTAAAAAAATAAGCATTAAGCGGTGAGCCTCGTCTGCCTACAGTCTGCCCCCATTTCCCCTCCCGGCTGTCCACCCAAACACAGGGCTCGGCCTCCTTGTGTGGGGGCCTGGTCTTTGGGAAGAGGACTTCTTGGCCTCTCCTTTGGTGGCATGGGCAAACTGAGAGCCCACTACTCTGTAATCTCCACAACTATACAGTCCATCTCCTCTACCCACTCCTCCGATGTCCCCATCCCCGCCAACCCTCAGACCCTTCTTGTCCAAGTCCCAATGACTTCCACTTTGCCAAATCTAAGGTCACTTTTTTGTCTTTCTCTCTTTCAACCTCTCTCTTTGACATAATTGACCTCCTTTTAAAAATACACTCTTTATTTGGTTTCAAGCCCACCTTAATATCCTGGTTTCATCCTCATTGATCAAAGAGTTAGGGCTCTTTGCTCTGCCTCTTCTCAGTAGTTAAATGCCAGTGCGTCCTTGGGCTCTCTGTCTTTGGCTTTCTCCTTTCTCAGTATTTTCTCCCTAGTGTATCTCGTCTATCCCATAGATTTACATACAACTCTATTGAGATAACTCATAAATCTATACCTTAAGCTTGGACTTTCCCACTAAGCTCTAATATTATGCTTCTAACTGCCTCCTCAGCTTCACCATTTGGATGTTTATTACCCATTTATTGAGACTTTTCAGTTCATTGGAGGTATATAAACATGCAATCACTTTCTATTTTCCCATGGCTGCTCAATCATGCTGTCTGGATAGTCAAGAATCTTGGGCTGGTTTAGTTCCATTGCCTAATGTTCAGAGTATTAAAAGTCCTCATTCTAGATTTCAAAATCTCAGTACTGTTTGTATTTAAATATTCTCCCAGTAGCCAATTCTCTGTCTGGGGATGAAAATGTGTAAGATAGGCCTAAAACATCTTAAAATGGCAGAAAGCAAGGAATGGAACAAAGAATATGGGGGCTATGCCAAAAGAATTCAGGAGTCAAGTTGAAGTCTCCCTCTGTCCAAGCATAAAAACATTTGAACAGCAATAAAAAATAAAAACTTCAGTGGATTAAACATCAAAATCACTAAATTTGTAAATTCAAATGAGACAAAAATATTCTCAACTTGCTTATCATTTTTTTGAGGATGCTAGGGGAAGTAACACATTATTTTAACAATTTATAAAAGGAATAAATTTTCCATAAGACTCGGGATAACCAAATAGTTGATGGATAGAAATTTCTCTTAACAGAAATATTCTAGCTAATAAATGAAGTATGAAATTAGAATATTGGAACCTCTGATGAAATCATTCTGCTTGGCAATGACCATCAGTTGTGACTAAATGAAAAAAGACCTATAAAGGAAAATACAGGAGAAAAGTTTCATGACATTGGATTTGGAAGGGATTTCTTGGATAAGACATAATACATTGGCAACAAAGATAAAAATACACAAATTGGACTACAATAAAACTAAAAAAAAAAAAACTAGCCCTGGCTGGTTGGTTCACTGGTAAAAGCACTGGCCTGGCAAGTGGATGTCCTGGGTTTAATTCCTTGTTAGGACACACAGGAGAAGCAACCATCTGCTTCTCCACCCTTCCTCCTCTCTTTCTCTCTCTTTCTCTCCCTTTTCCTCTTTCTCTCTCTCCTCTCCTGCATCTATGGCTTGATTGGCTCAAGCAAGTTGGCCTTGGGTGCTAAGAATGGCTCTGAGGCCTCCACTTCAGGTGCTAAAAATAGCTTGGTTGCTGAACAACAGAGCAATGCCCTATATGGGCATTGTCCCATAGGAGGTTTGCTGGGTGGACCCTGGTAAGGGCATATGTGGGAGTCTATATCCCTGCCTCCCCTGCTCTCACTTAATTAAAAAGAAAAATAAACTAAAACTAAGAATGTCCATGGATCAAAGGACAATAAACACAGTAAAAAGGCAACCTTTGGAATGGGAGAAAATATTTGCAAATCATATATCTGATAAGGTTTGAAATCATACATCTGAAGGACATCCAAAGAAGACACAGAAATCACAAACAAGCACATGAAAAAATGCTCACTATCAGTCATCATTAGGGAAATGCAAATCAAAACCACAATGAGTTAGCTCCAGACACCCAATGGGATGGCTGTTATTAATAAAAACAAAACTAACCCTACAACCCCCCAAAAAAACCTCAGTAGAAAATAAGTATGTGTTGGCAAAGATGTGGAGAAACTGAAACCATGTGTACTATTGGTAGGAGTGTAAAATGGTGCAACTACTATAGAAAACAGTATGGTAGTTCCTCAAAATAAATTAAAAATAAAATTCCCATATAATTCAACAATTCCACTTCTGGGCGTATGCCTAAACTAATTAAAAGCGGGGTCTCAAAATGATATTTGTATACCCATGTTTTACAGTAGCATTATTTAAAAGCTGGAAGTGATGATTGACAGATGTACACACAATGGTATATTATTTAGTTTAAAAAAGGAAGAAAATTCTGCCACTTGTTTCAACATGGATGAAGCTTGAAGACATTATGCTAAATGCAATAGTGTATAATTTCACTTATATGAGGTACCTAGAGCAAATTTATAGAGACAGAAAGTACAATGGCAGTTGTGGGGGGCTGAGGGAAGGGGGAAATGGAGAATTGTTTAATGACCACTAAGCCTTACGATGAAAAAGTTTGGGAGATTGTGTATATAGTTAAAGTGGTAAATTTTACTATATATAGCCACAATTAAAGAGAGAAAGAGAGAGAAGAGAGAGAATTCCTTCTGAGAAGGAGCATACCAAACATAGCATCACTTATGAAATAGTTTTGCCAAAAAATTAAACCAATTTAAATCTGATCAAGTCTCTGGATCTAAGTACCAATTTAGAGAAAACACAGGGACAGAGGAACATTTTAAACAACATCATATGGAAACAATCAGCAAAATCCAGACTGTGGGAAACTACAGAAAAAACAACCAAGTTTCTTCAACAAATAAATTACAGGGAAAAAACGGTAGTTGTAGAAGAACCATAGACTAGAAGTCTTAAAAGACAAAAAGCCAATTGCAATGTATGGAATTATTTGGATCCTGATTCAAATAAGCCATTAAAAAAAGTATGACACAATCAGGAGACATTTGACATCATTCAAACATGTATTGGTTATTTTTAGTCCTTATTTTCTGAAGATACATACTAAACTGTGTATTTATGGGTGAAATTGTATAATATCTGGCACTTGCTGCAAAATATCTTGGGATGGGAAAGTTGGAAGGTGTAGGTGAAACAAGATTGGCTGACTCCATGATTATTGAAGCTGGTTGATGGGAGTCATTGCACTATTCTTTCTACTTTTGTGCTAGATATTTTCCATAATTAAAAGTTTTCTTTAAAAAATCTGAACCTTACAGTCCTCTCAAAGCATCCTGTTCTTCTCCCGACAATTGGCTGAGGCATGGCCGGCAAAGCTTTCCCTCTCCCTTCCCTAGCACCTGGTCTCCTGAGCTGGGGCAGGAGGTGGAGCAGGGAGAACAGCGCATCCTCGCAGGGATGCCCAGGATGATAGGCAGTTTTCTCTCTCTGATTACTCTAGCCTCTTCAATGTGTTCATTTCTGTGCAGGACCCACATGCCAGACACATCTGTGACTTGTCCAGATGAGCCTTTAGATGGCCTTCCCAGGCATGAAAGTTAGTCCCCACCACAGCTTCCAGGGTTGCCCCCACCAGGAGGACAGCGACCTGGGATGGAGGGCCTGAAGATAGCTTAAGTGTAGCTGTCTACTGAGCTGGCTACAAAACTGACAAGAAATGCATGTGTCCTTTCCATGTCAAATGCAGGAATCGCAGGCTGCCTCAGTGTCACGTCCTCTCTTGGTTTCCTCTCCCACCCTTTTGTTCACATCAGGGTGGTATCCGACAATGTCTGGACAATTTGTAGACAAAAGATAGAACGAGGGCTATAGTTGGGGGTCGTGTTGGATCCATCCACTGTTTGCAGTTGATTATCTTGAAGTCTCTCTCTTTCATTTATTGAATAAATGAATAATAAATAAAACACCTCTGTATAAAATATGGCTATAGTGAGACTGCCTTTGAGTTGTACAAGCCAAAATACTCCTAATAGGGAGTCTGGATTTCATGTGATATATAAAACTAGCAACTGGAATGAACTGGTTTATTTCCTATAAATGATTCTGTGTTTCATGAAAGACTCTGTAATAATTAGTTAAATATTTCAGTGGAGGGTTGTTTTATAGATAGAAAGAGCTGTGATCATGTCCAGGAGCATCAAGTTAATGTTAGACCATCAGTGCAATACTTGAATAAACTTCCCACTGTAAAGGTGCTTTTCCTAACACAAAGCAAGTGCACAGCATGGAACAGTCAAGAAACACATATAGCCTACCCCAACTAAGAGGATCACAGCAGACACCTTGCTGAGCACAGGCACAAAGCTAAGTACTTTATCTATGGCACCTCGGGTGATCCCCACAGCCATCTCACATGGTACACATTGTTCTCTCTGCTGAGAGATGAGGGAACCAAAGCTCAGAGATGTTATGTTAATAAAGGATGGAGCCAGAAATCAACTCCAGCTCCATTTGACTCCAAAAGTTGAGTTCTTAATCTCCAGGTGCTACCTATAATGAAACACTAAAAGTATTATCTGGTTAGGAGATAGGTACAGTATACATATGATAAAGATAGATAGATACAGATACAGATTCTATATTTAGTATTCACGTTAAAATTACTGATCTTCTAAGATATAGGATTTGTGAAAATCTTAGTCTGTATAGCTATTAAGTTTTTACCTATTTAATATCGCTTCTAATTTATCATAGGAACTACTTTCCAAAATATGTTAATGACAGCTGAATAGAAGAGGATTTGGGAAATGTGGTAGTGTGGTTTACTGTACATTTTAAGTCTACTGAGAGTGAATGGGATTTGCCTTTGTGGAATGTGAAACAAGAAAACCTAGCAAAAGCTATTGAAGAAGCTCAAATCCTTAAAAAAAGAAAAAAAATTAGCAAGTGTTATAAATAGCAATGAACTTTTTGGCAACAATTTCAATTTCTTAACATCCACCAGGAAAAGCCACAGGAAAACCTGTATATTCCCTAGGACAGTAAAAATAAATCCATTCCTGCCCTGAGAGTAGCTAGTGAGTTATTAACTTAATATTTAAACAGATGTAGCTGAAATAAAATGAAACTCATGGTGGCGCTTAAAAATAAAGGAAAAAATAAATAAGACAAGAAGAGGGAAGAATATGTCAGGGCCAAAGAGCTGAATAAGGACACAAAACAGTGAGAGCACCAATAAAACACATAGATTCAGGACCACACCTATGGGCTCTGATTAGAAAGTGCTGAACCCCAGAAAGCATTATCAAAGAAAAATAAACCAGTAACGGGAAAGAGTTGAAGTACACAGCCTACTTGAAGTCAAAATGGGGAAAGAGGAAGAGAAACAGCTGTGAAGATGTAGAAGGCTTTGTTTCCAGACCAAAGTAAACAGCTCAGAAAAGCAACATTTAAAAGGAGCTTCTGAAGTTTCCAAGGAAAATAGGTTTGTTTGTTTTTTTTTACCTACTCTAAGGTTAGGAGTAGGCATATAAGATTATATTTTATTCATTATATAGCTATAAAAGCTTACTTAAATTTTTATTTTTCCAGATTTAGAGGAAAAAGGATATTGGATTTATAAAAGGTAGGTCCCCCTTAAAAGCAAAAGGTAGCATAAGAAAAAGCAAAATAAAAGACATAAAGTGGGAGAAGGTTTATGGTATAAATTCTATTGTTGGCAATTGACATAACTCCAAGTTAGGTTGTGTTTTAATAGCTATGACAGCACTTGGAAGGGAGAGTTAAGGTGAATTACAACTTGTTGGTAAAGAAGATGAAATCACTGTGTTTCCCCATGTATAAGATGTACCTTAATTTTGCGGCCTGAAATTTGAAAAAAAAAATGTATTACATAAAATTATTGAACTCAAGTTTTATTCATAATAAAATTCATACAACTCCTCATTATTGTCAAAACTCCTATCCATTAGCTTGTCCTCAACTGTCTGATGACCAATTACTGTCTTCATATATTGCCTCTTCCTCAGTTCCATGTATGGCATTTGAAATGCCACAACCACTGTATAAGACACACCCAGTTTTTAAACCCCAAATTTTATGAAAAAGGGTGTGTCTTATACATGTGGAAATACAGTATATTGTTTCAGCTATTTGAAAGCCTAAGTTTTTAATATATGAATGGGTTTATGATCCTGAAATTCTTTGCATTGGTGTATGAATTTTCTGACATTATAAAAGAAGGTAGAGATGGAGGTTGAAGGAAAGCAACACAAGCCATATTGCTTAAATCTTGAATGACTCAACACTATTTATTGAGAGCACATTATGTACCAAACAGGAAAGTAGAATTTAGGGGAATCCCCAGGGAATCTCCACAAGCCATTTCTATATCTAGGATTCATTTGAAGGAAATTTAGAAGTTCCCATAAGCATGCAGTACAGTCGAATTTTTACTTCCCTATTTTGGGGCAAATAAGCTTGTAAAATTTGTGTTTTCAAAGTTTGCTCACTTTTATTGTTAAAAATGGTGCTGCCCAGGTGAATGGTGCTGCCCAGGTGAAACTGCTAATTACCTTCCTGCTTGGGAAGGACCATTGTTATGCTAATGTGCTGGAGGAGGGGTCTTTGTGGGCCCAGGTAGGTTTTTAAAAGGAGGAAGAAGAGAAAGAAGCCAAAATGGAAGGGAAGGAGAAGGCAGTTTGGCAGAGTAAGAAGCCATGTTGGCAGATAAGAAACCAAAGGTGGCTGAGATTGGTGGGGCCTTTGACTCTAGGAAAAACCAGAAAAGATTCTCCTGGTTGTGGAACTGGAGAATGTGTGAGTGGGCTTGGGTGCCTGTGTGTTTTTAATTGCTGGCCAGCTGCAAGGTTAGAACAAAGGAATGGCACACCAGTGTTTGGCTCCACAGTTTCTTTTCCGTCAGCCGGAATTCAATGAGAACCTGCACCTGCCTGGCAGTGGCAATGGCTGCGACTACTGGGCCTTACACTTATATTTTAAAATATTTAAAACTATATCTCTTTTGCATAAAAAACAAAGTAAAGGGTTATTACTTTCATGTGCTAGCAGGAACTATGCATTTGATAATGTGGTATATGTTTGGTGCAAGATGTAACATTTGGTTACATTTATTTTTTTCATTTTAAATATTCCTCATATAAAAGGCAAATTATATTTCACCTTTAGGGAAGATATTTAGATTTGTTATCTAAGACAAATATATTTAATTTTTCTACATAATCAAAATATGACAGTGATTAATACAGACCTTTTATCTCTTTTCCTAAATAAAGCTAATTGTTGTTTTAGTTACCTAAGTTGTATTACAAATTATCTTGAAGTTTGGTGGCTTAAAGCAACAACAGCATTTATTATCTCAAATTTACTGCAGGTCAGGAATTTGAGAAGGGTTTGGGGTCTGTCATGATGTCAGTCAAGCTGTTGACTGGGGCTACAGTCTCACCTGAAGGCTTGAAGGGAGCTGGGAAATCTGCCTCCACAATGACTCACACATGTGCCTGGCAAGTCAGTATTGGTTGTTGATAGGAGGTGCTAGTACCTTATCAGGTGACCTATTTATGTGGCTTATTGAGTGGCCTCACAATGCAGTCATTGACTTTCTTAAAGCACTTAATCCAAGTAAGCAAAGCAGAAGCTGTCATGTCTTTTATGACCTTGCTTCCAAAGTCACATATGTCATATCTATAGTGTCCTACTGGTTATACAACTCACCCTTTTCAATGTGGGTAAGGTGCTTCCAGGATCATAAAAACTACATAAACAAGAATCATTGGACACCATTTTCAAAGCTGGCTACCATATAATCAAGGCATAGTAAGAACTCACATTTCCAAAATAAAAGTTTGTTCATATGAGGAGTGTGAAACACAATGTAGCAAATATCTTATAAGGTATGATATGGCAAATTGTTACAGAAATGGCCTCCAGTGAATCATATCTTCCTGAACCCATGTTTTCGCATAGTTCAGTCTCACACTGACTGGTGGGCTTGGCCACACAACTTGTTTTGGCCTATAGGATATAGGTCATGTGATGTAAGCAATAGTTTGAAAAGCAGATATACACTGGGACTCGCCCTTTCACGTTGCTGGAATTCTTCTTGACCTTGTGGATAAACCCTCTGGAGGGTGAAAGAACACATGGAGAGAGACTCAGCCATTGAAGTCAAATCCTAGTGACACAAAGGAACACTGCCAACCACACTCAGAACATAGACTAGAATCCCAGCTGTGCACAGCCCAAATTACTGACTGATAAATTAGTGAGCAAATAGGCCGTGGCCAGTTGACTCAGCAGTAAAGCATTGGCCTAGTGTGTGGAAGTCCTGTGTTCAATTCCGGATCAGGGCACACAGGAGAAGTGACCATCTGCTTCTCCACCCCTCCCCCTCTCACTTCTCTCTCTCTCTCTCTCTCTCTCTCTCTCCCCCTCTCCCTCTCTCTTTCCTTCCCATAGCCATGGCTCAATTGGCTTGAGAGCATCTGCCCAGCGCTGAGGATGTTTCCATAGAGACTCCACCTCAGGTGCTAAAAATAGCTTGGTTGTGAGCATGTCTCGAGATGGGCAGGGCGTTAGCCTCAGATGGGGGTTGCCAGGTGGATTCCAGTCAGGGCACATGCAGGAGTCTGTTTCATTATCTCCCCTCCTCTCACTTGGAAAAAATATTAAAAAAATTAGTGAACAAATAAATAGTTGTTTTAAGCCACTGCCATGGCTTGGGAGAAATCCCAGAAGTCATGGAGTCACAGAGGAAATAATGCTTCAGACCTGTGCTATCTAGTATGGTTGCCACTTGGCACATGTGGTAATGAAATATTCGGAATGTGGCTAATCCGAAATGAGATGTGTTGCAAATTTAAAATACACGCTGGATTTTGAAGACTTCACATTTAGAAAAAAGAATGTAAAATGTCCCATTAATTTAAAAAATTGATTTCATGTTGAAATAATATTTTGGGTATAGTAGGCATACTATTAAATTCAGTTTTACCTGTTTTGTTTTATTGTTATTATTTTTTAATATGGCTCCCAGAAAACTTAAAATTATATGTATGGCTCATGTTTATGGGTCACATTATATTTCTATTGGACTGTGTCCTTCCTGGTTACTGAGAATACTCTCAACCATGCCATTGTTTTGTGCCAAGTTCTGTCCCCAAGAATCAAGGGAAACTGAAGCTCCAGATCTCAAGGCTACTTTCTAAATCCCGCCTCCACCGCCACCCTCCTCCACCCACATACACACATTGTACAGTTTGGTCCCTGTCTTCCTGTTTTCCTGTCAAAATATGCTACCAAGAAAAGGTCTAAACTTACTCACATTGCATGTAAAATTTAGTGACTATTATTTTGAACTAAAATGCAGATTTTTAAAAAATTGAAAACCCAAAAGTGAAATCATCAGAAGTAGGTCAAAAAAGTTGTTATTTTTTTCCTCCACGTCCTCTCACCCCTGACCTCTCCAGCTTCCACCGCCCTGACGGGGATTGAGAGGGAAGTGAGACTGGGAGAAAGACTCTTAGATGGTAAAAATAGCCTCATCTGGCAAAAACTGCACTTCATCTACATGTCCTGATTGCTCTCTTGCCACCAGTAAGGGACCTCCAGGCTCTTGATACACACAGGAAAGAATTCAAGGACGAATCTGAATGAGAGCAAAAGCACGTTTTATTTAGGCAGAGGAAGAGACTAGAACATAGGTTCTAGAGACAGAAACAAGGGTCGAGTCGCCTGCTGCCTGGCTGCAGGGCTCACAGGGCGCCACTGCGAAAGGACGGAAAGCAGACACAAGTGAACTACCAAGTGGGTTGCAACTGGGTCTGCTGGTTCTTGGGATTTTATGTGTTTCCAAGGTTGGGTTGTTTCTGAAATTTGTGGTGCCAAATTCTGATTCTGCCTTCTGGTACCTAATATGGTCCATTCCGAAAGTGTCATGGTGTTCCTCACCCTCAACCGTCACCTCTCCTACTTTTGGTGTCATTTTCAAGGTTGTTCTCTGGTCAGTTTTTTTTCCATCTTGGATTGTTCTTGTTTTAGCCAGTCCTTGTTGTCGACTTACTTCTGTGACCCTTCAGGAGTTTCCTTCCATAAACTGTTTTCCTTTGATCATGTGTGGAGGTGAGGGTTCTGATGAGAGGACCTAGGTGTTTATCTGCCTGAGATGTCTGCTCCTACTTGCTCACTGCACTTGTTGGGAGCTTTTTTTTTTTTATAACTTCTTTCTATCCCATTTCACTCTTAAGTGCTAGTAATCAGGAAGAAAAGAAACTTTCACTGTGGCCCTAGTAGAATCTTTCCTAAAACCCTTTCCACACACCTGCCCACCACATGGGTCTGCTGCTGTGGGCTGCAAAAGAATTCTACAAGCACAGCAATGTGCAGAGAAAGGAACCCTTTCAAGGTTTCTTAGTCCCCACCTAGTAGCCTGTTACCTTTCCCCAGAGTCAATCATTCTTACCACTATATAGGAAAGAATTAGCTCTCAAATTTGTTCCTATGATCCATCCATGTGGCTTTTCTCTATGAAAATACCATGTAGAACCATCATGGGAGTGCAGGGAGAATGAGATGTCTACATAATATTGTATAGACATTCAATTGTCTATAAATTGAAATGTGTATAGACACTTCATTGTACTTTCTGTCTTTCTTGTACCTAAACAATACTAATAGCCATCATCAGTAGGGTATATATATTGAATTAACTTTTAGCAGTAGAGATGGATTTTCTCTGCCATCCTTCCTCCCTTGTGATCAACATGTACATTTTTAAATTTTAATTATTTTTAATTAATTTTTTTGGATGACATTGGTTAATAAGATTCTACAGGATTCAAGACTACATTTCCTTGATACATGATCTGTATATTGTGTTGTGTGCCTACCACCAAAGTCAATTCACCTTCCATCACCATCTATTGGCCCCCTTTATCTTTTACTCCCCTCCCACAGCCCTCCCACTGGTAGCCACCATGCTGTTGTCTATGTCTGTGAGTTTCAGTTTCATATCCCATGTATGAGTGATAACATGGTTCATAGCTTTTTGTGATTGACTTATTTAGCTGAGCACAATCTTTTAAAGGTCCATCCATGTTGTCGCAAATGGTAGTGGTTCACCTTTTCTTATGGCTGAGTAGTATTCCATTGTGTATATGCAACACATCACTTTTATCCATTCCTCTACTGAGGGACAGTTTGGTTGCTTCCAACATGTGCATTTAAAGGAAGCTCTGAGGTTCTTCTATTCAAAACAATTACAGTGGATAATAATAATAATACTTGCCACACATACTGAAGGAGGCCGCCAGGAGCACATTCAGACAGACATGGATTTACATGTTGGTTCTGTAATCAGTGGTGTGATTTTAGATAAATTATTTAGCTTCTCTGAACCTCTAGAAAGTGAAGAAAAAGGCACTTTCTTAATTAGATTCAGGTGAGAAGCCCTAAGATGCTGTGTATAGAGCAGGGCACGTGATAAAAGATCTTAATGAATGCTGGTTCACTCAGCTGTCCTTCCCCTTCCTTTACCTAACATATGTACTATGGGAGCTAAAGGTATCATTCTAGTTCTGATGGTTCATGGACCCATAGAACCCAAATTAAATATCTTTGTTCTAAAAGCATAACACTATTTTTTGTAGCTGTAATCAAGGATTAAAAGGTCCCTTCTCCTTGAAGTCTGCAAGAAAAGAGGGAACTCACTGATTCAGACTAACTCCTATGACTGGGCAAACCAGCCCAAGACAAACAACACTTGTGTTCATTAGTGAAGTAAATTAAAGAATGATGCAAGAGTTCTTGGTGTGGTTATGTGAATGGCAAGTTCAGACAAATATGGTTTTTGGTGAGGGAGGGATTCAATTTTAAAATTATTTGAATATTGGTAGGAGTGGGTTTTGAGCTAGGCATGAAGGGGTGTTTTAGATACAGGATCTGGCCTGAGAAAGAGTTCCAAGGACAGAGAGGATCTTGCTGGAGAGGAGACACCTAACCACAGCCAACATTGAAAGGTAGTAAATCTCTGACCTACAAAGACAGATGAAGACAGATGGGACCAGTGGGTGAAGTTTTGAGAAAGTTGGCAGCAAAGTGAGTGAGTCTATCAGAAATGCACACAAATGCTTCTTCTAACATGAGTATTGGTTCAGTTTTGGGTCCGAAGTTAAAGTGAGGTGCAGGAGACTTGAAGACATTCTGAAGGAAACTAGCTGTTGACACCCTCCTGATGGAAAGCCAGAGGAGTTAGGACAAGTTCACTCAGTGGTTGGGGAGAGACTTGAAGTGTCTTTATTTTCTCAGACTGCTTTGGGAGCATGTGGCTGTCTCTTCTGTATGTGAATCTTAGTGGCAAAGTAGAAGAAAGCTTTTTAATTTCAGCTGAATGGAGTAAGAAAAATGAAGGATTCACGAGATTATAAGACAAGATAACAGTCTGATCAGTGGGCTATCACATCAGTTCTCAAGAGTTCTTCCGAAGGAGCAAAACTTCCTTTGTCTCCATGCTGCATTTGTTCATGTTCTCTCACTTTATGACATTTGCTAGCTCCAAACTCATAATGTAGACTAGAACCTTAACATAACCAATATCCAAGGATTGACCATTATATAGGTTTCAGATCCCCTTCCTCCGGCTTCAGAAATCAGTTCGCTTGGTTGACTCCTGTGCTCCTCCAGCCCTTTGCACAACTCTGCTTCTCTCCACCACTCAGACAGAACTTCACCTTTTTTCACACCAGCAACTCCCTTCCATGTAGGCTCATAAACGGAGTTTGAGTTACCAAAGAGGAGAGGTGTCCCTGTCACACAATGTAGAGCAAGGAGGTGGAAGGGGAGGGTTCTGGGCAGGAGTTTGAGGTACACAGATACACATACACACATGTGCATGCACACTTGCACATGCAATTCTTAAAACAGGTGGCATGGCAGTGGCTATTGTGTGTTCACCAAATTCTGTCTCCTTTTCCTCCCTGCAAACAGTATGTCTAATTTCTCAGTATTTCTTGCAGCCATCTGGAGTGATACAACTGAGTTTGAAGGGATGAACAGTGAAAAGGAGTGATGTGTGTTACTTCCCGGCCTGGCCCTTAAACCTTCCCAAGAGTTCCTCCTTCTTCTTTCTCTTTATTACAGAAGATCACAGGAAAGATTAGGAGGCTCTAGAGGGCACAGAGCCAGTGGGTGGAAAGAGCCTGGGTCCCGAGGGACAGAAGGAAATGTTTACTGTTTTGGGCCACTGAGATGTAAGGGGTTGTTCATTACAGTGTGCGGTCTATCCTGACCAATACACCTGACATTACAAAGCAGTTCCTTTCTGGGTAATGGGCATGCTGGTATGTATGTTAATATGGGCCACCTATGGGAGGGTTTGGCCATGGAGTCTAAACTGTTGGGCCAGAAATAATATAAGAAAATAGAAAGATATTTAAAGAAATTGGAGTAGCATCAAGTGAAAATTTGTAATGTAATGGCTTGAGCAAGGAGATCACTTGGTCTGCTGTAGCCCCCCAGTCAAAGCACATATGAGAAAACAATCAATGAACAACTAAGGTGCCACAATAAAGAATTGATGCTTCTTATCTCTCTTCCTGTCTGTCTGACCCTCTCTGTCTCTCAAAGAATCTGAATAGAAATTTCCCCCAAAAAGGTAAACAAATGGCCAATAAGCAACAAAAAGATGCTCAAAATCATTAGTCATTAAGGAAATGCAAACCAAAATCACAATAAGATATCATTTCACATCAACTAGGATGATGAAAATAAAAAAAGACAGACAATAAAATGTTAGCAATGATATGGAGAGATTGGAACCTTAGACACTCCTGGTGGCAATGTAAATGGTACAGCCACTTTGGAAAACAGTTTGACAATTCTTCAAATTGTTAAAGACAGAGTTAGCATATGACCCAACAATTCTACTTCTATGTATACATACACCCAAGAGAAATGAAAAACTTATATCCACACAAAACTTTGCACATGAATGCTCATAGCAGTATTATTTATGGTATCCAAAAAGTGGAAATAACCCAAATATCCATTAACTGATGGAGAGATAAATAAATGTAGTCCAGCCACACAATGGAATGGTATTCAGCAATAAAAAGAAATGAAGTGCTGTTACATGGTACAGTACAGCACAGATAAACCTTGAAAGCGTTATGTTATATAAACTGAAAGCATTATGTTATGTAGAAACAGGCAATCACAAAAGGCCACCTATTGATGGTGTCATTTATATGAAATGTCCAAATAGACAAATCTCTAAAGACGAAAGTAAAGTAGAGATTGCCTGGAGTTTGAAGGGGAAAGAGAAGACTGGGGGATAATGGAGACTGACTTCTTATAAATACAAGGTTTCTTTTTTATTTTATTTTATTTTTATTGATTTTAGAGAGAAAGGGAGAGAGTGAGTGAGAGACAGGAACATTGATCTGTTCTGTTGATCTATTCCTGTATGTGCCCTGACTGAGATCGAACCAGCAATCTCTGTGATTCAGGACAATGCTCTAACCAACCAAGCCATTCAGCAAGGGCCAGAGTTTCTTTTGGGGGTAATGATGTTTCAAAATTGATTGTGGTGACAGTTGTACTACACTGTGACTGTGCTAAAAATCATTGAATGGTACAATTTAAATGGATCAATTGTACAGTGTGTGAATTATATCAATAAAGCTATTAAACATCTATTATGAATTATATTCTATTTGATGATATAATTATATATTTCCAACTACAGACTGATATTATACCCAGTACAGAATAACTGAATGGCATGTATAGCCTGCAAACATCTCTCAGGACAACCATCCTACCCTTAGATCCCTAAGTTGGACAATACACAACACCAAAGGCCTATGTAAAGTTGACCAAGTCTATTCCTAAGAAACTTCAGAGGGTCCCTTGCAGCCATGTGCTAGTAAATGTTTAACAACTGACTCTGGTGCGGGAAAAATCTCCTGATTTGTAGCACTTGCTACTTTTTCTGTTATAAACATTCTTACAATGGACAATTTCAAGCTATTGATATGGTGTCACTGAGCACAGAGATGGAGAGGAGATGGCTAACACTATGCCATGATAGTATTTCCACCATAAATATATAATAAATGTAAATAATTGTAAAAATATAACAAATAGCAAGATGTGGTTAAATTTGAAAGTCATGAGTTTTGAACTTTTTTTTTTCATTTTTCTGAAGCTGGAAACGGGGAGAGACAGTCAGACAGACTCCCGCATGCGCCCGACCAGGATCCACCCGGCACGCCCACCATGGGGCGACGCTCTGCCCACCAGGGGGCGATAACCTGCCCATCCTGGGCATCGCCATGTTGCGACCAGAGCCACTCTAGCGCCTGAGGCAGAGGCCAAGGAGCCATCCCCAGCGCCCGGGCCATCTTTGCTCCAATGGAGCCTTGGCTGCGGGAGGGGAAGAGAGAGACAGAGAGGAAAGCACGGCGGAGGGGTGGAGAAGCAAATGGGCGCTTCTCCTGTGTGCCCTGGCCGGGAATCGAACCCAGGTCCTCTGCACGCTAGGCTGACGCTCTACCGCTGA
Organism: Saccopteryx bilineata; assembly: GCF_036850765.1. NCBI lineage: Eukaryota > Metazoa > Chordata > Mammalia > Chiroptera > Emballonuridae > Saccopteryx > Saccopteryx bilineata. Next base: position 189,092,256 of record NC_089491.1, on the reverse strand, counting down.
GCCAACCGGCCAGGGCCTAGTTTTGAACATTTAATACCTTTGTTTTTAGTATAATCTACTTAACTATACATGTGTATACTTAATTTTTTAAATAATGGACGTGTTTCTCATCCTATTCACAAAATTCATGAACATTTACTAATTGGCCCTGGAGAGTCGGCATAAGCTGTTTCCAACAAACACTAGTTCCGTAGTGGACATCGATCTGTGGCTGGTCAGATGAAGAAAAAAGACAAGTGGACAGTGTTTCTCTCCCCTTTGACCACTGCTGTACCCACCCTGTTCCCCTACTATCTGAACACACTGCCTCCCTAACCCAGAATTGGACATCCCTGGAAGACTGTGAAGCAGCTGGGAGTTTTCTTTTTCTCCTTGTTTCAATAAAATGTCTGGCTTTCTGGTTCTAGTCACCACATTCACCTGCATCCTCTAGTATTCCACCCAATCTCTAGCTCACACTCCAAGAGAGGTAACAAGGTGACAAGAGGGGGTGGGCAGGAGTTGCAGTGGGGTTAACAACTTCTCCATGCTCTTCAGGTCCCTTCAGTTCACAACGAGTGAGTTTGGAAGAAATTTGGCTTGAGTCTACCAGCCACCTTGGAGCCAAGGGAAACATATCAGAGAGTGGAATTGACGTGGGACAAGTCTACAGACATTTTCAGACTGTTCACACTGACAGCATGAGGTAATATAATGAGAACAGAATCTGGGCCTGTTTGGTTTGGCTCTTTTGTGTGTTTCTCAAAACAAGTAGAACCCCTTTAAACACAGAGTGTGGCTGCCCTTGGGCCTCTCAGGGAGGCAGGGGTGAGGGCGCTCTTTTCTCTCCACAGGATAGGCGGGTATTCACTCTGGATCCTCAGCAGGATTGGTCAGCCATCCACTGATCTGCCATAGCTTGTTGTGTATTTTTTCCCCTTTCTTTTCTTTCCTTTTTAAAAGATTTTATTTATTCATTGTAGAGAGGAGAGAGAGAGAGAAAGGGGAGAGAGAAAGGGTGGGAGGAGCAGGAAGCATCAACTCCCATATGTGCCTTGACCAGGCAAGACTAGAGTTTCGAACCTGCAACCTCAATGTCCAGGTCAACACTTTATCCACTGCATCACTACAGGTCAGGTTTTTTGTGTATTTTTCTACCCCTGTACCCAGTCAGCAAATACTTGTTGAGTGCTAGGCACCTGGAAACAGTGTGAGATGCCCCCTCAGTCTCTGTCTTTGGGGTGGTTTGAAGTCTATGGGGAGATCTCATCACTGTGGAGGACAGCTCCACACCCTCATGTCTGCCCACTGCACAAGGGGCCCATGCAGCTCACCAAGCCAGGTTTCCAGGCACTGGATGCTCAATGTTTGTTGGATGAATGAAACCAGTCTGTAAAGGCAGAATATTCCAGGGGCCCAGGTCTCTGAAAGTTCCTAATAAAAATCCACCCTAAAGAAACTTGAAACACTCCACCCCTCAGAACAGGGACACAACTTTCCCAATTGTGATATTCCCCATGACTTCCTAACATATCGGCCGTAGCTTGACTTCATAGTGACACATGGGTACACATGCATGAGCCAGTAACTAAGAGCAGCTTAGCGTGCACCGCGGGAGTTGGAGGCCTTGGGACGTGGGCCCTAGACCCTGGCGGCCTGGCCCTCCTCAGGAAGAGCCGTCTCTGTCCCCCCTGCGGTGCCCTCACCGGCTGCGGCTGCGTGTCAGGTAGCCCCAGCGCTGTGCTGAGTGCAGGGGATGCTCCGAGTCAGGTCTTAAAAGTCTGTCCTCCCAGGGAATCATGCCATGACTGGATAGGACCTCCAGATAAATATTCAAAGCTTCCACCAAACACTTTTACATCCCTGAAGACGATTCATCACTGGAACAAAAGCTCAGGGAATTAAGAAGAGAAACATAAGGGTGGAACTAACAGCTCTGGACAAACCAGAATTTGACTTTTTGCAAGAATAAAGAAGCCTGTATACACTAAGGACCAAAAGGGAAAGGCCTGGACTGAGAGCTGAATCAGGTCAAAAAGTGACACTGAATGAAGGAGAAATGGCTGACTTTTATACAGAATTTTTAAGTAAAAATTTTTAGAAGCACGTGTATTATGATAGAGACTGGTGCAAGTGTAACTTTGCCATCTCTTTCTTCAGGGGAGGAGTGGCCCTGGAAAGGATTTGGAATGAGCTGAAACTGAAACAGAAGACCAGCAGTCTTTACTCAGCACATACCCACCCCCTGGCCCTGCCTCCTGGCCCTGCCCCCTGGCCCACGCTCCAAACTTCCTGAGAAGCAGCTGGTTCTAGGATCGCATTTCACCAGGGATCTAAGAGCCTGGAAGTGATCTGAGTCCCACTCATCTGTTTGGGGGACCCTTGACTTATGTCAGTGCAAGAAAGGACTGGGAGGATGAGGGTCCTGGTGCACTAGGGGCCACGTGACTGTCCTGACTGTGGACTCCCAGCTGGCTCTTAGTCACAGAAGTGACATCAAATAAAACCCAAGCATTATGTGCCTATTTTGTTGTATTTTTGAATTATACCAATTTGAAATAGAAGGATATGAAAACGTAAATAGGAACTTCACCTGAAAAGTTTGACTGCTCTGATGAGAATGACTTGGAAGCTGCTGCAGTGTCACCAGCCCTCAGTGACCAGTGACTGGGCCCACCCCCAGAAATGCAGCTGACCTGGGCCACGGCAAGGACAGACTCGGAAGCAGCTACAGCTGCTCTGTCAAAGACCAGGTGACAGCAGAGGCAACTAGGAGAGCTGTCCTCCTTTTGCTCCAGTGACGCAAAGCCTCCGCTTCCAAACAGCATGCTCTGGATCACATCCTTGTGTTTAAATTCTTTTAAAATCGGCAATGTTTGTACAGGGTTATAATTATGAAATGATGAGGTTCTTTTTACTGTATCCTGGAGCCGCGTGGCATGGAGTGGGGGCAGGGGGTTCATGGCCTGCCTCAGTACGAAGGCCACATCAGTAAGCGTGTTCTCTGTAGATGTGGAATTTATTAAAAGCCCTTGGCAAACAGTGTTTATTCCAAAATGAGGCAATAGAGTTGTGAGACTGATTTTTTTTTTTTTTTTTGGCTTATAAACTGCTGCCACTGAAGATGATTTCCAAGTACAATTTCCATTAACTGGAGGGAGTATGTCACCCCCTATGAATTCTTTAAGGTTTATGTGGATGAATAGGAGTGGGTGTGAAAACCTCTCAGCTGTGTGTGTGTGGGCCACTGTGGCCAAGTGCAGTCTTTCTTTCTTCTTCTTTTTTAATGTTTATTTTATTGATTTTAGAGATAGAAGAAGGGAGAGAGAGAGACAGGAACATCAATCTGTTCCTGTATGTGCCCTGACCAGGATCAAACCAGCAACCTCTGTGCTTCAACACAATGCTCTAGTCAACCAAGCTACCCGGGCAGAGCAAGTGCAGTCTTTCCTAGAGACACTGTCTTGGCTTGGGCTTGCTCTGTGGTCTGTTAACCAGACAGTGGAGTTCATGCACCAGCAAATAATGCAGAACATGATTTAACAGAAATAACTTCATATCATTTGCTCTACTACTGCTGCTAACTGCAGGTTCTCAACCTGTCACCAGCATGTGAGGCAAGAGGGAAAAAGTGATAACCAACAGGGTTAGGGTCCTGGTTGGGGACCCTCGGTACTGTATGTGCGAGCCCAGAAGGCGGGAGCTGTTTCCTAGTTTTTAACGCCTCCTCTTGTCCCTTCAAATTCACTGACTGACTTCAAGGTCATTTAAAGATCATCTTCTCCCTAGGTAAAGTGACTCTGGAGTAAACATCAGCTTTCTTTATTTATTTATTTTTTTTATTTTTGTATTTTTTTTTCTGAAGCTGGAAACGGGGAGAGACAGTCAGACAGACTCCCGCATGCGCCCGACCGGGATCCACCCGGCACGCCCACCAGGGGCGACGCTCTGCCCACCAGGGGGCGATGCTCTGCCCCTCCGGGGCGTCGCTCTGCGGCGACCAGAGCCACTCTAGTGCCTGGGGCAGAGGCCAAGGAGCCATCCCCAGCGCCCGGGCCATCTTTGCTCCAGTGGAGCCTTGGCTGCGGGAGGGAAAGAGAGAGACAGAGAGGAAGGAGAGGGGGAGGGGTGGAGAAACAGATGGGCACTTCTGTGTGCCCTGGCCGGGAATCGAACCTGGGTCCCCCGCACGCCAGGCCGATGCTCTACCGCTGAGCCAACCAGCTAGGGCCAAACATCAGCTTTCAATGGTATCTATTCTAATTCTCTTTGTACAACAATTCTTAAGAGATTTTGATGGTGACTTTCCATAGCAAAGAAGACAAGTGGATCATCTTTTGAACGGAAATTTGTTTTTCAGGAGAATTTCTTTTCCGTGTGAGCGGTAAAGGTGTGTGTATGCATGTGCTCTCTGCACCATTCCAGACCGTGGAGGATGCGTTCTGTACTACATGTCACTACCTGTGGTGGCAGAGGGAGGACATGGAAAGTGCGATGTATTTGTAACTTCTGGGATGACTGAGCAACCACACAGAGTGTGCTGTCAGTAAGGAACCTTTTCAAATATAAGGGTGTCATAAGTCACACTCAAGTTGTTGGGATCACGTGGTCCCAGGTTGTTAGCCTGTTGCCCAGACAGCTTGTTTAACCGGGTCCTGAGCAAATGGTTCTACCTTCAGCTGGTGGCTTGAGACCTCCAGCCAGTAATGACTTTGTATAAGAGATTTTACCCGCCATAGCCCTTCCTGGCAGCTTTCTGAATTTACCTGCTGAGGGCCTCAAGCCTCCCAGAGGCAGGCCTCTCCATCTTTCACGGGACAGAAACTTACTCAAGTGAGTTTGGATCAAGAGTGGGGCAGCTGTTAGAAGCAAGAGGTCTTTAGAAACAGACCACCCGGGCTCCTGCAGTGGGGAAGCCTGAGAGCCTAGGACAGTGGGCCTCTGTCCGCCAGCTGCATCCTTTCAGTGGCACACTGGGTCTTTGGAAGGTCCCTGTCCAGTGGGCAGGTGCAGGGCAGGCAGAGTGAACAAGGTGATGAGTGCCATGCGGAGACTCAGGGCTCTTTTCCCCACTAAAGCCTGTTGGATCTGAGGCCACCAACATACAATGCTTGCCTTCACAGTTTTAAGGATGCTTTGTTTTTTAGGAGTGACTTAAAAAGCAAACATATGTTTTAGATTCAGATGAAGGAAAGCATAAGTAATTCTTTAACTCTGTAAAGTAAAAACTGTGAAAGGAAAGCTTTCCTTTGACAATTGTCAGGCGGAGGCAGGGCCTCATGGTGGGAGTTCTGGCACGAGGGGAACTGGGATGTGTGGTGTCTTGGTGCCCCAAGTGATGGGAGATGGGAATGGGGCAGTGGTCAAGGCCCCAGGCACAGAATCAGAAAAGCATCCACAAGGCCTAGAGCCCCAAGTGGTTCTCTTAAGGTTGCATCCACTTAACATAACTTAAATGGTGCATAGACAGTGAGGGTTGACAGAAGAGTTTTAGCAACTCAGGACCTAAGAGTCATTTAAATTTCAGTAATTTATGTATTGTCCTTTTGTAATAATAATTTATTGCCAAAAAGCTTAACTTGACTCTCATGGTGTTGATTGTTGCTAGGTTCTGAGTGAACTCATGAGGAACGACAGTATCATTTTCCTCTTTAGACATTTAAGATTAAATGAGTGTGGGAAATGTTACTTTAAGTCACAAATACATGCAAATAAATCGTAATTAAGGTTATTTTGACCCTAAAGTTTGTATGCCCAGTTAAACAAGTTTTAGGCTGATTTAAGATGACTTACTATCATAGACATAAGTAAGGTATTTTTTGTGGACTTTTAAATAATTACTGAATAAAGGTTATCCCAATAATGTATTTTAAAGTGCTTTTCCCAGAAACCATCTGTAATAAATTTTAATGCTTCTGTTTTCTGAATTTATTTATTTTTTCTGTTTATTAATTGATTTTAGTGAGAGAGGAAAGAACAGAGAGAGACAGGAACATTGACACATTCTTGTATGTGCCCTGACCAGGGACCAAACTGACAACCTCTGTGTTTTGGGACGATGCTCTAACCAACTGACCCATCTGGCCAGGGCTCTATTTTCTGAATTAAAAAGTAAAATAAAATTGAGTATTTTTACTCAAAAAAAAATCTTACATTTCAGCTGAGATACCCTGAAGAGAAAGCAACATGGTCGCTCAAAATATGCTTTAAGATTCCTGGAAGTTGTAGTTGTACGATTGCTGTGAGGGAGTCTATTTTTAATCAGCCATTGCTCCTAAGAATTTAAGATATGCGCTTTTTTCCTTTTATTTTTAATGGAGTGAAGACAAAAGAGAAACCAAGGAACAGATGGGAATTTTCCAAACCCTGCCAGCCATGTCCATATACCATCTGTATCACCGTAAACACACAGGACAGCAAGCACTGTGAAGAGACGCATGAACATTGTGTGCGCATGCATGTGCTCACACATGTGTACTGCCACCAGCAGCCGGCAGAACAACTGGTGTGCTTTGATTTTAACAAGTGAGCTCTTGAAAATAAAAAAGGATTTACTTAGTTACACAGAATAGAAATTCTACAGGCATAATTAGTATAAACCCACTGAGCTTTTCTTATTAGGTGTACTCTCCTGGAATATTTAAAATGATCTCCTGGATGTCTAATTTTACATGAATCAAAGCAGCCTCCCTATTTAGGTACATAGTTTATCTGACATAGTGAATGTCTCCTTTCATCTACAGAGAAATAATGTGGAAAAGTCAACTGTTTATGTCTTTTCCCATTTGGGAAACAGAAAAAACAATTAGAAAACATACATAAAATTCCTTCCACGTTACTCATAGCTCAATTGAATTAACTGCTGTCTACCACTAGCCAGTCTACAGTAGACACTGCTTCACCTGTGTAAAGTGTAATATTTGTCCCAGTGTGGTATCTCGGTTGGTTGATGTGTCGTCCCAATAAGTCAAGGTTGTGAGTTTGATCCCTGGTCAGGACATACACAAGAATCAACCAAGGAATGCATAAATGAGTGGAACAACAAATCAATGTTTCTCTTTCTCTCCCTAAAATCAATTAAAAAAAAGTTTTAAAAGTGCAATCTTAATGGTCACTCAAAGAACATGGCTTTACTTGCCGCAGCCTGGGTTCCATGGGATCACAGAATGAGCTAGAAGAGTTCTAACAGAGCTCTTTCATTCTATAGGCAGGAGACTGAGGCCTGAAAAGGCTGTGACACTGATGTGATATCCAGCAACACATTTCATTAAGTTAAATAGGTGGTTTGCCTTTCCAGCTGTCTCCTGGGAATGTCTTAAGACGGAAATTTTCAGGACTGCCTTGACCTTCTGAATCAGAAAGGTTGGGGTGGAGTCCAAATGTCAGGTGAGTTCTTTAGCCTTGGCCACTGGAGAATGCTGAAGGAGATCCCAGGCAGTGATTAGAGGTTTTTTGGGGGTTTTTTGTATTTTTCTGAAGCTGGAAACAGGGAGAGATAGTCAGACAGACTCCCGCATGCGCCTGACCGAGATCCACCCGGCACGCCCACCAGGGGGCAATGCTCTGCCCCTCCAGGGCGTCGCTCTGTTGTGACCAGAGCCACTCTAGTGCCTGGGGCAGAGGCCAAGGAGCCATCCCCAGCGCCTGGGCCATCTTTGCTCCAATGGAGCCTTGGCTGCAGGAGGGGAAGAGAGAGACAGAGAAGAAGGAGAGGGCGAGGGGTGGAGAAGCAAATGGGCGCTTCTCCTGTGTGCCCTGGCCGGGAATCGAACCCAGGACTTCTGCATGCCAGGTCAACGCTCTACCACTGAGCCAACCGGCCAGGGCCTAGAGGTTTTGTTTTTTTTTCTCAAGTCCACATGGGATTGTCTAGGACCAGCTGCATCCATGCAGTAAAGGCACCATGCCCCTGGGTCATATAATTCATTTTTTCTTGAGCCAGTAATCACTCCTTCCCCATACCCTACAGATCTGGAAATGATAACAGTCCCTTTTCCTGACTCCAAAATACTTCTCTATCCCTTGTGATTCTCCCATATACCAGCCACATCTTTGTGAAGGATCTCCTTACTCAGCCCTCTTATAATTAGCCTAATTTAGATGAGCATCCCTAGGATACATCCAGATGTGTTTGTCTAAAATATAGGTAAGGAGTCCCTATAGGACTTTCTAACATGGGATAAGAATCTATCTGTTCTCCAACTCCAATAGCGGGAATGACTCTGAGACAGTTCCCAATACCGTATTTACAGCTAATGAGCATAAAACTTACTTATGTCAAACATGATCATGATGTTTATTGTGTAATTTTCAAAACAAGATTTACTTTTTCCTATAAATTTCCTGTCTTGAATTTCTTCTTTTCATTCTCTCTCTTCTCATTGTGATACAGAAAATTGCTCCACTGTCATGTAGCAGAAGATTTGGCTTGGGTTGATCCAGAACTCATCTGCCATTATCTGCTGAGACATCACTTAAGCTCTTTGCTCTCAGGCTCTTCTTTTCAACTCACTCTTCTTTTTCTTCTTCTTCTCCTTCTCCTTTCTTCTCCTTCCCCTTCCCCTTCTTCTCCTTCTTCTCTTTCTTCTCCTCCTCCTTCTCCTTCTTTTTCTTCTCCTTCTTCTTCTTCCTCCACCTCCTCTTCCTCCTCTTCCTCCTCTTCTTCCTCCTCCTCCTCCTCCTTCTCCTCCTCCTATTCTTCCTCCTCTCTCTCTTCCTCCTCCTCCTCTTTCTGTGGTAAAACACTCATAATATAAAACTGACCATTTTATAGCCATTTTAAGTGTACGGTTCAGTACCATTAAGTACATTTACACTGTTATGCAACCATCACCACTATCTATCCACAGGACTCTTTTTATTTTGCAAAACTGAAATCTGTACTTGTTATATAGTAACTCCTTATCCCTGTTCCCTAGCCCCTGGAGATTACCATTCTACTTTATGTATCTGTGGATTTAAGTATCTCATATAACTAAAATCATATAGTATTTGTCTTTTTGTGACTGGTTTATTTCACTGAACATAATATCTTCAAGGTTCATCCATGTTTTAGCATAGGTCAGGATTTTCTTCATTTTTTAGACTGAATAAAAGTTCATTGTATGTATATGCCACATTTTATTTATCTATTCATCCATCAAAGGCCACTCAGATGGCTTCTACCTTTTAACACACTTGTAAATCATGCTCCTGAGAACAAGGATATACAAATATCTGTTTGAATTCCTGCTTTCAATTCTTTTGGGTTTATTCCTGGAAGTGGGGTTTCTGGATCACGTGGCAGCTATTTAATTTTTGAAGACTCTTCACACTGTTTTCCAGAATGGCTGCACTATTTTACATTTCTACCAACAGTGCACGAGGGTTTCAATTTCCCCACATCCACACTAATACTTGCTATTTTCTGTTTTTTCGTTTTTCAAGTGAGAGGAGGGGAGATAGAAAGACAGATTCCTGCATGTTCCCTGACCAGGATCCACTAGCAACCCCATCTGGGGCCAAAACTCTGCCCATCTGGGACCATGCTTGCAACTAAGCTATTTTTAGCACCTGAGGTGGACATTTCACTGAGTTACCCTCAGCACCCAGGTCACTGTGCTTGAACCAATCAAGCCATGGTTGCAGGAGGGGAAGAGAGAGAAAGAGAAGGGGAGGGGGAAGGAAAGGGATGGAGAAGCAAACAGTCACTTCTCCTGTGTGCCCTGATTGAGAATTGAACCCAGGACACCTACTTGCTTGGCCAACACTCTACACTGAGCCAACAGGCCAAGGTATTTTTTTTTAAACTATAGTAATCATCTTAATGAATGTGAAGTGGCATTTCATCATGGTTTTTACACCATTTGCTCCCCTAGAATGCCCTCTCTATATGTTTATGAAATATCTTGCTCAGTTGAAATTAATCTTTTTTTTGGTATTGTGTCAACACTCTGTACTTTTATTTTAGCACCTATCTCATTCCTCCTATGCTCTTGGGTGTTTTATCTGCCTATCTCCTCAGTTTGAATGAAAAGTTCCTTGAGAGCCAGTGCCTTGGATTGTTCATCTTTGTGTCTCCCATTGTTTTTAGCCTAAGGTATTGCATTGTATGCTCTAAAATCCTGAATGACCTGAAGTGCAACAGGTCATCCAGTCAGTGGCAAAACCAAAACCAGACCCGGGTTTCCTAATTCTTCCTGCTACTGAGGGACACTGGAACCACATTAAAACAAAACAAAACAAAACACGAAAAACATTGTGTTGTGTTTAGAAATGAGCTCTGCTTCCTGACATTAACTACTGCCTCTCAATTTCTTACTTAACATATTCGTGATAAGAAACCAACACTGTGCCCTCAGTGTTCATGCTGTGGTTCATGAAGATTAGTGAGTGGGTTTCTGGCAATACATTTGTCATGAGCAAGAGGGCATCACCGAAAGGAGTCACTCACACATGTTTGTGTCCTTCCACAGTGCCACGTTTACTAAAGGAGACCTCCCCAACAAGCCAATAGAGTCACACACAGGTCACACACAGAGCAGGGGAGCCTACTCCATAGAAGTGAGCAGAGCCAGTGTCTGGCACCAAGTCCCCCAGGTCACTGGCAGCCTCTGTGGCTGGAGAGGTGGGTGTTTGTCTCAAGGCAGCTGCAGTGGCGGCACCTGTCAGGTGGATCAGAAGTCTGGCAGGGTTTCAAGTGTGACCGATGGTACAGCCAAGCTCCAGTGCTGGGTGGTCTGAAGTTCTGAGTTTTTATAGCCCAGCAGGGGTGAAGGTCCCACTCATCTTAGTGTCCAGATGGAGTCCTTATCCAAGTGTCCATACTTGTGGTTTTGGGCATTCTCATTATACCTCATTACCTCAGTCTTTACATGGAACTCAACATAACTATCACGACTGACAGTGATTCCATACTGGATTGTCAACGGGTGTCTGAAAGGTCCACCCTGCTCTTGATTTGGTCAGAGTTCCGACATGGTGCCACATGCTGCACTAATTGCTCTGCCTTTAGACCAGATATGAGGAAACTTGTCGTTTCCCCATTCATAGCCCATTCTGATGTGTTCTGTTTTCACCCTCCTTTTTCAATGGGCTCTCTCTCCTCTCGGGGGTTGATACTCATGAGAAAGATGTGAGTATTCTCACAGAAAATACAGAAAGTGAGTTAAAGGGCAGGGAGGATATGTAATTTGGTGTTGAAGTCTTTTATGATGTTGTAAGGGGCTGGCCTGAGCATCATCCCTGCCTCTGCTCATCCTCCTCTGGTCTGGGGCCTGGATTCATCCATCATTTTGTCCGCATGTCAACTCTTCCCAGTGTCAGCCACAGGAGTGTCCTAGAGATTATGACTTGGGCTCCTGATCAAGCAGCAACGTCCTGCTGACAAGACTGCCCTAAGTTTCAATGACCGCGAAGATCTTCAAGAAAGCGGATCTTCTTATCACTTCAGGAAAAAGACTTCCTTCAGATACTAAAGCACCAAGTGGGATGCAGTGAGATCACAAGATAAAAGCTACTTCCTGGCTTGTCTCTTTGATTTATTTCTTAGAAAAGCTCAAGAGGGAAGTAGGTAGAGATAGGAAAGCCCACACTGCTCCTTTTAAAGGTCTTCTCAGGGAACTTGCCACTCTGAGCAAGGCTTGAGTTAGTCATTATAAGAAGCTCCATATACCCTTTCAGTAAGTTTATGCTACTGTTTGAGGTCACGTAAAGCAATGTAGTGAACTTCCACTTGACCATTTCCTTCCTGATTAACATTGTAGGACCTGGATGGTGAGGTCATGAGTTAAAAGCCAAGACATCTCCACTGTGTCCTTTGCATCATATGTGAATGAATCATTAGCTGTTGTTTTGGGAGGCACATCTTGATCCCTGTGAAAGGTGTTGCTGTCCTCCCTGTCACCAGAATTCCTGTCAGTACTTGTCTCAGTGGGAGTACCACACATCTCAACTGTGTCTTAGAGAGATAGAGCATCAGAGGGTTTTTCCAGGACTGCCATTTTGCATGAAAAACTCCATATGCTTCCTTGTTAGGCACAACTTCCTTTCATCACCAAGCTCCCTCCTGGCATGGTATACTGTCTTCAGTCCATTTCAAGCCTCACAGGTCAGGCCATAGATTTCTTGTCAAAGACTTCCTTCTCATGGTAGTTGTTTCTAGCACTCATTTCTGTAGGCTTGACTGCAAGTCCAGAAGAAAAACATGGAGTAGTTGTTGACATTTGATTTGGAAATATGCTGACCTGGGGTCAAATCTAACTCAAATCTCTCATTCATTTGCAAGCCTCTATACCACAATAAGGTCATCCCACCATGACAAGGCAGGACCTGGGGTAGGGAAGCTTTCATGGGACAAAATTTAAGAGCAAAGTTTTTAGAATCATACTGCCTAGGTTGACCACTTGTTTCTACCACTAATTGTGTGACCTTGGGCAAGTTACTTGACCTCTCAAAATGTCAGTTTGCTCATCTGAAAAATAGAGATATCATCAAATTTCCTAACAACCATGGCAAGCTAAGCCACATGAAACATTTAGTGCAGTGTCAGAACATAGTAAGTAGAGGATACAGGATTTATTTGGTATGAAGTCACTGGTGATTTTCAGCTTTGATAATGTGATATGGTTATAAGATATCATTTCCAGAGCCCTCTCCCATGGTCAGCTATAATCACTGGAGCATCAGGCAGGACCCTTCAGATTTATTCTCAGTTCTTCAAGCTTTTGATCTTGGGTTGCATTTACCCCGTTCCTCTGTTGCCTGGACCTGCCCTTTTCCAGAGGTTCAATGGCTTCCTCCCTGTCTATCTGACTCAGGACCTGATGGATAAAACTAGATAAATGGTATAGCTGGTCCAAGGTGTGAGTTCATTCAGTACCTTTAGAGCATGTGCCTGCTCCCGCGCTAAAATCTGGGTGGCAAAATTGAGCCAGGTAGACAGGATCTCTAACCTCAGGCAGCTTCCAGCTTGGATCAGAGGGTGGCACAGTCACTCTGCTCTAGCCATAGTGACTTCTGCTTCTTCAGTGTCCTGCATATGTCAAGCACATTCTTGCCTCAGGGCCTTTGCACTAGCAGTTTCTGCCACTTAAAATATTATGTCCCCAAACATCTTTATGACTTGTTTCCCCAATTCCTTTGAGCAGGTGACAAAATGTTCCCTTATCAGGATGCTTTTACAGACCACTTTAATATAAAATAGTCTTCATACCTTAATTGCTATCTGCCTTCCCTGTGTCATATTTCTTTAGAGCACTTATGAATGCACATTATATAATGATATCTCTATTTGTTAATTGCTCATCTCTTTCCATGAAATGTAAGCTCCAGAGGACAAGGAATTTTGCCTAATTTGTTCATTACTTTGTTCCCAGTACCTAGAGCAGTGCCTGAGACTTCGTGAACACTCAATATTGATGAATAGGTACGTGAAAACAAATATTTAAACACTCAGTTCCTGGCTAATGAGCTAAGCGTGAAACTGGACATTATAGGAGCCCATGTGAAGGGTGCTTAACTCAGATGTGGGGTCAAAGCAGGGGCAGGAAGGAAGACAGAGAAACCGGTGTGCAGAGACCTGGGGCAAAGGAGTGCGGTGCTTCCTAACCTCATTCTTGCTGCCAAGGACACTTACCATACCTAGAATGCTAGGTGAAGGCCTGACCAGAGACAGCCTGGCAGTTTATTCTGGAGATATTCATTGTATCTTACACCCTTCCCGCCTTTCTGACTAACCACTGCTGCCTCCAGCGCCTCGCCCGCAGCTCTGGGCCCCTTCAACTGTCCAGGCCCCTTTCCAGTGTCGCCTCTCTGTTTCTTCTCCTCAGTTCACAGAGAGAGTAGGTATACACGCACCATGTGACAGACTGTGCCAGGCAGAATAAAGGGTCCTCCGAAACGAGGGCCTCCCCTCCTCCTGGAGTTAGATACCTACAGTCAGTTCGCACACAGCTGCTGAGGGCCCACCACCCACCACTGTTCTAAACTCATCTTTTCCCCACCGGCCTCACTGTGTCATTCTGGAGCTCCCAGTCACAGACCCCATGCAAATGGCCCTCTCGTCAGTCCTGGCACTGGTCTGATGAGGGTACCTCCTGGGCTATACCTTGGTCTGGCATATGCTTCCTCCCCACATGGCCCAAACATCTCCTCTGCCATGGAAACAAGCCTAGGAACTTCCTTCCTTTCCTGGAATCACCGCTGTAAGAAAGGTTATTTCCTGCCTGCTCCACCTGTCTGAGCATGTTCCTCCCATGACCTGTTCCTTTCCATCCACCTGTCTCAAGGACAGATTGTTGACATGGAGCGAATTGTCTGCTGTTTGCCCTTGGATTCCTCCGCATACTTGTGGGCAGACTTATCAACTTCCAGAGGTCAAGAACTATCTGTTTATTTGCACAATTATTGTTACAGGTAAATCTGTGAATAAAGTCTATGAGAATACACAGATGAACACACCCAGCATAGCACCTGCCTCAGAGAAAGACAACAGAAAGTAGCTATGGAATTAAAGAACAGGTTGTTTTAAACTCTGTATTCACTGCCTTTGGAGAAGTGGGCAGAAGGCGAACCTCGTCCGCCAGGTGCATCTTCCCACCACCAGCAGCCGCAGAGGCCTGGTGCTTCTTCGCCTTCCACAGTTTTTGAAGAGCTTCTTAGTAAGTGGGGCTTTCACTCTGGAGAACAAATCACTGTAATTTGCATTACAGTTACATGTGGATGTGACTGCTTTTCCTTCCCTCCTGAGTCCAGCCCATCCATGCCATCAACCAACATTCCCATCAACTAATTCTAACCTGACAGGGAAAATGGCTCCAGGAGCAAAGAGGGTTTGAACAAATGGACAATGTTAAAGGAATTGTACCTGGCCCGGGGGAGGCAGGGCCTCCTGGCTGCCATGCTCCGAGCCTGAAACCAATTTCTCTATAATGCAATTGTTCACTATCATTCCTCACTAATTTTTAAAAAGCCTGCAAATTATGATGTTTCATATAATAATTATATATTTTAGCACTTGCTTATAGGCTCTGGCTGGGTGGTTCAGTGGATAAAGCATTGTCCTAGTGCACCAAAGAGATTGTGGGTTTGATCCCTGGTCAGGCACATAGGAGAAGCAACCACTGAGTGCACAACTAGATGGAACAACTAACTGGAACAACAAGTTGATGCTTCTCTCCCTCTCAAATCAGTGGAAAAATTAAAATAAATAAATAAATAAATAAATAAATAAACAAACAAACAAACCAATGCTAGTACACCAGCAGAAATTTACATATATAGCCACAAGGCAGTGGCACAGTGGATATAGCCGTCTGGGATGCTGAGGACCCAGGTTCAAAATCCTGAAGTCACCAGTTTGAGCACCAGTTGCCAGCTTGAGCATGGGGTTACTGGTTTAAGTGTGGGATCAAAGACATGACCCCATGATCACTGGCTTGAGCCCAAAAGTTGCTGACCTGAAGCCCAGAGTCTCTGGCTTGAGCAAGGGGTCACTGGCTTGGCTGGAGCTCCATGGACAAGGCACATATGAAAACGCCATCAATGAACAACTAAGGTGCTACAATTACGAGTCGATGCTTCTCCTCTCTCTCCCTACCTGTCTATCTGTCCCTGTCTTGTCTCTCTCTCTCACTAAAAAAAAAAGAAAGAAATTTACATATATAAAAGTGGTGAGACTATAAGTGAATTGGTTTCTTTCTTTTTTTCCTATTTTATGTATATTCTTTAATGTATTTTTGTAATGAAAATATATATACATAAAGATTTTGACAATATGGTTTAAATGGACATTACCTTATTTGATTTCATCTAATTTATCTGGCCTTCACTCCACATGGGTACTTAAATATTCATTATACGGCATGCAAATACACTGAGCAAGTGAAATCCACCCCATTCTCAGCTGCACGCTCATTTCTTGAGAGCATGCAGAGTGTCAGATAAAGTGACAATTCTCTGCCTTGCCTGGATAGTGGGATCACATGGGGGTCTTTAGAAAAATACTGCTCTTCAGGTCCTGACCACTAGATTCTGATGTAATCGTTGGGCTGCCGTGTGGCCCGGTTTGGGAATTTTGGAAGCTTTCCAAATAACTCTCATGGTCAAAATAAAGCATCTAAGACTGTGTCTTTATAAAGTACAACCAATCTTGTTCAAATCAAGAGAACAACATAGTCTTTTGGCAGTTCAATAATGAAAAATACCCTAGAATTTAAATTGTGTATTAGTAATAATGATCCCCACTACTTAGGACTGCCTGGCATTTTACCTATGCCACCTCTCATCTTCATAAGAGCTCTAAAAAAATATAGTGCGTTGTAAAGGTGAAACTCAAAGAAGTTATGTAATTTGCCCCAAAACACACAGGCAACAAACAATGGAAAGGACTGGGACCTCAAATACTGCTCTAGTGCTGAGGTCTCCCCTCTCGACCACCCATGTTATTCCCACTCAGAAATAAAGACCAGTGCACAGAGGACACTACTTGTGTGAAGATGGTCCTCAGCATGCCTGTCTGGAGAAGTCCGAGGGGCTGTTGGTCATACCGCCAGTGCCTTCCTGAGGAGGCAGTGCTCTTACATTTCATTTCAAATGCTTTAAACATTTCTGTTGTTTGGATATTTTCACAATGCACTTGAATTACATTTGTAATTTGTAACTTATAAAAACCAATACTGGGCCCTGGCCGGTTGGCTCAGTGGTAGAGCGTCGGCCTGGCGTGCAGAAGTCCTGGGTTCGATTCCCGGCCAGGGCACATAGGAGAAGCGCCCATTTGCTTCTCCACCCCACTCCTCCTTCCTCTCTGTCTCTCTCTTCCCCTCCCGCAGCCGAGGCTCCATTGGAGCAAAGATGGCCCAGGCGCTGGGGATGGCTCCTTGGCCTCTGCCCCAGGCACTAGAGTGGCTCTGGTCATGGCAGAGCAACGCCCCGGAGGGGCAGAGCATTGCCCCCTGGTGGGCGTGCCGGGTGGATCCCGGCTGGGCGCATGCAGGACTCTGTCTGTCTCTCCCCGTTTCCAGCTTCAGAAAAACAAAAAACAAAAAAACCAATACTGAGGTAAGCATCACCAGTAAGGAGGTGGTCTGGCCAAGGGCACAGCTTGCTCATGCTCCCTCTGATGTCACTTTCCCAAACCTTGTTCCCCTGCTCTGTCAACCAGGGGTTTTGTGAGGATTCCCGCTAAACGCTAAATGCACATTTCCTATGATCATTCTCATCATATTACCTTTCTTCACACTGAATAGCTTCCAATGTATTCCTTAATTAAGCCTGGCAGCCAACATGCGGTCACTCCCATTTTTGCAGATGGGTCAGCCCAGGGGTACTTGAATGGCTACTCATCACTGCTTAGGAGCTTCCAAATCCCAGCTCTCATTTCCTCTCGCCAGCTCTCTGCACCCTGTGATGTCCCATGAAGTAACAGTGGACAAAGATTAGGTCATTTTTAAGGCTTGTTGTTTTTTTAAGCATTAGGGTTTAAAAAAACAAAATCAAAATGAGCCAAAACAAAAACAGTGACCATATGTGTCCAGAGATGTCTGCAGAGAAACTAAAGAAAAACAAGTGGCCTTTCCTGTCTATCCTAACAGCAGTTTGCTTCAACTCACTACCTCAAAGCTGCAGGGTTCCAGCCCTAGGTCTCACCCAATCTCCTTCCAAAAGCCATCATCAGGGCCTTGGTTCTACCGCAGCTCATTGCAGGGGGCCCACAGCCCACCTGTGGTCTCTCAATGGCCAGACAGGCCAGTCACAAACAGTTATGCATTTTTGTTTTGAGCATGCAAAAGAGACAAGCAAGCCTTTCAGGCTGCTTTGTCCTCAGTGGCATGGATGCGGAGGGGGGAATTGCAAACCGCAGTGACATGTTTTAAGTTAGCAGGACCCGATAAAATTATGTGGGCGTAATTATAAAGGGAAAAGGACTTGTTTTTGAACACATGTTGGAACTTTTCAACTTCATAAATAAAAAAAGTCACATTTAACTTGGTACCTCTGACATGTTAGAAAATAAAGAACACCCACTTCCCTGGAGGAAGTCAACTGCACGTTACAGGGAGAGGACAGACTGACTGTCTCTCAGCAGGAAGCAGGGGATCCTCAGGCTCTCTACAGCCCTTTCATTTGAACACGTAGCTGCGAACGTGGGGTCGAGTGGGAGTTAATTAGCAGTTCTGTGAAGGGGAAGTTCCCGAGCAGGACACCAAGGTGGAAGGAAAGGCCCTCCAGAGGACAGTACAGGCTGAGCTGCCCTGCTGGGCCTCTGATGACAAGTGGGAGGCGGGGTCTAGACTAAAAAGTAGCACTGGCACTCAAGAGGGAAAAATGCAGATTTGAGAAAGCACGTGCTTTCCTTCTCACACACAGCAGGGGACGGGAACATTCAGTAAGAAAGCTCTTTGTTCCAATAGAAGCAAGATTACAAAATGCTAGAATGTTAGCAACTTGTTGCATTTGGACACTTAAGTCTTTTGGGACAACCATGAAATTAAGGGGTCTGTCAGTCTCTCTGTAAAGGAAGAAGAATTTTAAAGGGAGAGAAGAGGATGAAAATGTCATGCACACGAGAGGTCTATTAGGGAGTCTGTGTGTGTGAGAATGAGAGTATCCACAATGAAAGTGCTCATCACAGAAAGAGGGCAAGACCTAAAAGCAGGTTCCAAGGATTAGAAAGAGGAAGTAAGAATAGAATCAGGGGAATCACAGGGTGACATAGGATGGGGGAGAGGCAGCATCTAACATTCAGAGAGCAGCTCACATGGACCAGGCCGTGTACCGGACCCCTCAGCTCTGTCATCTCTCTTTTCTCCATAAACTTGAAGTTGCTTCTAGGAGTCCCTCATGGATGAGGAACTCTGAGGCTCAGAAGGGTTAATATGATCCACTTGCACAGCACTAGAGGAGGTGAGATTTCAACTCCGTTCTGCCCAATGCCAAAGCCCTAGCACTGTCCCCTCTACAGTGTTGTCACTCAGACTATGAAACACCTTTAGAAAACAGCTGAAGAAAGTTGAGAGCAATATGAACATATGAAATCAGTCTGACTGATCCTCTTGATGTCCTCACATCCTCAGAGGGACTGACTTGTGCTGGGCCATGCGTGTTCTACGTGACATAGAGCCTGAGTAAGATACTTTCATATTTGGCATATGTCTTTCTGGGTGTGGTGCACTATTGTTACAGACCAAACACCAAGTCAATATTGTATGAGGGTTGCTGCTTACCTGGAAACTCCAGGCACTGGGATTTTAACTGAAAGAATCAGAAAGGCTCTACCCTACACAGGTATCTCGCTACAATAACAGCCAGCAGCTGTCAATAACCCAGAACTCTATGCAGGTAACAAAAGAAAGTAATGAGGGTGCTGGGACCCATGCCACAGACTCAGACTGATCCAGTTACTTCTAGCCGACTTACAATTTTATGCAAAAAAGAAAACATGATATAGTAAGGCATTTTGGCATAAACTCCCAATTTCTTCTTACTAAAGAGTGAGAAAAGCTCTTGGCAAGGGATGGCTAAGAGAATGGTCTGGCCTGAGTTCTTCTACACCTTGGGTTTCCAAGTTCTGGTGACTCTCCTAACCGTTACCTTGTCATATATCTCCAGTAAGGTCAACGCCTCTATGTTGGTACTTGTTCAGATTCCACTTGACTCACTAAATATTTGGCAAGAATACTCCCCAAGTGGTTTGCTCTCTCCCACAGGCTCCCCGAATGCCTGGGGCTCATGACTTTTACTATGCAAAGGGTTTCTCTGGTTTGGAGTTGTGAAAATCTGAAAGCCAAGGGCCAGTCCAGTGGCATTAGAATTCTGTCCAGTTTGTGTGATCAGAAGGATTACATTCAGGTTCTTTTGGGAGGACTGACCTCTTTATTTGGGACCCTCCTCCAATCAAAACCAGGGATACCAGGACACTTCTTGTAGAGTCTATTACAAATATTACCTAAAGCAGTTCGGGGTGTGACTATTAATTATTTTATCCTCAGTATTGTGTGGGCCACACTGTGACATGCTGTCAGAGGTCCAAGTATGTCTAGGGCCCTATAGAAAACCATTCAGGTCTTGATGATGGAAGAACTAACTTAGTGTATCTAATTAAAATGGGAATGCTTTCTTAAAGCAAGATGGTATGTCAGGAGTTTCACATCTGCCTTCATTTAATCTTCAGAGTATCTGTGAGGTGGGTGCTCTATGCCCTTATTACAGAAGAGGAAACTGAAAGTCCAAGAAATTAGTTTGTACAAGGTCTAGGTCACACAGCCACTAGGATCAGATCTAGGATTTCTTTTTTTTTTTTTTTTGCTTTTTCTTTTTTTTTTTTTTTTTTTTGGTGGTGGTGGTGGTAAAAAAAAACCCACCCAATATAACATTCAGCATCTTAACCATTTTTCAGTGTACAGTTCAGTATATATTCACATATTGTACAACAGATCTCTAGAGTTGTTTCATCTTACAAAACTGAAGTTCTACATCCATCAAATAACAACTCACCGTTCCCCTCCTCCGGTCTCTCACAACCACCATGAACTTGTCTGTCTCTATCAATTTAACCAGCCTAGGTACCTCATGTAAGCGAAGTCATACAGTACCTGTCTTTTTGTGACTGGCTTATTTCACTGAGCATAATGTCCTCAAGGTTCGTCTATGTTGCAGCATGTGTCAGAATTTCTTTCCTTGTTAAGGCTTAGTAACATTGCATTACATGTATATACCACATTTCCTTCAAGATCTAGGATTTTAAACCAAGGTTTAAGGCTCCAAATCCCATGCTCTTTTCCTGTGAGTAAACTGTGTTACTTTGTCAGTGCTTCAAAGAGGATGATAAATTTCACACAATACATAGTGAAATGACATAGTTGTATCCTGAGATGGAGTGAGTGAGGGCTGACAAGTCCCTTCGCTGACTTACTGTTTCTAAGTGGTGCGCTCCGCCTTCCCCTCAGACAGAGCCCAGCTGCCCAGTTCTCCGCTCATCTACACACCCACTGCTGCCTCCCACCACCCTCTCACTGCAGTCCACACCCTGCCCTTTCCTCTTCTGTAAGTCACGTATCGAGGGCTCCAGGACATCTCCAGCTAAATATAAATAGCCCTGAGACTTCAAACTCCCCACCCTTCCTCACCCAGCCTTCCCAGTTGCCCAACTTCTCGTCCTTGTGGGCTGGGCCAGTGTCCTGTTGAGTCTGCAAGTCTGAAGCCTCGGTAATCTTTGCCGCCTCTCTGCTTTCATCACTCACTGTCAGCTGCCAAAGACAGCAGCTTCCTTCTCTACAGCCTGCCCACAGCTGCCCATATCCCCCCCTCACCAGAGCCCATCCCAGACCTGTGACCAGGCCCGAGGGCTTTGCAAAGTGCAGCATTGCTCTCCATACCCACCTGCCACACTCCCACCCTCCCAGCCCACCTTCCCCACCCCTCACGCCTTCCCTGAAAGATGATCTGGAACCACCCACAAGCACTGTCCTGCTGGGCCACATAAGGCTATCACTCTGGACTCCCCTGAGTCATCTAACAAAGTGGACTCACACTGTCCTGTCGCACATTTCCCCAGCTGTGTACCCACTTCCTGCATCCTCCCCCACATGCTACTTGGGCAGTTTTGTTCTGATTCAGAGTGGTTTCTGCCCACACCCCTGCCCCCAATCCACACAGGTCACAGTTACTTCCAACCTGCGGACATTCACCTAAATCCCCATAGACCCAAGCCTCTGGGCTCTGCTGCCGAGGTGGGTCTCTCTCTCTCCTCCCTCGTCCTCTTTGATGGCAATTTGCAGTCATTCTGCTGAATTTCACCCCATTGTCTCATTTGCCATTTCTGAACTTTCTCGGCCTGTAATATAATTCACTTGTTTCTTTATATTTTTGTAAAGTATATATTGATTTATATTTCTTTTTACACAAGTTTCTTTGAGAATGAACTAGGCTTGCTCTTCATATTCCCAAATGACTCCCTCGCCCTCACCTGATATACTATGCCGTAAATAAATTATACCATATAGAAATCGGGGAACAGAAGATTCAAGATAATATAAGAGCTACTTTCTTCAGCCAAGATGAGCTTAGTGGGGTCAGGGATGCCTGAGGAGCACTGGCCATTGCGGGGCTGAGTCCCAATGCTGATGAGCTCCTGAGGAGGCGGCAGTCTCCCTGAGCAGAACAAGCCTTGCTAAAGATCCTTGATCAGTCTGGGGGACATTGTGTTTGATAGGTACCTTTAGGTATGGAGCCTAAGTCAAGAGGTTCCTGCACAGGCCCCCAGACAGGCTGGCAGAGCCCTACCCTTCAGCATGACATCAAGAGTACCCCCTCAAGTTCCCCGGCACCATTGCCCGGCTCAGGATTACAGAAGGGCCACAGGGAAGGTCGCCATGCACAGGACACCAGGGCAGGGAGAGGCCTCCCCTTGGCAGGACCAAGGGCATCCCTCTGAACTGGAGGGGCCAGTCCCAGCTCACTAGAAGCCAAAGAAAACTACAAGACAGACACAACTTGCTCTGGACCCTACCGGTCACAGACATAACAGAACATTAGGTAAGCCTTCCTTCATCCAGATCCTATCCTGAAAGGTGGAAAGCAGAGAGGAAAGGGAGGGCCCTGAATGACTGAGGGTCACCCCAAAGCAAGAGAGTATAAGCGGGAATGAACTAAATGACTCCACTTGGCAGGATCCCCTCTTCCACCTCTGAGAGGAAACGGGACTCTGAGCTGAGCTGGCTTCGTCACCAAGTCCATGGATCTCCTCCCTTTTGTGCGCGGAGCAAAGAGCCTGCAGAACATGTGACTGTGAACCAGGTTCTCTGGAGCTGGTAGGGGCTTTGGTGGTAGCTTAACTGGAACCTATCACTTCAGTGACAAGGACCCAGGACCCAAGGAGGAGCTGGGATGTGACAGCTATCAGGGACCCAGCAGCACCCCCACTCCCCACCACTGGGCCAGGGATTTCCACCACCTTCACTGCCCACTTAACTCTCTGCTCCAAATACATGTGATGCCTCACTGAGGCTAACATGTCAGAGGTACCAGTTAAATGTTACATTCACAGTTTGACATGTGTTCAAAAGCAGTTCCTTTTCCATATGTTAAGGCTTCATTTCCCCCACAGAATCAATAATGTAGCACAGAAGCAGAGAGGTGTAGTTAAAAGCTTATGATGAATAATCTCATAAGCATATTATGAGTACACTTATTTCAAAATAATAAATGAGAATGCAAATACCTCTTTATTCCATGTTTAGATAAGCACCACGGTGTTTACGAAGCACTTGTGGAATGAAAAGTTATCTTTCTTTATAACCAAATGTCTCCATCAATCTTATTGGATGGAGTAATTTGAAGCTTATTATGTTAATCACAGCTGTCATTTATATCTAATTCTTTATATTATAAGGTAACAATTTTCAAGTTTGTGAACCCAGTTCACACAGTCACATTCGTTCTCACTGGCCTTGTAAGGGTGGCAACGGGGAAGGGAGAGAGAAATGAGGATGACAAGGATCCAAGGAGTCTTAGGCTATGGAGTGGTCCTCTGCTCGCTTTTATATCTACAATACACAGCCAGAAATGAATCCTGACTTTTCAGGCCTAGGGGGCTGGGAAGGAGGCTCTGTGGACTGTGCATGAGCCTGAGCACCAGAGCCAAGGGGGAGGTTTCCTGTGCTTTCTGCTTACAGTTCCCCATCCAGGGGGTGTGACCTTTGCACACAGGAGGGCACCCAACACTATTTCCTTGGGTTGTGTCATCTATGAACTGGGGAGCTGGCTTTCACCAGACACCAAATCTGCTGGCTCAGTGATCCCGAACTTCCCAGACTCCAGAACTGTGAGAAATAAGTTCCTGCTGTTTGTAAGTCATCCATCCTATGATAATTGGTCATAGCAGCCCAAACAAATGAGGGTCTCTGTGTGTGGTATATAAAAATGTAAGTGTGCAACTGAACCCTAAGTATATAAACTTGCTTTGTTTTATTTATAATACTAGCATAATACCATGTGCTGGGCACTCTTCTAAATGCTTGACTCTGGCTAACTTGTTTACTCTCATAACAACCCTGAGGCTGGTTGCTTGCCCGCAGAGGTGGAGGAGGTGGACTGTGGACCCTCAAGGTTGGTGCGGCTTCTCTGTGGGTCAGCAGAGCAAGGTCAGCTCTGGCTGACCTTCCTCGTTCTAATCACCTTGATAACCATGTGATTACTTATTTTCTCTCCACCACCCAGTGCACCCCACAATGGCAAAGTCTAGATCTGCTGTACACCCCATGGTCTTCAAGACCCAGCATGACACCTGGCATATCATAGGCGCTTGAAAGCAAGCAGATGAACCCAAAGACCAGCTCAACTCATCTGTAATAAAAAATAGAACTGAGCTCACGGCACGAACAGATTTATAACTAATCTTGTTTGGCTGATGTTGATACTTTCTAAGTACATGAAACATTTCTAAAGTCTCAAATTGTCTAAAAATTATGGTTTTGTAAAAGCATATGTTGAGATATTAGCCATTAAAAATGGAAGATTTTCTAAGCAGTATATTAAATCCCTAACATGCATTTTTTTCATTTAGTTCCTGTAAGAACTTCATCAAGTGTATACTATTTGGTTTTATTTTGTTTTTTCAACTTCTGGTGTACTAGCATAACATTAGATTAATCAGAACTCTTGGTTCAGGGCACACTGTCATTGTTTCAGGCACAGCCCTCTTTCATTCACCTTTATTCAATTATTCATATTTTAAATAACAAAACAAACTTGCCAGTGAACTTACCATCTAGCATCAAAGTAGGACATTGACCATAACTTACATCCATCCCATTCTCTTGCTCCCCCCACATGCAATCACTATCCAGAATTTTGCATTTTCTGTTTTTCCCTATTGAATGTGTAAATAATGCTTAGTTTTAGGTATTTTTGAACTTTATGACAGGGGCGGCCCTTTTGTTCATTCAACATCATATTCCTTAGATTCATTCATGTTTATACAAGTAGCCACAGTTCATTCATTTTCTCTGCTGTGTAATTTTCCCATATGTTCTTCTGTTGATGGGCATTTCAATTGCTTTCTTTTCTTGTTGTTGTTGTTATTACAAATGGACATTTTGCTTGGGTATGATCTTCAGTTTACAGAGGAAGAAACTGAGGCATGGAGAAGTTAAGTAACTCACCCAAGATCTCCCAGCCAATAAGTGGCTGAACCGGACTTGATGCGAGATCTCTCTAGCTCTGGGGTAGTCAACCTTTTTATTCCTACCGCCCACTTTTGTGTCTCTGTTAGTATAGTAAAATTTTCTAACTGCCCGCCAGTTCCACAGTAATGGTGATTTATAAAGTAGGGAAGTAACTTTACTTTTATAAAATTTATAAGGCAGAGTTACCGCAAATTAAAGCATATAATAATAATTACTTACCAAGTACTTTATGTCGAATTTTCACTAAGTTTGACAGAATAAATCTTTATAAAACAATTTACTATAGTTAAATCTATCTTTTTATTTATACTTTGGTTGCTCTGCTACCGCCCACCATGAAAGCTGGAGCGCCCACTAGTGGGCGTTAGGGACCAGGTTGACTACCACTGGTTTAACTCTAAAACATGTTCTCTTTCACTACTAGCCTAGATGACCTCTATCAATATTCCCAAGAGGGAAGATAATAGGAAGTGAAGAGCTCATTTATCTCTCTCATTTTACTGTTGCAAAGTTACCCCACCCTCTCTTTGTCTCTAGGAGAAGAAAAACTTGTAAGTTGAGTTAATTAAAAGCACTTACTTCCAAATAAAAGCACTTACCCTCTTTAATGCAGTAGCTACCCACTCATCCCCACTTTAAAAAGTGACATTGCTGGGTACAATATTTATCTCAGAGACCACATGTCCAAATAGATTGAATTTTTCACCTAAAATCTGTTTAGCTCTTGATTTGGGGCCTAAATTCTCTTTGTAGGAGAATCAAATGTGTGTGTATTTGGTTAAAATAAAAGTTTTGATGAAAAAATATAATAATAGAATAGTTTCTACAGCTTGCTATAATGTTCTTTAAGATAACTAAACTCACCTTTTCAGATTAAAAATTAGGTTTTACATTGAAAATAACTCAGTAAAATAAAGTAAGCTCTGGTCATATAAACAGTAGATTACAATTTTAAAACAAATGATTTTACTTATCTAGAAAGGAACTTTCCCAAGAAATGCTTAGTTATTTGTAATTTAGAAAAAATAGAACACAATGTTTGTATTTATATGGTTTGGCCTTTGAAAAAATAGACATTTCTGAACTTTGGGACACTAAATAATGTAAGCTTTAAGTTTATGTAGATTTTAGATATGGACTGAATTGAGGGCTGGTTTCTATAAGGTCATGTTCTCGTGCCCTCAACTAGCTTCAGAAACCTCACCATGCCCTGTGCTCTCATTCCTGTTTTCCTTCTAACAGACCACTCTGGGGTCAACCCATTTCTTCAACAGCTATTCCTCACTTCTGTTTCTAGCCTTTTGGGCATGTGTACTTGGGGCATACATATGCTTTTATTGTTGCTTAAAGATGTAAAACAAAAATTTAAAAACCCATGGAACAACTTTACAGAGAGTTGAGAAAATAGAAAAATAATCTAACATGCTCTCTCTCCATCCTCATTCAACTCTTACCATTGTCTACACATCCTGGCCAATGTGTAGACGCATCAAGTGTAATGGCAAACAGGGATGTGTCTACAGTTCTCTATCCTGCATATCTTAGCTTGGATTTCCCCAGAAGCAGACCCTGAGACAAGAATTCACACAAAGGTATTTATGTGGGAAGTGCAGGCAACACTTAGGGTCATGGGAAGCAATACAAAGAAGGGAAAGCAGCCACTGAAGAACATGCTTATTAAATGTTAGACACTTAATCCCCATGGTGCAAAACACACCTCTCAAAATGACTTTATTCTCTGAGAGCTCCCATGGTCATTGTTTGAGAACTACTGTGAGGCAGGGGGGTAGGTGGGAGGGGAGCAAATTCCCCAGTTCTGTGTGTTCTGCAGTTGGGGGAGGGGTCTGGACAGAGCCCTGGGTTTAGAGATGCAGCTGGCATTTGGCTGGGACAACCGAGATACCTCAGTGGCATGGGCGGGCCCAACAGTGTCTTCCATAGGCTTTGTTCACTTAACATTAATTTCAACAACAACACTTCCTTATTGCTACACAGTCTTTATACTTATGAGATTAATTTCCACATAGTATTTCATAATAAAACCATAATTTAACTATTCTTCAGATATCGGACATCTTCAATGATTCAAAATGGAATGAATAAGTTGGGAACAAACAGCTAACTCATTTTTGTCCAAATGCTCAAATCAGGAGCTAGATACCCAGGTTCAGAAATGTTCTTAAAGATACTGGTTATTTTCTATCTGAATAAGCCAAGCTGAGCACTTCAGGTAAAGACAACCCTGAGGATTATGACCAAGTAGTCTGTGCCACATGGGCTCTGAGTGTACTGCCATTTAGAGTGACACTTTAATTGCTGGTTTGTGTTTGTGTGATAGCTATATCTTCCAAATTTCTAAGATCTATAGATTTTGTACATCAAAACCAGGACCATAGCAGTGAGGAAGGACAAAACTATCAGCTCATTTTGTACCAAACAGGAGCATTAAAAACAGAGACTTAGCTTTTGCTAAGGTCAATCATCAAGTAAATGTCAGCAGCCTGAGGAGGCCTCACTCGTCTCTGTGCTGTACCTGTCAATCAAGGTGTAGTGGACATGGTCTGCAAGTTCTCCAATAGTGATGACCACCTTCCCCGGGTTTCTTTGCTAACTCAAATCTAATTTTATGAAGATACCAGGTGGAGTCCTTGTTCTCAGGAAAATCAGTCCTGGGACAACCTCAGGGGAGAGTCCTGACTGGTTTGTGTCGCTTGCAGCCAGTCTTGTCTCCTCAGCCATACAGTCCTTTTCCTGGCTTTCTCTGCAGTTAAGGAAGGCCAAGGAAAAATATTGAGTCTTACACAGTATGTGGCCCATTTTTTAAGTATTTAAGTATACACTATTTCATTTAATTCTCAGAACAGTGCTATGAACTAAGTACAGTATTCTGTTCTCATTTTACTTGATTGAGGAAGAAACCTCGCAACAGAAAAGTTAAGTAAATTTCCCAAGGTCACATGGCTGGCATGTTGTCACCAAGATCTATGCTCCTTTGTCATAGGAAGGACATTCAGGCCTATCTTTATGTAACCAGAAGTATGTCTGAACTTTCTGCCTGAGGAAACAAAGGCTGGCATTGGGAAACACCGGCTCTCTCACACAGCTTTACTCAGTCTCCCCCCAGCCTTATTCAGTCCCCCTCACCACAGCCTTACTCACAGCATTGACCCCACAGGAACTACCTCCTTGCTTGGAATGATCAAAATGTGTAGATTCTCTATAGGGGCTCATGATTGATTGAAAACATGGGTCAAAGTCACATTACTGAAAGGTAGCAGGTAAGGATGCGTAATTTATTCTTTTTCTTCCCTTTTAATGTTAGGTTGTGTGAGTTAGACTGCTTGGAAGATCGCCTTCCCTCCAGTTCCTCTCTGTCACACACACACACACACACACACTCACACACGTGCACATGCACACATGCACACACACATAGCACTCATAAATATGGTGTTTGCAGACAGGCTCTCTTTCCCTATGCTCATTATTCATCTTTTTATTTGAAGAAACTTTTCCTCAAACCTCATCCCAAACTTCTCTCAACTCTTTAAGTCACTGGCTTCTATGTTGTGTCTATTTTTTCTGTTGACTCTTACTTTTTTGGCCTAAGATACCATAATCTCTTGTGCTAGAGGGACAGGCTCTTTCCACAATGAGTCCCTGTTTTCTGTCTTAGCAACTGTATAACACCCCCCAATTCCTCTGGACCTTTAGGCTCTGCCTGCCTTCACCCCAACCCCCAAAGTAGCAACTTCAACTGGAACATCAGAGCATCCAGACAATCACTTCTCGACTCTTCCTTTTCAACCAGATAGTACTTCCTAGCAAGCACTGCTCCTCCTTCATGTGAGGTGCAGGACACTATAACTACCGAACTGGGAAAAGATAACTTGAGGTTTTACCTGAAGAACCCACTCTCAGTTCTAAGTCACACATAATAATAGATTTTCCAGAGAGCTGGTTGTAGGCAGACATTGTTCCGGTTTTCAAAAGGGAGAAGGCTAATTATAGGCAAGATAACTTTCAGGTTAACCCACCCTGAACCTAACCTTAAACTTCAGAAAAGAAATCCAAGACAAACCCCTAAGGTCATCATGAATTCACTAAGAGCAAACCAGGCCAGGCTGACTTGTTTTCCTTTGGAGAGAGCTGGCAAATGAGGGCAGCAGATCTTACCCCCTCTCACCGCCTGGAGGGTCACAGCAATGGAAGGGGCTGAATAGAGTTATAACTTGCTCTCCAGGAATCACACATAGATTCAATCTATACTAATCTGTTTCAACCTCTTAATATTTGAAAGAGAAAACCTCAGACTGAGCAATTGTTACATGTAAAAACTCAGAGGGCTGTTGTGTAGAAGACGAATTAGATTTCACAGTGCAGAGCTTGCTACCTAACGCTTCGAACAGAGTTTTTTAAACCTGAGTCATGTATGGACTCCCCTCTGATAGAGAAAAAAATATTCCTGCAACTCCCCAGGGTTTATAAATATTTTTCTACAACATTTCCTAATTATGGGCTTACAGCTAGGTATATAGCCCTTATGTTTACAGTTATACAAATTTACAAACTATATTTACAATTATGTAAATTAAATACAAGCAAAGCTACATCAGCAATATTAAAATAACCTTATTATAATGAGAAATGATGTTGTTTTCCTAAAACAAAATCACCACTCAGAGCATAAGGCGCTGAAGACTTTTGTCTTGGTCAGGCACAGACCACTGCATAAACTGAAAATCCAAACCAAACTTGATTTTCTGAACTACAGAGAAACCTTCACATATAAAGCAGGCTATGATGTCACTTTATTTCACTAAAATTGATCTTTCCTAAAATCTCTTTGCTTATTTAGTAGAATTCTGTTCTCTTCTTCCTATTCCAAACAATTAAAGTAGAACTGCTCTTGAAACACATAAACAAAAGCAAGCACTGAAAAATACCTTCTGCCTGACCAAGTGGTGGTACAGTGGATAGAGAGCATCAGCTGGGGATGCCAAGGACCCAAGTTCAAAACCCTAAGGTTGCTAGCTTGAGCACAGGCTTACCAGCTTGAGCATGGGGTTGCCAGCTTGAGTGCAGGGTCACTGGCTTGAGTATGGGATCATAGACATGACCCCATGGTCGCTGGCTTGAGCCTAAGGTTGCTAGCTTGAGCAAGAGGTCACTGGTTCAGCTGGAAACCCCCCCATCAAAGCACATATGAGAAAGCAATCAATGAACAACTAAGGTGCCGCAACTATGAGTTGATGCTTCTCATCTCTCTCTCTTCTTGTCTGGCTGTCTCTGCCTGCTGTCTCTTTCCTGCACACACCTGCTAAAAAAAAAATACCTTCTAGTGGTCCTCATATAAAAAGTGGTCACTACACTTGTCAAACTCAGAGACTATATTGGCCCTGGCCAGTTGGTTCAATGGTAGAGCATCGGCTTGCCATGTGGAAGTTCCGGGTTTGACTCCTAGTCAGGGCACACAAGAGAGGTGACCATCTGTTTCTCCATTCATCCCTCTCCCTCTTCTCTCTTTCTCTCTCTTTTTCTCCCACAGCCATATCTCAATTGGTTCCAGCAAGTTGGCCCCAGGTGCTAAGGACAGCTCCCTTGAGTCTCTGCCTCAGGCACTAAAAATAGCTTGGTTGCCAAGCAACAACCCTAGATGGGCAGAGTATGGCCTGTAGGAGGCTTGCTGGGTGGATCCCAGTCAAGCACATGTGGGATTCTGTCTCTCTATCTCTTCTCCTCTCACTTAAAAAGGAAAAAAAAAATCTCAGAGACTGTACAACAATAAAAGAGTAAATGCCAATATAAACTACTGACTTTAATTAATAACATTGTATTGCTATTGCCCCATCAATTGTGGCAAATGAACTGCACAAATGTAAGTTGTTAATAATAGGGTAAATGAGAAGTAGAGGGAGGGTTCAGGGGATATAAGGGCACTGTGTACTTTTCACTCAGTTCTTCTGTAAATCTAAAACTGCTAAAAAAAAAACCCAAAAGTCTACTAACTTTAAAAACATAGTGACTATACATGCTCACATAATAGTTCTTTTTAGATTTTTGTTCAAATGAAAAGACAAAAATGTACTGCTCTTGCTCAGAAGTCTTAGACCTCCAAGAACATATCTGTGTATCTCAGGTTCCTCACCACAGTTTAAGAAAGGCTGACATGAGGGGTTCAAGAAGGGGGGGTGTTCTGAAAGGCTGTGAGAGCTTCTTTCTTCAAAGTGATCCAGAAAATGTCTGGAAGGTCATCTTTCAAAGACATTTTTCTGGGGATTTTTGGTTTTGGAGAGAGGTCAGAGCCCATGAACTCTAACTCCAAGAGTATATAATTCAATTTTTTATGAAGATCTCACCCTAAATTAATTTGCTGTTAGCTCTACTTTTCACAGACTGTGCAGTGGCCCGATGCCAGAACAATAATGTGCTTAAACTTGTAGCTTTCTAAAGTCTTTCTTCTTATTCCCAGAACCCTGTCCAAATAGCAACAATTTCACTTAGGCCAACCAATTGTCAGTTTTTTGGTCCTGGGAAAGAAGAACAAATAAAGCCCCACTTCATTCTAGCAAACCCAGATGGCATTCCTTTGTGATGGCCTATCACATTCCACTCCACGCTAAGTACCATAGTTACAGCTCCGTTTTACAACTTTGGGTAATCCATTTTCTAACCATTCTCGTCGAGAAACCCTAGAAAACATTTCTGTTTCATCATTCCCTATGGAAAATGTTTTCTTCCAGGAATCTGGAGCTAGAATAGATCTGTAAAAGGACTTATGTAATTCTAAACTTAAAAATAAAACAACACAAACACCAAAAAACCCCACTTTTTATACTTTATTGAATTCACATATGTACACCATTGTTTTGTTTTAGCAGATGACCCTGGCAAATTAGAAGTTGTAATATCATTGGCATTGAGTTATATAAAAATTCTTCTACAAAGTGTCAATTGGATCTATTTAATTTCTTTAATTGGGGCAGAATTCTCAAGTTGAGATAGCAGTTTGCTCTTTGAAAGTCAGGAAGCTGGTTGCTAGTCATACATGTGGGTGTCTGGGGAGGAGGACACCCATGTACTCAGGTCCCAGCCTGTCTCTCTTTTTCTCTCCAAGGCAGCATCCTCTCCCCTACCTACGTTCGACTTCCCAGATCTCTGACTTGAATTTCCAGAAGTTCGAGTTGGCAGAGAGGCATGGCTTTTTGACTCCACCTATCGTCTGCTTCAAGAACTGCATTAATATTTCCTACCTCCTCGTCCTAAATCTATATCTTTTCCCAAGAAGAAATGTATTGAAATCAGAGGTGGATTTAACGGCAAGCACACAGGGCGCATGTACTGGGCCCCAACTTCTGAAGGGCCCCGCAAAACCCCAACTTCCCACTTTTTTCTAATGACACCAAATTTGGTTTCACATGTGCAATTTCAATATTAATAGTCAAATATAGTGAGAAGCGGGGAGGCAGAGACAAACTCCCGCATGCACCTGACCAGGATTCACTTGGCATGCCCACTGGCAGGTGATGTTCTGCCCATCTGGGGCGTTGCTCCATTGAAACCAGAGCTATTCTAGCACCTGAGGTGAAGGCCATGGAGGCATCCTCAGTGCCTGGGCCAACTTTGCTCCAATGGAGCCTTGGCTGCAGGAGAGGAAGAGAGAAATAGTAGAGAGAAAGGAGAGGGGGAAGGGTGGAGAAGTAGATGGGCACTTCTCCTGTGTGCCCTGGCCAGGAATCGAACCTGAGACTTTCACATGCTGGGCCAATGCTCTACCACTGAGCCAACCGGCCAGGGCCCAAAATATATTTATTTATTTAAAAATATGGTTAACATGTATTTTTATTTTCCCTGTATCTCTCTCTTTTTTTAAGGGGCCCAATATTTTCTTCTTTGCCCGGGGCCTCAACCAACTTTAATCCACCTCTAATTAAAATAGGAAGAAGGAATAAAATAAAGAATGAACATTTAAAGATTCTGGGTAATAGCCTGAAAAACAAGTCACCAAGAGAAACCTGTTTCAAAAGGAAGGAGAAAAACCACATGATAATTTCAATAGATGTAGAAAAAGCATTTGATAAAATCCAGCACCCATTCATGATCAAAACTCTCAGCAAAGTGGGAATACAGGGAACATACCTCAACATGATAAAGGCCATCTATGACAAACCCACAGCCAATATCGTACTCAATGGGCAAAAATTAAAAGCAATACCCTTAAGATCAGGAACAAGGCAGGGGTGCCCCCTTTCCCTACTCTTATTCAACATAGTTCTGGAAGTCCTAGCCACAGCAATCAGACAAGAAAAAGAAATAAAAGGCATCCAAATTGGAAAAGAAAAAGTAAAATTATCATTATTTGCAGATGATATGATATTGTATATAGAAAACCCTAAAGTCTCAGTCAAAAAACTACTAGACCTGATAAATGAATTCAGCCAGGTGGCAGGATATAAAATTAATACTCAGAAATCAGAGGCATTTTTATACACTAACAATGAACTGTCAGAAAGAGAAATTAAAGAAGCAATCCCCTTTACCATTGCAACCAAAAAAATAAAGTACCTAGGAATAAATTTAACCAGGGAGATTAAAGACTTGTACTTGGAAAATTATAAAACATTGATAAAAGAAATCGGGAAGATACAAACAAGTAGAAGCATATACCATGCTCATGGTTAGGAAGAATAACATCATTAAAATGTCTATATTACCCAAAGCAATTTATAAATTCAATGCAATACCAATTGAAATACCAATGACTTACTTCAAAGATATAGAACAAATATTCCAAAAATTTATATGGAACCAAAAGAGAACAAGAATAGCCTCAGCAATCTTGAAAAGGAAGAATAAAGTGGGAGGTATCACACTTCCAGATAACAAGTTATACTACAAGGCCATTGTACTCAAAACAGCCTGGTACTGGCATAAGAACAGGCATATAGATCAATGGAACAGAACAGAGAACCCAGAAATAAACCCACACTTTTATGGACAACTGATATTTGACAAAGGAGGTAAGAGCATACATTGGAGTAAAGACAGCCTCTTCAACAAATGGTGTTGGGAAAATTGAACAGCTACCTGCAAAAAAATGAAACTAAACCACCAACTTACACCATTCACAAAAATAAACTCAAAATGGGCAAGTGAAATAAAAGACAGGATAAACAAATGGGACTATATCAAACTAAAAAGCTTTTGCACAGCTAAAGACAATAAGAACAGAATAAAAAGACAAACTACACAATGGGAGAATATATTTGACAATACGTCTGATAAGGGGTTAATAACCAAAATTTATAAAGAACTTGTAAAACTCAAAACCAGAAAAACAAACAATCCAATCAAAAAATGGGTGAAAGAAATGAATAGACACTTCTCCAAAGAGGACATACAGATGGCCAATAGGCATATGAAAAAATGCTCAACATCACTAATCATTAGAGAAATGCAAATTAAAATCACAATGAGATATCACCTCACACCAGTCAGAATGGTGCTCATCAACAAAACAACACAGAATAAGTGCTGGCAAGGTTGTGGAGAAAAGGGAACCCTTCTGCACTGCTGGTGGGAATGCAGACTGGAGCAGCCTCTGTGGAAAACAGTATAGAGATTCCTCAAGAAATTAAAAATCGAACTGCCTTTTAACCCAGCTATACCACTTTTAGGAATATACCCCAAGAACACTGTTTGAAAAGGAGAAATGCACCCCTATGTTTATGGCAGCATTGTTCACAATAGCGAAAATCTGGAAACAGCCCAAGTGTCCATCAGAGGACGAGTGGATTAAAAAGCTTTGGTACATATATACTATGGAATACTACTCAGCCATAAGAAATGATGACTTCGGATCATTTACAACAACATGGATGGACCTTGATAACATTATACTGAGCGAAATAAGTAAATCAGAAAAAACTAAGAACTATATGATTCCATACATAGGTGGGACATAAAAATGAGACTCAGAGACATGGACAAGAGTGTGGGGGTTACGGGGTTGGGGGGAGGAGAGGGAGGGGGTTGGAGGAGAGGAGGGGCACAAAGCAAACCAGTTAGAAGGTGACTGAAGACAATTGGACTTTGGGTGATGGGAATGCAGCATAATGTCAACATAACCTAGAGCTGTTTTCTCTGAACATATGTACCCTGATTTATCAATGTCACCCCATTAAAATTAATTTTTTAAAAAAAGAGAAACCTGTTTCTATCTAATTTTGATATGTCCAAAAGGGAGCCCCTATTTATAAAAAATTACAACCAAAGTCAAATAGGTTCAAGTGAGATAACATTTTCATGTAATAAGTTCTATTAATCACTCTTAAACTGAATTAAAAGCAATAATTTGATAACATCTATTGGGAGATATAAATATATCTGATTATTTATTTATTTATTTTAAGCGAGAGTAGAGGAGATAGACTCCCGCATGCACACCCACCAGGATCCACCCAGCAACCCCTGTCTGGGGCTGATGCTTTGCTGATCTGGGGCCCATGCTCGCAACCAAGCTAATTTTAGCACCTGAGGTGGAGGCTCCAAGGAGACATCCTTTGTGCCTGGAGCCAACTTGCTGGAATCAATCAAGTCATGGTTGTGAGAAGGGAACAATGAGAGAGAGATGGGCGAGGGGGAGGGAAGGATCAGCTGATCATCACTTCTCCTGTGTGTCCTGACCAGAATTGAACAGGGACTTCCATACGCAGGGCCGATGCTCTACCACTGAGCCCACCAGCCAGCACCAATATATTTGTTTTATAATTGCTACCCCAGTATGTTCCCTGTATGAAAACTGTTACAAAGTTAGCATCAATGCTCTTTTGGGAACACAGTCTAAAAAAAGATAGAACATGCCTTCCTGATGTGTTGAGATTCTTCTTTTATTACTTCCGTGGTAATTTTTTCCCCCATACTTTTCCCAGTTTCAGGAAAGGGTGGGTTAGCATCAGGGGCTTCCTGAAAGTTTTCAGACCAAGAATTTGAATGAAGCTGTGTGTTTAGAGAGCCCCCCTGGAGAATTGTGTTTGGGAACATACTGACCCCATGTAGTATTATTATCTTTGCCACATTTTACACTTCTCTGTGAAATTTATTTTTAATCTTTAACAAAGCATGCCCATGTTTATCTTGTTATAAAAGTATACTCATTTAAAACAAAACTTTAAAAAATAATTAAATATACAATGAATGCTGAAACATAAAAGTCAGAATGTTACCTAACAAGAAAGAGTTTCCTAAAGATCAAGGGGTTGCTGTTTGTTTGATTTGCTGGAGATAAATAACAATTACTTTCACTCTGAGGGATCCTGATGGTGATTGGAGGAGGCCCTGCCACCACGGAGATCAAGCTGTCTACACTTCCTATTCACAGAGATGGACAAACTTACTTATTGACCCTGAAAAGATAACACAGGGTGTTTAGAAGAATGAGATGCTGAGATTTGTTTGAAGACAACACATGGATTAAGCCAACAGCATTTTTGAGAATGCTTTTTCAATCTTATTTAAAATTATGAGGGAAAGTGACAACACTTTGGGCTTTGCTTTCTTTGATATTTGTGCAATTTGAGTAGTAATGTACTCTGTGGGCTCTTGTATCCATCAATGAATGCAAATGCTTCTGAATTCCATCCACCTCTGAAGTTAATGATACCTTTGATAATGAAGGGAGAAAATGGGCTTTTAGGGAATGAAAGTCCTTGTCTCATGAGTACCTGTGGAGCTGGGTTCTAAGTCAGTGATACGAGTTAAGTCAGTTACAGATTGGTAAGTCAAAACAAGACAAGATGAAAATATAGCCTCAGTTCAATTTGTGGTGGCCTGTAAGAAATGAGTTTGGATAATGGTGGTCTCTTTTGTTGTGGGCCATTGCTATTAGCCAAAGCAACTCTGGACAGGGTCATATCTGGTTATTCTCAACCAGCAGCTATCTCATGTGGGCATAATCAAGTCTTTCAAGAATACTATTCAAGGAGAAACAACTCTTTTTATTTATCTTGAATGTGTCCCTCCAAACAACTTAAAAATCTGTGTGCTATTTTTTATGAAAGCTTCCAACAGCTCCTGCAGTGAGGGGAGAAAGGAGGAAGGTCATGAAGCAAAGAGTGACCCTGATAAATATATACATGACGAAATGTTCATGCTGAAGAGGGTTTTGTTGAACCAGTCATTCTTTCACACTCCACATGGGACTGAACTTAATTGTAGTAATAAATGATATCCATAACTTCAGGAAATCTTACAGAAAACAAACAATAAGGCAAAAAAGCCTCTCATGGTTGGGAGAACATTAATGCAAATATTCCAAACACCAGCTATCCCCACATCATGGCTTTGGAAAGAATTGAGTCAGCAAGATATTTATTTATTTTTTTTTTCTTAATTTACTTTCATGGGAGGCAGTATGGCAGAGTGGTAAAGTGAAGTAGCTCAATTAACATGTTTTAAAAATTATTTCATAGTATTGCTATCTATAATTGCTGTGATTGTTGGTTGACATTGTATAATAACTACATACCCATCAAAACATCAGGAAAAATAGTTCACAAATAAAATTAGAGATAAAAATTTAAAAGTATTTAAGACAGGGTAAGGGACTACTTTATAGGGGAAGATTCAGAAAATAGGACTAATTATTTTGGTTAGGCTAATTCTGTTCGATCAGGCTTCTAAGAGAATTGTTTTGATTCAGAGAGACTTGAATTTGAATAGTATCTAACCAATACATTTTGTACATAGATTTTAATATAATTTCCAACTGACTCAACAGGTGATTTTTAAAAATCCTTCATTTCGTCCACCATATGATTAATATTAATATTTGGACTGAGTCTACAATGCTTTCTCCAATGTTAATTCCATAGTTCCTTTTTAGTGCTGAGTCTGAAGAACCTTTGATCTGAGCGTGGCTGATCCGAATGAGGATAGACTGTTATTAGATGATCCAACCATATCTCCACTGGAAAATTCACATCCTGATCTGCTGAATTACTAGAGAGTAGACAGTTGTGCCAACCCCATCATTCTACCATCAAAATAGAATTTCAGAAACTTTTTTTAAAATTTATTTAAGTAATTATGTTTACATAGATTCTAGAGTCACCCTGAATGCATCCCGCCTCCCCCCTATTCCCCTCAACATCTTCCTTGCCCCCCTCCCTACAGCGCCCTCCCCCCTTCCCTTCAAGTTTATCCCATCCTATCGATCCCTCCTCAGTTCTCATTATTCCTTGGATTCCTCAAATGAGTGAGGTCATATGATATTTTTCTTTCTCTGCCTGGCTTATTTCACTCAACATAATAGTTTCCAGGTCCCTCCATATTGTTGCAAAAGGTAGTATTTCCTTCTTTTTCATAGTCCCATAGTATTCCATTGTATATATGTACCACAGCTTTTTAATCCACTCGTCCACTGATGGACACTTAGGCTGTTTCCAGATCTTCGCTATTGTGAACAATAGTGAAGTTCAGAAATTTTAATACACACATTATTTAGATAAAACTAAATCTAGGTCTTCCCCAACAAGTTTTATGATTCGGTGCTTTGTTTCTATAAATTAAAGTTAGAAGCACAGAGTGACTCACTTTTCTTTTTTGTATGCATCTAAGTGTACAAGGAAGTCAGACTGCGTCTGCTGTTGCTTTCTTTAAAAGAAAAAAAAAATGACATGCTCCTTCTCAAGTATCCTTTTTCGGTCAGCAATTTTGAAGTGCAAGACTTATTAGTATCCGAGCGGAAAGGGCCAATGCTCTGATTTATCACGACTCTCTGTGAGTGGAGTCTTCCATGGCTGGGGAAAGGAAAACATTTGTTGTACTAATACTGAATGTGCTTCCTGTGTAAAATAACCTTTAACTCTGTGGAGATCCCCTATTTAAATGACTAGGAACATAGTGGAAACAGAAGGAAATCCAAACACCCTACTGGCAGTCACTCTCCTCATCGACAGGTCAAGCAAACTACCAACCCCCTCAATGACAGAGCTGGCTGTTTGGGGGCATGTTCATTTGGGCTCCTGTTTCTCCTAAGATATGACTATATTTTAATTGTTTAAAAATGTGATACATTTGGACCCCATAAGAAGGCTGAGTTCTGTCGGTCAGGGATCATGAGGTAGATGGGCCAGGGAGTCCTCTTACTCATGTCATGGGGACTGGGAAATCTGGCCAACTGCAGACTCAGCTCTCAAACTGCAGGTCAGACTACAGACTTCTGTATTTTCATGTCTTCGTTATAGAAACACTACTGAGTCTACATTGACTTCCCTGGCCATTAGAACTTCTCTTTTTAAGCAAAACTTGAAATGGGATTCTCTACACTGAATAAGAGGAAAACCCTGTAGTGTTGACCTAGAGAAACACTTCAAGCATAATTGGGCTTTTGCAAGCCCCTGCCATAGCCCAACTCTTTAAGTTCTGTGGAAAGTATATCTATGTGATGAGGAAAAAAGGAGGTTGTGACGTGCTTTCAGAACTTCCCTGGCAAGCGTGGCACTACATGTCCTTCTGCAAGACACAGTCACACCCTGTCTCAGCAAACTACACCTTAAAAATGCATTTGCTGTTCCCAAAATACAGTTTTCACAGGTGGATCAATGGCACATCTCCCTCCAGGTTCACTTGCAACCTGCTCCTTCTTGAAAGACAGCTGAGCTGACTGAGAGAGAGGAGTAGCAATGACCAGTTATTTAATCTATTTCCCATTCCATATGCTCTCTGTCTCTCTTCCTCCACCCATTTCTTCTTGTTCTTCTTTCCCACTTACATCTGCAACTCCCTCAAGTCAGATCATCCAATTAATCTTGACTTACCTCTGTTATGCCTTTTTCTCCCTAAGGATGAGCACAGACCAAACCTAATGACAGAAGAGCTGTGCATTCATGTCTTAGACTGCATTACTGTGTTCTAAAACTCCAGCTAAGTCTCACACACATATGGTGTAGTGGGAGGGACACTACCTGGTACCTTTGTAGGTATTTGGTAAATATTCATCAACTTTTGTTTAATATTTTATGTTTGTTGGTTGAACCATGATTAGGAATCTTGACAGCAAGGCTTTGTCAGCATTCTACTAATTTGATGTGCAACTTTTGACAGTCTACTGGCCTCTCTAGGTTTACAGTTTCCTGGCTTTCTAAAAAGGAATTGTACTTTTATGATTCTTCCTTTTTTATTTTCTTAACTGAGAAGCCAGGAGGCAGAGAGAGAGACTCCTGCATGCGTGCCCAAATTGGGATCCACCTGACAAGCCCCTGACTGGGTGATGCTCTGCCCATCTGGGGCATTGCTCCATTGCTCAGCAATTGAGCTGTTTAAGCACCTGAGGCAAGGCTGTGGAGCCATCCTCAGTGCCATGGGCCAATTTGCTCCAATGAAGCCATGGCTGCGGGAGGGGAAGAGAGAAATAGAGATAAGGGAAAGGGGGAAGAGTGAAGAAGCAGATGGTCACTTCTCTTGTATGGCCCTGACACAGGAATGGAACCTGGGACATCCACACGCTGGACCCCAACACTCTACCACTGAGCCAACCAGCCAGGTTCTTATTATTCTTGAAATAGGTATCCATACCCCTAGACAGAAGAGTTCAGAAATGTATCAGGGGTGTGCATAGCAGAAGAGATATATCCTCCTGGAGTATCAATTTAACTCGAGGGTAAATAACCTGAGTCTTTTTTTCCTGTTGTTAAATAAAGTCAAACAAGAATATATTAGGTTTTCCTTAAGTGTAAAGTTTGCACAAGTTTCATGCTGCAGCAATTGTGACCATGGATTGCCTCTCACTCTCACTTCCTGTTCATAATTATCTTCCTCTGCTTTTTGAAGTTCTTCAGGGGAGAACTCTAAGAAGTACTGTTAGGTGACAGGTACTCTCCCTTTTAGCTTTTGTTTCTTTTCTATTATTATTATTTTTTTGTATTTTTCCAAAGTTAGAAGCAGGGAGGCAGTTAGACAGACTCCCATGTGCGCCTGACTGGGATCCACCTGACATGCTCACCAGGGGGTGATGCTCTGCCCATCTAGGGTGTTGCTCTGTTGCAACCAGAGCCATTCTAGCACCTGAGCCATCCTCAGCTCCTGGGCCAACTTTACTCCAGTGGAGCCTTTGCTGTGGAAGGGGAAGAGAGAGATAGAAAGGAGAGGGGGAAGGGTGGAAAAGCAGATGGGCGCTTTTCCTGTGTGCCCTGACCAGGAATCAAACCCGGGACTTACACACACCAAGCCAACACTCTACTGCTGAGCCAACCATCCAGGGCTCTTTTCTATTTTTAAAGTGCTGTTTTTGAGG
Source organism: Saccopteryx bilineata (assembly GCF_036850765.1). NCBI lineage: Eukaryota > Metazoa > Chordata > Mammalia > Chiroptera > Emballonuridae > Saccopteryx > Saccopteryx bilineata. The sequence goes on along the minus strand of NC_089491.1, from coordinate 189,050,820 downwards.
GGTGTCCCCCATGCCCAGGCTCCAGTTACCACCTGCATGAAGATGTCTCACTCATTTATATAATCTCCTGTTTATCCAACTGCTTGTCTGGATTTCCTTTTGGATATCTCAGGGGCACAAATGCTACAGATCTAAAACAGGACTCATAATGTCCCCTAAAAGCTAGTATCTTTTCAATGTTTCATACCTGAGTAAGTGCCACTACATCCATTATGTTGCACAAGTAATACAAACTCAAGTGTCATCTTCAACATTTCCCAATACCATATTCCCTATAGCCAGTCCATTACCAGAACCTGGGACTACTGTCTTCTGAGTAGCTCTCAAATCCACCTTCTCTCCATCTTCAAGTGATTGTATTCCTTGTTTTAGCCTCCTCACTATTCTATGCTACATCCTATTATGGCTCCTCTACCTCTAAGTCCCTGCATATTCTGGCCCTATATCTACCTCTAGCAGCCTCATCTTTCTGTTCCAGCCACACTAGCCTTCTTACAGTCCTTCAAATTTATCAGACTCTATCTTATCACAGGACCTTTGCCTCGCCTACTTTCACTTCCTTCATTCTTCACTCACTTTCTTTTAACTTTATTCTTCTTTCAGTCCTCAGTTAATTTCTATTTATTTGATTAGAGAAGTCTTTTTTGGTCTTGATGATTAGTTCAAATCTCCTTTTTCTAAAGGACCAGTTATTTCTCTTTTGTGGCGCTTGCTGGAACTGTACTTTTTTGTTTGATTATTTGATTGATGTGTACTCCCCTTTCTCCTGAGACTAAAACTTCATGAGGACAGGAACCATAACTGGCAGGAATTAGGACCCCAGAAGCTAGCATAATAGACACTTTAATCATAACTATTTAGTGAACCAATGAATGAAGTAGTTATTCACAAGGAAAGGAATGGGGACAAATGCTATCAATAATAATGAGTTAACACACAAGGAAGACTTTTGTGACTCTAATCTGCTGTTAATTATTACATTCTGTTTGGAGTGTAGTTGACATGTTATTTTTCAAATATCAAATGTAGGTCACTTGAATATAGTGCACAGATTTATGGAGACAAAACGCAATGAGCATTTAAAGCCAAGTACTCACATCCTTTAACATAACTGATAATCTTTTAATGGTTGCTATACCAGAGCATGAAAACAAAAGAGGAGTTCATATATATATCCACCAGACTCTTCATATATCTTAACCAATAAAATTATCTATTTTCCTATACTTTCATAACAAGATAAATACATTATCTTTTTTTTATTTTTAATAAATTTTTATTAATGGTAATGGGATGACATTAATAAATCAGGGTACATATATTCAAAGAAAACATGTCTAGGTTATTTTGTCATTAAATTATGTTGCATACCCCTCGCCCAAAGTCAGATTGTCCTCCGCCACCCTCTATCTAGTTCTCTGTGCCCCTCCCCCTCCCCCTAACTCTCTCCCTCCCTCCCTCCCATGTCTTCCCTCCCCCCACCCCTGGTAACTACCACACTCTTGTCCATGTCTCTTAGTCTCGTTTTTATGTTCCACCAATTATGGAATCATGTAGTTCTTGTTTTTTTCTGATTTACTTATTTCACTCCGTATAATGTTATCAAGATCCCACCATTTTGCTGTAAATGATCTGATGTCATCATTTCTTATGGCTGAGTAGTACCCCATAGTGTATATGTGCCACATCTTCTTTATCCAGTCTTCTATTGAAGGACTTTTTGGTTGTTTCCATGTCTTGGCCACTGTGAACAGTGCTGCAATGAACATGGGGTTACATGTGTCTTTACGTATCAATGTTTCTGAGGTTTTGGGGTATATACCCAGTGAGGGATTGCTGGGTCATAAGGTAGTTCTATTTGCAGTTTTTTGAGGAACCACCATACTTTCCTCCATAATGGTTGTACTACTTTACAGTCCCACCAACAGTGGATGAGAGTTCCCTTTTCTCCGCAGCCTCTCCAACATTTGTTATTACCCGTCTTGTTGATAATAGCTAATCTAACAGGGGTGAGGTGGAATCTCGTAGTTTTGATTTGCATTTCTCTAATAACTAATGAAGCTGAGCATCTTTTCATATATCTGTTGACCATTTGTATCTCTTCCTGGGACAAGTGTCTGTTCATGTCCTCTTCCCATTTTTTTATTGGATTGTTTGTTTGTTTGTTGTTGAGTTTTATGAGTTCTTTGTAAATTTTGGATATTAGGCCCCTGAGCTGTTGTTTGAAAATATCATTTCCTATTTAGTTGGCTGTTTGTTTATTTTGATATCAGTTTCTCTTGCTGAGCAAAAACTTTTTATTCTGATGTAGTCCCATTCATTTATCTTTGCCTTCACTTCTCTTGCCATTGGAGTCAAGTTCATAAAATGTTCTTTAAAACCCAGGTCCATGATTTTAGTACCTATGTCTTCTTCTATGTACTTTATTGTTTCAGGTCTTATATTTAGGTCTTTGATCCATTTTGAATTAATTTTAGTACACGGGGACAGGCTGTAGTCAAGTTTCATTCTTTTGCATGTGGCTTTCCAGTTTTCCCAACACCATTTGTTGAAGAGGCTTTCTTTTCTCCATTGTGTGTTGTTGGCCCCTTTATCAAAGATTATTTGACCATATATATGTGGTTTTATTTCTGGGCTTTCTATTCTGTTCCATTGGTCTGAGTGTCTATTTTTCTGCCAATACCATGCTGTTTTGATTATCGTGGCCCTATAATATAGTTTAAAGTCAGGTATTGTAATGCCCCCAGCTTCATTCTTTTTCCTTAGGGTTGTTTTCGCTATTCAGGGTTTTTTATAGTTCCATATAAATCTGATGATTTTTTGTTCCATTTCTTTAAAAAATCTCATAGGAATTTTGATGGGAATTGCATTAGATTTATATATTGCTTTGGGTAATATGGCCATTTTAATTATATTTATTCTTCCTATCCAAGAACAAGGAATATTTTTCCATCTCATTGTGTCTTTTTCTATTTCTCTTAATAATGCCTTGTAGTTTTCGTTATATAGGTCCTTTACATTCTTTGCTATGTTTATTCCTAGGTATTTTATTTTTTTGTTGCAATCGTGAAGGGGATTATTTTTTTGAGTTCGTTTTCTAATATTTCATTGTTGGCATATAGAAAGGCTATGGACTTCTGTTTGTTAATTTTGTATCCTGCGACCTTACTGTACTGGTCTATTGTTTCTATTAATCTTTTTGTGGAGTCCTTCGGGTTTTCGATGTATAGGATCATATCATCAGCAAAAAGTGATAGCTTTACTTCTTCTTTTCCGATATGGATGCCTTTTATTTCTTTGTCTTGTCTGGTTGCTCTGGCCAGAACTTCTAGCACCACATTGAATAAGAGTGGAGAGAGTGGACAACCCTGTCTTGTTCCTGATTTAAGGCAGAAAGTCCTCAGTTTTATGCCGTTTAATATGATGTTAGCTGATGGTTTATCATATATGGCCTTTATCATGTTGAGATATTTTCCTTCTATACCCATTTTGTTGAGAGTCTTAAACATAAAATTGTGTTGTATTTTATCAAAAGCCTTTTCTGCATCTATTGATAAGATCATGTGGTTTTTGTTCTTTGTTTTGTTGATATGGTGTATTACATTAACCGTTTTGCGGATGTTGAACCATCCTTGAGATTCTGGGATGAATCCCACTTGATCATGATGTATTATTTTTTTAATATGTTGTTGTATTCGGTTTGCCAGTATTTTGTTTAGTATTTTGGCATCTGTATTCATTAGAGATATTGGTCTATAGTTTTCTTTCTTTGTGCCATCCTTGCCTGGTTTTGGTATGAGGGTTATGTTTGCCTCATAAAATGTGTTTGGAAGTATTGCTTCTTCTTCAATTTTTTGGAAGACTTTGAGTAGAATAGGAACCAAGTCTTCTTTGAAGGTTTGATAGAATTCACTAGTATAACCGTCAGGGCCTGGACTTTTATTTTTGGGGAGGTTTTTAATAGTTTTTTCTATTTCCTCCCTGCTGATTGGTCTGTTTAGGCTTTCTGCTTCTTCATGACTCAGTCTAGGAAGATTGCATTGTTCTAGGAATTTATCCATTTCTTCTAGATTGTTGTATTTGGTGGCATATAATTTTTCATAGTATTCTACAATAATTCTTTGTATATCTATGATGTCTGTGGTGATCTCTCCTCTTTCATTTTGGATTTTATTTATTTGAGTCCTGTGCCTTTTTTCCTTGGTGAGTCTTGCCAAGGGTTTGTCAATTTTGTTGATCTTTTCAAAGAAACAGCTCCTTGTTTTATTGATTTTTTCTATAGTTTTTCTGTTCTCTATTTCATTTATTTCTGCTCTGATTTTTATTATCTCCTTTCTTCGGCTGGTTTTGGGTTGTCTTTGTTCTTCTTTTTCTAGTTCCTTAAGGTGTGAAGTTAAGTGGTTTACTTCGGCTCTCTCTTGTTTGTTCATATAGGCCTGAAGTGATATGAACTTTCCTCTTATTATTGCTTTTGCTGCATCCCAGAGATTCTGATATGTCGTATTTTCATTTGTCTGTATATATCTTTTGATCTCTACGCTTATTTCTTCTTTGACCCATTTATTTTTTAGAAGTATGTTGTTTAGTTTCCACATTTTTGTGGGTTTTTCCCCCTCTTTTTTGCAGTTGAATTCTAGTTTCAAGGCTTTATGATCAGAAAATATGCTTGGTACAATTTCAATTTTTCTAAATTTGCTGATATTGTCTTTGTGGCCCAACATATGGTCAATTCTTCAGAATGTTCCATGTACACTACAGAAAAATGTATACTCTGTCACTTTGGGATGAAGTGTCCTTAGATGTCTATCATATCCAGGTGTTCTAGTATTTCATTTAAGGCCACGATATCTTTATTGATTCTCTGTTTGGATGACCGATCTAGAGCTGTCAGCGGTGTATTGAGGTCTCCAAGTATGATTGTATTTTTGTTAGTTTTTGTTTTAAGGTCAATACGTAGCTGTCATATATTTTGGTGCTCCTTGGTTTGGTGCATATATATTAAGGATTGTTATGTCTTCTTGATTCCACTTCCCCTTAATCATTATGAAATGGCCATTTTTGTCTCTGAGTACTTTTTCTGTCTTGTAGTCAGCATTATTAGATATGAGTATTGCTACCCCTGCTTTTTTTTGGGTGTTGTTTGCTTGGAGTATTGTTTTCCAGCCTTTCACTTTGAATTTGTTTTTATCCTTGTTGCTTACATGTGTTTCTTGTAGGCAGCATATAGTTGGATTTTCTTTTTTAATCCATTCTGCTACTCTGTGTCTTTTTATTGGTAAATTTAATCCATTTACATTTAGTATAATTATTGACACTTGTGGGTTCCCTACCGCCATTTTATAAATTGCTTTGTGTTAGTTTTGTATCTTGTTTGATTCTTCTCTTTTGTTTTTCTATCATTTGTTTTTGTTTGTTTGTGTTCCATACTTCTTTCCTCTGTTGCTACATTTTTTAAGTAAAGTGTTTTTGTGGTGGTTTTTTCAAGGGTGGTTACCATTAAGTAATGAAAAGGGTACCTACCATATTCATTGTAGTACCCTATCTTATGAGTATTTCTGCACTTCATTGTCCTTTGCTACTGTTAATCTCCATCCTCTCCCCCCCCCCTTTTTTTCCTTTGTTGTCACAGTTTAAGTTTGGTTTTATTGTGTTCTTGGTGGAGCTGTTACTTATGGTGTTGTTTTCTTTTGTTCTTTGAATCTGGTTGGAAAACCCCCTTTAGTATTTCCTGGAGTGGGGGCTTTCTGCTGATAAATTCTCTCATCTTTTCTGTCTTTGTGAATGTTTTTATATCTCCTTCATACTTGAAGGATAGCTTTGATGGGTATAGTATTCTTGGCTGAAAGTTCCTCTCTTTCAGGGCTTTAAATATTAGTGTCCACTCTCTTCTAGCTTGTAGAGTTTCTGCTGAGAAATCTGATGATAATCTAATAGGCCTTCCTTTATATGTTGGACTCTTCTTTTCCCTGGCTGCCTTGAGAATTTTTTCTTTGTCATTGGTTTGTGTCATCTTTATTATGATGTGCCTTGGAGTGGGTTTGTTGGGGTTAAGAAAACTCGGTGTTCTGTTTGCTTCTTGAATTTGAGGCTTTAGTTCTTTCCACAGGCTTGGGAAGTTCTTGTCTATTATTTGTTTGAGTATATTCTCCATTCCATTTTCTTTCTCTTCTCCCTCTGATATACCTATTATTCTTATGTTATTCTTTCTGATGGAGTCAGACAATTCCTGTAGGGCTTTCTAGTTTTTTATTATTTTTGAGTCTCTTTCTTCTTCTCTCTGTTGTGCCTCAACTTGTTTGTCTTCTATTTCACTAATCCTATCTTTTATCTGGGCTGTTCTGTTAGCTAAACTTGTTACCTCGTTTTTCAGCTCGTGAATTGAGTTTTTCATTTGTTTGATTTGTTTTTATAATTTCAATTTCCTTGGTAATATATTCTTTGTGTTCATTGAGTTGTTTTCTGATCTTCCTAAATTGCCTTTCTGTGTTTTCTTGTATATCTCTGAGTATTTTTAAGATTTCTATTTTAAATTCTCTGTCATTTAGCTCCAAGACTTCCAATATGTTAAGTCTTTTCTCCATAGATTTTTCCACATCTATTTGTGTTACCTCTCTTTCTTTTGTATCCATAATATTCGATTTCCTCTTTTTTTTATTTTATAAATAAATTTTTATTTTAATGGGGTGACATCAATAAATCAGGGTACATACATTCAAAGAAAACATTTCCAGGTTATCTTGTCATTTAGTTCTGTTGCATACCCATCACCCGAAGAGAGATAGTCCTCCGCAACCCTCCATCCAGTTCTCACTGTACTCCTCCCCCTCCCTCTCTCCCTCCTTCCCTCCCCCCACCGCCCATAGCCACCACACTCCTGTTCATGCCTCTTAGTCTCACTTTTATGTCCCACCAATGTATGGAATCCTGCAATTCTTGTTTTTTTCTGATTCGCTTATTTCACCCCGCACAATGCTACCAAGACTCCACCATTCCGCTATATGTGATCCGATGTCACCCTTTCTCCTAGCTGAATAATATACCATGGTGTATATGTGCCCCATCTTCTTCATCCAGTCCTCTATTTTTTTTACAGTGATTAACAGCCTTTAAGCAAACTCTTGGCCAATACAGCAAGAATCCATGAATGAGTAGTGTCGTTAACATGTTCCCCAAGTCCAAGTTGGCCCCATCACCATGTCAAATCCCTGAAAAATGAAAACAAACCACAGTTCAGTCTGTTAGGAGCTGTCACAGGGAGCAGGGGTCCAGGAAAGTTCCCCACAGGAAAAGTCCGCATGGCACTGGAATTGTTGTCACCATTCTATACTTTGCAGCTCATGTCCAAGTCCCAATGACCACTGCTTCTAGCTGGTAATGATTCAGGCAGACTGGAAAAAGCCATTTGCAGCATGCGTGGATATGGAGCTTCTGTTCTCCTCTACCTGGAGAGTTGAGACCAGGTTGCTTTTCCCTGGAGCTCTGTGACTGTGGCCTGGTAAAGAGAACCTTGGGATACACTCAGCTGGGTGCCAAAGGTAAATTCATAATACAAGTTGGCAAAAGGAGGAAAGAGAGCTCTAAATTAAGAGTAGGTCTCAGCCTGAAATATGAGTGGGGCATTGAGGTAGGAGGGATAAAGGAAACACTATATATTAAGCAAAGCAGCAGAAAATAGGACTATCAACACCCACAACAGAGATCTTTGAGGGAAGAATAAAAAACCTTACTATTCAGGCAAAACATAGTTAAGTGGCCCTTGTGCAAATGAGATCAGTTTACCTGCTTCTTGGAAGAAATACCCTAGGCTCGTCCACAGTGTCACAGATGGGGCCAATGGCCCTGGGCACCTTCAGCCTTCATTGGCAAACCCCAGCTTTCTGGGCAAGGTTAGGTCATAGGTGGCTGGAGCAGGGCTGGAAGAGACTGAACCCTCCCTTAGAGGAGCGAGGGGGAAGCCCACCTTCCAGTGTCTCTGTTTCCTCACAGCAGAGGTGTGTAAGCCTGGCAAGCTTTAGCTCAATGACCTTCCTTTCCACTATTGAAGCAGGACCCAGATGGCATCCTATGAGACCCTTTGGGGTGTTGGAGCCTTTAAGGGTGTATCCTAAAAGCTGGTAGTTCCCCTGATCTCTATTGGGCTTTTTCTGCCTCTAGGTATCTTAAAAGCCATTCTCAGAAGATCTTGCTTAGGGGTTTGAGGATCCCCTTCCGCCTATATAAATCTTTTCCATATATCTGGAGCTATTTGGAAAAAAGACAGAACAGTGTTATTAGCTAGATCTAATAAAGAAGGTAGTAGTTTGCAGGCGAAAAAGATTTGGTGTCTCCTGTTCATCAGCATTCAAAAGAAATGGAAATTTTTTTTTTTAAGTAAAAAGCATGATGTGGTAGACCCGTCGGAGTCATTGGCCTGGTGTGCAGGATTCCCGGGTTCGATTCCCGGCCAGAGCACACAAGAGAAGTGCCCATCTACCTCTCCACTCCTCCCCCTCTCCTTCCTCTTGGTCTCTCTACTCCCGCCCGCAGCTAAGGTTACAGCAGAGCAAATCCACCCTGGACCCTAAGGATGGCCCCATGGCCTCTGCCCCAGTCGCTAGAATGGCTCCGGTTGTAACAGAGCAACATCCCAGATGGGCAGAGCATTCCCCCCGGTAGGCATGCCAGGTGGATCCCAGTCAGGCACATACAGGAGTCTGTCTGACTGCCTCCCCATCCACATCCTCAGAAATATACAAAAAATAAATAAATTAAAGAAAAAAAACTATAAAAAAAAGGGGGGGCATTCCCTTGTGCTAAAGCACCAGGGAGCATGGAGTGAGCTTGAGTATGTCCTATGAAACATGGAGCTCTATGTTGACATATAAGTCTTTGAAGAAGGAGGAACTGCTGAAATAGTTTATCAGCATTTGTCCCTAAGACAGCAGTCTTTATAGTGCGAACACCATACGTAAATATTTGCTGTCTGTCTATAGATTAAGGGGGGAATATGGCAAATGCTGAAAAGCCATGATCTTTGTGCCCCGCCCCTCCCCCAACCCCCTCCCTCTTCTCCCCCCACCCTGTAACCCCCACACTGTTGTTCATGTCTCTGAGTCTCATATTTATGTCCCACATATGTGTGGAAACATATAGTTCTTTGTTTTTTCTGATTAACTTCTTTCACTCAGTATAATGTTATCAAGGCCCATCCATGTTGTTGTAAAAGATCCGATGTCATCATTTCTTATGGCTGAGTAGTATTCCATAGTATATATATACCAAAGCTTTTTAATCTACTCGTCCTCTGATGGACACTTGGGCTGTTTCCAAATCTTTGCTATTGTGAACAATGCTGCCATAAACATGAGGGTGCATTTCTTCTTTTCAAGCAGTGCTATGGTGTTCTTGGGGTATATTCCTAACAGTGGTATAGCTGGGTCAAAAGGCAGTTCGATTTTTAATTTCTTGAGGAATCTCCATACTGTTTTCCACAGTGGCTGCACCAGTCTGCATTCCCACCAGCAGTGCAGGAGGGTTCCCTTTTCTCCACATCCTCGCCAGCACTTATTCTGTGTTGTTTTATTGATGAGCGCCATTCTGACTGGTGTGAGGTGATATCTCATTGTGGTTTTAATTTGCATTTCTCTAATGATTAGTGATGTTGAGCATTTTTTCATATGCCTATTGGCCATCTGTGTGTCCTCTTTGGAGAAGTGTCTATTCATTTCCTTTGCCCATTTTTGGATTGGATTGTTTGTTTTCCTGGTATTAAGTTTTACAAGTTCTTTATAAATTTTGGTTATTAACGCCTTATCAGACGCTATGTCAAATATATTCTCCCATTGTGTAGTTTGTCTTTTTATTCTGTTCTTATTGTCTTTAGCTGTGCAGAAGCTTTTTAGTTTGATAAAGTCCCATTTGTTTATCCTGTCTTTTATTTCACTTGCCTGTGGAGACAAATCAGCAAATATATTGCTGCGACAGATGTCAGAGAGCTTACTGCCTATGTTTTCTTCTAAGATGCTTATGGTTTCACGGCTTATATTCAAGTCTTTTATCCATTTTGAGTTTATTTTTGTGAGTGGTGTAAGTTGGTGGTCTAGTTTCATTTTTTTGCAGGTAGCTGTCCAGTTTTCCCAACACCATTTGTTGAAGAGGCTGTCTTTACTCCATTGTATTGTCTTACCTCCTTTGTCAAATACCAGTTGTCCATAGAGCTGTGGGTTTATTTCTGAGTTCTCTGTTCTGTTCCATTGATCTATGTGCCTGTTCTTATGCCAGTACCATGCTGTTTTGAGTACAATGGCCTTATAATATAACTTGATATCTGGAAGTGTGATACCTCCTGCTTTTTTCTTCCTTTTCAGGATTGCTGAGGCTATTCGTGTTCTTTTTTGGTTCCATATAAATTTTTGGAATATGTGTTCTATGTCTTTTAAGTAAGTCATTGGTATTTTCATTGGTATTGCATTGAATTTATAAATTGCTTTGGGAAATATAGACATTTTAATGATGTTTATTCTTCCTAACCATGAGCACGGTATATGCCTCCACTTACTCGTATCTTCCCTGATTTCTTTTATCAATGTTTTATAATTTTCCGAGTACAAGTCTTTAATCTCCTTGGTTAGATTTATTCCTAGATACTTTATTTTTTTGGTTGCAATGGTAAAGGGGATTGCTTCTTCAATTTCTCTTTCTGACAGTTCATTATTAGTGTATAAAAATGCCTCTGATTTCTGAGTATTGATTTTATATCCTGCCACCTTGCCAAATTCTTTTATCAGGTCTAGTAGTTTTTTGACTGAGACTTTAGGGTTTTCTATATACAATATCATGTCATCTGCAAATAATGATAGTTTTACTTCTTCTTTTCCAATTTGGATGCTTTTTATTTCTTTTTCTTGTCTGATTGCTGTGGCTAGGACTTCCAGAACTATGTTGAATAAGAGTGGTGAAAGAGGGCACCCCTGCCTTGTTCCTGATCTTAAGGGGATTGCTTTTAATTTTTGCCCATTGAGTATGATGTTGGCTGTGGGTTTCTCATAGATGGCCTTTATCATGTTGAGGTATGTTCCCTGTATTCCCACTTTGCTGAGAGTTTTGATCATGAATGGGTGCTGGATTTTATCAAATGCTTTTTCTACATCTATTGAAATTATCATGTGGTTTTTCTCCTTTCTTTTGTTTATGTGATGAATCACATTGATTGATTTGCAAATATTGTACCAGCCTTGTTTCCCAAGAATAAATCCTACTTGATCATGGTGTATGATTTTTTCCATATATTGTTGGATCCGGTTTGCTAATATTTTGTTGAGGATTTTAGCATCTATATTCATCAGAGATATTGGCCTATAATTTTCTTTTTTTGTGTTGTCTTTGCCTGGTTTTGGAATCAGAATTATGCTCGCCTCATAAAAGTTTGGAAGTCTTCCTTCCTCTTGAATTTTTTGAAATAGCTTGAGAAGGATAGGAGTTAGTTCTTCTTTGAATATTTGGTAGAATTCACTTGTGAAGCCATCAGGCCCAGGACTTTTCTTTTTTGGGAGTTTTTCGATAGCCGTTTCAATCTCATTTGTTCTAATTGGTCTGTTTAGGTTTTCTGATTCTTCCAGATTGATTTTTGGAAGATTATATGATTCAAGGAAATTGTCCATTTCATCTAGGTTGTCTAGTTTTTTGGCGTACAGTTCTTGATAGTATTTTCTTACAATATTTTGTATTTTTGTTGTGTTAGTTTTTATTTCTCCACTCTCATTTCTAATTTTATTTATTTGAGTCCTCTCTCTTTTTTTCTTGGTGAGTCTTGTTAAAGGTTCATTGATCTTGTTTACCTTTTCAAAGAACCAGCTCCTGGTTTCATTGATGCTCTGTATTGTTTCTTTAGCCTCTATGTCATTTATTTCTGCTCTGATCTTTATTATTTCCTTCCTTCTACTAGCTCTGGGCTTTACTTGCTGTTCTTTTTCTAGTTCTTTTAGATGCAGGGTTAAGTTGTTTATTTGAGCTTTTTCTAGCTTCTTGAGGTATGCCTGTAATGCTATAAACTTCCCTCTCAGGACTGCTTTTGCTGTGTCCCATAAATTTTGAGTTGATGTATGCTCATTATCGTTTGTTTCTAGGAATTTTTTAATTTCTTCTTTGATCTCAATGTTAACCCATTCATTGTTTAATAACGTGCTATTTAGTTTCCAAGTGTTTGAATGTTTTTCAATTTTTCTATTGTGGTTGATTTCTAGTTTGATGCCATTGTGATCAGAGAAAGTGCTCGATATGATTTCAATCTTCTTAAATTTGTTGAGCCCGCTTTTGTGCCCTAACATGTGGTCTATTCTAGAGAATGTACCATGAGCGCTTGAAAAGAATGTATATTCTGCTCTTTTAGGGTGAAAGGTTCTGAAGATATCTATTAAATCGAGTTGATCTAATATGTCCTTTAAGTCTGCTGTTTCTTTGTTAATTTTCTTTCTTGAGGATCTATCTAATGATGTTAAGGGGGTATTGAAATCTCCTACTATTATAGTATTGCTGTTGATCTTGCCCTTTAAGTCTATCAAAGTCTGCTTTATATATTTAGGTGCTCCTATATTAGGTGCGTAGATATTTATAATGGTTATATCTTCCTTTTGTATTGCTCCCTTTATCATTATGTAGTGACCTTCTTTATCTCTAACTATGGTCTTTGTTCTAAAGTCCATTTTGTCTGATATAAGTATTGCTACCCCAGCTTTTTTTTCATTTCCATTTGCGTGAAATATTTTTTTCCATCCTTTTATCTTCAGTCTGTGTGCATCTTTTGATTTAAGGTGTGTCTCTTGTAGACAGCATATGTATGGGTCCTGTTTTCTTATCCACGCAGCTACCCTATGTCTCTTGATCGGATCATTTAATCCATTAACATTTAAGGTTATTACTGATATGTAATTGTTTGTTGCCATTTTTTTTTTCTTTAAAACTGTTTTTCTCTTTTGCTATATTCTTTTTTTTCCTTTGATCTGTTTACAAGAGGTCCCTTAGCATTTCTTGCAGCCTTGGTTTGGTTGCAGTGAAATCCTTGAGTTTTTTTTTTTGTCTGTAAAGCTTTTTATTTCTCCTTCAATTTTAAATGATAGCCTTGCTGGATAAAGTAGTCTTGGTTGTAGGTTCTTGTTCTGCATTACTTTTAATATTTCTTGCCATTCCCTTCTGGCCTCAAGTGTTTCTGTTGAGAAGTCAGAAGTCATCCTTATGGGGGCTCCTTTGTAGGTGATAGTCTTTTTTTCTCTAGCAGCTTTTAATATTTTCTCTTTATCATTTAGCTTTGGTAATTTAATTATGATGTGTCTTGGTGTTGGTTTCTTTGGGTTTCTCCTTAATGGAGTTCTCTGTGCTTCCTGAACATGTGAAATGTTTTCCTGCCTTAATTGGGGGAAGTTTTCTGCTATAATATGTTTGAACACAGTCTCTATCCCTTGTTCTTTCTCTTCTTCAGGAACCCCTATGATGTGGATGTTATTTCTCTTCATGTTGTCACAGAGCTCTCTTAGAGTTTCCTCAGACTTTTTGAGTCTCTTTTCTTTTTTCTGCTCTGCTTCCGTGCCTTTATTTATTGTGTCCTCTAACTCACTGATTCGATTCTCTGCTTCATCCATCCTGCTATTAATTCCTTCCATTGTATTCTTTATTTCAGATATTGTATTTGTCATTTCTGTCTGATTCTTTTTTATTATTTCAACGTCCTTTTTTATATTTGTTATCTCTTATTTAGGTTTTCGTAATAGCCATCTATGGTGGTTCTAATATCTTTGAGCATCCTAACAATCGTTATTTTAAACTCTACATCTGGTAATTTGGTTATATCTGATTCACTTAGGTCCTTTTCTGGGGATTTCTCTTGGTTTATTTGTGTTGTATTTCTCTGCCTCCGCATTTTCTCTTCACAAGAGTGGCTGTGATCACGTGCTCGGGTGCACAAGGGTTGGTGGCCTTGGCCTTTGCCCCGCCCCTGTGTGTGACGTTATGCTCAGTCCTGAGGGCACTGGCAAGCACCTTTGCTCTGCTGCGGGTCTCCACCTGTTTCCGAGCTTTCACCCTGCCTTTGCAGGATGATCCCACTCAAGGAACAGCTGCTAGCCTTGGCTCTACCGCCAGGCAGGGCTGCTTGCCCAAGCTCAGCTTTGTAGTGGAACTCCGCCTCTTCTGGGCTTTTGGCTCCACCCTCGCGGGAGGAGCAGGCTACCAAGTCAGACTGCAAGCCTGGGTTGCACGGGCGGGGCAGGGATGTGCTCCTCTGCCCTTGCTCTGGGGCTCGTTTCTACCCTTTCTGGGTTTCCCGCCCTTCTCCCGGAGGCTGGATTACAGGCTGCCGGCAGCTGAGCTTGGCCGCTTTTGCACGCCCCCTTCTCCCTAGCCAGGCAAGATTGAGCTCACACCTGAGCCCAGTGGTGGCCAGCTGGCTTCCGCCCCTGCCAGCAGAACCGCGCTTTTGTCTCCCGCTGCCGCCCGCTCTCTGGTGCGCCCTCAGCCGCGTGGGTGGGCGTTGCAGCTCGGACCCTAAGACTCACTGCTGTAGACCCGAAAGCTCCCTCCTTCTATGCGACTCTGCTCTGAATGCTGCGGGGGAGCTTGTTTGGCTGCTCTCCTGCTTCCCTTTGCTGGTATTGCTGTTTCCAGGGGAAATATTCACTTCAGCTTTGGGGAGTGACTCATCCCAGGGGTTAGGGTGGCTATCTCCCAAAATGTTTTTCCCTATGCCTCCTAGATTGCACTCTCTTCCTGTTACTGTGATTCTCTCCCCTCTCCCTCCGTCTCCAGGAGCCCCGGGTGAGTGTTTGTGAGAGAGATGTTCTGCGTGGTCCCTTTAAGAAGGATCCTGGGTCTGAGAAATCAGACTCTCTCACAAACAGTATCCTGACTTGTTTCCAGCTAAATACTGTCCTTACGCTTCTTCTGGGCTCTGGGGCTTTGTTCCTGGGGCTCAGGACCCTTCCCCCTCTGCTAAACTCACTTCCCGCCATGCGAGTCTCTCCTTGCTGCCGGTCGCTCCGAGAAGCTGGGCAGCCCTCTCCGCGTTTCCGCTTTTCCTACCAGTCTCTGTGTGGCTTCTTCAGCGTTCCTTGGTTAAAGAATCCTTTTAGTTTAGTCCAAAGTTGGTTTTTCCAGGTGATAGTTCATAAAATTAGTTTGTAATCCACATTGGTTCTGGGAGGTAGATGCTGGTACGTCCGCCTACTCCAGCACCATCTTGTCTCTCTCCCCACTCTCGATCATTTCTTGAAAAGGTAATTTCCATTTTACTCCAGAGAACTATCTGCTTCAAAAGAATAAATTTATCTTTTCCAGTTTTTTTTTATGCTTTTTCTTTCTTTCTTTTTTTTTTTTCTTTCTGAAGCTGGAAATGGGGAGAGACAGTCAGACCATTTCCTCTTTCTTATTGGCATCTGAGGGTGGTCTTGTTGATAGCACTAATTAGAATTAATAAAGAGTAAAAAGTAAAAAAAAAAAATGTAAAACACCCCACAAAAAAAACCAGTAATAATTTATTATTTCCCCCTTTTTTCTTTCTTCTCTTTCCCTCCTCTCCCCTCCTCAGGGAAATATCGTGATGACCTGTGAATTATATTATGCTAAATGGAACAAAAACTGCCTATAATGGAGGGCCTGATTTGGGGTGAAGAGTTCAAGGGGCAAAAAAAGGGAGTAGGGA
Organism: Saccopteryx bilineata; assembly: GCF_036850765.1. Classification (NCBI taxonomy): domain Eukaryota; kingdom Metazoa; phylum Chordata; class Mammalia; order Chiroptera; family Emballonuridae; genus Saccopteryx; species Saccopteryx bilineata. The sequence continues at coordinate 189,035,153 of NC_089491.1, read as the reverse complement.
CCTACTAAATGCAAAAAAAAAAAAAGGAAGAAAATCTTAGACAAGCATAAGATGATTTGCTGGTGATGGTCGACTAAGAGATATAATGAAAGGGATAAGAGGGAACCAGAAAAAAGGAGAAAAAAAAAAGAATAAAGAAGAAAAAAAATAAAAATAATAAGTAAAAATCTGTTGTATTAAGTGGAGCGAAGACTAAATACAATGGAGACCTTGGGTTGGGAGGAATGCTAGTGAGTTAAAAAGCAACGTAAAAAGTACCCAAGCCCTGGCCGGTTGGCTCAGCGGTAGAGCGTCGGCCTAGCGTGCGGAGGACCCGGGTTCGATTCCCGGCCAGGGCACACAGGAGAAGCGCCCATTTGCTTCTCCACCCCTCCGCCGCGCTTTCCTCTCTGTCTCTCTCTTCCCCTCCCGCAGCCAAGGCTCCATTGGAGCAAAGATGGCCCGGCCACTGGGGATGGCTCTGTGGCCTCTGCCTCAGGCACTAGAGTGGCTCTGGTCGCAATATGGCGACGCCCAGGATGGGCAGAGCATCGCCCCCTGGTGGGCAGAGCGTCGCCCCCTGGTGGGCGTGCCGGGTGGATCCCGGTCGGGCGCATGCGGGAGTCTGTCTGACTGTCTCCCCCTGTTTGCAGCTTCAGAAAAATGAAAAAAAAAAAAAAGTACCCAAAATGCCACAAAAATAAACAAACAAACAAAAACAAAAACAAAAGCGAAAAAGAAAAATAAAACCAAAAAAAACCCCTTGAGTCCCAAATTAACTAATTTGTTTGTGATTGAGGAACAAATGGTAGGCAAAGTAAAACGAGAAAAGAAAAAATTAATAGAAAGGAAAAAATAAGAAAAGGAGAAAAATGAAGGAAGAAAAAAAAGGAAGAGAAAAAAACAAAATAAAGCAAAACAAAAAAAAACAAAAGAGGAGAGAGTGAGAGTTAAGTGTTTTGGAGTATAACCTTAAAGGAGGGTGAGGATGAAGAAAAGAAATAAAATGTAACACTCATGGGTAGTGTAGTTCAAGAAAAGGGAAGCATAAGATGGGCTGAGAATAAAAGGACTGAGGTGGAGGAAATAGAAATAATAATAATAAAGGCAATAAGATAGAAGAAACAAACAACAACAACAAAAAATTAGTGGAACAAGTTGTAAAGTCTGTGGATTTTTCTTGATTTTGAAAGGTTAACTTCTTTTTTCTTTTCTCTCCCTCTTCCTGTTCGGTGACTCTGTACCCCAGGCTCTGCCCCTGTGTCACACTTAGGTAGGGATTTGCAGTTGATGGGATTCTATGGCAATGTCATATAATTGGCTTTAGTCTTGCTGGTAGTCAAGGTTTGTTGGCGTTTGCAGGGTCCATCGATGAGTTTGCTTTCCTGGATTCTCTCTCCTAGTCCCCCCTTCCTGAATTAGCAGCCTGGTGATCCAGCTATAAGGCTGCTACTGCTTCTGCCTGGGGAGTAAGAGGCTCAAAGAGCTAGGAAATCCCCACTCTATCCCCACTCAGCGCAAGGCTTTGGGAAAGGCTCTGGCAGTCAGAGCCTCCAGTGTAATCAGGCGGGGGTGGGAGTCAATTGTTGTCAAGGTGACTGTTCAGCGCCTAGCATTCAGTTGGACCACTCAACCCAGGCTTTCCACACTTTGTAGCCTGTTTTTGCTGGGAAGAAGAGGCACTAGTCTCTGTTTGCGACTAGTGTAGTATAGATCTTATTATCTGCCAAGTCCCTCTTGTTAGTGTTTATCCCTGAATATGGAGGCTCTATCAATCAGAAGTTGCCCCCGCCCCTTTAGCGAGAGGCACTAAAAAATATCATGCCTCTTGTCTTGGATCGCTGCACTGAGAGAGATCTTATCAATTAGAGCCCCGTGGGTGCGCAGATTTCATGGGTTGAGCTAATTTCAGTGATTGGGTCCGCAGCTGTGCTCCCAAAGGTATTTCCGGCTGCCCGCGCACCCCTCCCCCAACGCTTGATTGTTAGCTTGAATGGCTGGGTGAGGTGCCCCGCCCATGGAGAGAATCTCCCAAGTAGGGAAGACCGCCCTGGCGCCTCTCCCACTCGCCCTGCCGCTGGCGGCTGGGGCGCACCGGGTGCAATATAATGGGGCACCCTGGGTGTGCGGGCCAGTAGGGCTCTCTGGGCGCGTGGGAGCGCGCGAATGGGGTGCTCCGGCACCGGTGGCTGGGGACTCTCACTCGCAGTGTGTGGGCCGCTGGGAACGTTAGCGGTGCTCGCTCTGCAACCGGACCGGGCGCGCACCGGTGGCTGCTCGACGCTCCCGAGTGTGGGCTGACTCACCACAGGCGCACTCCCTCCGCAGCTTGAATGAACGTCGCTGCAGTAGTTAGCTTCCTCCACACCCTCGTCTCTCAGATTCAAGTGATAACAGTCCTTTTACTTTCAGTTTGTGTGGAACTCTGGAATGCTCGGAGGATAAATTTTTCTGTTTCTAGTTGATAAATTTGTTGTGATTTTGGGGAGATCTGTCGGACGCGCTGCTCACGGCGCCATTTCTGTGACGTCACTCCAGATAAATACATTTTCATGGGTTCCTCACTTAAAACAAATATCCTTAGATTGGTATAACATGAAAATGCCAGCAACAAAAATAATTTTAAAATAATTTTACTTTTAAGACCCAAGACTGTTGTTTAAATGACAAGTCACAGTACTAAGTAAAAGTAATCTGAATGAATATAGATTTTCAAATAAATTTTTAGTTGAAGGACAAATCTTAAAAAATTATCTCTAATCAATGAGTAATCTCCCCTTACTAATCATGAATTTCGGCATATGGTAAAAAGGCAAAGCACATTTGCCATGTATATGATACAAAACAATATAGTAGTCATTTTAAAATCATTATTGTGCCTGACCAGGCGGTGGCGCAGTGGATAGAGCATCGAACTGGGATGCAGAGGACCCAGGTTCGAGACCCCGAGGTCGCCAGCTTGAGCATAGGCTCATCTGGTTTGAGCAAAAGCTCACCAACTTGAGACCAAGGTCACTAGCTTGAGCAAGGGGTTACTCAGTATGCTGAAGGCCTGCAGTCAAGGAACATATGAGAAAGCAATCAATGAACAACTAAGGTGTTGAAACGCGCAATGAAAAACTAATGATTGATGCTTCTCATCTCTCTCCGTTCCTGTCTGTCTGTCCTTGTCTCTGACTCTCTCTCTGTCTCTGAAAAAAAAATTTTTTTTAAATCATTATTGTGTACTCACAATATTCTGTTGTACTTCCTGAGGCAAATAAAGTGTCATGTTTTAAGATAATTTATGGATGCAACAGAATACCTGACAAAAGAATATACCTTAAGCAAAAAATGTAATTCTTCTTCTATTTCACGAAGTATAGAGGTAGGCAATCCAGTGCTCACTGAGGTTATATCAAGGACATGGGTTCTTTCCCTCTTTCTCCATCCTTCCGTTTGTCACATCATGATTTCAAGGTAATTCTAAGAGCTCTAGATGTTATAACTGCATTCAAAGAAGGAGGTGGTGGGGTGGGGGGTAAGGGAAAAGGCAAGGATGAAATGTGATCCTTTTAGACTGGCTTTCCTGTTTCATCATGGAAGTTTCCATGTATTCCAAAACCTCAAGGCAGGATAAATAAAAAGGCATTCACATCAAGACACACTGTGGTTAAATGCAGACAAAAAGAAAATTTTAAAGCAGTCAGAGAGAAAAATATATATCACCCACAAGGGAACAACATTTGTTTGGCATACTTATCAATATCAACTATGGATGACAGAAGAGTGTGAAATAATATCTTCAAAATGCAGAGAGAAAATAACTGATGACCTCCTAGAGTATTATATCCAGAAAAATTATCTTTTAAGTATGAGGACAAAATAAAAACCTTTCTGACAAACACAAAATGAGAGTATACTGGTTCTAGAGGAACTTCTACAAGATGTACATCAGGATGAAGAAAACTCATCCCAGAAAGTCTGAGATCCAAAACAGCAAAGAAAGTGATAAACACAGGGGTAAATCTAAACAATCACTGATTCTGTTAAACAACAATAATATCTTAATTGTGATATTAAAAATAATATAGAAATAAAATATTGGTAACAATGGTATCAGTTGGAATGAAGTAATCAGGAATAAGGCCTGCAAAAATCTTTATCTTCTTCATGAGGGTAAAACATTGACCAACTTAAGATTTATTAAGTTACACACACACAAAGGTATGTTAAAAATTCTAGGACACTCCATAAAATATTTAAAACAACAAAACTCTCAAACATATAAGCTCCAAACTAATAAAGGGAAATACTAGATTAAGGAAAAAAAAACATAAAACTTAATTCAAAGGTCAAGAAGATAAAAAATAATAAAGAAAATACAGAAATAGAATGCATAAAATAAGATGGTAGCAATGGAATCCAAATATATTAAAATAACAATAAGGGAAAGAAGACTATATTTTTTATCAGCTTATATAAAAAGCAAAGGTTTGCTACATTTGTTTACAAGAGACACATGCAAAACAAATAAGTTAATAGAGGAGTTGGAATAAAAAGATAAAAGACATTTAATAAATATTAACCAAAATGAAATATGTATAAATACATTATTATTAGATAAATAAAAAATAAGGCCAAAGCATTACTAGAGACAGAGATTCATTACCTACTAAGGAAAGGAAAGTCCAATTCATTATAAGATATAAACAATTCTAAACTTACATACTTACAATAACAGTTTCAAAAAATACCAAGCAAAAAATGACAAAACAAGAAAAAGAAATTGACAAATACATCATTACTGATATAGACTTTAATAAATATTTATCAGAAATTGAGTAGATAAAAGTATCAGTAAGAATATGGATGATTTGACCATTACAATAAACAAACCAGGCCTAATGAGCATATATAGATATCTTTACCCAGTAGGTGGAGAATGCACTTTAAAAGCACTTTCTGTTCACAAGAACAATTATAAAAATTGATAGTGTACTATCCCCAAGAGCAAAACAAATGTCAAAGAATCACCATCATGCAGATATTCCCTGACCATACCATGATTAATAACAAACAAAAAAAAAACAAAGAGAAAATTTTAAAGCATAATTCTAAATTGTTCATGCATCAAAAAAAAAAAAGCAAGCAAGCAAAGAAATATTAGAAAATACTTAGAACCATCAATAACACTTATATAGGAAAACTTGTGAGACACAGCTAAAGTGATGGATGGAGGAAGTGAGTAGCCTTATAATACTTACATTAATTAAAAAAGAGTTGAGACCCTGGCCGGTTGGGTCAGCGGTAGAGCATTGGCCTGGCATGTGGAAGTCCGGGGTTTGATTCCCGACCAGGGCACACAGGAGAAGCACCTATCTGCTTCTCTGCCCTTCCCCCTCTCTTTCCTCTCTGTCTCTCTCTTCCCCTTCCGCAGCCAAGGCTCCATTAGAGCAAAGTTTGCCCAAGCACTGAGGATGGTTCTATGGCCTCTGCCTCGGGCACTAGAATGGCTCCGGTTGCAGCAGAGCAATGCCCCAGATGGGTAGAGCATCGCTCCCTGGTGGGCATGCTGGGTGGATTCTGATCTGGCATATGCGAGTCTGTCTGCCACCCCTGCCCCACTTTGGGGAAGAAAAAAAGAGTGGAAATTACAAAAAGAACCAATAGTCTAAATAAAGTAAAGGAAATTAAAAAATAAGTACAAAAATGAACAAAACAGAAAACAGTCAGTAGAAAGAATCAACAAAGCAAAATGTTAGTTCACTGAAAAAAAAATTAATAAAACCAACAAATCTTTAGCAAATTGATGAAGAAAGAGAACAGATACAAATTTTAAGACTAGGAAAGAAAATAATAAATACCACAGCAATTACACAGATAAAATACTACAAGCAACTTATCAATACATTTAAAATCTTAAATAAAATGAGCAAATTTTTGGAAATTTAAATTATAAAACTGACATATGAAGAAATTTAAAATCTGAAATTTAAAATATCACAGCTATTTAGTTTGCACAACCATACTGTTGTTTAGGGTCAGGGTCAGTTCTGATTGATTTGTGCAACCATTCTAATTGGTTATTAAATAATTTGACTACCACCCCCCTATAATCAGTAATAAAATTTTATCCATATTTAAAAGTTTTTCACAAAAAACACATTAGATCCAGACAGTTTTATAGCCAATTTTACCAAGATTCAAGAAACAGATAATTCTAATTTTAATCTCTTAAAATTAGCAAAGTATAGAAGGCGAAACATCTCCTAATTTTTGAGGCTCGCATATCTTTATACAAAAACTAGACAAGAAAATTATAGTCAGCTTCATTCTTGGTCATAGATATAAAAATCTTTAAATATTAGTAGCTATACTGAACAAAATACATGTAAGAGTAATCATCAATGGATTTATTCCAAGAATGGAATGTTGTTGACCATTAATGAATTTATTAATGTAATTTATCACATTAACAGATTAAAAGAAAAGAAACATATGGTGATTTCAAAAGTGATAAAAAAAAAGCATTCAAAAAAATTTCACAAGCAATTTATAATAAAAACAAACAAAGAACCTCATAGCCAAAACAGAATAGAGAACATCTTTAGCTTACCTAATAAAGAGTATATACAAAAACATCTCTGGAAAATATAATACTCTACAGTAAAAACATGTTCTTTAAAAATAAGAACTAAGACAGGGAGATAAACTATTTCCATTCTTAATAACTTTGTGCTGGAGTTCTAGCCATTGCAGAGCACCAAGAAAATAACAAAGGAGTTTAGGACTGGAGAGGAGAGACTGAATGGCCATTATTTACAAATTAAATGACAGCCCATGTAGAAAATTCAAAGAATTAGCCACAAAATATAAGAAAATGTATCAAGATTTTCAGATATAGGATCAATAGGCAAAAGTTAATTTCATTTCTATATGCCAGTAAAAAAAAAAAAAAAAGTTGCAAACTCTCATTTAGGATACCATTTACAATAGCACATAAAAAATAAAGTATCCAGGAATAAATCTAAGAAAAATATTTAAGGAATTTTGTGCAGAATACTACAAAAATTTACTAAAATATGTGAAAAAAAAACTTAAGTAAAGAATTATATCGTATGGAGAAGTTTCATCTTAAAGTTGTCAATTTCTCCCAAACTTTATAAACTCAGTAAAAATCCAGATAAGCTCCTTAACTAACTCAAATTTATAGAAAAGAGTGAAATGACAAAAAAAGCTAAAGTACTTCTAAAGAAGGAAGTAGGAAGTCTTGTCCTCTCAAATATGTTTTTTAAGACTTTATTTATTCATTTTAGAGGGGAGAGAGAGAGAGAGAGGAGGAGGAGGAGCAGGAAGCATCAACTTCCATATGTGCCTTAACCAGGCAAGCCCAGAGTTTTGAACCAGCGACCTCAGCATTCCAGGTTGATGATTTATCCACTGCACCACCACAGGTCAGGCCTGTCCTCTCAAATACTAAAAGATACTATAAAGTTTCAGTGATTAAGTTAATACAGAATTTACAAAAAGGCAAACAAACTGACCAATGGAATAGAGAGCCCGAACTGGTAAAGCTGGCATTGCAGACAAGTTGGGGTAATGATAAATTTCTCAGTGTAAAAAGAGATGAGATAATCCACAAGGGGAAAATAAAAGGAATTGGATCCTTACCTCACCTGATAAGTGTGCATACATTTATGTGTGTGTGTGTGTGTCTGTGTGTATACAATTATAGTTACATGAGGGACATAAACATGAAATCTTTGAAAATTTCTGAATAAAAATATTGTTAAAGTTGATTACATTAAATTTAAGAATGTTTCTTCATCAAAAACTTGTATTTACCTACATTTCAACAGAAAAAAGACAAACCAATAGACAAATGAGCAGATGAGATGAACAGTCAGTTCACAGGAGAGATAACATGTATTGGCAAATAATGTGAAAATATACTCAATTTCAATAGTAGATAAGAAAATTAAAATTAAAATCACAATGAGATACAATTTTGTTCCCAACAGAATGAGAAAAATGTAAAAGTTGATTAAGATCAAGTATTCAATACATACTGACAAGGATATGGAAAAGTGGGAAGTCTATTAGTTGAGGCATAAATTGCTTTCTTTCAATCAGTTTGGTTAACATTTGGGTAATACAGCCTTGGTCAGACAGATCAGTTGATTGGAGAGTCAGCCTGATATGCCAAAGTTGCGGGTTCAATCCCCAGTCAGGGCACATACAGGAATCAACCAATGGCCTGACCAATGGTGGTACAGTGGATAGAACATCTACCTGAGATTATGAGGTCCCAGGTTTGAAACCCTGAGGTCACTGGCTTGAGCACAGGTTCACCAGCTTGAGTGCAGTGTCTCCAGCTTGAGTATGAGATCATCAAACATAATCCCATGGCAGCTGGCTTGGGTCCAAAGGTTGCTGGCATGAGCCCAAGGTCGCTGTCTTGAGCCCAAGGTTGCTGTCTTGAGCAAGGTGTCACTGGTTCAGCTTGAGCCTCCCCGTCAAGGCACGTATGAGAAGCAGTCAATGACCTCCTAAAGTGACACAACTGTAAGTTGATGCTTCTCATCTCTCTCCCTTCCTCTCTCTCTCTCAAAAAAAAATCAACCAATGAATGCATAAATAAGTGGAACAATAAATTGGTGTTTCTATCTCTCTCTGTCTCTCTTTTCCTTCCTCTCTCTAAAATCAACAAATAAAAATTGAATGAAGTAAGTACTCTTGGCAGAGAAACTCTTACACCAGCAACGAATGTACAAAAATATTTATTTTAGCAAAAACTGGAGACAATCCAATGCACCCAGTAGAATGGATTTAAAAAAATGATCATGTGTTTGTACAATAAAATATTATACAACAGCAAAAATGAGTCAACTGTGAATGAATTGCAAAAACACTGTGGAGTAAAAATTGGAAGTCATGGATAAATATACCATATAATTTTGATTTTATAATGATTTAAAAAAGGCAAAATTAAATAATACATATTTAAGTTACAGCAAAATTGAGTACAACTATAAATGAAAGAAGAGGATGATTTAAAATCCTTTTTTGTATATTAGGACCAGATAATTCAATATTTTAAAAATTATTCCAAACCACAGGAAAAAAAATTGAAAGCTACATATTTAATTTTATAAAGCCAGCAGAATCTTAATCTGAATATCTGATTAAAAAACATTATAATTATGATTAGTGCAAAAATTCTAAATAAAATTTTAGGAAATAGAGTATTTTGTAATAATAAAAGCTTATTACAACCAAGTAGGTTTATTTCAGAAATACAGGACTAGTTCATTATTAAAAATCTATAAATATAATTCATTACACCAGCAAATTAATGGAGGAAATATTGATTATATAGATGAGTAAAAGGCATTTGAAAAAGTGAGCATTCCAAATAAAAACTCTATATAAAATCTGGTTAGAATACTTATTAGCATAGGCTAGTTTATTCTACAAAACTCAGTAGCTCCACACAAATCATCCCACATTCTAATCCAGTGGGCCAGCAATGGCACTCTCGTACATAGTTGTTCAGAGAGTTAGGCTCTTTCCACCAGTATCTCTGCCGTCCTTTAAGGTCTCAGAATTCTCCCCCAAATCCTTTGTATCTGACTGGCAGCAAAGGGAAGACTGAAGAATCCTGTTGCAGGCTTATACAGTCCTGTTGCAGGACTGGATGTGTAGTAAATCATTACCACTCACATTCTGTTGATCAAAATTTATTAAAACTGGCCTTATTTAATTACAAATAAAATTCAATTATACTGGGCTTACTTAATCACCAATGGGACTGGAAAATGTAGTTTTGCTGTGATCCCAGGAGAAAAGGAAAGGGGTTGGGTGAATGTCTAGACAATCTTTGCCACAGAAAATACCTAAAATATTAAATACCTCTATCGAAAAGCTGATAGCACACATTATCCTGAAGAGTGAAATACTAAATACACTTCAAGTGAAATCAAGGCAGGCATATTAGGATCACCATTATTTATTTATCATTATTTTGGAGGATGTAGCAAGTACAGTAAGAAAAGGAATTAATATAAATTTGGGAGAGAAGAATTATCAATGATATTTTTGCTGATATAATGATTATATATTTAGAAACTCCAAGATATGCTTTTAAAAAGAACCTACTAGATTAACATTTGAGTAATGTGGCTAGACACACGATATACATAACACACAACTACATATATACATACACATATATGCATGTGTGTGCATGCACATTGCTCTCCATCTAAAAGCTCTCCTAATTAACTCTTATCTAAATGACTCTTGGGTTTTATACAAGCTCTCAATTATACCTGCAAAACCTATAGATGACAGCAGGATAAATGCACTTAACTTGTGTTATAACCATGTATTTCACTTTCACCACCTGATCTGTATGCTTACTAGTATCAAGTGCTTGCTCCTCAACATTTTTATGAGTTATACTGTTATTATAACCAAGTAATTTAAATAAATATTACCAAATCCAGTAAACAATAATGTGAAAAAATGAAATTGTTTTTATGAAAACTAAGCCATCTGCTTTACATTCAATAGAGGCAAATTACACAAAATGCTGTTGGTTTGTGTGTGACAATTATCAAAGATGAGAGGGAAGTTGTAAGATTCTGGATGTATATATTTCTACAAGTATTTTTAAGTTGTTGATCCATGGTAGAGAAATTCAAACTGGAAATTGTATAGGACGTTATAAATGTGATTTATGCAAAAAAATATATCATGGCACTCCAAATCAGTCTAATCATACATGAAGGACTTTGTCCTACCTAATAATATGAATACACACACATATATATGTATACATATACATGTATATCTTTAAATATGTGTACTGTATTCATTAGGATAGACTAGATTATGCTGCAGTTAACAAAACAATAACCTTAGATCTCATTGAATTAAACCACAAAGACTCTTCACCTGGGTGGCATCGAGGGCACCTGTCTTCTACATGATGGCTCAGTATTCTAGCCACTTTGGTCTTTGGGTCCTTCCATATCAACACATTCTTCCATAGTCACTAATGCACGGATGATATGGAGAATCATGCTTCAGCTCCTCACTGCCTCCACCCAGTGAAATACATCACTTCCACTCCCATTTTCATTGGCCAGGGTTATTCACATGGTGGTGTCTAATTCTTAAGACACAAGAAAGTATAATCTTCCTGGATATTTGGGGAAGTAGAGAGGAAATGAACATTGTTAAACACTGATAAATATGTATTATACATGTACTATTTTCTAGTATTTCTCAATCTTGCCCACTTAAAAAAAAACAGTGAAAGACTGTAGTACTGGTCAAAATATTTGCCACCCTTCTTGTTGGAATATTACTCATCTATACCTTATTGATGCTGGTGTGGCATGGTGACACAAAGGACCCTTCCTTTGGGAGGATAGGCATCCCTCATATTTCACATCACATATGGGCATGTGGCTTGCTTTGGCTTATAAAATATGAGGGTGGGGGCAGGGTAATATGGGGCACTCCTTTGTAGAAGCTTTACTAGCTGCCACTGTTTCCCTTCCCTTTGCGGCAAGGCTACCATGTGCCTGACAGCAATGACCTCATCAAGCTCGGTCCCAGAGTGACGATGGGAAGCAGAGCTGCTACCAGCTTGTGATGGACATGCAGTATGATCAGGAAATTATAAATCACTGAGGATTTCAGGTTGCCACTGCAGCACAACTTAATCTAAGCTAATTAATATGCATATGCCACCCTTAATGCATCATAAGAAAGAATGCTTATAGAAATAGCCAGACAAAAATGGAAAAACATATATCCCACTTGGAATGATAATAAAAGTATACTAGCAGTATAGTGTACAGAATGTTTAAGGTCAAATTTGATAAGACAGGGTTAAGACATATGGAAAACAATTGTTATTGAAGGATATAAAACATGTCTATTCCCCCAAAATCAATGTATAAATTTATGTAATTCCAATCATAATACCAATGGTTTTGTGTGTGTGTGTGTGACAGAGACAGAGAGAGGGACAGATAGGGACAGACATGAAGGAGAGAGATGAGAAGCATCAATTCTTTGTTGCAGCACCTTAGTTGCTCATTGATTGGTTTCTCATATGTGCCTTGACCAGGCTTGGTCATATGTGCCTTGGGCAAAAGCAGACCAAGTGACCTCTTACTCAAGCCACTGACTTTGGGTTCAAGCTGGTGAACTGTGTTCAAATTAGATGAACCCACGCTCAAGCCGGGGACCTTGGGGTTTCAAACCTGGGTCCTCTGGGTCCCAGTCCGACACTCTATCCATTGTGCCATCACCTGGTCAGGCCTAATGGTTTCTTTTTAATTTGATAAAAGCAGTTTAGCATTCATGTTAAATAACAGAATTGGCCTCCAACGTTGCCGCCAAGATTAAACGAGCTAAAATATGTGAAGTGCTTAGGACAGTATTTGGCAAATATATGCACAAGGTTAGGTAGTTTTGTTATTTGGAAAAAGAATTAGATCATTATAACGGAGAGTCTCAAAATTTGTATTAGTATATACAAGATTCTAATATAGCCATCTAGAGAAAAATAAAATTAGATTATCTTAATACATATTAAAAAATAAATTCCATATGAATTAAAAATAAATGTGTGGAAAACAATAAAAATATCTTAGAACAAAATTTAAGAGGATAAATTTATACACTTAGGGGCTAGAAAAACATTCTCAACTAAAATAGTAAACTAGACTAGGGAGTTGTAAGAGATATTAAAAATATGTAGGTCAAAACGCATGTAAAAAAGATATCATAAACAAAAATATAACAGATGGTGGGAAATATTTGTAATGTGTAAGACAAAGGTGATAGTATATGATGTTTGCCATCAAATTTATAGGAAGATGAAAAACTGTATAGAAAAATGAGCAAAGAATGTGTGAACAGGTATTTCCAGAAAAGGAAATTTAAATGACCAATTAATATGAAAAAAAAAAAAAAAGCTTAATCTTTCTAGTAATCAGGAAGGTGCAAACTAAAGGGACAAGCTATCACTTCTCACCCACCAGAACAACAAAAATGTTAGTTGTTAGGCCCTGGAGCCAATTTCACCCAGTCACTACCACCAGACCTCTGAAATGTACAACCATTGTCTATTGAGCCTACTCACTCAAGATGATGTGCAGAATGGGCCAGGGAGTAGGTCAGAATGGAGGCAGGCAGGCCAGCTGAAAGGCTATTATAATGTTCCTAATGAAGGGTAAGAGCTACAAAGAGATGTTGCTGGTGGGTATGGCATCCTTTCACGGGGTTGCAAGAAAAGCATTTTGGGGGACCCATGCATAGGAGGTTGTCACGGTGTAATGGTAAGGTTTATTGGGATTGAAATGAAAGGCTGCCCCTAGGTTCCCAGTGTTTCATCTCTGTCAGTCCTGCTGTAGAAAAAGTTTTCATCGAGCTTAAAACAAAGGCCAAGGTTCACAAATTCTGTTCCATTGGTTCAGTCCAGTTCAGTCCCTGTCCTTATCTGGCTAGCTTAGTCTAGGAAGATTCCTGGCTATGCTCTGGCTGGCACTGTACCCAAGTCACTGCTTTGGAGCCTACGCATTCACGGGGCCCAGGCAGCTGCTAGGGCCACATGGCTGTTATAGAGAAAGGATACCTGAATAGGGTGAACAAGTGTTCTAGAAGCAGGGGGTTGGAGGAAACTCTGTTAGCTTAGATTGTATTACCTTGGGCTTGGGAAGGACTACGTGCTTCTTCAAACTAACCAATTTCCCAATCTTTTACAGGCCTGTATTGGGTCCTCCCCCTAACCAATCCATTTCCTAAGTCTTCCAGAGTTCTATGTCCCTCATCCAATCCAATCCTTTTCTCAGTCAGGGTCCTCCCCTTATGGTCACCATCTTAGTTCCTACTGCATGCCTCTAAGTGGAAGCACCTCCCCTTGTGCCATCTTGGCTTCTACTGTGCATGTGCCCAGCAGAGATTTCTCCTGCTGTTCTTATTCTTCTTCTGGTAATGACCAATAAGGATCCTTCCTGCCTGCTTCAGGGATTAGGTCCCAATGTAGTGGTCCCTGGGCTCAGTCTCGGATTCAGCTTCCCAGTTTATTATTCTTAATAATGTCTGATTCTCTTTGCTCTCTTCCTTTATTAAATATCTAGCTATCTACACTACCAGATCATCTCCAAAAGGATAGTGAATGAGATTTACATATGAAAACAATTCCTGCAGCAATGTGTTATAGATGCTGATTCAATTATGTATGCATATAAAATGGAGCACAAAGGTCTAATCTCCCTGGAAGGGGAGCAAGCCAGCCCATACAGTCAGGAAAGGCTTCAGATGGGAAATGAGGTTCAACCTACGACAGTACAATAGAACATTCCAGAAAGAGGGGAAAGCTTGAATACAACTACAGGGCATGAAACCAATGACATTTTCAAAGGATTCCAATACAGTATGACTAGAGTAAAGGATAGAAGAATGAGATGGCAGTCAGATCACAGGTCTATTTGCCATTCTAGAGTCCAGAATTAATCCTGCAGAGAGGCAACAAGGAGGTATCAAAGGACTTTAAAGAGGGAAGTAACAGTTTTGAATTTTAAAGGGCAAAATATCTTTGGTAGCCATATAAAAGATGGTTTGGAATAAAGCAAGGAGCTCTTCTTGTGGCTCAGGTGTCAGGTGATTAATTCCATTAACTGTAATATGGATTTCCTCAGGTGATTATTTCACTCAGTTGTATTAGAAATAACATTTTGGCCATGGCCGGTTGTCTCAGTGGCTAGAGCGTCAGCCCATTGTGTGGATGTCCTGGGTTTGATTCCTAGTCAGGGGATACATGAGAAGTGACCATTTGCTTCCTTTCCCCTCCTTCTCCTCTCTCTTCTTCCCTCTCGCAGCCAGTGGCTAGACTGGCCAGAGCGTCAGCCCTGGGCACTGAGGACAGCTCGGTTGGTCCAAGCATCGGCCTTAGTCGGGGGTTGCTGGGTGGATCCCAGTCAGGGCACATGCGGTAGCATGTCTCACTATCTCCCCCCCCTCTCACCAAAAAAAAAAAAAAAAAAAAAAAAAATAATAATAATAATAATGCTTTTCTTTTCCAATTATGTAAGACACCAAACTAGAATAAGCAAACATGGCAATTACCCCTTTCTTAACTATGCTGTGTAAATTTAGTCATATACTCCAATAAATGGAATGAGGCTGAATAGCCTTTGGCATCAATCCCAGATACTAAAACAGTGAGAAAAAAAACAAAACATGGAACATAATATCTGTCCATAAATCTATGTATGGTTAGGGTTATGGAGCATTTTAAGAGTTATGACTTCCCTGGCAAAATATCAAAAAATGCACCTTTGAAAATTATTCAAAACAGCTATTTGGCAACCAACCATGTTGACAGAATGAAAAATGTTGAGTAAATAGCCTACATGTAATTCACCATTTTTGAAGACGTAAAGGATGTTTCCTAAGGCAGAATGACATTGTTTATTAAGGCATATCATGCTCATAAAAAAAGCCAAGAGAAAACTTCCTAGCTCACTTAAAAAACGGAGTCAATCTATTTTTTTTAATTATTTTTTTATTTATTCATTTTAGAGAGGAGAGGGAGAGAGAGAGAGAGAGAGAGAGAGAGAGGAGAGGAGAGACAGAGAGAGAGAAGGGGGGGAGGAGCTGGAAGCATCAACTCCCATATGTGCCTTGACCAGGCAAGCCCAGGGTTTCGAACCGGCGACCTCAGCATTTCCAGGTCGATGCTTTATCCACTGCGCCACCACAGGTCAGGCTCAATCTATTTTTTTAAAAGATATATTCTGTCATATAGAAGAAAGTCTGTGAGCCAACACATTCACAGGGCTGATCTCTCTCTGCTCTCTCTTCCCTTTCTGCCTTTTGATGTTTTCTAATATTCTACAAGAGCATGCACTGCTTCCAGAAGGAAAGAAAATGTCAATAGAGCAACTGCACAACTGGATGACTTAGGCTGTCTTTTTCAGCTTTTAGAATCTAAATCAGCTTTCTGATTTTGAATAAAATTAATGTAAACTGCTTTTGAGTGTGCTTGGAATACAGGCAAACTTTCTCTTTTCAAGCCTTTGTCTTCTGGGAATAAACTTCTGAATTTTCAAAAATATAAAACCTTCCGGCCCTGGCCGGTTGGCTCAGCGGTAGAGCGTCGGCCTGGCGTGTGGGGGACCCGGGATCGATTCCCGGCCAGGGCACATAGGAGAAGCGCCCATTTGCTTCTCTACCCCCGCCCCCCTCCTTCCTCTCTGTCTCTCTCTTCCCCTCCCGCAGCCAAGGCTCCATTGGAGCAAAGATGGCCCGGGCGCTGGGGATAGCTCCTTGGCCTCTGCCCCAGGCGCTAGAGTGGCTCTGGTCTCGGCAGAGCGAGGCCCCGGAGGGGCAGAGCATCGCCCCCTGGTGGGCAGAGCAGCGCCCCTGGTGGGCGTGCCGGGTGGATCCTGGTCGGGCGCATGCGGGAATCTGTCTGTCTCTCCCCGTTTCCAGCTTCAGAAAAAAAAAAAAAAAAAAAAAAAAAAAAAAAAAAAAAAATATATATATATATATATATATATATATATATATATATATATATATATATATATATATATATATACACCTTCCCCTCTCATGCCAGAGGAGGGGAATACTGACACTAGTGACTAGTGTCTGAAAACAGACGGGAATTGGAAACATCAGGCATACATGTAGATAATGCCAGGCTCTGTACAATATTTCTGGCAGTTACACCTTCTGAATTAAAATTTTTCTTTAGCTAACATTAAAATGACTCTATGCTCCTACATGTGGGCTGGCAAATGAAAGTTTTGGTAAAAGAAATAGGATTATAATTTAAAATTCATTGCATATAATTTACAAACTGTATCTTCCAAAGGTAAATGGGTAAAACTTTCTATGCTAAAAAGATAAAACACTTTTTAAAGAGAGAGAGACCTGAAATAGAACAATGAAAGCATAGAAAACGAATGTTAATTTCTGCTGTGTCCAATGTAATGCATATGTAAAACAGTAAAACAGAACACTTGGGTCAAGAGTCCACTCCAATACTGACTCTGAAAACCCAGCTTTTCATAATCAGAGGACACTCTTAAAAGCAACTCCACCTGAAATCATAGGCAGCAAAAAATTTCAAAAGAAACACTCATCTCTTAGGGTTAAAGAAAGGGGTCTGTCAAATAAACTTGGTGTAAAGTATTCCTCCGTCTCAACACTTATGAAGGGACTTGCAAAGAAAGATGTGTAAATATAATTTATCTCAATTTAAGTACATTGAACCTTTCCTAGCATTACAAGAAGTTAGATGGTTTAAGGAAGAGTTGGATGTATCATCAGTAATTTATAGATTCTTTTCAGGTCCTCTGAAACACAGTAACTTTCTTATTAGTTGAGACTTGTACCATCCCCTCACATGAACTCCCTTCTCCAACATTACAGGTGAGTACAATTCCTGAAATTTACACAGCCCTACAACATTCTAATTATTAGGTACCTTAAGAATAAATTTTACAAACTTTTTACACTAATTACATTATTTTCCTTCCCATGTGTTTCAGACAATGGGGGACTCATGCTTCTCCTGCCCTGAATTCTGATGGAAAACCATTGCCATCAACCCTTGTCCCCTGTCCCTCTCCAAATCCTCCGATTCTGCTTTCAAAGCTCAAAAGAATTCATCTATCTGAGAAATGTTATGACTGGAAAAAGACCAAGAAGGCCTGGCCAGAACTTGTAGCTGGCAGAGGGAAGGAAGGCTGGGCAGGGTACATTACACACATGGCTGATGTTAGTGCATGTCAGACACTACACACACACACACACACACACACACACACACACACACACGTGCGCGTGGCTCTGATGTTAGTGGATGTCAGAACTGTAGACTCGGGTGAGATGCCAGTTTTTATTGAGGCTAGCCACGGAGGAAAGGGATCACTGGAACCAGACTAGGAATTAGGACCTTGGCTTATAGTTCTGAGCTTAAGGGTTGGGATCTAAACCCAGGAGGGTGCTTCTGAAATTTCTCCAAATAAGTTACCTTGGCTTGTCATATATACCTCTAGCCTACTTCCCAACTATATTAGTTGGTCTTGCCTCATAGGTACAACTATCCACTCGTCCATTCTTTCCTACATTTCTTTACCCCATGCAATTCTCTGCTACCGGTTATCTGCTCAGCCCCTGAACCGCTGCTCACTTGTCTTCCGTTCACAAACATCTGCCACTATGTCCCTAGGAACACGCAATTCAACTTCCTTAGTCTATTGCAGTGGACCATCCAAGTATTCCTTACTTTGCCACAAATTCTCTTTCCACATCTTAGCCCTAACTGAAACCTAGCTTTCTCATAAATGATGACACTTTCCCTCACAGGGCAAGAAAATGTCAGCATGGCCTCTTGCTACCCACTACTACTTCCTGATTAGTATCACTCAACCACCTCCTCTTGGAAGTGCAGGCATCTGCACACCATCCTTTCTCCATTTTTGGAGGGATGAGGCTTCAATCAAAGCTATTTTTCAGCTCAGATTGCTTTTACATCTCCTAATCCTCAACCCAGCCATATTGCCTGGCTGTGGTCAGTCACCTGCTTCTCACCCGTTTCATTTCCAGCCTGCACCTGGATGGGCATTTCTTCTGTGTTCAACTACATTCATTCAAAAGATATCTGTGCCAGAGGCTTAAGAGTGACGCCAAGAAAGACAACAAAAATTAAAGAAAAATCGTGTACTTGTTCCTCTACAATGCACACAAGCCTGTTTAAGTAAAATGTGGGTAATAGCAGTACCTACCTCATAGAATAATTGAGGATTATTGAAACAATGTATCAATGTATGTAAAGAGCTAAGAACAGGGCTTGACCCATAGAAGATATTAACTATTACTAGTAATATTTTATTCTCCAAGGTATATGATATACCTTAAGCAAACATATTGAACCATTCTAGTATCAAACCTAATTTTTAAACTATCTTAACATCCTCAACACTGCCCTATATTAGTTAATACTGTAACAACCTTTAAAAATATATATATATGTGTATGGGTACTGCTCAAAGTAAGGTGATTTTCCTCCTTGCTACACCACTAAAACTGCCTTCACATTGGTCACTGAAGGCCTATTTTCAAGACTTCATGATCTTTTTAAAGCTTCTTTCTAATCTGTTTTGAATAACTTGTCAACCCCTCAACACTTTCTTCCCCTTTGGATTCTAGCACAGCTCTTGGATTAGTTTCCATTTCTTTTTCATCTCCACAGCGGGCTGTCCTGGCTGTCTCTTGAATTCTAGTATTTGTCAGGTTCATCCCTACTTTTCACTGCTTCTCAAAGTCTTTACAATATACTGTTACCTTCATTTACATCTCTATCTTTTCTAGTTTGGACTACTGCAACTCTAAATGGTATTCTGGCTTTCTAGTTTCTCCCAATTCCAGTGCATCCCTCATGCTGCCATCAGAGTAACTTTTTTTTAAAGGTCAAGTGTCTGTGAAAAGACCTCTATTATCTCGTTTCCCACAAGAAAAAGCTCCAAATTTCAGCACACCACATAAGGGCCCTTCATTGTTCAGATTACATGCCCTTTTGCAAATCTGCCTTTCCACATTTCCTCTTCCTCAAATGCCATTTTTCCCTGTTCTCAGCCACTTCCTGGCCCAGCTTCTTTCTCTATTAAGTATTTTTACTACACTGCATTTTAAATGTCTGTTTCCATGTCTAATCCTCTGGGAAAATAAAATTATCTCAAGGATTGGTAAATGACTATCTTGTCTGCAGCTCCAGATTCTAGAACCAAGCAAATGCTCAACAAATATTTAATGACTGAATTGTAAGCAATCAAAAAAAATTAAAATGATATTTTCAAAAAGAGTTGCAGTTCTAAAATTTCTCCTTAGATAGGATTGAGTGAAAGAAAAAAGGTGCCAATGGAACACTCAAGTTAAAATATGAAGGTTAACATGGATATTCTGAACAGCCAGAAAATACGTTACAACAGGGCACAGTACCTAAAATCTGGGTTTCTCCAGAAGTTCGAGGTTGTAGGACCATGGTAGTGGATGTACATAACATATGAAACTTTATCACCTCCCTCATTAAAATACTTCAATGACTTTTTTATTTATTTTTTACTTCAATGGCTTTTTTTTTTTTTTTTTTTTTTTTTACAGAGACAGAGAAAGAGTCAGAGAGAGGGACAGATAGGGACAGACAGATAGGAAAGGAGATGAGAAGCATCAATCATCAGTTCTTCATTGTGGCACTTTAGTTGTTCATTGATTGAGCTTTCTCATATGTGCCTTGACCATGGGGCTACAGCAGAACGAGTAACCCCTTGCTCAAGCCAGCGATCTTGGGTCCAAACTGGTGAGCTTTTTGCTCAAACCAGATGAGCCTGCACTCAAGCTGGTGACCTCAGGGTCTCGAACCTGGGTCCTCCGCATCCCAGTCTGACACTCTATCCACTGTGCCACCGTCTGGTCAGACTTCAATGACTTTTTAAAGATAAAGCCTCATCTTCAATTTGGTGCACAATGACTTCCATAATGAACCTGTCTCCATCTCCTTACAACCTCATCTCACACTACTCTCTTCCGTATGCCAGCCACAGAGAGCTTCTATTCCCAGTTTTTGCACAAGCAAATCTATCAGTATTATCCTTTCATACATCCGGCTACTTCATACCAGTTCCCTCTTATACTTTGGCTATCAGCCCCAGGATTCTTCCTTAAGTTAGTACCCTTTCATGGTGACAGAGCATGAGTACATCTATCTTATCACATTGTATTTGTTAGGCAGTATAGCACAGAGTTATGACAATGGATTATGGGTCCTTGGACTTATTTTCCTAACTTCTTTTATGTCTTGCTTTCCTCACTTATAAAACTAAGGTAATAGACCTATTTATCAGATTATTGAAAGGATGAAAAGAACATTCATGTAAAGCACTTACAACTGTCAGAGTCCGATATAAGCCAGTTATTAGTTGTCACCCTTCTCACCCCCACCAGTTCCTCTGCTCCTCTAGCCAAGAACCCATATCGGCCTGGGTCGTTTTCTTTTCTTAGCTTCAGCAAGGGCCTTGAACATAGCAGGCCGGCTTTCAATATATGATTTAAAAAATCAACAGCAACAACACACACACACACACACACACACACAGCCTTGAGTTTTGCCTTACTGGCTAAACGATCGCAGGCCGATCACTCATCCCACCTACGCCTCGTTAACCCTTATGAAAAATATCTGCCCAAAAAAGGTCTGTGTGTGTTCATCAGTCAATACACTCGCCCAAGCCCCGCGCACATCTTCGGCCGCACGAGCGGTGGATGTTTACTTTTCCCGAGCGGAGGTACGCGTCTTCCCCTTCCGGGGGTACGCCCGCCCGGCCCGGCCTCCTCTCAGCCCACACCCTCACTGCGCCCTTGGCCCCGGTCCCCCGGGACTGCAAGCGTGGGAGTCTCGGCCCTGCGCCGCTCCCTCCTGGAGCTCCGCGCCCCTCTTCCTTCCTCGCCCGAACGGACGCACTTCCGGCGGATATGGGGGGGCAACGCCGGAAACGGAAGTGAGCAGTGAGTCCGAACGACAGGAACGGAGATTGGAAGGTGTTTGCAGAGCGAGCTGAAAATGGTGAGTGAATCCCCGGGTGCACCGAGTTCCCAGCGTACTTAGGACCTGCCCGGCAGGACCAGACCGCCGCCTCCCAGCCCTTCTCAGTCCCCGTCCCGGGCCATGGCGGGAGGATGAGTCCGGCCTCAGGCGCCAGGATCTGTCGAGTCACGGGGTGGGGAACGCGCCGCTGTGACGTGGGCCGAGCTCGGGTCTGGTCCCACGGGTAGCGCCGAGGCTTCATCCTCTTTCGTCTCCTTCTCTTCTTTTGGTGTGCGCCTTCGCGTGCTCAAGCTCCTCAAAAGACCCCGACCCCTTCCTTGTGGTCGGTGCAGAGCTGGAAAGGACACATCGAAAGTGCAACTTTCTGTTGGCGTTGCCGATTCTCCTCCACTGCGGGGAGCACTACGCACCTTCCCGACCCTCGGAACGGACTTTCATAACAAACCCGCAACTGTGGATCGCTTTTTAACCAATTACCTTTACTCTACAAACGTTTTTGGGGAGCTTGTGTTATGTAAGAAGGTGGAGGGGGAAAACCAGACAGTTGCTCATTCCTGTTTGTCAGCATCTTCACCATCTCTCCCCCCTTTCTTCCACTCTTTTTAACTTAAACGTTGTGATGTTTGGGAAAGACTCCTAAATCACCAGCTCTGATACCAGTATTGCTGCCAGGCCGTTCAGATCTGGAAAGCTTCTATGGTGAAACACTGATGATCCTTGTAAAGAGGTTTTGTAAACATTTTCTAGCGACTAGTGATAATTAACTTTTCATAGATTTGTTTTTATCTGCAACTTTACTAGAAATACCAGGTACTAATCTTGATATTTGATTACAGTGGGTCACAGAGGTCAGAATTCCCTGTTTCTTTCTGCATAGAAGAAAATTTCCTTCTGTGGCTTTACAGTGAAACAGCCTATACAGGATATACATTTGGAAAGATTCCTGGAAAGATGACTAAACAGGGCCAGAGAGGTTGTATGCGTTTTTGACAATCACATAGTAGGTTAGTGATGGTCCACACTAGATTCCAGATCCATTTCCTGATTGACCAAGATTTCTGTGTGGAGGGAGTTGAAACCTGTTGTGCAGGCTCTTGAGTTCCAGGCTAAAGACCTTGCACTTTATTCTTCAGGCAAGACCTTGACGAGCCAGTAAAAGGTTTTTTAAGTGTTTGTCGGGGAAATTGTATATTCTAGGAAAAGGTAGGATATGCAGAACTGGAAAATGGAAGTGTACAGTCAATAAGACCCTTTAGGGTGCTGTGGAAGTTATCCAGTTGTGAGAGCCTAGATTAGGATGGTTGATTGATGAAACCCTGGACAGGATAAAGTACCTGATCAAATAAAATGTACAAATGATTTTGGAAATTAATAAAAAAAAGCTGGTTTCTCAGCATAGTTTTTTTTTTTAGAACAGTATAAGATCAATACCAAACTACCTGTAGCTGTTTTACATCTTTTTGCAGAATTGCAAGGATATTGAACAACTAGTGGTTTAAAGTCAGCATTTTATGTTTTACTTGTTGTAACTTTTTTTTTTTTTTGCATTTTATTTGCTTCTCTAATCTGTCTTCATCAGAGTGAGCCCTAGAAGGTAAACATGAATCTTTGGCATCTAACAGTATACCTGCCACATAGTAGATGCTTAATAAAATTTTGATGATTAAATGTTTTCATTATCTTTATTATATGCGGCTTAAGTGTCTGTTTGTTGCCGATAGCTTATTGGTTGCTTGCGTAACTGTACTAGCCAATGGGGTGAAGTTGCCACGGCTGAACACAAATTGAGCATGTCAGGGGGAAGGTGAACATTTGTTTGCATTGGCAATCATCTGTTTTACATAAAAACTACATCTTAACGTAATTTCTTTTAAGAATGCCTCCTAGAAAATACAGCACTGAAGAGGAGAGAAAAGGAGCTAAAGCTGCACAAAAACGGCTTTCTTGACAAAAAGAAACCACTGAGCAGAGAAAGACAAGGCTTGCTTCAGTCGCAGAGCAGTCAACTTTATGTTGCCTGTTCAAGAGTTCGTGAAAGAACGGACGTAAAATTAAAAATAATTGATGGTCCTCTGCAAGGCGAGCTTAAAAATGATGGAAAGATCTACACAAGAAATGTTGTGTACAAAGAGATCTTTGACATGTGAATTAACATTTTATTATTTAAATCACCTTTATTTATTGAGCTAGCGGTGGCTCTTAAGAAATGTGCAGCCAGTGGTTTCCTTCATTGCACTCTACTTGAAGCAGTTAAGCAAGTAGAAGGGGGAAACCCCATGAGGAACTAAGCAAAGGGGCGTCCTCGCCGCCTGCCCTGGGTAATTCAGTTTGAATTAGCAGACACCTTTGCACAAATCATTTTAATTACAATTTATAATATCTAGAACAGCGGTCATTTCGTATGACCGCCGGGCTTTCTAGTACTGTATAAATGTGTAGTGTGACACTTTACCAGTACCAAATGTATTGAGTCTTTTTTTTGTTTGACACTATTCTGATTAGGTACATTTATTTTCATAAACAGTATCCTCTTATATAAAAACCACTCCTCCCCTTTTTTTAAGCTTCTGTGACTACTCTTTTCTAGCTATTCTGTTCATTATTAATTCCATTTCCTTGTACTTCATTCTTGTTCTGAAGGAATGGTATTCCCCAAGATTTTGTTCTCATTTTTTTCATTCAGCACTAACCATTCCAACCTAAAGGAGGGATGTTTCTAATGAAAGTAAATCTGATCATGTCATTACCCTTCAGAGCAGCAGTTCTCTATCAATTTCAGAAAAAAAACAAATTTCTTTGCACATTTAAATCTTTTCATTTTGCCAGCCTTTATTTCTGCCTAACTCACTCGATCATTTATATTTTATACCTTTACTTATATTCTTCTTTTCCTGTAATGCCTTTTAATCTGACAGCATTCAGAAATGACTTAGGAATTCTTCCTACCCTGACATTTGGTATTATTTATTGTACCATGTGTGTCATTCTAGCATAATGCTAAGTAAGGCTCATTGTGATTATCTATCTAGACTGGGCTCTTTGAAGGAAGAGACCTTATCTTTTCTCTCTAGTGCTTAAACTAGGGGTTGGGAACCTTTTTGGCTGAGAGAGCCATGAACGCCACATATTTTAAAATGTAATTCTGTGAGAGCCATACAACGACCCGTGTACATTAGGCATTATCCAATAAAAATTTGGTGTTGTCCCGGAGGATAGCTGTGATTGGCTCCAGCCACCTGCAACCATGAACATGAGCGGTAGGAAATGAATGGATTGTAATACATGAGAATGTTTTATATTTTTAACATTATTTTTTTTTATTAAAGATTTGTCTGCGAGCCATATGCAGCCATCAAAAGAGCCACATCTGGCTTACGAGCAATAGGTTCACAACCCCTGGCTTAAACCATGATTTTTACATAAGATCTGCAGTATGGGTTTTTTTAAGGGATTTTTTTTTTTTTGTATTAAATAGTATTCTTTATCTGTGTTGTAGAATACCAGAGGACTTGGATCTCAGCTAAAGGACAGTATTCCAGTTACTGAACTTTCAGCAAGTGGACCTTTTGAAAATCATGATCTTCTTCGAAAAGGGTATATGGGGAAGTTTCTGACTTTGTTATAATAAACTGTTTCTGGAAATTATTTTTCATGATATTCTTTAAATATTTTGCTAGGCCCTAAATATATATATTTAATTTGGGAGTTAACAAGTAATATACTTTAGACTGGAGGAGGAGAAATGGAGGCTTAGATATTTTCTTTATTTTTTTTTTCACATTTTATTTATTGATTTGAGAGAGATGGGGGTGGGAGGAGCGGGAAGCATCAACTCATAGTATAGTATTTGCTTCTTGTGTGTGCCTTGACTGGGCAAGGCTGGGGTTCTGAACCGGCAACGTCAGCATTCCCAATCGACACTTTATCCATGACTCTGCCACAGGTCAGGCTTAGATATTTTCTATAGCCGAAAAAGTGCCTTATCAGAGTAGTAAGTTCCTGGGAGAGGGCATTCTCCCAGAAGATGTTGCCCAGTAGGGTGATTTGGTAGGATTCTTCACTTTGCTATTGATAACTTGGAGAGCCAGTTTATTAACTTACCTTATTAATTATTGGAGTGATTCACTTTATGGGGGAAATACTATAACATAGCAGTTCAAAGCATGGACTCTGGACTCAGGCTGCCTGGATTTTGACCCTGGCTTTGCTGTTTGCTAGATGTATGCCTTTGAGAATTTACTTAATTGCTCTATGTCTCACTGTTTTCATCTGTGAAATAGGGCTATTAATAGTATTATATTATTTTGAAGAATAAATGAGTTAGTAGTACATGAAAAATACTTAGAACAATACCTGACATTGGTAAACACTCAGTGTTAGCAGCTGTTACCTTTCTTTTCTAGCTTTAACACATAGTTATAACAGTTTTCTTTATGTTTATATATGTATAGGTCCTAATTTCCAGTACCAGTTGTTTTTCTTGGCAGATTGCTTTTCTGCTTAATTAAATAATAATGCTTTCCCTACCATCAATGTACTGTCTTTTTTTTTTTTTTTGACTTGAGAGAGAGGAAGGAGGAGAAATAGAGTCATCAACTTGGTGTTCCACTTAGTTGTGCACTCATTGGTTACTTCTTATATGTACCCTAACTGGGAATCTAACCTTCTACCTTGGTGCCCCAGGATGACACTTTATCCACTGAGCCACCTGGCCAGGACCAACATTCTGTGTTTTGAATTTTATATCTAATTTTAAGATATTTAGCTTGTACTGTAATAGGATGGCATTCTAATGGTGTCTGGGGGACAGACGTGATGACCCATTATTGTTTCTTCATTTTGTGTGAAAGATGCAGTATACAGCCTTTGGAACTGGAGATACAATTTGATTTATAGTCTAACCAAATTCATAAAGTAGCTAGTAACAAAATCTTGATGATTTTTAATTAATTTTTTCATTTGAAATGCTGCTTTTTCTTCCTGATCAGTGTATAACATTGCCACATCCACTTTTAGGATAGTATTTTTTACAAAGAACATACTCAGTGAATTATTATTGCATGATTGCTTTTATTTATTTTTTCATTCAGTGAGAGGAGAGGAGGCAGAGAGACAAACTCCTGCATGTGCCCTGACCAGGATCTACCTGGCAAGCCCACTAGGGTGTGATGCTCTGCCCATCTGGGGCCTTTGCTCCATTACTCAGCTACCGAACTCTTCTTAGCACCTGAGGCGGAGGCCATGGAGCCATTCTCAATTCCTGGGGTCAACATGCTCCAATGGAGTCATGGCTGCAGGAAGGAGAGAGGGAGGGAAGCAAGGGGGAGTGGTGGAAAAGCAGATGGGCTCCTCTCCTCTGTGCCCTGACCGGGAATCAAACCCAAGACTTTCATACACCAAGCGGATGCTCTACCACTGAGCCAAACCTGTAGGGCCATATTGCGTGATTCTAAAGTTTCTTTCAACTCTCAAATCCTATTTTGGATGATAAGCTATTCATTTTGATGTATCCAGTGTAATAAACAACAGTGGCCTGGTTCTAGTTGTATATCACCTAACATAGTACTTTGTACATAGGAAGTGTTTAGTAAATCAAACATACTGTTTGACATGTGTTTATTAAATATACATTAAATATTAATAGCACATTAGGCCTGAACAGAAGAGGTATCTTACATAATACACAAGCATGTCTTCAGAGTAATAGTAATAAACATACTTTACTAAATTTTTTCTAGAGAGCAAGCATCATTTAACACCATTTTATTTATTTTTTTGACAGAGAGAGGGTCAGATAGGGACAGACAGACAGGAAGGGAGAGATGAGAAGCATCAATTCTTCGTTGAGGCGGCTTAATTGTTCATTGAATGATTTCTCATATATGCCTTGACCGTGGGGTACAGCAGACTGAGTGACCCCTTGCTCAAGCTGGCGACAATGGGCTCAAGCTGATGAGCCCGTGCTCAAGCTGGCGACCTCAGGATTTCGAACCTGCGTCATCTACGTCCCAGTCCAACGCTCTGTCTACCGCAGCACCACCTGGTTAGGCTAACACCATTTTTTAGAATGTTCTCTCTACTGAAGTCTTGACCATCGGTATCTATAATAGATGCATTTAAAAACAATTAGCATACAGTAAATTTGAATTTTTAAAATTTGACTTTTTTTCTTTTGGTGGATAGTTATATGAATTTTATTTTATTTTTTTTTAATTTGTTTTTTTTTAAATTTTTATTTATTCATTTTAGAGAGGGGAGAGAGTTAAAATGAGAGAGAGAGAGGGAGAGAGAGAGAGAGAGAGAGAGAAGGGGGGGAGGAGCATCAACTCCCATATGTGCCTTGACCAGGCAAGCCCAGGATTTTGAACCAGTGGACCTCAGTGTTCCAGGTCAATGCTTTATCCACTGCGCCACCACAGGTCAGGCTAGTTATATGAATTTTATACATGTATGTTTCCTGTCGGGATACAAAAGTGTCATCATCCCCAAAAACTTCCTTGTGCCATTCCACTATAGTTATACCTTTGATAGTTGTGATTTTGAGCTTTTAATGTTGAGTGAGATGTAATCTCCCTTTTAAATGCTTATTTTCAGTTTTTCTTGTGTGAAAAATGAACTTTTGCCCAGTCATCCTCTTGAATTATCAGAAAAAAATGTAAGTATATTAACAGTATATTTATTTTTGTCCACTAGTAGAAAAATCTTTCAATAGTACATTTGTGGTTTCATTTATTAAAAATAGTTCTGGTGCAGAGCATGTACTCATGAAGAATTTGGGGTCCCATTTTTAATATCCTTGTATAATAGGCTGGTAAGGATAGCTCATTTTAAAGAATGAGTGAATTACATCACAGGCTTTGAATTTGTTATACTGCTTTACTAACGTTCCCTTTCTACACATTCTTCTCTTTTTTTATGGATGTTTCTAAAGGTCCATCCGCCTCTCTGTTCCTCTCGTAATATTTTTTTCATTTTATAATCTCATTTTATTTCTATTTTTTTGATGCCATTTTTTTGCTATAGACCTCCAACTCCCTATCTCTAGCCTTGACCTCTCTCTCAAGCCTTCCTTCTCCAAGGTACAGTGGGACATATAGGCACAGTAGATACACAGAATATGACCATATTTCCCAACCTTAAGGAGCTGAAAACTTAATCAGAGGACAAGCAGTGGATTAGGGGCTTCATAAGATGCTTAGAGGGCCAAGGATAACCACCGGTGCTTAGGAAATGTGGAAGATTTTAGAAAGGAGGGTACATTTCAATAGTCTTACACCCTTGTTCTCCAGATAAATGGATGGGGAGGGGTTATACGAAAGAGCAATTAACCTGTACAGATTTTTTTAGACAATACAGAGGGTTTTTAAATACACGTTCAGAGCAACAAAAAAAGAGTCATTACTTGGGGAAAATGATGCACTGTTAACCAGAAAGCTAAGCTAACATTCCTTTTTTTTTTTTTTTTTACAGAGGGAGGGATAGATAGGGACAGACAGACAAGAACGGAGAGAAATGAGAAGCATCAATTATTATTATTATTTTTTTCATTTTTCTGAAGCTGGAAACAGGGAGAGACAGTCAGACAGACTCCCGCATGTGCCCCACTGGGATCCACCTGGTACGCCCACCAGGGGGCGATGCTCTGCCCATCCTGGGCGTCGCCATATTGCGACCAGAGATACTCTAGCGCCTGAGGCAGAGGCCACAGAGCCATCCCCAGCGCCCGGGCCATCTTTGTTCCAGTGGAGCCTTGGCTGCAGGAGGGGAAGAGAGAGACAGAGAGGAAAGCGCGGCGGAGGGGTGGAGAAGCAAAAGGGCGCTTCTCCTGTGTGCCCTGGCCGGGAATTGAACCCGGGTCCTCCACACGCTAGGCCGACGCTCTACCGCTGAGCCAACTGGCCAGGGCTGAGAAGCATCAATTATTAGTTTTTCGTTGTTCATTGATTGCTTTCTCCTATGTGCCTTGACTGTGGGCCTTCAGCAGACATAGTAACCCCTTGCTCAAGCCAGCGACTTTGGGTCCAAGCTGATGAGCTTTGCTCAAACCAGATGAGCCTGCGCTCAAGCTGGCGACCTCAGGATCTCGAACCTGGTCCTCTGCATCCCAGTTCGACACTGTCCACTGCGCCACCGCCTGGTCAGGCTATATTCCTGTTTTTTTGTTTGTTTTTTGTTTGTTTTTGTTTGTTTTCAATTTCTTCCTCTTTAGCAAGGAGAGAAATCTTTATAAGAAAGATTAGCACAAATAGTGCGATGGTGAAATTGAACTTCAAATAGGAAGAGAAAATAAGACAGCTTCTAATTGTCTAAGTGCATTTTGGTTTTATGCTCAGAAGTTGACTAAGAATATTAAGTGTTTTTCAAAGATGAAGTTAATCACAGAAAGCATAGCATATAAAGCAGATTGATGGCACAATAAGCTTTATTATCCTTATTGGATAGCTCTATTTAATGAGTGAGTGAATTACATCACTAATGACAGAATAATCTCAGGACTAAGCCAAAATCAAAAAACTGCTTACCCAGGAGATTGTAAAGTTTTGCATTTAGGTTCTAAAATGGATTACATTTAGATGAGGTAAAACTTGATCATTACATAAAACTTGTTTTTAATGGACGGTAAGGTCATTTTTTTTTTTTTTTAGAGAGAGGAGAGGGAGAGACAGAGAGAAGAGAGAGAGAGAAGAGGGAGAGGATCTGGAAGCATCAACTCCCATATGTGCCTTGACCAGGCAAGCCCAGGGTTTCAAACCGGCGACCTCAGCATTTCTAGGTCGATGCTTTATCTACTGTGCCACCACAGGTCAGGCTTGGACTGTAAGGTCATTATAGGGTAGCAGATTATGTTAGCCACTGAAAAGAATAGTTAATGTAATCTCAGACTTTTATTAATAAGATAGTGCTCAAATCAAGGGAGTTTATACCCTTTATTTTCTAAGTATTAACTTTATCATTAGGTATGGAATATTGATTCAGTTTTGAGCAATTCATGTTAAGAAACTTTTGACAAGTCTGAGTGAGACTGGCCAAAATGGTGAAGAGTAAAGATTTCATACCTCTTTTGAGACTCAGCTTACATCTCCTGCCTCTGTGTTGTCTTAATAATTCAATCAGCTAATGGCAGTTTCTCCCTTGAAATTCTGTGGCACTTACCTATTTTAAGTCCTTTAGCTTGGGCTGTGTAGTACTGCTTATTAGCTAAGTAAACTTGGGCAAGTGGCTTAATCTTTCCTTAATCTTGGTTTCCTCATCAGTCAAGTGTGGTTCATAATAGACCATCCCTCAGCACGTGCTGGCTCATAGTATCTCTCCATGATTGAAACTGCAGTGGGGATAGTGAAGGAGATGACCGTCGTCTATACTAGTGGTCCTCAGCTAGGGATGATTTTTTCCCCCCAGGGGACATTTGGTAATGTCTGATTATCACAAGTGGTGTCTTAGGGAAGGTTCTTTGGTACTGGTTTCTACTGGTAGAGGCCAGGAATGCTGCCAAACATCCTGCAATACACAGGACAGTCTGCACTCACTGCTACGAAGAATAATCTGGCCCCAGATGTCTGTAGTGCCAAGGGTTGAGAAGCCCTAATCTATGTGTAATGTCTTTTCAGCTAGATTATATAACATACATATAGCCTATCTCCAGGGTAAACTTTCATTTGTTGTTTATCGCCACAGAGTCTAATTCTAATTATGTATGTGGTTGCTAATAATTAGTTAATTTATTGTAATTTCAGTTTGATACCACATTATGAGGTGGGTATACTTATCAAAGTTTATAAATTAAGTTTTTTACATAAAATTTTATTTAGTTATGAGAATTACTATTAAAGGAAACTTCAAATAGAATGTCAGGTCATATACTCAATAAAATATTGCATATTTTTCCTAAATTTGGACCATCTGTCAGAATTTTGCAGTTAAGCTAAAGTAATTAAAAACCATATTGCTAGATATTTTACCTTCAGATTTTGTATCTGTGTCCTCCAGATCATGTCCCAAGTGGGTACTAATCTCTCAGTAGATTTTTGATCAGTTACCTTTGTTATTGTGACTTTAAAAAATCTTATGAATAGTATAATGTAATAAAAAGTAATTACAGAGATCTCTTTACCTTATTAGCTCAGACATTTCTGATTGTTTAGAAAATCTTTTGAGCTATATGCTTTTGTACTTAGATATTCACTACTAATTTTTGTCACTGCGTGTAACTTTCTGGATCTCAGGCTATTTATACCTTCTCTTTACCAGTTTTGCAATAGTTATAATCAGAAGTAGTGAAATGTGCTATGCTTTGTCAGTGTACTTTCGCAATGTGAAAAATATTTCTTAGTTTATTAGTTTTGTAAATCCAAACTTTAGGTGATAATTTGACATAGGCGAAGTGTACCTGTATGCTGGATGAAATATAGATATATATAGCCAAATTTTTGTTGAAGAAATTAGTGAAACTACTTTGTTTTTATTTCAGTTACGGATATTACAATTCTTCATCTTCTAAGTATTGTGTTGCAGGTGTATCGGTGCTGACTGTTTTGAATTCAGAATATTGGGTGTAGCATTTAAAATTACATTGCTGTCTTTTGTAGTTCCAGCTCAACCAAGATAAAATGAATTTTTCTACACTGAGGAACATCCAGGGTCTGTTTGCTCCACTAAAACTGCAGATGGAATTCAAGGCAGTGCAACAGGTGAGTGTATGTATGTCAGAATGTGCATCCCACATGTGTGCCGATACTGATTGGAATGACCCTTCTATTTAGTAACAGCTGTGCAAACCTGACCTCCTTTTCTACAGCCGATTCTACTTCCCCCTTTTAGGATAGGACCTCGATTCCTATTATAGAGAAAAAATAAGCCATTCAATGGAAAACTTCTTCAAATTATGGGCTCAGTGTCTGAAAACGTCCTTTCATCCACTCTTCCATTTCTTCTTTTAGAGGGTCATTGAACTTGAGACACCGATGGGACTGATCAGGTGGGGTCAAGTAGGCAGTTGGTTGAGTGTACCGGTTGTTCAGCAATAAGTCTTCTCAGAAACATCCTTTCCAGAATGTAAGAACTGTGCTGCTACCTGTGTTTTAGATTTGTTGGATCATATCACATGACTTCAGGGACTTCCCTTTTCATGGATCCTTTCTATACCTGGTATCTTCAACCTCTATTTGCTAGAACTCAGCAGCAAATGTATGTATTTACATACATCCCAACCTCTTTCTTTTATTTATTTTATTTTATTTTTCTTTTCCAAGTGAGAGGAGGGAAGATAGAGATAGATTCCCACATGCACCCTGACCGAGATCCACCTGGCAACCCCCATCTGGGGCCAATGCTCTGCCTATTTGGAGCCATGCTCGCAACCTAGCTATTTTTAGCACTCGAGGCAGAAGCCCCATGGAGCTATTCTCAGCGCCCAGTCCAATGTGCTGGAATCAGTCAAGCCATGGTAGTGGGAAGTGGGGTGGGGGGGGGGGCAGAGAAAGAAGGGGAAGTGGTAGGGATGGAGAACTAGACTGTCACTTCTCCTGTGTGCCCTGACTGGGAGTTGAACCCAGGACACCCACACGCCGGGCAGATGTTCTACCACTGAGCCAACTGGCCAGGGCAGACCTCTGTCTTTTAAAACAAAGCAAACATTGTATCAATTCTAAACCCCTTTATAGCAACTACTGGCTCACTAAGTCTGCTTTTGCAGGTTGAGCTTTAAAAAGTTGCCTCCATTGCTACATATACCAGTACTTTATCAAGTATTCACTCAACCTGACACCTGTCACACCACCTAGACTGCTGCTACATGGTGGGCATTGCTATGCCCTCATTTTGCTGATCTCCTGTGGTATGGGACACTCATGGCGCCTGCCTTCTTTTGGCTGTTAGGGCGCTGCCCTTTTTCTGATGTTCCTCCTTCTATAAGCCTTGTTCTCAGGTGTTGCTTTATAGGTTCCTTACCCCCTGTTCCCTGAAATACCAGCTTTGTTAGTACCTATTTTTGGTCCTCTCTTCATCTTCTTATTTCCTAGCTGTTCCTGGGACTTCAGTTATCATTGAGCTTTAAAGCTATAGGCCTCTGCAATGGGCAGTCCTGCAGGCACTTCAACTTTCACACAGGTACAGAATAACGTATTGTTTCTTGCATACTAACTTTTATCATGTACGAACAGTTTTTCCTAAGGCAGAAATTGGAACATTAGCTTTGGTTATCTCACCTAGCACCTTGTCTCCCATTCCGTCCTCCAACATCCCCTCAGTTACCTCTTTATCCCATTGCAATTATGTGGGTGGGACCCTGACCGAGCTTCATCTGGATTGCTGCAGCACCCAGCTTGCTGCCCACTACTCCATCTGTGCACTCCAGCCAGGATAGTCTTTGTGAATTGCAGATTTGGTCGTGTCACTCCCCTCACTCTGCCCTCAAAATAAACCCACCTCCTCACTCCTTGCAGTGTCGACTAATTTTCTCTCCTTTTGGCTTTTGCACATATTCTTCCTACCACTGTGAATTCATTTCTCTTAGCCAGGCGGAATTGTGTCTTTTTAATAAATTCTATTAATGCCATCACAAAGTCATTCTGGAAGCCGTTTTAGAACTTTTTTTCCAAGGATGCACCTGGCTTTATGTCAGAGCATAAAGGAAAGCATGCTGGCTTTATGTCAGAGTTACCTGGATATGACCGTTGGCTCTGCCATCTACTAGTCTTGAGAACTTAGATACGTTAGAGACCTTTCTGAGCCTCAGACCATTTGTTCGATTCTCATGTGAATTGGAGTTAGCAGTGAGAACAGGGTGAGGTGATTAGGACTATTCTGCAGATGAAGTGAAATACATACTTGTGCACAAAGTTGTTGGCCTCCTTTTTTATGCTCCTATGACTCAGAGTCCATCTACTTGTCACTCATACTTTGGGCCTAAACTGTTAATCCCACTTAATCCAAAAATCTTTGTCCGGAATTGTGGCCCTTTTTTTCTGGTTTCTGTTCCATTGCAGTTCTTGCTTGTCAGAATGCACACCATGGCCTGCGCACCCTGCTGCTGATGCTCAGCTGTGGTCAGGCTGTGCCTGCCACCCTCTTGTGCTGCGTTGAATTGACAGGCTCCATTTCTGTTGCTTCCTCTTCTTTCTGTATCCCCTACTTTCTTTTTTCAGTTTTGACAATTTAGAGAAATTTTTCCATGCCACAAAGTTTTAAATAAGTCTGTAGGCCATTAGTACTCAAAAGTACTTTTAGCCTGCATACATTTTCTTTCTTTCTTTTTTCATTTTTCTGAAGCTGGAAACAGGAAGAGACAGTCAGACAGACTCCCGCATGCGCCCGACCGGGATCCACCCGGCACGCCCACCAGGGGCGACGCTCTGCCCACCAGGGGGCGATGCTCTGCCCATCCTGGGCGTCGCCATGTTGCAACCAGAGCCACTCTAGCGCCTGGGGCAGAGGCCACAGAGCCATCCCCAGCGCCTGGGCCATCTTTGCTCCAATGGAGCCTTGGCTGCGGGAGGGGAAGAGAGAGACAGAGAGGAAAGCGCGGCGGAGGGGTGGAGAAGCAAATGGGCGCTTCTCCTGTGTGCCCTGGCCGGGAATCGAACCCGGATCCTCCGCACGCTAGGCCGACGCTCTACCGCTGAGCCAACCGGCCAGGGCTGCATACATTTTCTTCACAGAAAAAAGTATTTTAACTGCCCCCTTACATTCTAAGTTATGATTACTTTAAAATGCTAGTATCAGCCCTAGCTGGTGTGCTCAGTGGATAGAGTATCAGCCCGGCATGTGCATCTCCAGGATTTGATCCCCAGTCAGGGCACACATGGGAAGCGATCATCTGATAGTTCTCTTTCCATTCCTCTCCCCCTTCTCTCCCTCTTCTCCCGCAGCTGGTGGCTCGATTGTTTCAAGCCTCGGCCCTGGGTGCTGAGGATGGCTCAGTTGATTCGAGCATCGGCCCCACATGGTGGTTGCTGGGTGGACCCCAAGCCTGGTGCATGCAGGAGTCTGTCTCACTATCTCCTCTCTTCTCACTTAGAATAAATAAATTTAAAAAAATAAAGAAAAAATAAAATGCTAGTATTTTTTTATTTATTTATTTACTTATTTTTTTTTATTAAATTTAATGCAGTGACATTGATAAATTAGGGTACATATGTTGAGAGAAAACATCTCCAGATTATTTTGACCTTTGATTGTGCTGTATACCCCTCACCCAGAGTCAGATTGTCTTCTGTCACCTTCTATCTGGTTTTCTTTGTGCCCCTCCCCTCCCCCTCCCCAACCCCATTTGCCGTCACATTCTTGTTCATGTCCCTGAGTCTCATTTTTATATCCCATCTATGTATGGATTCATATAGTTCTTAGTTTTTTCTGATTTACTTATTTCATTCCGGATAATGTTATCAAGGTCCGTCCATGTTATTGTGAATGATCCAATGTCATCATTTCTTATGGCTGAGTAGTATTCCATAGTATATATATACCAAAGCTTTTTAATCCACTCGTCCTCTGACGGACACTTAGGCTGTTTCCAGATCTTCGCTATTGTGAACAATGCTGCCATAAACATGGGGGTGCATTTCTCCTTTTGGAGCTGTTCTATGGTGTTCTTGGGGTATATTCCTAAAAGTGGGATAGCTGGGTCAAAAGGCAGTTCGATTTTCAGTTTTTTGAGGAATCTCCATACTGTTTCATACTGTTTTCCACAGAGACTGCACCAGTCTGCATTCCCACCAGCAGTGCAGGAGGGTTCCCTTTTCTGCACATCCTCGCCAGCACTTATTCTGTGTTGTTTTGTTGATGAGCACCATTCTGATTGGTGTGAGGTGATATCTCATTGTGGTTTTAGTTTGCATTTCTCTAATGATTAGTGATGTTGAGCATTTTTTCATATGCCTATTGGCCATCTGTATGTCCTCTTTGGAAAAGTGTCTATTCATTTTCTTTTCCCATTTTTTGATTGGATTGTCTTCCTGGTGTTGAGCTTTACAAGTTCTTTATAAATTTTGGTTATTAACCCCTTATCAGACGTATTATCAAATATGTTCTCCCATTGTGTAGTTTGTCTTTTTATTCTGTTCTTGTTGTCTTTAGCTGTGCAAAAGCTTTTTAGTTTGATATAGTCCCATTTGTTTTTGTTTTTGTTTTTTTTTCACATTGATTTCTTTTTTTTTTTAATTTTATTTATTCATTTTAGAAAGGAGGGGGGGGAGAGAGGAGAGGAACAGAGAGAGAAGGGGAGGAGGAGCAGGAAGCATCAACTCCCATATGTGCCTTGACCAGGCAAGCCCAGGGTTTCGAACTGGCGACCTCAGCATTTCCAGGTCGACGCTTTATCCACTGCACCATCACAGGTCAGGCAGTCCCATTTGTTTATCCTGCCTTTTATTTCACTTCCCCGTGGAGATAAATCAGCAAATATATTGCTCCGAGAGATGCCCGAGAGCTTTACTGCCTATGTTTTCTTCTAAGATGCTTATGGTTTCCCAGCTTACATTTAAGTCTTTTATCCATTTTGAGTTTATTTTTGTGAGTGGTGTAAGCTGGTGATCTAGTTTCATTTTTTTGCAGGTAGCTGTCCAATTTTCCCAACGCCATTTGTTAAAGAGGCTGTCTTTACTCCATTGTATTTCCTTACCTCCTTTGTCAAATATCAGTTGTCCATAGAGCTCTGGGTTTATTTCTGGGTTCTCTGTTCTGTTCCATTGATCTATATGCCTGTTCTTATGCCAGTAGCAGGCTGTTTTGAGTACAATGGCCTTGTAGTATAACTTATTATCAGGAAGTGTGATACCTTCCACTTTATTCTTCTTTTTTAAGATTGCTGGCCTTACCTGTGGTGGCGCAGTGGATAAAGCGTCGACCTGGAAATGCTGAGGTCGCTGGTTCGAAAACCTGGGCTTGCCTGGTCAAGGCACATATGGGAGATGATGCTTCCAGCTCCTCCCCCTTCTCTCTCTCTCCTCTCTCTCCCTCTCTGTCTCTTTCTCCTCTCTAAAAGTGAATAAATAATAATAAAAAAAAGATTGCTGAGGCTATTTGTGTTCTTTTTTGGTTCCATATAAATTTTTGGAATATGTGATCTATATCTTTGAAGTATGTCATTGGTATTTTAATTGGTATTGCATTGAATTTATAGATTGCTGTGGGTAATATAGACATTTTAATGATGTTTATTCTTCCTAACCATGAGCACGGTATATGCTTCCACTTGTTTGTATCTTCCTTGATTTCTTTTATCAACGCTTTGTAATTTTCCAAGTACAAGTCTTTAGTCTCCTTGGTTAAGTTTACTCCTAGGTACTTTATTTTTTTGGTTGTAATTGTGAAGGGGATTGTTTCCTTAATTTTTTTCTGACTGTTCATTGTTGGTGTATAAAAATGCCTCTGATTTCTGAGTATTGATTTTATATCCTGCCACTTTGCTGAATTCATTTATCAGGTCCAGTAGTTTTTTGACTGAGACTTTAGGGTTTTCTATATACAATATCATATCATCTGCAAATAATAATAGTTTTACTTCTTCTTTTCCAACTTGAATGCCTTTTATTTCTTCTTCTTGTCTGATTGCTGTGGCTAGTACTTCCAGGACTATGTTCAATAAGAGTGGTGAAAGGGGACACCCCTGCCTTGTTCCTGATCTTAAGGGGATTGCTTTTAATTTTTGCCCATTGAGTATGATGTTGGCTGTGGGTTTCTCATAGATGGCTTTTATCATGTTGAGGTATGTTCCCTGTATTCCCACTTTGCTGAGAGTTTTGATCATGAATGGGTGCTGGATTTTATCAAATGCTTTTTCTGCATCTATTGAAATTATCATATGGTTATTCTCCTTCTTTTTGTTTATGTGATGAATCACATTGAGTGATTTACGAATAGTGTACCAGCCTTGCCTCCCCAGAATAAATCCCACTTGATCATAGTGTATGATTTTTTCCATATATTGTTGGATCCGGTTTGCTAATATTTTGTTGAGGATTTTAGCATCTATATTCATCAGAGATATTGGCCTATAGTATTCTTTCTTTGTGTTGTCTTTGCCTGGTTTTGGAATCAGAATTATGCTCGCCTCATAAAAGGAGCTTGGAAGTCTTCCTTCCTCTTGAATTTTTTGAAATAGTTTGAGAAGGATAGGAGTTAATTCTTCTTTGAATATTTGGTAGAATTCAGTTGTGAAGCCATCAGGCCCCGGACTTTTCTTTGTTGGGAGTTTTTTGATAACTGTTTTGATCTCATTTGGTGTAATTGGTCTGTTTAGGTTTTCTGATTCTTCCAGATTGATTTTTGGTGATTGTATGTTTCAAATAATTTGTCCATTTCATCTAGGTTGTCTAGTTTTTTAGCATACAATTCTTTATAGTATTTTCTTACAATATTTTGTATTTCTGTTGTGTCAGTTGTTATTTCTCCTCTCTCATTTCTAATTTTATTTATTTGAGTCCTCTCTTTTTCTTGGTGAGTCTAGTTAAAGGTTTATCAATCTTGTTTACCTTTTCAAAGAACCAGCTCCTAGTTTCATTGATCCTTTGTATTGTTTCTTTAGCCTCTATGTCATTTTTTTTTTTAATTGTATTTATTTTTAATGGGGTGACATCAGTAAATCAAGATACATATATTCAAAGATAATATGTCCAGGTTATCTTAAAGTTCAATTATGTTGCATACTCATCACCCAAAGTCAGATTGTCCTGTCACCCTCTATCTAGTTCTCTTTGTGCCCCTCCCCCTCCCCCTTCCCTCTCCCTCTCCCCCCTCCCCCATAACCACCACACTCTTATCAATGTCTCTTGGTCTCACTTTTATGTCCCATCTACGTATGGAAAAATGCAGTTCCTGTTTTTTTCTGATTTACTTATTTCACTCCGTATAATGTTGTCAAGATCCCACCATTTTGCTATAAATGATCCGATGTCATCATTTCTTATGGCTGAGTAGTATTCCATAGTGTATATGTGCCACATCTTCTTTATCCAGTCATCTATTGATGGGCTTTTTGGTTGTTTCCATGTCCTGGCCACTGTGAACAATGCTGCAATGAACATGGGGCTGCATGTGTCTTTACAAGTCAATGTTTCTGAGTTTTTGGGGTATATACCCAGTAGAGGGATTGCTGGGTCATAAGGTAGTTCTATTTTCAGTTTTTTGAGGAACCACCATACTTTCTTCCATAATGGTTGTACTACTTTACATTCCCACCAACAGTGGATGAGGGTTCCTTTTTCTCCACAACCTCTCCAACATTTGCTATTACCTGTCTTGTTAATAATAGCTAGTCTAACAGGTGTGAGGTGGTATCTCATTGTAGTTTTGATTTGCATTTCTCTACTAACTAAAGAAGATGAGCATCTTTTCATATATCTGTTGGCCATTTGTATTTCTTCCTGGGAGAAGTGTCTGTTCATATCCTCTTCCCATTTTTTTATTGGATTGTTTGTTTGTTTGTCATTGAGTTTTATGAGTTCTTTGTATATTTTGGATATTAGGCCCTTATCTGAGCAGGTGTTTAAAAATATCATTTCCCAATTAGTTGGTTGTCTGTTTATCTTGTTATCAATTTCTCTTGCTGAACAAAAACTTCTTAGTCTGATGTAGTCCCATTCATTAATTTTTGCTTTCACTTCTCTTGCCTGTGGAGTCAAATTCATAAAATGCTCTTTAAAGCCCAGGTCCATGAGTTTGGTACCTATGTCTTCTTCTATGTACTTTATTGTTTCAGGTCTTATGTTTAGATCTTTGATTCATTTTGAGTTAATTTTAGTACAGGGGGACAAACTGTAGTCCAGCTTCATTCTTTTGCATGTGGCTTTCCAGTTTTCCCAGCACCATTTGTTGAAGAGGCTTTCTTTTCTCCATTGAGTGTTGTTGGCCCCTTTATCAAAAATTATTTGACTATATATATGTGGTTTTATTTCTGGGCTTTCTATTCTGTTCCATTGGTCTGAGTGTCTATTTTTCTGCCAATACCATGTTGTTTTGATTGTCGTGGCCCTATAATAGAGTTTGAAGTCAGGTATTGTAATGCCCCCAGCTTCATTCTTTTTCTTTAGGATTGCTTTGGCTATTCGGGGCTTTTTATACTTCCATATAAATCTGATTATTTTTTGCTCCATTTCTTTAAAAAATGTCATTGGAATTTTGATGGGAATTGCATTAAATTTGTATATAGCTTTGGGTAATATGGCCATCCTGATTATATTTATTCTACCTAACCAAGAACAAGGTATATTCTTCCATCTCATAATGTCTTTTTCGATTTCCCTTAACAATGGTTTATAGTTTTCATTGTATAAGTCCTTTACATTCTTTGTTATGTTTATTCCTAGGTATTTTATTTTTTTTGTTGCAATCGTGAAGGGGATTATTCTTTTGAGTTCATTCTCAGATGTTTCATTGTTGGCATATAGAAAGGCTATTGACTTCTGTATGTTAATTTTGTATCCTGCGACCTTACTGTATTGGCTTATTTTTTCTAGAAGTCTTTTTGTGGATTCTTTGGGATTTTCGATGTATAGGATCATATCATCTGCAAAAAGTGATACCTTTACTTTTTCTTTTCCGATATGGATGTCTTTTATTTCTTTGTCTTGTCTGATTGCTGTGGCAAGAACCTCTAGTACCACATTAAATAAGAGTGGAGAGAGTGGACAACCCTGTCTTGTTCCTGATTTAAGGGGGAAAGCCTTCAGTTTTGTGCCATTTAGTATGATGTTAGCTGATGGTTTATCATATATGGCCTTTATCATGTTGAGATATTTTCCTTCTATACCCATTTTGTTGAGAGTCTTAAACATAAAATTGTGTTGTATTTTATCGAAAGCCTTTTCTGCATCTATTGATAAGATCATGTGGTTCTTGTTCTTTGTTTTGTTGATATGGTGTATTACGTTAACCGTTTTACGTATGTTGAACCATCCTTGAGATTCTGGGATGAATCCCACTTGATCATGATGTATTATTTTTTTAATATGTTGTTGTATTCGATTTGCTAGTATTTTGTTTAGTATTTTAGCATCTGTATTCATTAGAGATATTGGTCTGTAGTTTTCTTTTTTTGTGCCATCCTTGCCTGGTTTTGGTATAAGGGTTATGTTTGCCTCATAAAATGTGTTTGGAAGTATTGCTTCTTCTTCAATTTTTTGGAAGACTTTGAGTAGAATAGGAACCAAGTCTTCTTTGAAGGTTTGATAAAATTCGCTGGTATAGCCGTCTGGGCCTGGACTTTTATTTTTGGGGAGGTTTTTAATGGTTTTTTCTATTTCTTCTCTACTAATAGGTCTGTTTAGGCTTTCTGCTTCTTCTTGACTCAGTCTAGGAAGGTGGTATTGTTCTAGGAATTTATCCATTTCTTCTAGGTTGTTGAATTTAGTGGCATAAAGTTTTTCATAGTATTCTACAATAATTCTTTGTATATCTACGATGTCCGTGGTGATTTCTCCTCTTTCATTTTGGATTTTGTTTATATGAGTTCTTTCTCTTTTTTCCTTGGTAAGTCTTGCCAAGGGTTTGTCAATTTTGTTGATTTTTTCAAAGAACCAGCTCCTTGTTCTATTAATTTTTTCTATAGTTTTTCTGTTCTCTAATTCATTTATTTCTGCTCTGATTTTTATTATCTCCTTTCTTCGGCTGGTTTTGGGTTGTCTTTGTTCTTCTTTTTCTAGTTCCTTAAGGTGGGAAGTTAAGTGGTTCACTTGGGCTCTCTCTTGTTTGTTCATATATGCCTGAAGTGATATGAACTTCCCTCTTACACTGCTTTTGCTGCATCCCATAGATTCTGATATGTCGTATTATCATTTTCATTTGTCTGTATATATCTTTTGATCTCTGCACTTATTTCTTCTTTGACCCATTCATTCTTTAAAAGTATGTTGTTTAGTTTCCACATTTTTGTGGGATTTTTTCCCTCGTTTTTGCTATTGAATTCTAGTTTCAAGGCTTTATGATTAGAAAATATGCTTGGTACAAGTTCAGTTTTTCTGAATTTGCTGATGTTGTTTTTGTGGCCCAGCATATGGTCAATTCTTGAGAATGATCCATGTACACTGGAGAAAAATGTATACTCAGTCACTTTGGGATGAAATGTCCTGTAGATGTCTATCATATCCAGGTGCTCTAGTGTTTTGTTTAAGGCCACTATGTCTTTGTTGATTCTCTGTTTGGATGACCGATCTAGAGCCATCAGCGGTGTATTGAGGTCTCCAAGTATGATTGTATTTTTGTCAGTTTTTGTTTTAAGGTCAATAAGTAGCTGTCTTATATATTTTGGTGCTCCTTGGTTTGGTGCATATATATTAAGAATTGTTATGTCTTCTTGATTCAGTGTCCCCTTAGCCATTATGAAATGGCCATTTTTGTCTCTGAGTACTTTTGCTGTCTTGTAGTCAGCATCATCAGATATGAGTATTGCTACGCCTGCTTTTTTGTGGATGTTATTTGCTTGGAGTATTGTTTTCCAGCCTTTCACTTTGAATTTGTTTTTATCCTTGTTACTTAGATGAGTTTCTTGTAGCAGTATACAGTTGGATTTTCTTTTTTGATCCATTCGTCTACTCTGTGCCTTTTTATTGGTGAGTTTAATCCGTTTACATTTAGTGTAATTATTGACACTTGTGAGTTCCCTATTGCCATTTTATAGATTGCTTTCTGTTAGTTTTGTGCCTTGTTTGATTCTTCTCTTTCGTTTTTCTATCTTTTGTTTTTATTTGGTTGTGTTCCATACATCTTTCCTCTGTTGCTATCTTTTTTAAATCATGTGCTTCTGTGGTGGTTTTTTCAATGGTGGTTACCATTAAGTAATGAAAAGGGTTCCTACCCTGTTCATTGTAGCGAACTATTTTTTGAGTACTTTTGCCCTCCATCGCCCTTTGCTACTGTTAATCTTCATCCTCTCCCCCCCTTTCTTATTGTTGTCACAGTTTAAAGTTGGTTTTGTTATGTTCTTCTTGGAGCTTTTACTTGTGGCTTTGTAGTTTTGTTTTTTTTTATTCTTTGTATCTGATTGGAGAACCCCCTTTAGTATTTCCTGGAGTGGGGGTTTTCTGGTGATAAATTCTCTCATCTTTTCTGTATCTGTGAATGTTTTTATTTCTCCTTCATATTTGAAGGTTAGCTTTGATGGGTATAGTATTCCTGGCTGAAAGTTCCTCTCTTTCAAGACTTTAAATATTGGGGTCCACTCTCTTCTAGCTTGTAGAGTTTCTGTTGAGAAATCTGATGATAATCTAATGGGCCTTCCTTTATATGTTGTATTCTTCTTTTCCCTGGCTGCCTTGAGAATTTTTTCTTTGCAGTTGGTTTGTGCCAATTTTATTATGATGTGCCTTGAAGTAGGTTTGTTGGGGTTAAGAAAACTTGGAGTTCTGTTTGCTTCTAGAATTTGAGGTTTTAGTTCTTTCCAGAGGCTTGGGAAGTTCTCATTTATTATTTGTTTGAGTATGTTCTCCATTCCATTTTCTCTCTCTTCTCCCTCTGATATACCTATTATTCTTATGTTATTCTTTTTGATGGAGTCAGATAATTCCTGTAGGGCTATTTCATTTTTTTTAATTTTTGAATCTCTTTCTTCTTCTCTTTGTTGAGCCTCAAGTTGCTTGTCTTCTATTTCGCTGATCCTCTCTTCTATCTGGCCTGTTGTATTAGCTAAGCTTGTTACCTCATTTTTCAGCTCATGAATTGAGTTTTTCATCTCTGTTTGATTTGTTTTTATAGTTTCAATTTCCTTGGAGATATACTCTTTGTGTTCATCTAGTTGTTTTCTGAGCTCCCTAAATTGCCTTTCTGTGTTTTCTTGTATATCTCTGAGTATTTTTAGAATTTCTATTTTAAATTCTCTGT
This sequence comes from Saccopteryx bilineata, assembly GCF_036850765.1. Lineage (NCBI taxonomy): Eukaryota > Metazoa > Chordata > Mammalia > Chiroptera > Emballonuridae > Saccopteryx > Saccopteryx bilineata. The sequence continues at coordinate 188,990,743 of NC_089491.1, read as the reverse complement.
CGTTTAACTCCAAGGTTTCCAATATCTTAAATTTTTTTCTCCACAGATTTTTCCTCATTTCTCTGTGTTACCTCTCTTTCTTTTGTATCCATGATATTCGATTTTCTCTTCTTTAATGGCATCTGAGGGTGGTTTTCTTGATAGTATTAATGAGATTTTATAAGGAATAAAAGGATAAAAAAATAAAAATAAAAATAAAAAATTGCGCGTTTTTTTTTTAAAAATTAATCATTAAATAAAGAAAAATAAAATAAGATAAAAATTTGAGGAAAAAAAGGGAATAATTCCTTCCCCTCCTTTTTTCCTCTCTTCTCCTCTCCCCTCTTTTTTGAGAAAATCTTGTGATGAACTGTGAATTATATTGTACTAAATAGAACAAACAATACCTGTAGTGGAGGGCCTGAGTTGGGGAGAAGTAATATAGGGATAAAGGAAAAAGAAAAAAAAATAAAAGAAAAAAACATTTATATATAAAAAAGGGGGGAGCAGTATAGACCCACAAAAAGCAAATTAGGAAAAAATTTGGGTGAAGAATAAAATGATTTGCTTTTAGGTGTTGGCTGACTCAGAGTTATGATGAGAGGAATAAGAGGGAAACAGGAAAAAGGGGTGGAAAATTAAAAAATTTCTATTGTATTTAGTGGAACAAGAACTAGATAAAATGGAGAGCCAGGGATGGGAGCACTGCTAATGTGTTAAAAAGGTGAAGTAAAAACCCTCCAAAATTCCACAAACTTAAGTTTGAGTCCCAGATAAGATAATTTGTTCATTATTGAAGTTTGAATGAGAGAAGACGTAAAGGAGAGAGGAAGAGACTAATATAGAGGGAGAAAAGAGAGAGAGAGAGAGAGAAAAGATGGAACAACTTAAAGAAGAAAAAAGAAAAAGGAGGAGAGAGAAAGAGAGAGTTAGGGGTTTTGGATTGCAACTCTCAAAGAGAGAAAGGAGGAGGAAAGAAAAGATAATGGGAGATGTAACACTTATGGGTAGTATAGTTCAAAGAGAGGCGAGAGTAAGACTGAGAGAGAGTTAAATGACCAAATTGGAGTAGAAAAAAAAAATCAAGAATGAAGAAAAGAGACACAGACGAACAAATATAATACAATGGGATAGGTTATAAAATCTGCAGATTATTCTTGATTTTGAGAGGTTGTCGTCTTGCTTTTTCTTTTCTGTCTTTCTGGTCGGTGACTTTATACCCCGGGTTCTGCCCCTGTGGCACGCTCTGGAAGAGGTTTGCAGTTGATAATTCTCTATGGTAATGTCATGTATTGGGCTTCAGTCTCGTTGGCAGTCGAGGTTCATTAGTGTTTATAGGCTCCAACAGTGAGAGGATCTCTCACTGTGAGAGTGTTCCTGGAGCCTCTCTCCTAGTCTTTCCTTCTACAATTAGAAGCCTGATAATCCAGCTATGGGGTTGCTGCTGCCTCTGCCTGGATAGTAAGAGTCTCAAAGAGCTGGCAACTCCCCACTCTATTCCCACTAAGTACAGGGCTCTGAGTAAGGCTCAGTCAGTCAGACCTGCCAGCATAATCAAGCGTGGCTTCCTCTCACTCAAAGACCTCTGGCTCTGCCCCTCTGTGGGATAACTCGAGTGCCCACTCCTGAGGCGTTCGGAGGAATCTCTTGCCCACTCTCCGTGCGCACCCACCAGGATGTCAGACCAGACAGGTCACACTTCGAGTGAAATCCCTACCCACACGGAAAAGATCGAGCTTTGGAATTGGCTTTCGCTCTATCCTCGTGCGGCTTTCCCAAGGGGCTAGGGCTGCCTGAGATTCCGCTCCTGGCCCGCTCACAGACCTGCTCCTCTGTGGGAAAAACACGGGCGCCCACCTCTGAGGAGTTCGGAGGAATCTCCTGTCCACTCTTTCTGTGTGCACACTGACCAGATTATGAGTTTCAGGCGGGACGCCTCTCACTCCGAGAAAGCCCTCTGCCCACACGGAAAAGTTACTGGGTTGGAATTGGCTTTCGCTCTGTCCCCGTGCGGCTTTCCCAGGGCGCTGGGGCTTCCGCTCCTGGCCTGCTCACAGGCCTCTGACTCTGCTCCTCTGAGGGAAAACACGGGCGCTCACCCCTGAGGAGTTCGGAGGAATCTCCTGCCCACTCTGCGTGCGTGCGTGCGCAAAGACCAGATTATGAGGATCGGGCGGGACGCCTCTCGCTCCGCGAAAGCCCTCCTCCCGCACAGAAAAGTTCCGCCGTTGGAGTTGGCTCCAGCTCCCTCCCTGTGCCCGGTCCCCTCAGGGCGCTGGGGCTCCTAGGAGATGCTGCTTTTTGCCCACACAGAGGCCTCTGACTCTGCTTCTCTGTGGGTTAGCACGGGCGGTGCCCACCCCTGAAGTGTTCGTAGGAATTTCTTGCCCACTAACCACGCCAACCAGGAGATGCGGAAAATGGCTGCCCCACTTGTCTCTCTTTGTCTGGGTTTGGCGCGCGCGTGTTAGCTTGAATTGCCCAGGTTTTTCCACGGCTTGGATCTTCGTGCCACAGCCTGGTTTGGCTGTTTGTACCGCAGCCTGGAACTATTCACTCCCTATGCCCGCCTTAGTTTCTATATTCTCAGTTCTCAGTGAAAGCCATCCTGTTTGGATTAGAGAGGAAGGCGGAGCATTTCTTACTCCTTATTTCCCCCGGAGTTTGACCATATATTTAGCCAATCTTTCGCTCGATCCTACCTTCGGGTGTGTTGTGAAGCATCTGAACACTCCAAGGATAGGTTTTTCTGTTTCTGGTTGAAGAACTTGTTGAGTTTATGGGGAGATTTTCGGTATCGCTTCCTACTGCGCCATCACTGTGACGTCTCTCTATGTCATTTATTTCTGCTCTGACCTTTATTATTTCCTTCCTTCTACTACATTTGGGCTTTATTTGCTGTTCTTATTCTAGTTCTTTTAGATGCAGGGTTAGGTTGTTTATTTGAGCTTTTTCTAGCTTCTGAAAGTGTGCCTGTAGTGCTATGAACTTCCCTCTCAGTACTGCTTTTGCTGTGTCCCATAAATTTTGAGTTGTAGTATGCTCATTGTCATTCGTTTCTAGGAATTTTTTTATTTTTTCTTTTATCTCATTCTTAATCCATTCGTTATTTAACAACCTGTTATTTAGTTTCCATGTGTTTGAGAACTTTTGAGCTTTTCTGTTGTGGTTCATTTCTAGTTTCATGCCGTTGTGATCTGAGAAAGTGCTTGATATGATTTCAATCTTCTTAAATTTGTTGAAACCGCTTTTGTGCTTTAACATGTGGTCTATCCTCTAGAATGTACCATGAGCACTTGAAAAGAATTCTTGAGGATCTATTTAGTGATGTTAGTGGGATATTGAAATCCCCTACTATTTTAGTATTGCTGTTGATCTCGCCCTTTAAATCCATCTAAGTTTGCTTTATATATTTAGGTGTTCCTATATTAGGTGCATAGATATTTATAATAGTTATATCTTCCTGTTGGATTACTCCCTTTATCATTATGTAGTGGCCTTCTTTATCTCTTACTATATTCTTTGTTTTAAAGTCCAATTTGTCTGATATAAGTATTGCTACCCCAGCTTTTTTTTCATTTCCATTTGCATTGAATGTTTTTTTCCATCCTTTTACCTTCAATCTATGTGTGTCTTTTGTTTTAAGGTGTGTCTCTTGTAGACAGCATATGTACGGGTCCTGTTTTCTTATCCACGCAGCTACCCTATGTCTTTTGATTGGGTCATTTAATCCATTTACATTTAAAGTTATTATTGATATGTAGTTGTTTATTGCCATTTTATTCTTTAAAGCTGTATTCCTTTTTTGCTATATTCTTTTCCCACTTTGATCTGTTTACAACAGGCCCCTTAACATTTCTTGCAGCATTGGTTTGGTTGTAATGAATTCCTTGAGTTGTTTTTTGTCTGGGAAGCTTTTTATTTCTCCTTCGATTTTAAACGATAGCCTTGCTGGATAAAATAGTCTTGGTTGTAGGTTCTTGTTCTGCATTACTTTGAATATTTCTTGCCATTCCCTTCTGGCCTCAAGGGTTTCTGTTGAGAAGTTGGATGTCATCCTTTTGGGGGCTCCTTTGTAGGTGATAGCTTTTTTTTCTCTTGCAGCTTTTAATATTTTCTCTTTATCTCTTAGCTTTGGTATTTTAATTATGATTTGTCTTGGTGTAGGTTTCTTTGAGTTTCTCTTTAATGGAGTCCTCTGTGCTTCTTGAACTTGTGAGAGTTTCTCTGGCTTTAATTTAGGGAAGTTTTCAGCTATGATATGATTGAACAAAGTCTCTATCCCTTGTTCTTTTTCTTCTTCTTCAGGCACCCCTATGATGCGGATGTTATTTCTCTTCATGTTGTCACAGAGCTAAGTGTTTCCTCAGACTTTTTGAGTCTCTTTTCATTTTTCTTCTCTGCTTTCATGCCTTTATTCCAGTTGTCCTCCAACTCGCTGATTCGATCCTCAGCTCTATCTATCCTGTTTTTAATTCCTTCCATTGTGGTCTTTATTTCTGATATTGTATTTGTCATTTCCAACTGATTCTTTTTTATACTTGCTATTTCTTTATTTAGGTGTTCATAATGACCATCCATTGTTGTTCTAAGATCCCTAAGCATCCTTACAATCATTATTTTGAACTCCGCATCTGGAAGTTTGATTATTTCCATATCACTCAGTTCATCTTCTGAAGGTTTCATTTGGATTGCACTTTTTTGTCTTCCCATTGTCTGTGTTTTCTTTGTAGAATTGGTTGAGTCTAGGCTTGGTGTTGTCTGCCTCCAGTTTTCAGTTGTGTTATTTCTAGGTCTTCTTGGGTTGGTATCAGCTGTTATCTGTAATCTACTTTCGGAGTTGGGCAGTTTTGTAGTCTTGATTTGTTTGTTTTCTTAACAGGTGATAGTCTTGTTTACTGATCTCAGCAGGGTGCTTCCTTGAAACTGTATCCAGGAATGCCATGGGTGTAACCTGAGATTCTGAAGTCCTCTTCTGCCAGTTAATCTCTCTGGGGGCAGGGTGTTTTCTCAGCTTCAGTAGGGGGAGGTGTATCTCAGATCTCTATGGAGACCTGAGTTACTGCCCCTCCTCCCTTCTTGTTTTCAGCTGTGCCTTGTTGCGCTGAGTGGAACTGGAGAGATGTCTGGAGATCTCTGATCCGAAAGCAATTCAGTACTGTTTTGTGGGGAAGGATCAGTCCCTCCCCCAAGTATGGCCACCTCCAGCACATATGAGTCAGCTTTTTTTAGATCATCTCCTGCATTGCTTAGCCCCTCACAGTCTGTCCCTCTCTCTTTCCTTTCCACTTGGGAGTTAAGCTGGTCTTTTCAACACACCTTGCTCCCTGGTTTCCAGGCAAGTGGCTGTGAGCAGTATTTTCTGCTCTTTTCCCTGGGGTGAGATCCCCTCTGGGCTCTCAGCCTCACCCTGCCCCCTCCGTTCCTGTAAGCAGGGGAGATTCAGGCGCTACCTACCAGGTTTGTTGTGGCTTCTTCTTTGCTCCTTGGTTTTTGAGAGCTGTTCTTGTAGTTCAGAGTTGGTTTTTCACGCTGATTTTTCCTAAATTCGCTAGTATTGTTTTGTCACTGACTATGTATTACTCTTTTGTTGTTCCTTTGGCAATATCTAAAACTGTCTCCATTGATTTAAATCATAACTTCCAGGTAACAAAGAACTGAAAAATTGAAAATTTGGTTTGTATACATTAAAGTTTGTAAAGTACCAGCTATGTGCCAATGACTATACTATATACACACTTTACTCTGCACCATTCTACAAGTTTGAGAGGGAGATGGTGTAATCTCATTTCATAGATAAGGAAACCAAGGATGAGACAGATGAGGTAACTTAAAGCCCTAGGATAGGCAAGTAGTAGAATCACAGTTAGAATCCAGCTCTCTCTGATTTCAAGCCTTTGCTTTCTGCACTATACTTAGGTACCAGTCTGTGTTATACTTACTTAATAGTTGCAAAAAGTAGATAATACTAGTTCAGGGTGGTACTGTGTTTTTTAAAGGTCCCATAAGTATTTGATATTCATTTCCAATTATCAATATTGTTTGAAAGGATCATAACTTACCTTTATACTCTGAGCAATACAAAACAACATACAAAGTGAAGTAATTAGTTTACTAAGTAATGCTTTCACTGAGTTGGAATTTCTTCAGGAATTTGATCATCCCACATTTTATTAGAAACTAGACATAGTGTTCAGCTCTGAGACTTTGCATTTCATTGGATGGAATATGCTGCGGTTTTCCTGGGCAGAAGTAAGGTCCCCAAATAGGTAAAAGCTTGATAGCATTACTACATGTTAATAAAAGTACAATTCCACTGTCTTTATATATTTTGTGTAAAGTTTTAAGGAGCTTTTGAAACTTGGTTTGAGCCTAAAATAAGAATTGTTTTTTCTCCCCTCTGGTTAGATTGATATTTTTTTAGTTTTATGGAGTTTACAAATAAAGAACATGAAATTAGATTCTACATTTTCCCCCTTGGTTTTATTCTAATCTTGTGCTTTCATACTTTTATCGAAGGTTCAGCATCTTCCCTTTCTTCCAAGCTCAAACCTTTCACTGGATATTTTGAGGGGCAATGATGATACTATTGGGTTTGAAGATATTCTTAATGGTAAGTGTCATTCAACACCTTTTTCTGGAACCCCAGTAATGTGCAAGGCAGCAACAGCAACCTTGTCCCCATGAGGCTGGTTGCTGATTCCCTTCACTTGAGTTATTCACTGCCTAAGATACAGTTTAATGGTAACTGTTTTCTAACTGGTTTTAAAAGTGAAACTTTTTTGTGGAATTCTGAGATTATAGTCATACCGTCATATCATCTCTCCTGTTCTGAGGATAAAGTCTGATACATGAGTCTAATATAATATAATTAGGTTAATTTAAATAATGATTGTTGTGTAATCATTCACAACATTTGTGGGAGATTTTTAAAACAACTAAAAAAATAAAAGTTTTCTTTAAAGAATATCTGCCCCCTAAATAATTGTTGTGCTTCTGTAGATGGTGAGTAGGAAGGATCTGTCATCTTTAACAAAATTCCCTTAATAATTACATTATGTACAAGATATAGGACTTTTTTTTTTTTTTTTTTTTTTGTATTTTTCTGAAGCTGGAAACGGGGAGAGACAGACTCCCTCATGCACCCTACTGGGATCCACCCGGCACACCCACCAGGGGCAACGCTCTGCCCACCAGGGGGCGATGCTCTGCCCCTCCGGGGCGTCGCTCTGCCGCGACCAGAGCCACTCTAGCGCCTGGGGCAGAGGCCAAGGAGCCATCCCCAGTGCCCGGGCCATCTTTGCTGCAATGGAGCCTTGGCTGCGGGAGGGGAAGAGAGAGACAGAGAAGAAGGAGGGGGTGGGGGTGGAGAAGCAAATGGGCCCTTCTCCCATGTGCCCTGGCCGGGAATTGAACCCGGGTCCCCGGCACTCCAGGCCGACGCTCTACCGCTGAGCCAACCGGCCAGGACCGATATAGGACTTTTAAGTAAGAACAACACACACATCTTCTATTAATAATAATAGCAAGCTCTATTTACTTTGGTTCTGAAGAAGATAGACAAATATAATTCTGTCCAGTATTGCCTCTGCTGATTATGCCTTGGCAGTTGAGGAGAAACAAAACTCAAAAGGGTTAAATTGTATAGTTCTGCTTGGCTGCTGATGTCTAGTAAGGAGATGCTATGGACACAATAGAAGTCTGATAAGCCTCCTCTTCGAGAATCTTTTCTGAGGGAGCTTTCTGAATGCAGGAAAACCTGGAATTCCTAAGCTTTGCCATTGAACTTAGACCTCATTTAAAATTAGTAAGGTGATAGTTCAGGTTTTTATATTCTTATTTTTTAATTAGTTACAAAAATGCATTCATTTTAAAAATCAGCTTCTGTGATTCTGTCTAAAGAAAGGGAGTGGACTTAGAGCATTTACTCAGTCAGTCCAACATTCACTGTGTGCCAAGTTCTTGGCTAGGCTCTGATGATACAGTGGTGAGAAAACAGACATCTACTTTCTTTTTTTTTTTTTTTTTTTTTTTTTTTTTTTTTTTTTTTATTTATTTATTTTTTTTTTTCATTTTTTCATTTTTCTGAAGCTGGAAACGGGGAGAGACAGTCAGACAGACTCCCGCATGCACCCGACCGGGATCCACCCGGCACGCCCACCAGGGGCGACGCTCTGCCCACCAGGGGGCGATGCTCTGCCCATCCTGGGCGTCGCCATATTGCGACCAGAGCCACTCTAGCGCCTGAGGCAGAGGCCACAGAGCCATCCCCAGCGCCCGGGCCATCTCTGCTCCAATGGAGCCTTGGCTGCGGGAGGGGAAGAGAGAGACAGAGAGGAAAGCGTGGCGGAGGGGTGGAGAAGCAAATGGGCGCTTCTCCTGTGTGCCCTGGCCGGGAATCGAACCCGGGTCCTCCGCACGCTAGGCCGACGCTCTACCGCTGAGCCAACCGGCCAGGGCCAGACATCTACTTTCTAATGGAGGTAAACACTAAACAGGTCAAACACAAACAGTTAAAATTGTGATTACATTGTAGGAATAAAAAGGTTAAGGATAGTTTGTTGTTGGGTAGAAGAGGTAGGCACGTCTGAGAATATGACACAAAGTTGATTCCTTAAAGGTATTTGAGTTAGTTGCTCTAAAGGTAGAGGGAAGAGTATGTCAAGCAGAAGAAGCAGTATGTTCAGGGTCCCCTACCTGAGAACAGTTAAAGTACTCTGAAAGGTTGAAAATGCTTTTCCTACTTATAAGCTAACAAATTAGCTTGCCATGTTTCTTGGATACTGGCAGAAGATAAGACTGTTAGAGACAAAGGACAGTTTATTGCACCAATAGCAGTAGCCAGAGTATCAGCTTTTTAAAAAATTTCCTGAGCCCCAGTTCCCACAGGCAGCAAGAAGAGGATCAGGTTATGCCTGCATATATTGCAGGGAGAGGAACCCCATCTCAGGTCAGGGCACCTGAGTCTTTAGGCAGTCAGCCTGCCTGTTCCTCTGTCTTCTGAGACTGTTTACTTTAGAAATGGCCTTGGAAGGAATCTAGAACAAAGGCAAGCTGCATCAACATCCAAGATTTGGGAATCATGAGAGATCCATAGAGAATTGTCTCCCAGCACACAGATGAATGTTAAGGAGGCCCATGTGGCCAGAGTGCTTGAAAAGTAGAGAGTGGAATAAGGTGAGATTGAAAAGCTAGGATGAGCCACGGCTTTATAGATGTTTATTCGCAATGCAATGGGTAGCCTTTGGATAGTTTACGCAGTGATGTGATGCAATTTCACATTTAAAAAGTTCACTATCTTGAGGACATCTTTTTATGTTCATTCTTTGCCTTTCTCTAAGATAGACATGAGCTGGAAAAGTCCCCTGATCAGGTAGGTGATTTTTTGTCAGGCAGAGACCACTGGCATAGCACTTTGGGTAATTTTCCTTTGGGGGAACTATGACTGCCCTAATATGTGGGCAGTTTATGGCTTTACCCTAAGGCCTTCCCTTAGCTGTTACTTCTGCGTAAAGTACTTCTTCCTCCTCATTTTCAGATCCCAATCTAAATGTCACTGCTCCGGAGAGGCCTTCCTTGACTACCCAGTCTAAAGTAGTCTCCAGTCACTCTCTCACCTCACTTTAAATCTTTGCATAGCACTTATTTAGTGTTTTTCTTCTTATTTCTTGTTTCAACTTAAACACAAATGCCATGAGAGCTGGGGCCTTGTCTTTTTAGCTGTTGTGTCCCCAGTGCCTCATGTGCTTGGTGCCTAGTAAATGTTAAAGCTCTTGCTCATCACACTGTCCTCATCATTTTTGACCCAGGAGGAATTTTTATGTCTATAATGAGGGAGTGGTTTGTTAATCTGAACTCTGTGAGAACTGTTAAACTGAGATAGAAATCTGTGTATTTCTCCAGTTGATGTTTTGTAATGTGTTGGAGGCAATAAGGGTTTTACTCAGTCATCTGTGAAGTGCTTGGCCAAGACCTATCAGTACCTTTTACAAGGAAGGGAAGGGCATGTGAGGAGGCAATAGTAAAGCCAAAAAGACACTTTTCCTTAATGCTGGAAGAGGCCTTCCATTCACAGCAGTCCCTCACTTTAAGATGAGTAGCAGACTGAACCAGAGGCTTGCTTCTGCTCTGAGCCTCACAGTGCTCTTGTGGCCAGGCCAGCATTGGAGGCCACACCTCACTTATGTGATGTGCTCTATTCTGGGGCAAGTGGTTGATTTAAAAAGTCCATATTTAAAGTCAAAAGCTTGAACCACAGAGTTTAAGAGAAATTGTTATCTAAATTAACATATTCTTCATTTAAAATTTTAAAACATAGTATAGGCCAAACTCAGGCCCTCCATGATTACCCCAAACCCATTTCTCGCCCTCTTTCCCTGGTTTCCTGCAGTTGTTAGAATATGTCCTCCTTTGTGTCTTCATACAAACACATATAGTCAGGAAATAATTTGGCATTGTTTGGTGTTCGTTTTTTAACACATTGGTATCCTACTGTGTAGCTTACACTATGCATGATACAACAGTACGTTATTGATGGGTGACTGCATTTTTCTCATTAACATAAAACAGGGCTGCAGCAAACATCTTTGCCTATTCTTTCTACTCAGGTGCACAAATTTAAGTTTAGAGTTTGAATATCTGTTATATACCTAGCAGTTCCTTAGTAATTGTAGCAGTATCAGTTGTTGCTAAGGTTACTTTGTTGTATGTCAAGTGTGGAGAGTAGAGTATCCATTGCTGAACTGATACAGTAACCTCCAGTCTCTTACTAGGTCCAGGGAGAAGCATCCAAATTGATCAGTTACTGTTGGTAATATTAATACTTTAATGTGAATGGATGTTTATTTTTACAAACTGAATTTACAGTTTAGTTCATTGGGTTTTTATTCTGCTTTTAGTTCTCTGTTTCCTAGGAGGCAAAAAGAAAATAGGCTTTTTTTGTCTCTAGGAAGCTTACTCTTAGTATTAACTTTAAAGTTCTTTTAGGTATATTACTAAAGTTAAAATTTTACAAGAGTGAAGATTGTTTAGGTTGTCTTATGTGTATGTCTCTGCAGCAGAGCATTAAAAAATAGAGATAAAATACTTTTGCTGTTTGGATTTAGAGATGGCTTCTTCTCCGTGGTCCTTTTTGCAGACAACGCCCCCAGCCCAACCCCCCCCCCCCCCCCCCACCACCACCACACACACACACACACTACCTATGGTCCCAGGCAACCACTGGGCTGTTTTCTATCACTTGAGATTATTCTTGGCTTGTTCTACCTTTTCATGTAAGTGAAATCATTGAATTTATCTTTTTGTGAGAATCTTTAATATGTGTGTTTCTGTTTATTTTCAGACCCATCACAAAGTGAACAAATGGGAGAACCGCACTTGATGGTGGAATATAAACTCGGTTTAATGTGATGCAGTGTGCTGATCATGGAAATGAGGGGCTATGTCTTGTCTATAGCTGTCTTTTTACTATAATTTTATGTACACAACATTAAAAGTACTGACACATAAGAATTGTTGCCTAAATAGTATCTGATCATTTGAAATTATTTGGGTCTTTGGTTTATGGCCATGTGACAGTTGAAAGCACTAGAGATGATTTTAAAACTGCTGATTTGTATGAAAACAGTAGTCTTCTATATCTTTAAAAAAGTGTGCTAATGGCTATTAAAAACTGACAGCAGGTTCCAGTTTAGCCTGTTTTCTAGGTATTCTGTAAATAGGATTTCGAATACCATCTTCGGCCTTTGCATCTGCAGTCTTCCGAGGGGCCTCTTTCAGAGTCAGCATCCGTAGCTGAGTTCAGTGGCAGCACCTCAGATTAAGTAGTCAGGTATTTTTAGTTTTCCTTGTTTCAGTATAGTTCATCAGTGCTCATGAGAATAATAGCTGCTTTATTGACGCTATTCTTTCATTCTTTCGTGTTGAAAAGTGCAAATTCAGTTGTTTTGATTTTAGTCCTATCTTTAAAGTGAAAAATAAAAGCAACCAGCAGATGTCAAAGTGTTGTACTACATAGATATATATCCTATAAGACGTTTAAATTAAAAGCAGATTTCAACACTCCTGTATACACATACTACATGTTCATGAACAAATTACATTATAATTTAATTAAAAATAAATCTTCCCTATAATTTTTTCTTATGAGATATTCTTTATGAACATGGTGTATAAAAATTGATGATTTTTAGATTTACTTGGTCATCTTGCACTAATTTTAAAACATCTTAATTACCATTTTTTAAATATATTTTTGATAAAGGGTTAATATCAGAAGTACATGAATAACTCATACAACTCAACAAAAAAATTACCCAATTAGAAAATGGGCAGAGGTTCTGAATAGACATTTTTTGAGGAAGACATACATATGACCAACAAATATAGGAAAAGATGTTCAGTATCACTATTCACAGGGAAATGCAAATCAGAACCACAGCGAGATGTTACCAACCTCCTAGTCCTGTGCTTTTGGTACCCAGAATCATCTTGATTAAATGAGTCACTGGTTTTTCAACTGAACACTATTGCACCTGTCCTCTAAGGGCTGGGGACATTTGACAATGTTTAGAGGATATTTTTGGTTGTCACATTTTTAGGGGGACCACTGCTGGCATATAATGAGTATGAGCCAAGGATGTTGCTAAATATCTGACAGCATATAGGATGTGGACTTAAGGTCATGTAAAGAAAGTAGTAAAGGAAGATGATGTAAAATACTCCTAATTCATATTGAAACAGTAGCCTTCTGTGTCCAAGAGTTACTACCAAATATTGTATAACTGTCTATATCCAGGGTTTGCTTTCAGCAACCAAGAATCATTTTGATTCAAAATGTCAATAGTTAAAAAAAAAAAAAGTCAATAGTGTCAGAGTTGATAAAACCTTGAGATAAACCAAATGACAATTTTAATTGTTTGACTATTGAGATTAAGTTTAAAGTCATTTTTGCCAACCCATTTTGTACTTAAATTATGAGACAATATAGAAATAATGAAGGTTCACTTATTGTTTCCAGACATACTTTAATCAAGTTGGAGATGTCTTGTCCCAAGTTCTAAGAATAATAGATATCCTTCCTGACCAGTAGAGGGTACTGTGAAATTAATGACATAGTTTGAATGGAAAAGCTGATGCATTTAAATACAAATTAGTGATCATGATTAGCCTTTACTTTCTGAAGGTCTTTTTGCTTCCTCTCCTTTTTCTCTTCCCCCTCTTCATGCTCTTAGCAGTGGTCCTCAACCCTAGATGCACGTAAAATCACTCAGCAGTGTGGTGAAGACGTGTTGGTGTCATGGTCTGAGGTCTCAGAAATTCCCATAGAACTGCTCTGGAGTAAGTCCCAGGAACTGTATTTTTGAAAAGCTCTCCAGGATTGAGAACCGTTGATTTGTATATTTGCTTGCTTTTTGCCTTGATGTTGCCAGTTAATTCTGGGGCACCAGTGCTGAAAAGTGCAATGTTTCTTAATGTCTGCTAGTATGTTTGTTCTGGGCATTGGGCATTAGGGAGCCAGGTGGATTTCTGCTTTGACTTGGGCAAGACTTTTGGGGAGGGATTGATTTTAACTTGACTTAAATTAATTACTCTTTGAATTTGTTCTTCACATTACATAGAAATCTTGCAAAACATAAACCGTATTATAGTTTTACCAGCTTTTTATTTGGAAAAAATTTATAGGAGTTTGGAGAATCATTTAGATTCATTTGAGTCGGTTGCAAGCCTAGTTCCTTGCCTAGGTGCCAAACTCTTCAATTAGGCGTTTTTGTTTTTTTTTCCTTTTAGATTCTATGATTTTATTGAATAATTAGTATTTTCCTTGTCTCTGTTTTGCTTGTGATACTAATCTTTGGATCGAAGAGGAACTTTATAGATTGATAGCCAATTAAAATTCATTTTATTTACACAAAGATGGTAAAATTCACAATAAAAGAGATAGAAACATAACATCATGAGGGTGTAACCTAATTATTAAGTCTTTTATTCTATATGAAAATGAAAGAACTTGTAGGTTTTATTTTCTGGAAGTGTTTGGATGTGGCAAAAAATTTGACACTATTTGGCACACCGTGTGGCTCTTCCACTGAACACAGCTGTTCATTTTGCTTTTTGCACAAAATGTTGATGATAGCATATTGTCTTTTTATTAGTTTTGCCCTTTGCAGCAAGTGTTGCCTCTTCCAGGATCACACATAAGTATGGTCCAGTGTTCCTGCCTTTTGTTTTTCCTTTGAGTGCAATCAGAATGTGAAAGATGATCTGAACAAGTAGATTGCTTTGAAAAGTGGAAAGACCTTGTGTATGTATAATCTTCCACTAGAATCTATAATTGGTTAAAAAAAAATTTTCAAAAGTATGAAGCCATTATTATTATTAAGTAAGAGGCAGAGAGACCAACTCCTGCATGCACCCCAACCAGGATCCACCTAGCAAGTCCCCTATGGGGCAATACCCATCTGGAGCCATTGCTCCATTGTGTGTCAACTGAGCTATTTTAGCACTTGAAGTGAGGCCACAGAGCCATCCTCAGCGCCTCATGGGCTCAAACCATTCAAGCCATGGCAGTAGGAGGGGAAGAGAGAGAAAGAAAGGAAGGGGAGGGGTGGAGAAGCAGATGGTTGCTTCTGTGTGCCCTGACCAGGAATCAAACCTGGGACTTCCACATACCAGGCTGATGCTGTACCACTGAGCCAACCGGTCAGGGCCCAAACATGAAATATAAGTATAAATTTTGACTTGCGCTTTTAATAAAGCAAAACCAAAAAATGCCATGACCCTTCTTGGATGTGTTTAGCTCACGACTTCAAAATTGCAATCCAGGTTCCTTCTCATACAACAATGCTTAGTTAAGAATTTTTGCACTTTTTATTTATCTTTTTTATTTTACTTTTAAATTCATTTTAGAGAGGGGAGAGTGGAGGGGAGGGGCAGAGGAGCAGGAAGCATCAACTCCCATATGTGCGTTGACCAGGCAAGCCCAGGGTTTCGAACTGGCAACCTCAGCGTTCCAGGTTGATGCTTATCCACTGTCACCACAGATTAGGCAATTTTTTGTTTTTAGGTCCTTAAAATCATATTAAAGAATGAGAACAACTGCTAGTTTTTGTGTGTTTTTTTGTAATATAATTTCAGCAGGGTTTTTCCTAATTGAAAAAATATAGAAGGGTCTTTAAAATGTATTTTTCTTTTAAAGATAAAAATATTAAGTGTTGAAAATTTAGAACTTGCTTTCAGATCGTGAATTTATTTCTGGAACCAGTAGACATGCTTTGTTAGTTGTACTCTCTTTTAGTATCTTGACCACATGGAGACAGGAAATGCTATGTTCATCTCTGATGAAATAGAGGTCACATAGAGGATATGGCTTTGGGTCATTGAAGGACCAGGTAGAAATTCCACTTTAACTTCGGTGAAGCTTGCTTACTTTTGGAGAGTTGGATTGATGTTAACACAAGACTTAACCCACCCCTTCTTTTTTCTGTATTACACAGAAATCATGTAAAACATAAACATTATATTTTCACCAACTCTTTGTTTTGAAAAATTTCAAACAGAAAAACTGAAAGAACAATACAAAGAACACCCAAAATAACCTTCATTTAGAATCACCGATTATCAACATCTTGTCTAACTTCCTCCTGAGTAGATTCAGGATACATATTTTTGGCTAAAAGTTTACAATGGTGGTGACATGGACTTCTTACTGCATCACATCAGGAGTCATGGGTGTGTCCCATTTATTGTTACTAAGTACAGGTAGTGGCAGTGGCCTCCAGGTCTCCATTATAAAATTACAGTTTCCTGCCTGACTGATGGTGGTGCAGTGGATAGAGCATTGACCTGGAACCCTGAAGTCCCAGGTTCAAAACCCCAAGGTTGCTGGTTTGGGCACAGGTTCACCAGCTTAACCACGGGATCATCGACGTGATCCCAGGGTCGCTGGCTTAAGCAAAGGGTCACTGGCTCGGCTGGAGTCCCCTTCCCCCATATAAGAAGCAATTAGTGAACAACTAAAGTGACACAACTACCAGCTGATGCTTCTCATCTCCCCCACTTTCTGTCTGTCTGTCTTGCTAAAAAAAAGAAATGTAGTTACCCTTCTGTAATTAGGAATCTGTGAAGTAATAATTTGAGACCTTGGTTATGTTCTGTTGCCCAAGAACCTTTCAAAAAGATTTTAGCCTCCATGAAAAATCTTTGCTTCAATCATTTATAACATCATTGGGGACAAGAGGACTGAAAAAATGTAATATTTTCCAAAAACCTTACAAAAAGTTTTTGTACAGCCAGGTTTCCCCCATTTTTCTTTCTTTAAGGTGTCCTATGGACTCAGAGTCTTAATGTTTTATAATGATATACTCTTTGATGTCCTAAACCTAGTTATTTAAGTGAACACATAGACCTTCAATTTGAAAATAAAATTACATTGGGGTTTAAGTGTTTAACTTTTAGCATTAATAGTATTAATGCTAAAAATTAATGGTATTTCACAGAATATTGAATATACTTGTGATACTTTAGATAAAATTATCATCATTAGAATTACCATAGATGTTATTACCAAAGAAATACTATTAGCCACAGGGGAGATACTGCTGACCTTTATACCACTAAGGTCTTGCCTGGTGCACGAGACAGTGAGAGATGGAGTGTGCGAGGGCAGTCACAGCCTTGCTCTGTTCTCACCATGGCTCACACACACGCACTGTAATTATGAAAATTGAAGAGAAGACACGGGGAACTGAAAAGGTACACAAAGCGGCATGTTCTCTTTAAACTTTTATTTTTTTATTTTTTTTGTATTTCTCTGAAGCTGGAAACGGGGAGAGACAGTCAGACAGACTCCCGCATGCGCCCGACCGGGATCCACCTGGCACGCCCACCAGAGGCGATGCTCTGCCCCTCCGGGGCGTCGCTCTGCCTCGACCAGAGCCACTCTAGCGCCCCGGGCAGCGGCCAAGGAGCCATCCCCAGCGCCCGGGCCATCCTTGCTCCAATGGAGCCCTGGCTGCGGGAGGGGAAGAGAGAGACAGAGAGGAAGGAGGGAGGGGGGGGTTGGAGAAGCAAATGGGCGCTTCTCCTATGTGCCCTGGCTGGGAATCGAACCCGGGTCCCCCGCACACCAGGCCAACGCTCCACCGCCGAGCCAACCGGCCAGGGCCTCTCTTTAAACTTTTTATTGTGGAATATTTCAAACATCAAAAAGTGGGTAGGAAAATACAATATAATCTTAAATTCCCATCATTTAGCTCCCAGAATTTACCCATGACCAGTCTTAATTCATCTACATTTTTCACCCTCTTCCCCTCAATGTTATTTTGAAAGAAATTCCAGACTTAATTTCTATGTGTGAATATTTCAGGTTATAAAGCTAACATAACCACAGTACTATTATTATACCTAACTTAACAATAATTTTTTTTTAATAAATTTTTATTAATGGTAATGGGATGACATTAATAAATCAGGGTACATATATTCAAAGAAAACATGTCTAGGTTATTTTGTCATCAAATTATGTTGCAAACCCCTCGCCCAAAGTCAGATTGTCCTCCGTCACCCTCTATCTAGTTCTCTGTGCCCCTCCCCCTCCCCCTAACTCTCTCCCTCCCTCCCTCCCATGTCCTCCCTCCCCCCCACCCTTGGTAACCACCACACTCTTGTCCATGTCTCTTAGTCTCATTTTTATGTTCCACCAATGTATGGAATCATGTAGTTCTTGTTTTTTTCTGATTTACTTATTTCACTCCTTAAATGTTATCAAGATCCCCCATTTTGCTGTAAATGATCTGATGTCATCATTTCTTATGGCTGAATAGTATTCCATAGTGTATATGTGCCACATCTTCTTTATCCAGTCTTCTATTGAAGGGCTTTTTGGTTGTTTCCATGTCTTGGCCACTGTGAACAGTGCTGCAATGAACATGGGGCTACATGTGTCTTCACGTATCAATGTTTCTGAGGTTTTGGGGTATATACCCAGTAGAGGGATTGCTGGGTCATAAGGTAGTTCTATTTGCAGTTTTTTGAGGAACCACCATACTTTCCTCCATAATGGTTGTACTACTTTACAGTCCCACCAACAGTGAATGAGGGTTCCCTTTTCTCCACAGCCTCTCCAACATTTGCTATTACCCGTCTTGTTGATAATAGCTAATCTAACAGGAGTGAGGTGGTATCTCATTGTAGTTTTGATTTGCATTTCTCCAATAACTAATGAAGCTGAGCATCTCTTCATATATCTGTTGGCCATTTGTATCTCTTCCTGGGAGAAGTGTCTGTTCATATCCTCTTCCCATTTTTTTATTGGATTGTTTGTTTGTTTGTTGTTGAGTTTTATGAGTTCTTTGTAAATTTTGGATATTAGGCCCTTATCTGAGCTGTCGTTTGAAAATATCAGTTCCCATATAGTTGGCTGTCTGTTTATTTTGATATCAGTTTCTCTTGCTGAGCAAAAACTTTTAATTCTGATGTATTCCCATTCATTTATCTTTGCCTTCACTTCTCTTGCCATTGGAGTCAAGTTCATAAAATGTTCTTTAAAACCCAGGTCCATGATTTTAGTACCTATGTCTTCTTCTATGTACTTTATTGTTTCAGGTCTTATATTTAGGTCTTTGATCCATTTTGAATTAATTTTAGTACACGGGGACAGGCTGTAGTCGAGTTTCATTCTTTTGCATGTGGCTTTCCAGTTTTCCCAACACCATTTGTTGAAGAGGCTCTCTTTTCTCCATTGTGTGTTGTTGGCCCCTTTATCAAAGATTATTTGACCATATATATGTGGTTTTATTTCTGGGCTTTCTATTCTGTTCCATTGGTCTGAGTGTCTATTTTTTTGCCAATACCATGCTGTTTTGATTATTCTGGCCCTATAATATAGTTTAAAGTCAGGTATTGTAATGCCCCCAGCTTCATTCTTTTTCCTTAGGATTGTTTTGGCTATTCGGGGTTTTTTATAGTTCCATATAAATCTGATGATTTTTTGTTCCATTTCTTTAAAAAATCTCATAGGGATTTTGATGGGAATTGCATTAAATTTGTATATTGCTTTGGGTAATATGGCCATTTTAATTATATTTATTCTTCCTATCCAAGAACAAGGAATATTTTTCCATCTCATTGTATCTTTTTCGATTTCCCTTAACAATGCTTTGTAATTTTCATTATATAGGTCCTTTACGTTCTTTGTTATGTTTATTCCTAGGTATTTTATTTTTTTTGTTGCAATCGTGAAGGGGATTATTTTTTTGAGTTCGTTTTCTAATATTTCATTGTTGGCATATAGAAAGGCTATGGACTTTTATATGTTAATTTTGTATCCTGCGACCTTACTGTATTGGTTTATTGTTTCTAATAATCTTTTTGTGGAGTCCTTCGGGTTCTCGATGTATAGGATCATATCATCAGCAAAAAGTGATAGCTTTACTTCTTCTTTTCCGATATGGATGCCTTTTATTTCTTTGTCTTGTCTGATTGCTCTGGCCAGAACTTCTAGCACCACATTGAATAAGAGTGGAGAGAGTGGACAACCCTGTCTTGTTCCTGATTTAAGGTAGAAAGTCCTCAGTTTTATGCCGTTTAATAGGATGTTGGCTGATGGTTTATCATATATGGCCTTTATCATGTTGAGATATTTTCCTTCTATACCCATTTTGTTGAGAGTCTTAAACATAAAATTGTGTTGTATTTTATCAAAAGCCTTTTCTGCGTCTATTGATAAGATCATGTGGTTTTTGTTCTTTGTTTTGTTGATATGGTGTATTACGTTAACCGTTTTGCGTATGTTGAACCATCCTTGAGATTCTGGGATGAATCCCACTTGATCATGATGTATTATTTTTTTAATATGTTGTTGTATTCGGTTTGCCAGTATTTTGTTTAGTATTTTAGCATCTGTATTCATTAGAGATATTGGTCTGTAGTTTTCTTTCTTTGTGCCATCCTTGCCAGGTTTTGGTATGAGGGTTATGTTTGCCTCATAAAATGTGTTTGGAAGTATTGCTTCTTCTTCAATTTTTTGGAAGACTTTGAGTAGAATAGGAACCAAGTCTTCTTTGAATGTTTGATAGAATTCACTAGTATAACCATCTGGGCCTGGACTTTTATTTTTGGGGAGATTTTTAATAGTTTTTTCTATTTCCTCCCTGCTGATTGGTCTGTTTAGGCTTTCTGCTTCTTCATGACTCAGTCTAGGAAGGTTGTATTGTTCTAGGAATTTATCCATTTCTTCTAGATTGTTGTATTTGGTGGCATATAATTTTTCATAGTATTCTACAATAATTCTTTGTATATCTATGATGTCTGTGGTGATCTCTCCTCTTTCATTTTGGAGTTTATTTATTTGAGTCCTGTGTCTTTTTTCCTTGGTGAGTCTTGCCAAGGGTTTGTCAATTTTGTTGATCTTTTCAAAGAACCAGCTCCTTGTTTTATTGATTTTTTCTATAGTTTTTCTGTTCTCTATTTCATTTATTTCTGCTCTGATTTTTATTATCTCCTTTCTTCGGCTGGTTTTGGGTTGTCTTTGTTCTTCTTTTTCTAGTTCCTTAAGGTGTGAAGTTAAGTGGTTTACTTCGGCTCTCTCTTGTTTGTTCATATAGGCCTGAAGTGATATGAACTTTCCTCTTATTACTGCTTTTGCTGCATCCCAGAGATTCTGATATGTCGTATTTTCATTTTCATTTGTCTGTATATATCTTTCGATTTCTGCGCTTATTTCTTCTTTGACCCATTCATTTTTTAGAAGTATGTTGTTTAGTTTCCACATTTTTGTGGGTTTTTCCCCCTCTTTTTTGCAGTTGAATTCTAGTTTCAAGGCTTTATGATCAGAAAATATGCTTGGTACAATTTCAATTTTTCTAAATTTGCTGATATTGTCTTTGTGGCCCAACATATGGTCAATTCTTGAGAATGTTCCATGTACACTAGAGAAAAATGTATACTCTGTCGCTTTGGGATGAAGTGTCCTGTAGATGTCTATCATATCCAGGTGTTCTAGTATTTCGTTTAAGGCCACTATGTGTTTGTTGATTCTCTGTTTGGATGACCGATCTAGAGCCGTCAGCGGTGTATTGAGGTCTCCAAGTATGATTGTATTTTTGTTAGTTTTTGTTTTAAGGTCAATAAGTAGCTGTCTTATATATTTTGGTGCTCCTTGGTTTGGTGCATATATATTAAGGATTGTTATGTCTTCTTGATTCAACTTCCCCTTAATCATTATGAAATGGCCATTTTTGTCTCTGAGTACTTTTTCTGTCTTGTAGTCAGCATTATTAGATATGAGTATTGCTACGCCTGCTTTTTTTTGGGTGTTGTTTGCTTGGAGTATTGTTTTCCAGCCTTTCACTTTGAATTTGTTTTTATCCTTGTTGCTTACATGTGTTTCTTGTAGGCAGCATATAGTTGGATTTTCTTTTTTAATCCATTCTGCTACTCTGTGTCTTTTTATTGGTTAGTTTAATCCATTTACATTTAGTATAATTATTGACACTTGTGGGTTCCCTACTGCCATTTTATAAATTGCTTTCTGTTAGTTTTGTATCTAGTTTGATTCTTCTCTTTTGTTTTTCTATCATTTGTTTTTGTTTGTTTGTGTTCCATACTTCTTTCCTCTGTTGCTACCTTTTTTAAGTCAAGTGTTTTTGTGGTGGTTTTTTCAAGGGTGGTTACCATTAAGTAATGAAAAGGGTACCTACCATATTCATTGTAGTACCCTATCTTATAAGTATTTCTGCACTTCATCATCCTTTGCTACTGTTAATCTCCATCCTCTCCCCCCTTTTTTTCCTTTGTTGTCACAGTTTAAGTTTGGTTTTATTGTGTTCTTGGTGGAGCTGTTACTTGTGGTGTTGTTTTCTTTTGTTCTTTGAATCTGGTTGGAAAACCCCCCTTAGTATTTCCTGGAGTGGGGGCTTTCTGTTGATAAATTCTCTCATCTTTTCTGTATTTGTGAATGTTTTTATATCTCCTTCGTACTTGAAGGATAGCTTTGATGGGTATAGTATTCTTGGCTGAAAGTTCCTCTCTTTCAGGGCTTTAAATATTGGGGTCCACTCTCTTCTAGCTTGTAGAGTTTCTGCTGAGAAATCTGATGATAATCTAATAGGCCTTCCTTTATATGTTGTACTCTTCTTTTCCCTGGCTGCCTTGAGGATTTTTTCTTTGTCATTGGTTTGTGTCATCTTTATTATGATGTGCCTTGGAGTGGGTTTGTTGGGGTTAAGAAAACTTGGTGTTCTGTTTGCTTCTTGAATTTGAGGCTTTAGTTCCTTCCACAGGCTTGGGAAGTTCTCGTCTATTATTTGTTTGAGTATATTCTCCATTCCATTTTCTTTCTCTTCTCCCTCTGATATACCTATTATTCTTATGTTATTCTTTCTGATGGAGTCAGACAATTCCTGTAGGGCTTTCTCGTTTTTTATTATTTTTGAGTCTCTTTCTTCTTCTCTCTGTTGTGCCTCAAGTTGTTTGTCTTCTATTTCACTAATCCTATCTTCAATCTGGGCTGTTCTGTTAGCTAAGCTTGTTACCTCGTTTTTCAGCTCGTGAATTGAGTTTTTCATTTCTGTTTGATTTGTTTTTATAGTTTCAATTTCCTTGGTAATATATTCTTTGTGTTCATTGAGTTGTTTTCTGATCTCCCTATATTGCCTTTCTGTGTTTTCTTGTATATCTTTGAGTATTTTTAAGATTTCTATTTTAAATTCTCTGTCATTTAGCTCCAAGGCTTCCAATATGTTAAGTCTTTTCTCCATAGATTTTTCCACATCTATTTGTGTTACCTCTCTTTCTTTTGTATCCATAATATTCGATTTCCTCTTTCTTATTGGCATCTGAGGGTGGTCTTATTGATAGCACTAATTAGAATTAATAAAGAGTAAAAAGTAAAAAAAAAAAAAAAAAAGGTAAAACACCCCACAAAAAAAACCAGTAATAATTTATTATTTCCCCCTTTTTTTCTCTCTTCTCTTTCCCTCCTCTCCCCTCCTCAGGGAAATATCGTGCCTATAATGGAGGGCCTGATTTGGGGTGAAGAGTTCAAGGGGCAAAAAAAAGGGAATAGGGACCTACTAAATGCAAAAAAAAAAAAAAAGGAAGAAAATCTTAGACAAGCATAAGATGATTTGCTTGTAAGTGATGGTCAACTAAGAGATATAATGAGAGGGATAAGAGGGAACCAGAAAAAAGGACCAAAAAAGAATAATAAAGAAGAAAAAATAAAAATAATAAGTAAAAATCTGTTGTATTAAGTGGAGCGAAGACTAAATACAATGGAGACCTTGGGTTGGGAGGACCCAAAATGCCATAAAAATAAACAAACAAGAAAAAAAAATAAAAACAAAAGCAAAAAAGAGAAATAAAGCCAAAAAAAAGCCTTGAGTCCCAAATTAACTAATTTGTTCGTGATTGAGGATTATATGGGAGGAAAGTAAAATGAGAAAAGAAAAAACGAATAGAAAGGAAAAAATAAGAAAAAGAGAAAAACGAAGGAAGAAATAAAATAGGAAGAGAAAAAAACAAAATAAAGCAAGACAAAAAAAAAAAAAAAAAGAGGAGAGAGTGAGAGTTAAGTGTTTTGGAGTATAACCTTAAAGGAGGGTGAGGATAAAGAAGAAAAATAAAATGCAACACTCATGGGTAGTGTAGTTCAAGAAAGGGGAAGCATAAGATGGGCAGAGAATAGAAGGACCGAGGTGGAGGAAATAAAGGCAAAAAGATAGAAGAAACAAACAACAACAACAACAAAAAAAAATTAGTGGATCAAGTTGTAAAGTCTGTGGGTTTTTCTTGATTTTGAGAGGTTAACTTCTTCCTTTTTCTTTTCTCTCCCTCTTCCTGGTCGGTGAGTCTGTACCCCAGGCTCTGCCCCTGTGTCACTCTTAGGTAGGGATTTGCAGTTGATGGGATTCTATGGCAATGTCATATAATTGTCTTTAGTCTTGCTGGAAGTAAAGGCTTGTTGGCGTTTGCAGGGTCCAACGATGAGAGAGTTTGCTTTCCTGGATTCTCTCTCCTAGTCCCCCCTTTCTGAATTAGCAGCCTGGTGATCCAGCTATAAGGCTGCAACTGCTTCTGCCTGGGGAGTAAGAGGCTCAAAGAGCTGGGAAATCCCCACTCTATCCCCACTCAGTGCAAGGCTTTGGGAAAGGCTCTGACAGTCAGGGCCTCCAGTGTAATCAGGCGGGGGTGGGAGTCAATTGTTGTCAAGGTGACTGTTCAGCACCTATCATTTAGTTGGACCTCTCAACCCAGGCTTTCCACACTTTGTAGCCTGTTTTTGCAGGGAAGAAGAGGCACTAGTCTCTGCTTACGACTAGTGTAGTATAGACCTTATTATCTGCCAAGTCCTTCTTGTTAGCGTTTATCCCTGAATATGGAGGCTCTATCAATCAGAAGTTGCCCCCGCCCCTTTAGCGAGAGGCACTAAAAAATATCACGCCTCTTGTCTTGGAATGCTGAACTGAGAGAGATCTTATCAATTAGAACCGAGGGTGCGCAGATTTTATGGGTTAAGCTAATTTCAGTGATTGGGTCGCATCTGTGCTTCCGAAGGTATTTTAGGCTGCCTGCGCGCGCCCCTCCCCCAACGCTTGATTGTTAGCTTGAATGGCTGGGTGAGGTGCCCCGCCCACGGAGAGAATCTCCCAAGCCTCTCCCGCTCGCCCGGCCGCTTGTGGCTGGACCGCACCAGGCGCAGGATAATGGAGCCCCCTGGGTGTGCGGGCCAGCAGGGCGCCCTGGGGGCGTGGAATGCCCAAGGCACGCGTGCGAATGTGGCGCTCCGGGCACCGGTGGCCGGCGACCCCCACTCGCAGTGTGTGGGCCGCTGGGAACGTCAGCGGTGCTCAACCGGACCGGGCGCGCGCAGGGCTGCTCGTGGCGGCCGCTCGCAGTGGCGGTTCGCGGCGGCCGCTCGCGGCTGCGGCTCGCGGTTCCCAAGTATATGGGCTGACTCACCACAGGCGCACTTCCTTGCGGTTTGAAAGAACGTCCCTGTGGTAGATTCCTCCACACCCTCGTCTCTCAGATTCAAGTGATAACAGTCCTTTCGCTATCAGTTTGTGTGGATCTCCGGAATGCTCCGAGGATAAATTTTTCTGTTTCTAGTTGATAAATTTGTTGTGATTTAAGGGAGAGCTGTCGGACGTGCTGCTCACGGCGCCATTTCCGTGACATCCAATAATTTTTTATAACTAAATGTTCAGTCAGTATTTGGATTCTGATGGTCCAATAAGTCATTTTTTTCAGCTGTTTTGTTTGAATCGGTTTTTGCTGTCAGGATCTTGGAAAGATACAGGACTTGGCATCTGACAGTTGGTTTTGGTGATCCAGGATTGGTTATCTGTCTGAGGTGGGCTAGGCAGTGAAGCTAGGTAGGAAAGCTAGCTGTCTTTGGCAGGCAACTAAAACAAGTGTCCCACCTGGTCACATGAAGTCACATGCCCAATTCATAGCAAGGTTCTGAGCAACTAGAATATGAAAATGTCGGGATGGTGAAGTGGCTGCTTCTGCCTTAAGGCAAGAATAAGTTCAAATCTTCTAACCAACCTATAGAAGCCTATAGAATGGCATTTCTTACAGATACAGTACTCGGCAAAAACACATCTGAGTCTCCAGAATTAGTACTCCTGTTGAAGTCCCTGCCCTGCCAGACCCAACGTCTGAGGTCTGGAATGCTGAACAGGACCCTAGGGTGGAATGAAGTGGGAATACGATTGCAGAAGGAGGCAATTTCTTTCTTTCTTGAGACTGTTTTCACCTGAGGGAGTCAAGATTACCAGAGAAAGCTAGTTCCCCTCCTGCCACTGCAGTCTTTATTTCCCAACCCAGCTGGTGTTAAGAGCCCAGCATTTTTTCCCTGAGACAAATCCAAAGAAATCTTAACGTGTACAAAGAATTTGGGGACTTTGCCAATTATGTCTCGAAGAAGTTCAGGAACATGGGAAAGAATAAATTCTGAATGTACTTTTAGGATATTAATATGATGTCCTTCCACAAGGTAATTCTAGATTCACTGAATTCAAGAAGTTGAATGAGGCTTTAATAGTTTGCAAAACTGTATTCAACACAAGCCCAACCTAAATGAAGCCAAGATGCCACAGGTCCTCAGTTCAGCGGAGGCCAGTGCTTCTCAGATGTTCTTGTGCATCAGAATCATGGGAAGGTTTTGAAAAGCAGATTGCAGGGCCCTACCCCCAGAGTGTGTGATTCTGGAGGTTTGAGTCAAGCCTGAAATTTTCATTTCTAACAAGTCCTCACTGATGGTGATGCTGCCAATCCAGGGACCAAACTTAGACCACTGGTCCAGAGGGAGGAAGAAAAACACTTTCAGATGCAGGAACTTTGGATTTGGGGGCTTGACTATGAAATACCTAGTAACTGGCCACCTAACTGCCTTTTGCAAGATAAGCTATATAACTGAACCTTGATAACAAGGGCCTTACACATGTATTAATGCTGGCTTCAAAGCACCAATACAATCTTCTAAATTTAAGGTTATTGAGGTATGATTTACATAAAAACTGGCTATCCTTGCTTTCTGCCCAATTTTAGAGAAAAGGCATTTAGTCTTATCCCGTTGGGTACTGTGTTAGCTGCATGGGTTTTGTTGTGGACGCCCTTTATCAGCTGGATCCAGGTTTCTTGAGAATTTTATCATGAGTGAATGTTGAATGTTGTGTAATGCTTTCTTCTACACCTGTTGATAGAATCATGCGGGGGTTTTTTTCTTTAGTCTGTTAATATGGTACGTTATCTTAAGTGATTTTCAGATATTGAGTCAGCCTTGCATTCTCTGGATAAACCCCATATGGTCAGGTGTATTCTCTTTTTTATGTGTTGATTACTTTATTAGTATTTTGCTGTGACCTTGTGTTCATAAGGGATATCACTTTGTAGTGTTGAAGTAAGTTTCCAGGCCCAAGATGGAGCTGTCCCTGCCCAGGCTGCCACATCAAACTGCAACTTTTTTTTTTTTGTTGTTGTTGTTAACAGAGAGAGTCAGAGAGAGAGATAGGGACAGACTGACAGGAATGGAGAGAGAAGCATCAATCATTAGTTTTTCGTTGTGACACCATAGTTGTTCATTGATTGCTTTCTCATATGTGCCTTGACTGTGGGCCTTCAGCAGACCTAGTGACCCCTTGCTCGACCCAGCGACCTTGGGCTGGTGAGCTTTGCTCAAACCAGATGAGCCTGTGCTCAAGCTGGCGACCTTGGGGTCTCGAACCTGGGTCCTCTGCATCCCAGTCCGACGCTCTATCCACTGCGCCACCACTGCCACCGCCTGGTCAGGCTAAACTGCAACTTAAATAACTTTTTCTTTTTTTTTGACAGAGAGAGAGAGAGGGACAGATAGGGACAGACAGGAAGGGAGAGAGATGAGAAGCATCAATTCTTTGTTGCAGCATCTTAGTTGTTCTTTGATTGCTGTCTTGTATGGAGAACACTTGATGTGTTCTCGTATGTGCCTTGACCTGGGGGCTACCGCAGAGCGAGTGACCCCTTGCTCAAACCAGTGATCTTGGGCTCAAGCCAACAACCTTGGGGGTCAAACCAGTGACTTCTGGGCTCAAGCCGGCAACCTCGGGGTTTCGAAGCTGGGTCCTCTGCATCCCACTCTGACGCTCTATCCACTGCGCCACCGCCTGGTCACACTTAAATAACTTTTATGTTGCTGTAAGTGCTCTGCTGGGCCAGAAACACAGTTATCAGTCAGCCAAGCCCCAAACGCCAAACCAGCTCTGGGCTCTATACTTACTTCCTTGTTCGTTATTTTTTATCCTATAGAAACTTTCTTTTCCATCCCATGTTACATTTCTCCAAGTGGAGACCATCCATGAAGTACTCTAGTTTGTTTGCATCACCTAAATTGTCTTCTTTAATTTTTTAAACAGTAATTTACTTTTCTTGTAATTTCTTTGTCCCGTGTTGCATCAAGATAATGCTGACTTCATGAGTTGAGAAGTGTTCCTTATTTCTATTTCCTGAGAATACTTGTGTAGAATTAATTTATATTTCTTAAAAGTTTGGCAATGAAACAATTTGAGCTGGGTACCATCTTGATCATATTCTAGGTATATTTCATCCCCAAGAAAGCAGTTCCTAAAGAATGACCAGATGCCATGTAGGTCCAGACCCTTACTTCTGTCAGGGCAATCAGCATCATCCTAGTTCAAGGGACTATTTTAAGGTAATCAAGTATGACTTATTTTTCAAGCCCCCATTCAGCCAGGCACTGCACCAAGAGTTTAATATTTATAATATTGTGTGTGTTCTATAATCTAAAATGCCAATATTTATATTGAGGGACACACTCTCCAGTAACCAGACTGTGTGTCTTCTACGCAGAGCAGGTGTTGGGCCACACTGCACTTGCTGCTTGCTGATTGGACCCACCAAACATGTTCTTACTCCTGTGGTCTGTGGTTGCTTTGTGCCGAGATGGCAGTGAGGTAGTTGTTTCAGACTGTGCACCTGACCACAAAGCCCAAAACATTCACTGTCTGGCCCCTTATATAAGTCATGATTCTTAGTCCTAGCCACATACTGCAATGGCCTGGAGAACACTTGAAACAGTTTTGTTGTCTGTGCCTCCACCTCCGGAAGAATCTTACTGAATTTGCTTGGTCGGGGTCCTGGGCACCTGTGTGTTAGCAGCTCCCAGGTGATTCCGTCTGACAGCTATGGCTGAGAACCACAAGCTTGGTAGTTGTGTTTGTTTTACTTTCCACTCCACTCTATGCTCATGGGCATGGAAGGCTGATAGGTACTCGTCTAAGGCTGTAGCTTCCACATCTGGATGTGCATCTGTCACCTGGGAGGGGTTTTAAACTAGCTCCCCAGACCCCACTTCTGACTGACTGGCTTAGAATCTCCAGGGACGTTTTAAAGTTCCTCAGGTGATTATGATATGCAGGCACTTCTTTAAGAGGACTGAACCTAGGGCACTGTGGGGAAAACAGCTGTGTTAGGCTTGCTCGCTGGCTTCCCAGCTGCAAGCACTTTGTACAATTAGTGTGTGAGCACGTGACAGAAAACCACATGTGAGTCTATGAAAAGCTATGGGTGCTTTCCCTTGGGGGCAATTCTCCCAGATGACTCTCCCACCATTGTGAGGTGAGGTTGGTTGACTCCCTCAGCTGCTACCAAGAGGGGCAGTTTTCCTGATCCCTTGCCTGTCACTGTGAAAAGCGGTTTTCCTTTGTTTATTTGCTCCCCTGTCCGTGAGCCTCCAATAAACAGGAATGGCCTGACACTTTCCAGTTCTGCAGTTTCTCTACTGTCTGCCCGAATCCAATGTGGACCTGCCTGGCCTCGGCCACTTCTTATTAACAAGACTTTTAGATATTGAGTAACCAGAGGATTATTTTGTGAGCACAGAGGTGGAGAAAAGGAATCTCCTGAGGGAGTGCAAAGCAGGCTAAAGTGATCCTGTGGAATGGTCCAGCCTTGTAGAAATATACCCTTTCCAGTGAGGACATACTCGTTCTATTAGATATGGTATCTCTAACCTTCCTTGGAAAGTGCTGTATAGAAAGAAACATATTTTTCTTGTTTGTTTTTTATGGACTTCATTAACATCATTTCTTCTGATAGATGAGCAGGCTGCTGTGTAGGAGATGATGAGAGTCTTTTCCCCTGCTGCACACCCACCCGCTGGGTGCTTCTCCAGTCTCCTCAGTGCTGTGTTCACTCACCATCTCTTTCAATGGTCACTCTAGGTGGCTCGGCTCACTCAGGCAGTGTTTTCTCCCTGGGCCACTGCAGTCCAGTCTCCAGGTATATTGCACTACATCTCAAATAGTTTTTGCTCAACTGAGAGTTATCTCTCTTGTCAGTCATTCAATGTGTGACCCAGGATCACCTGTGCTTTCTTCTGTTTAGATGAAGTGTGCAAAACTGTGGAAGGTTGAGCTGGAGGGAATTTATTACAGACCATCTTGTTGAACCTCAAAAAGGCAAGATTGCAGGCAGCTTAGTTGGGTCCAGGTCGTGCTGCTGGTTTTGGGGGGGATGTGGGGCAGCTGTGTTAGGCTTGCTGGTATACCAGCTGCAAGCACTTTGCCTGATTAATGCATAAGCACCTGGTAGAGGCACGTGTGCATAGCCTATGTAAGGCTATGGGTGCTTGCACTCAGGGGGACTGCGGATGCGCGGATTGCCTGCCCGCCACTGTGAGGGGCCATTTTGCTGATTGTTTGCCTGAGAGGCGGTTTCCCCTGCCTATGTGCTTGTCCCCATTGTGAGACTTTATTAAACGGAAGGCCCAACCCTTTCTGGCTCTGCAGTTTTTCTACTGTCTGCCCAAATCCAATGTGGGCCTACCTGGCCTTGGCCACCAGCATTACATCTGGCGTAGTGGGCAGGGTTTGGAGCAGATTGGTATGGAGCCACTGACACCCTTGAAGGGTAGAATAGAGGAGTGGCTGTTCTTGGTGGGGACCATGGGCTGGGTGTTTATAACAATCCTGCGAGAAGAAACCAAGAGCTCTGTGCAAGAAGCTGAGCGAGGTCGAAAGCTCCAGGATGAGCTGCTTACTGAGCACCAACGAAGGTATGAACTGGAGTGAACACTGGAGAGGAACAACAGGGTCTGAGAGTTGCAGTGTGAGGTGCAGGCTGAGCACCAATGGCGCCTGGATCTGGAGCCATCTCTGAACAAAGAGTTATGGGTTCATGAGTTGCAGTTTGCTCTGGAAACTGAGTATTGGCAGTGACAGCTGTTGGAGAAACAACTGTGGGTTCAGGAGCTCGAGACTCAGATTCAGGCTGAGAGCCAGCAGCCACAGGAGCCGAAGAGGGTGCGTAAGATGGAGCTGCCAGCAGAGTGGCTCTGAGTCATGGGACCAGGTGTTTCTGACTCTTCTGAGGGGGAGGCACAGGCTGCAACTGCTGTCCACAGACTCAGAGCCCAGCTGGTGGTCACCAAGAAGGTAAAGACCCAGCAACCAAGAGTCCCTCAGGGGCAGCCACAGCCTCCTCCCCAGATAATGAAGCCCTATACCTGGGCAGAGCTGATGGAATTAGGGGTGAAATTCAGGCAGAAACCCACTGAGCCCCTGGCAGCCTGCTTGGTGTGGCTGTGGGGCACAGGGGTAGATGGCATCATGCTCTCTAGGACAGAGATGGACAGTAAGGCTATGAGGGCTGCTGCCCAGCTGCCCCCCCTCCCTGCACTAACAAGAGAAATGGGCCTGTGAAAGTTACCCGAACACAGATGTGGGTAGATTTGAGGCCGGGGCAGTTAGAGAGAAATTAGATGGCAAGTCTAATTAAGTCTTGGGGCTTTGGCGGCAGCTTGAGCAGAACAGAGGTTCCAGCTCCTGAAAAAGTGAGGAAAGCAGGTGCCCTGGCATCTGCCAGGAAAATGGCTGGTGTTCAGGTTACAGGATCCCCAAGACCCACTGACCCAGTCTGAATAGGGGGAAGGATGAGGAACCTGCCTGACAGGGACAGACGGGCAGAGGCCCCATGTGGAATTGGCAATGCACTGGTCCCCTTCTAATGTGCAGCAGGTGCTTTTTCTTACAGCAGCAGCAGCCAAGAGAACTGTTAAGATGACAGGTATTAAATGTGCTTGACCCTGCCAGGCCCTGTGAGCTTGTTAAGGGGTTTAGATGGGGCTGTGGCAATGGACAGCACACTGTGGAAAGGTGCTGAGGTCTGTTAATAAAGAGCTGTGTGGCTAGTTGCCTGTAATGAACCTTTACCTTGGTGACTTGCACAGACAGCGGGGGTGTCTATTGTGGACTGACTCTTGGACTGTGACCAGAGGGGGGCACCGGTTCCCTTGATGGATGGACATGTCGCTCATGAACAGTACTATGAGAGACCCTGATGGGAGGGCACCTGTGGAGGCCCTCTGCACTTGTTCTTATCCAGTTGCAGAGGTGCATCAAGGACACTTTACAGTTTCCATGGACGCAGCCCTGGACTATACAGGCCCTCCCACCTACCATGGAGCAGGGAGTTAGAGGTGGGCCTCCAGGAGACACTCTGGGCAAAGTGCTCAGGGAGATGTTGTGAAGGGCACCTTTGTAATTACTGTGTAACTTTTGCTGTTGCTGTAGTCTCTGTTTCCTGTCATGTAGATTGTGAAACAAGCAACCCTAAAGCGGTGGAATGTGGGGCAGCTGTGTTAGGCTTGCTCTCTGGTGCACCAGCTGCAAGCACTTTGCTTGATTAGTGCTTAAGCACCTGGCAGAGGCACATGTGCATAACCTGTATAAGGCTATGGGTGCTTGAGCTCTAGAGAGACTGGGGACTGCGGATGCATGGATTGCCTGCCCACCACTGTGAGGGGCCGTTGTGCTGTTTGCCTAAGAGGCGGTTTCCCCTGCCTGTGTGCTTGTCTACCATTGTGAGACCTTATTAAACGGAATGGTCCAACCCTTTTAAATTCCGCAGTTCTTCTACTGTGTGCCCAAATCCAATGTGGACCTCCCTGTCCTCGGCCACCGGCATTACAGGGGGGGGGACACCCCATACTTTACCTGACACAATTCTTGATATTGGAGGTATAATCTGTCAGGTATCCACCTAGCTATGAGGAGCCTCAGCAGAGCCAGTCCACCTCTGTGCGGTGCTGCTGCTTAGTGGTCAGGTCCTGTCTTTCTTGGACTCACCCTACTTGTCTGTAAAGTGAGGGAAATGAAGCTTGATGTTACAGGGTTGTTACGATGATAAAATTAGTCGATACAGAAAACACTGTAAACAGGAAAGTACTTGTTCTTTTGGTTTGGGAAGAGCGCTGCACAGGAAGGGAAACAAACAAACAAACAAAAAAACGTGAGCATCACTCAGTTCTTACATAGGGTCCCAAACCTGAAATGGTCTTGGAGTAAGAATTCTCAGCATTTTACAGGATGAGTGCTGTTTGACAGTAAGCAGTCAATGATTTCCCTACAGGAAAAGGCCATTGCAATGCTACAAACAAGACAACCAGCTTTGTGCCTCACGGCATTTGCATTATTACACATGGTAACTTAGAAAATGGGAGATACTGAAGGACATGTGAAAATCTGATCAACCCATTTAAAAAGCATATGAGCTACCATAGTTTTCAGTTTATTTGCAAGGCCAGCTTAACAAGTATAGTATGTCAGTGGTTATGCTCCTGATGCACTAAATATATAGCTTTCTTTTTACAAGTAAAAATAAGTTTTTTTTTTAAATTTTTATTTATTCATTTTAGAGAGGAGAGGGAGAGACAGAGAGAGAGAGAGAGAGAGAGAGGGAGAGAGAGAGAGGAGAGACAGAGAGAGAGAGGGGGGAGGAGCTGGAAGCATCAACTCCCATATGTGCCTTGACCAGGCAAGCCCAGGGTTTCGAACCGGCGACCTCAGCATTTCCAGGTCGACGCTTTATCCACTGTGCCACCACAGGTCAGGCCTAAAAATAACAGTTTTTATTTGGTTCAACACATTTATTGAGGTTATAAAGAAGAATCAGATCGTCCCTCTCCTTAAGGTGCTCCTTGTCTTTGTCCAGTTGGGGAGACAGACGCGACAAAGCCACAGGAAGTATGAAGGGACACCGGGAGCCATGGGGCTCTGCAGGGACGAGGGGCGAGAGGAGCAGAGAGAAATGTCAAGGCTCCATAAAGGAAGCAACATCTGCCTGAGACAGAAGTTCCAATGTCGCCAGGGAGGAAGGGCAAATGGAAGTGGGTAAAAGATGAAAGAACATGGTGCCTTCAATCTGGTTTTTTCTCAAGTACCCCTTGGTTACATATAGAAATATTACCATGCCTGTCACTGAGAAAACATTTTAGGAAAAGCAAAAATATATATTTTTAAAGTGTTTCTGTTTTAAGGATTTTGCATTAAAAGTTTTTACTATCAATAGCACCTTGACAGGCTGTATAAAAGGAAGCATTACCTCAGTAGAGGTAACATTATAAATATTTGAAACTTCTATTATTATTTTTCTATCGGTGAATGATTCATCCTTATTTTTGACAGCTGACCTTCAAAATCCTGGAGAAAGGTCAGAAACCAATTTTACAGATGAAGAAACTGAGGTAAAGCATTCTCTTTGGTCTCAGTGTGAGAGATTGGAGTATGCTAGGGAGGTTATTGTATTTGATCGTATCAGGTGTCCTAATCCCTCCTGAAACTAAGTCCGTGAGGGGAAACTGTGCTGGAACACGTCACATGCCATTTGTAAAGTGCTCGAGTGCACGGTCCTACAGGCGCTGAGTCAGAGCTCTGTCCAGGAAAAAGGCCCTGGAACCTCGATTGCTCCGGAACACTGGTTAAGTCTCGGGTCAGAGTGCATGGTTTGTGCATTGCTTTACATCCACATTTCCTCATGGGTCTGAAGTGTCTTCACTGGAGTCTTCCTGAATGAGAAGCACGTGGCTTCTCCTGTCCCAGCTGCTGCACTTGACCACACTACACAAGCAAACAGGATATTTTAAAATTGTTACCAAGACAACACATACATGAACAGTCTGCATTCCACTTTCCTGGTCATAGGTTCTGATAAATTATGCACATTATGCACGGAAGGAACATACTGGTATTCTGAATCCAACAGGCTCATTATTCACATCATTCTGAAAAGAATTTTAGAACTACATGAGTTCTTTCTCTTCCAGATCCCTAAAATGTCCACTAGGCCCACTGTCTACTCTGTGTAGTCACAAAAAAAATAGTTAAGGATAAAGCTGTGGCTGAAGTTCAGATTCAAGTGCTATAACTGAAGCTTGACAAGAAGCCATCTGGAAGTCATTAAAATAGCATGTAATTTTAATTTTAAAAATATTGAACAGCCTTTTATCCAGCTGCACAATTTTTCCAGTTATAAAAGTAATATATGTTTATAATGGAATATTTAGAAGTATATGAAGGCTGAAATTAAATGTACCCATTATTCTATTCCCCACATAGGCAATTCTTACTAAAGTCATTTTTCATGATATGGAAACACCGTCTGTAACCACTATTGGTCATTTTGGTCATTACAAACAATAGCCATAATGAACTTTTTTTATATAAATCTTAAAATTACTGATCATTTCCTTAGGATAAGTTTCTAAAAGGAATCACTGGGTAAAACACTGAACTTTTGAAAAAGCTTTTGATAAATGTTTATGAATTGTTTTCCAAAACTGAGAATGCTGAATAAACATTACTACCAGCAATTATAAGATTGACTGTCTCATCATGTGCTCACTAGCAGAGTACTTTTAATTTTGCCAATTCAATAGGTGAATAGTCTCCTTTTTAAGAAGATGCTGAGTAAAAAATCACTTTTCATCAAAAATACAGAGGAACTGTTACTACTACTGCACTGTGTCTTACACAGACCGAGGTATCAGAATTCAACTGAGACAACATGTGCTGAGGACCACTATGAATGAGGCGTGGGCCAGCCCTCTAAGGAGTTCACAGTCCTGGGAGAATGCCGACAGCCTGTGCACAGAGGACTGTTCTCTTCCCACAGCCACTTCCACAGTGCTGAGGGGAAGACAGTGATGCCTGCAGACTGCCCCACCTTCTGCTGAGGCTTCATGGCCATGCTATCCCTGCGCGTGGGATGGGCCAAACCCAGCAGAGGCAGGTGCACGGGCTCTTAGCTCAAGGTTTTGGCCCCAAAGAATGTGTCCAATTGTATCTGCTTGGGTATTTTAGCACCCATGTCCTCAATTAACTTACACTTTTTGTAACTGAAAGGCAGAAGGAGAAATATTTCTCTTATTTTTATGCCTTTGATCTATCTATTCATCAAAAGCATTTTGTACTTTGTGTTTATTTGGATATTGATAATTAAAAAGGGAGTCACTAAATAAGACAACTCCCTGGAAAAGAGAATTCCTAATATTCAGTGCTTGCTATCTGCTCTTGTCACTCACCCGAGAATGCAGATTTAAGTACATCTTCTTGTAGTAGACTCTGACCATCGGGGGGATAGTACACTCTAGGAAATCATAGCTTGAATCTATATGTATACATATATTTTTATCTATTTTTATATGCTAATTAAATCAATTGCTCATATTTAAAGAGACAGGGGGCAACTTCTCAGAGTCTCTACTGACCCACCCTTTCTTTACTCTAATTCAGGTCAGTCATGTCATTGCCTCTTTTTTCCTACGTCCCTAAAATTATTGACAGATGTCTTCATGCCTAAATTTCTTGAGAAAAGTACCTTCTGAGGCCAAACTTCAACAAGCCTATGCAATTTTACTGGAGAGGTGAGGAAATTCATTTAATTCAGCTAGCTATCCTTTGATAAATGATTAAAAATAAGTACATACCACAGACTCGTGACTGGAATTAGTAATAGACCAGCAGACAGCAGAAAGGTGAAGCCTGGGACCCACGCAACAGTTGCTGAATAAATTCCATTAAAAGTAGAAACTGCAGTGACTCCACCAAGTGTTTCTAAGAAAGCAATGCAAGCGAACAGGGTCCCTGTTTGGGGTCGGGGTACGGGAGGTGAGGGAAGAAAAGGCAAGTTACACAACAACAAACAAAAACGAATTGAGAAGGCTGTTCACTGAAAAGCACAAACGTGGGCACACCGCTTGGTGAGTGAAACCCATTCCCTCAAAACCCCTGAAATGGCAGAACCCCATTTTGGGGGTTAAGAAACTGAAGTCGAGTTCTTGGACTTGATGTGAGAGATGCTGAAAACACAATACAGTTGACCTTGAATGTGGGGAGGGGGGCTAAGGATGCTGACATCTCTCCTAAAGTTGAATACTTAACTACAGTTGTCCCTTGGTATCCACGGACCCTCACAGATACCAACACCTGTGGATGCTCAAGTCCCTTATATACAGTGGCCTAGAACAACACATAGTAATTCCAGTGACAGTAGGATAAAGCTAAAAGTTACAATTCAGAATAGGAAATTCCGAAATGGAAACTAAGTATTTTTAAATGTCACTGCATTTAATAATATGAAATGGCTTTTTAAAAGCCTTTATAAATAAATGACATAAAATAAAAACAAAAATAAATAATGCAGCCTGAGAAGTCTATTTTAGCTCTAACTTAAGCAGGTAGTTTTTTCCCCCACAAACAGCTTGAGATATAATTTACATGCCATAAAGCTCATCCTTTTAACTGTACAGTTCAGTGGCTCTTAGTTTGTTCAGAGTTGAGCATCCATCACTACCGCCTAATTTTATTTTATTTATTTTTTTATGACAGAGACAGAGAGAGGGACAGATAGGACAGAGAGAGGGACAGATAGGGACAGACAGGAAGGGAGAGATGAGAAGCATCAATTCTTTGTTGTGGTTCCTTAGTTGTTAATTGATTGCTTTCTCATATGTGCCTTTACCGGGGGGCTAGAGCAGAGCAAGTGCCCCTTGCTCAAGCCAGCGACCTTGGACTCAAGCCAGCGACGATCATGTCTATGATCCCACACTCAAGCCAGCAACCCTGTGCTCAAGCTGGTAAACCTGTGCTCAAGCCAGTGACCTTAAGGTTTCGAACCTGGGTCCTCTGCATCCCAGTTTGATGCTCCATCTATTGCACCACTGCCTGGTCAGGCCACTGCCACCTAGTTTTAGAACACTTCCATCACCCCCAAACAGAAACTGTACCCATAGGCAATCACTCCCTTTCTCCCAGCCTCTAGAAAGCACTAATCTAATCTCTGTTGATTTGCCTTTTCTAAACATTTCATATAAATGGAATCATACTTATATGAGAATATGTGACTTTTTTTTTTTTTTTTTTGAGAGAGAGGAGAGAGAGACAGAGAGAGAGAAGGGGGGAGGAGCTGGAAGCATCAACTCCCATATGTGCCTTGACCAGGCAAGCCCAGGGTTTTGAACTGGCGACCTCAGCATTTCCAGGTCGACGCTTTATCCACTGGGCCACCACAGGTCAGGCTGAGAATATGTGACCTTTTGTGACCAACTTCTTTCATGTAGTATGATTTCAAGGTTCATCCATGTTGTAGCATGTGTCAGTACTTTATTCTTTTTATTGCCATTGGACAGATATACTACATTTTGTTTATTCATTCATCAGCTCATAGACATTGCACTGTTTTTACTTATTGGCTATTATAAATAATGCTGCTGTGAACATTTATTTACAAAATTGTGTGTAGACATGTGTTTTCATTTCTCTGGGATACATACCTAGAAATGGAATTGCTGAGTCAGAAGATAACGATTTAACTATCTGAAGAGCTACCAATGTGTTTTTGCAAAATGGTTGTGTCATTTCACTCTCCCACCAGCTATGTATAAGGGTTCTAATTTCTCTACATCCTCACCAACACTGTCTTTTTCATTTTAGCCATCTAGTGGTTTTGATTTGCATTTCTCTGATGCCTTACGATATTGATCATTTTTTCATATGCTTATTGGCCATTTGTATATCTTCTTTTTAAAAATTTAGTTATTGATTTTAGAGAGAGAGCAAAGGAGAGATAGTCAGACAGACAGAAACATCGATCTGTTGCTGTATGTGCCCTGGCTGGGGATCGAACTCACAACCTTTGTGTATCAAAACAATGTTCTAAACAACTGAGTTATCTGGGCAGGGTCTATTTGTATATCTTCTTTAGAGAAATACCTATTCAAATACTTTCCCATTTTTCATCCAGATTCTTTTTTTTTTTTTGCTGTTGAGTTTTATGAATTCTTATATATTCTGAATACAAGTTCCTCATCACACATATGATTTGCAAATATATTCTCCCATGCTCTGGGTTGTCCTTTCACTTTCTTAATGGTGGACAAAAGTTTTTAGTTTGAATAAAGTCTAATTTATCTATTTTCTCTTTTATTGTTGTGCTTTTGGTATCATAATCATTATATAATTCAAAGAAGCAAGCACATTTCTACAAACCATCCTTAATAACTTTTATATTCCTAAATGGTTTTCCACTTATTATCTCATAATCTATAAACAGCTGAATATACAGCTACATCTTAAGAGTAGGAAAAAAACAAGAAATATATTTTTTAATTTAGTGAATTATGCAGTCTTCCCCAGTGAAGACTATGAGAGTCACTCCTATAAAGAGTCACTGCTTGGCTATCCCTTTGGCCTAAATGTGAGCAACCTGGGGTCACAGTCCTCCTTCAGGAGAAAGGCTCTGAGGAACAGGATCATGCAGGCATCACTGGACATGAACCCAGAGCTTGGGACCCACGTACGCACAGTGTAGTCTAGAAGGGGAGAAGTGTTGTGGGCTCCCATAGCCTCCTGGTCCTGAGGTCTTCTCTCCTCCTGGGGCAGAGCCTGGCCAGAGCAAACCTTCTAAAGCACGAGGCCCTGGGCAGGGCTCCCTATGAATAGAAGCCTTTTCCTAATACAGAACTTGCCACTTAATTCAGAAGCAATCTGTGCAGAAAAAAGGCTATTACAGAATACTCTGAAGAAGCAAACATTGATCGCACATCGTTTGAGATGGTATAGATTGCAGATTCATTATATTCCTTACGCAAGTTGAACTCACCTTGTTCAGTAGAACGAACCACTTTTGACATCATGGACCGCAGAACAGAGAGTGGCACAATAGTGAAAAGGAAGGGCAGCCTGACTGTGAGAGAAATGGAAATCAGAAAACTGATGGTCAATCTTAAATGGAAAACACTTCCCCTTTAAATACTTTATTTCTATAAGCATCCTAAGTCATTGCATCAAATATCAAATGAATTGTACAATTCTACTTAATGAATTAAGATAGACTATTGACAGGTCAGTTTAAGGTTAGTTTCCTCTCAAGTTTTTGTTTGTTTGTTTGTTTGTTTTCCTCTCAAGTTTTTAATTCCAGTGCTAAGAA
The DNA here is from genome assembly GCF_036850765.1 of Saccopteryx bilineata. Classification (NCBI taxonomy): domain Eukaryota; kingdom Metazoa; phylum Chordata; class Mammalia; order Chiroptera; family Emballonuridae; genus Saccopteryx; species Saccopteryx bilineata. Next base: position 188,950,996 of record NC_089491.1, on the reverse strand, counting down.
CAAGAGTTCATGGAAGTCTTAGGTTCGATCTGCCCATTGGGACTGACCAATTACTGACCAACTGGGAAGCTCCCAATTACTGTAGGAACTTCTTGCATAGCAAGTTGAGACTGTCAATTAGTACTTTTCTGTTTGTTTTTTGTTTTTGATTTTTCAGACTTGGCATTTTTAGTGATAACAGTTTTATTACAATGTTTATTTTATTAATAAATTGGTTTTTTATCTCCTTGCTTGTTAATTGTGGCTGAGTAAATTCATGGACACAAACTGCATCTGGCCATATATTATTATGACCCTTAATAGTCAGTAATATTTTTAGGAATACAGTATCATAAAATAGTAATATTGATATATTACATTTGCAGATTTTAGTTTTCAACATTCTTCCACATAGATGAACTTACCATACCCCTTTACCTGATGAAGAATGAGGGCTCAGAGCATTTCACTAACCTGCCCAAGAACACCTCGTGCCAGGAATGGAAAGTAAGCCCTTTCTGTTTGGTCACCTGCTTCCTGCAATGCACCGGGAGGCTGACACTGTCTCTAACCTAGACCTTTCCCAAGGTCCTCATTTTCAGGTCCCTTAGCCCTTTTGAATGCATCTTTCACTCAAGCCCTACAAACACCATTATGAGGTAGGTCATTAAGAAAGCACTCCAATTTGCCAAAAAGTGATTCATCAAAAGCTAATTTTTTTTTTTTTAGATTTTATTATTCATTCACTTTAGAGAGGGGAGAGAGAGAGGAAGAAAGGGGAGGAGCAGGAAGCATCAACTCCCATATGTGTTTTGACCAGGCAAGCCCAGGGTTTCGAACCAGTGACCTCAGTGTTCCAGGTCAACACTTTATCCACTGCGCCATCACAGGTCAGGCAAATCTTTATTTTCTTAAAAATATTCAATAAGTATGAATTTTTCTTCTAAATCTGTAGAGTATACAAATTTATATAATTGCCTTTTTTTTTTTTTTTTAGCAGTTTAAGAAGTACTCAATTTGGTGAAAGCTATATGGAAGAAGTGATTCCCAAGAATGTCTGCAGAACAATCTTTCTGAAAATATGCAAATTTAGAAAACTGTGGTTATTATATATATTTTTTAAAGCAAATTAGTGCTCAGCTTCTGGCAAAATACTCTATTTTTCTCTCCATAAGATGCAATTTTTACCCCCAAAAGTGGAGGGGAAAATGCCCATGCATCTTATGGAGCAAAAAATATGGTATTTTATTAAATATTTAAACACACCATTTGGTTCAGAATATTTTTTTTCTTATTTTTCTCAAAACCCTAGGTGTGTCATATGGTCAGGTGCATCTTATGGAGCGAAAAATACAGTAACTTGTAACAAATTACCTTTAATTGAACTAAAATGCATTAAACAGAGAATTTTATATTAAAGTTTCTTACCCAACAGACTAAATTCATTTTATATAGACCCCAAATACACAGTTCCAAGGCTACATTTGTTAACTCACCTAAAAACATCATCAATGTTGTTTTGGCAAAAGCAGTCATAGCCATTCCCACCATGGTGGTAAACATTCCAACAAAGGCCATGTATATATCGTCCATACAGTAAGAAAAAACCCATATTCCTAGGAAACTACTAAAAAAAGAGATACTACTTAAAGCTGACCCATAACCTATAAGAACTTCATTCCAGCAGAGCGGTGAATCCAATTCATAGAGTATAAAAATGGGGGAAATGCCAATTATCACGAAAAAATAAGTGATCATTGTGAAAAGTAACAAACAGAGCAAAGACCGTTGCTCACTGGAAGTATTTTTAAAAAGCATGTAAGTTCGGTAAAATAGATTTTTAAAGCTTTCACTGCATGATATGGAAACGTTCTGAGACAAAGACTCCTCCATTGAATCACCAAGAAAAAATAAAATATAAATCAAGTTAACAGTAAGAGCCACAGTAATAATAAAAAAGGACCAAACAAAACCTAGCTCTTTAATAAAATAGCCAGAAGACAGTCCTGTTAACCCAGTAACAAGTCCAAGTATGAAGTCAATGATAGCTATTCGAATTGTTCTTTGTTTCTCTTCTTTACATTGATCAACTATGTAGGCAAAACAGGCACCCAAAAATGTGGTAGAATTGCCACAAAGGGCCCCAATGAAGGTAGATGCAACCAAAAGCTGGAATGGAAAGGCAAAATAGGACAGCAAACAGAGCCAGGTGCTGGTCATGAGGGCACCGATAGAAGTCAAAATTAAAGGGAATTTTCGTCCATGATGATCACTGTGGGACAGAAGTATGAACGTGGACACTAGACCAGGAATTAACCCACTTATATCCATTTGTAGATTAAAAAGAGACACTTTCTTCTGAACTTCCTGCAAAGAAATAAAAAGAAGACAATGTGTTTACAGAGGTTTGAACAATGTACATAAAAACAGTATGGTGCATACTACACATTGTCAGAAGTGAGGGATGGGGAATCTAGTGTGTGGGTGTATATAGCTCAGCTCTTCACCCAGTTCACGAAGCAAACGTCCAATGTGATGGCACCATTAGTGTGCAGTTCTATGGTGAGGACTTCAACTCATAAAAATAAAAATGTGTGTAGTTATGGTTCTGTCTCACACAAAGGATCCACAGACCACCAAGGTCTCGGTGACTGGTCATCTAATGATTTTTCTTTCTTGTATGAACAGTTAGCACTGAGAGATCAGATTGCTGTTCCAATACTAGAGCAATACCCCATCCCAATATACGCCTCTCTCTCCACTCTAAAGGGAGAACGAATGTCATGTGTGAATGGCATATGATTGGCTCTACTCTACTTAGGAAGAGCTTGGGTGTCCTTTTCACATGTGTCTCCACAAACAGATAAGTGAGATACAGTCCTTTATTTACTAAAAATTAAGGTAAAACCCAAACAGGCACTTTGCACTAAGAACGGAAGCATGCGGTGAGCTGAGGAGTGAGCTAATCTCAGCTCCCCAAGGACCAGAACAGCCACGTACACACACAGACTGGCAGCTGAACCGCTGTTATACTAGCTATTTGATGGAAGGAATTCAGGGTGATTTAAAAGCCTTTTCTGCTTGTCACTTCTCTGTATTTTCCAAACTGTATATAAAGAGTGTGTGCCATTTTTATAATGGGGATTACTAAGTGCCATTAAAAAAGGTTTATTCATGTAATATTTAGAAAACACCTAAACACATGATGAATCACGAAACTACCAAAATACTGAAACAATGTTGTTGTTTTTTAAATAGTGAGCCTATTTCTATTTTTACAATTCATGTAATTCAAACAATTGCATGTGGCCAGGAAATGTTCTCGTCATTCAACACTCGAAACTTGGTTTTAGCTCTGGCCTCTCCTTCCCTTGTGCCCCACCAACACAATCTCCTCTGCCCACTCATGTTTCTCAGGTCCTTTTGCTTCTTTAAAGTCCCATGGTTACCAGCGGAGTGACAACTCTCATTACTTTTCACCTGGACAGTCTGACACCTGCATGGTCTCTTTGTTCAGTTCAGGACACAGAGCCAGTCTTCTCCCTGTGCAGAGCACAGCATGCCTCTCACCCACCTGGAGGCCCCAGCGTCTCCCCCCTTCCCCCGCTGCTGGACAAAGCTGACACACCTTAGTCTGGGGCTAAGGCTGCTGAGACACGGTTCAGCCTTGCTGAACCCCCACTCACTCCCCAAATACTAACTTCGGGCACAGTCCAAATTGGATTTCCCTGGCAGTCTCAAACAGGTGTAACCTCTCCTCTCTCTGACCCTCCTCTCATGACAATTACCACTCCCTGGTTGTACTTTGTGGTATAATGATTAAGATGGAGCTCTAGTGTCAGATGGATCTGATTCAAATCTGGCCAGCTAGAATGATCTTCACCGAAATCAGAATGATCTTTACAAACACACATCAGCTCCTGACACTCCTTGTGGTGACATGGTGGGCCTTGTAAGGCCAGGAGCCACGGCCACCATCACACCCACCTGGCAGGTTCACATTGGATTCGGACAGACAGTAATGAAACAATGGAGCCAAGAACTGGTGGGCCATTATCTTTAATCCTAGCTTGCACCCAGTGGGCAAGTAATACACACAGTGGGCTCCAAAACCCACTCATTCAGTGCTCACAAAGCTACTGACTTATTCGAGTTTCCTAGAATCAAAGGTGTCTACCTCACCAGCCTCATTCGCCTCTGTTCCCCATCTCCTTCTCTCTACACAAACTGGCTTTTCCCTCAGCACTCCACCATCTTGGCTGCCTCTCCTCTCCTCCACGTGGTCTTTCTCTGTTCTCTCTAACGCTAATCTCAGGAACCAAGAGAGAGCAGCTCCCAGTCTGTCCCACTTTATAGTATAGAAATCAAAATCTTTAATCCAATATACAAATAAGGAAGTCTCTGATACAAAGTCACTTATCTGAGGCATAATGGGATTCCTCAGGAGAGTGGGAAAAGCTTAGTCTTAAAACTAAGCCTTAGGCTATAACGACCTTGCCTGCTTACAGCCTGTGCCCCACACCCAATGCAAACAAAGCGAGCAAACCTATATATCATATTTACAAACTTACTTGACCAACAGGCCTGAAATCATGACTTCTCTGATTTCACTTCCACTTCCTCACTCTTCAAACATTCCATGCTCATTTGCTTCTGCACTTGCTGTTCCCTCCACCTGACTGTCATACAGCACATTTCCTTAATTCAAATGCTTCCTCCTTACAAGGCCTGCTATGACTGATCACTTAATCCAAAGGAATTCCATTAACCCCATCCATCCAGTGCTCTATCCCCTGGAGAATTACAATTATATAACATAGAAGGGTAAATAGGAAGAATCAGTGTTAAAAATAAGTGTTATTTCCTATCCAAGACTGGACAGAACAATCCCTAGTCAGGGCACATACAAGAGTCAACCAACGAATGCGTACATAAGTGGAACAACAGGTTGATGTTTCCTTCTCTTTCTCTGTCTCTCCCCCCTTCCCCTCTCTAAAATCAATCAATTAAAAAAAAAAAGTATGAAGAGAATAGACCTCAGTGGCCAAAACTGAACACTTCAAAATGAATTATTTAATCAGGGAAGGAGGGAGTGGTAAAGGGATTAAAAATTCCTTCCTCCACAACAGTCAACAAACGCCTAGAATTTCCTACCATTTTACCCTTCGCCAAGAGTTTCCTTCTTACAGCTCCCCTTTTGTTAAAAGAACCTTTAGAGATTAATCTCACTGCTAGAAAGAAGAGTGCGGGTGTACCTCATTGTCACAGGCTCAGAGAACTGGAAGACTTGAAAAATAGGGTAAATCAATATTTATGTGCCGAGTGTATTTTATATTCTCTCAATTCCAAATGAGTTGAAAAATAAAATTTTCATCTATACAGATTTTAAATGTTAAATATACATGAAACAGCTCATTTTATTCTTACAGCTATACCTTGAGATTCATATTTTTTATTCCAATGCATGAACAAACAGTACATGTATATGTATTTATTATGTAAGAAGGATAAAGAAATATGCTATAACAGTAAGAAGTTCAACACTGTACCATATCATGTACTTTTTTTATTTCCACACAACTGACCTTTTGGGGGAGTGGCAAGAAAAATCTGAGCTGGATAAAAGTCATTCATTCAATCAGGGACTGACACTATGCCAGGACATCTCTTATTTTAGGGTTACAGAAACAGTCAACAAACCGCCACACTTCTTTAAGTGAGCGAGTGACCAGAATCCACCCAGCAGAGCTCAGGGAACGGTGACATTTGTTTTTGGGTTTGAAAGGAAGAGAATATTCTCTGAGAAGCTGATCAGGAACAGTATCCAGAAAAGGTGCTAGAAGGAAGTGCTAAAGGTGGTAGAGAAGCAAAAGTGCTCCTTTGTCCCAAGGAACACAAGGTGAGAGGCTTACCCTGGCTGGCCCAGCTGTGAGGGCAGTGGGGCTGGTTTCTAGTTCCCCGACCTCAGAAAAAAACACCTTTGTCTTGAGGACACTGTAAAGCAGGGGTCCCCAAACTTTTTATACAGGGGACCAGTTCACTGTCCCTCAGACCGTTGGAGGGCCGGACTATAAAAAAAACTATGAACAAATTCCTATGCACACTGCACATATCTTATTTTAAAGTAAAAAAACAAAACGGGAACAAATACAATATTTAAAATAAAGAACAAGTAAATTTAAATCAACAAACTGACCAATATTTCAATGGGAACTATGCTCCTCTCACTGACCACCAGTGAAAGAGGTACCTTTCCAGAAGTGCGGCAGGGGCTGGATAAATGGCCTAAGGGGGGCCGCATGTGGCCCGCGGGCCGTAGTTTGGGGACCCCTGCTGTAAAGCCAGTAGCCAGGGCCACTATCACAGCAGCCGCCTGGCCCATGCAGGTTCGCATTGGATTTGGACAGTCGGTAAAGAAACAATGGAGCCAAAAACTGGTGGGCCATTATCTTTAGTCCTAGCTTGCACCAGGCGGGCAAGTAAAAACACACACTGGGCTCCAAAACCCACTCACATTCAGTGCTCACAAAGCTACTGACTTATCCGAGTTTCCTAGAATCAAACGTTTCTAGCTCACCATACTTATTCACCTCTGTTCCCCATCTCCTTCCTTCTCCCTGCACAAACTCTGCTCTAACTGGCTTCTCACTCAACACTCCGCCATTTTGGCTGCTTCTCCTGGTCTCCTCCATGTGGCCTCTCTCTGCTCTCATCTCTAATGCTAATCTCAGGAACTGAGAGAGAGCAAGCTCCTGCTCTGCCCCCATTTTATAGTGTAGAAATCCAAACCTTTAATCCAATATACAAAATAGGGAAGTCTCTAATACAAAGTTACTTATCTGGGGCATGATGGGACTGCACCACCCCACATCAAAAAAGGGTGGGAAAGGCTTAGTCTTAAAACCAAGCCCCGGGCTACAAGGATCCTGCCTGCCCACAGCCCACAGAGACACACATTAATATCACCTGGACAACGGCCTCCATGTAGGCAGCGCCAGACACACATTAATATCACCTGGGCAACGGCCTCCACGTAGGCAGCACCGTCTTTAACAAAGTGAGCATAATATATTTTACCTGCCCAACAGGCACCAACTATAAGTGAAGAGATCTAGGGCATATATTCTCTTGAATATTAATCCAACTGAAAAGCAATAAGTGAAACAATAGACACTTAATTTAAAAATATGGCAAATCTTCAAAATGAGGCCACTGCTGCAGGCAGCAGGGGGCTCTTGGCAGCTGGGTGAGAGCATGAGGGCAGAGGTGGAGCCAATACTCTCCACCTTCACAGTCATGGAGGCCACTGACATGGCTGGACCAAGGCCTGTCTCAACTCACTCCAACAGGGGAAGGGCAGGTAACTTTTGCATTGTTTCAGGCCTCTCCTTCTTGCCTCCACTGCTCCCAAGTCTGGTGAGCCTACTGCACCTGCTTACTCCCTGGGAATGACATACAGCTCATAAGAAACATTCCTGAAGGGAGACAAACCATGAGGTGAGGCCTTGGTCCTTCTATTTTTATGACCTCACTCTAGGCTAGAACCTTGCTGTTGGCATAGCTGCCCAGAAATGATCAGTTCCAAGAAAATCTCTCCCGTGGAAATGAGGAAATGAATCAACAGCAGGAGCTGTGCCGAACAGCCAGGCCTCACCCTAGCAACACCTCACATCTGGGGGAACACTTTGGGGAGTACTAGAACCATCCTTCCGGGGTGCTTTACCACTTCCTCCAGGGCTCAGGTCCCATTCCAGTCACACCTGAATTATCTTCTCCCGAGAGACAGTGTTAAAGTCAGGAGGCAGGTGACTTGAATTCCTGTAAACTTTTCTTGTTCCTTCGACTGGGGAGGCAGCACCACCCTTCTGCCATTACAAAATATTCCCAAGAGGAAGAATTCCAAGTTTACTGATGTGGTCTATTTTTCAGGCATTGTCGGGGGAAACTGCCAAATCTGAATGCTAATTTGGACATTGGTAGACTTTGCTGAAAAAATGCCTGAAGGGACAGGAGGATGGTGATGGACCTCGTTTTAAATAAATAAAAAAAGATTGAGGGGGGGGGGGGGGGAGAAGGACAGTTTCTGTAATATCTGGCTGAATATCTTCAGTGTCCTCAGAACACGAGTGCTCTCCACCCAGGTGTCCCCACCCATGGGAGTCAAAGCTGACTTATCACCAAAAAATAAACAACCAGAGCTAGCCCACCTCCCACCCCAGGGCAGACGCTGGCACCACAGTCTTCAGGGGTGGGTCATGCATGTGCCATGGAAGGGTGGTTGGAGGAAGAGGAAGCGACAGGCAGAGACACCATGTCTCACCCCAGCCCTGTCCACAGAACTCATTCCTGCTGGTCTTGGTTCAGCTCTAGGGCTTTCCTGGGGGTGGGAGGGGGATGGAGGAAGGAGAGAACCACAGAGGAGATGAGACTGCTCTGAAATTTTCTGACAGGAATAAGAGCTATTGTCACAGACTGGGATTTTAAGTGGCAGAGGCAGATGAAGCATCTCAGGAAAACTGCAAACGAGATGAGAAAACTTAAGACAGGCACTTGGTTTGGGGTTTAGGAATTTCATGGTGACCTGTGAGAGAAAATGCGTGATGAGTGCCATGTCCTACTTCATTTGAAACACCATTACACTTTACCTTTTTTTGTTTTTTTTTTTGTTTGTTTGTTTTTGTTTTTTTTTTTTTATGTTTTAGGGGTATTTTAATGTCTTACCTCCTGGAGTGCAAAAGTCGCGCTGCTTTTGTTTTTCTCACACTCAGAAATATTGCTCGCAGGTGCAATACTGGAGTTGCCTGTTTCTTCCCATATTCTCTTGTACACGTATTGTGTTGTCAATGGGGAGATCAAAGTCATGGCAAACGCACTGAGGCAAATGGCAGGTTCTACAAGGAAAATCTTCATATTGCTTGGGTAGGGAGCTGAGTTCCATAAGAAGAAAAAGGAGAGAGGCAATGAGTTGTGGTGCTCTCCGAGAGGCTAGATTTCCACTGGCGGAACAGAGGAATTTTGGGGGCGCAAGCAAGCAAACTGGGATCAGAAAGCAGTAAGCACTTTCAAAGACAGAGAGTAGCTTTTACTCTGGAACAGGGTGCTCGGTAAGTCCGAGGCTGCCGAACGCCCGTTTTAAAGAGTAGGACTTTCTAGGGCTCACACTGCCTTTAGGACAGTTCTATAATACGTTGTCACCCATTTTGGTGACTCAGTTACCACACTACTGTTCTCGTCTGGTCCACTGCCACCCGGTTTTCATAAGCGGAACTGTGAAGCTGCCCTCAAACGCGATCGTTCGCCGTTTGTTATTGTCATCGGCTGCTTGTTAACAGCGGACAGGAAGGAAGCTTTTAGAAAGCAGCTCCGGACCTTAAAGGGACTTTTTATTTTTTTGACTCACCCCACGGTTAGTCTTCCAGCCAGACTAGGAGCCCGGGGGCCAGGGCAGTCTCCTCTCGGGGATGCCCTGCGCTCGCCGCGCCTTCCGAGCAGCCCGAGCTCCCGGAGGCGGGGACCCCGGGACGCGCAGAGCGAGCTCCGCGAATTCGACCCTGTGCACCTGCGGGAAGACACAGCCCTTACTTGAACGCCAGGCAAGGGAAGCGCGCTGCTGCGTCCCCAGTGCCCACGGCGACGCCTTCCCGCGCAGCCCTGCCTCGGCCCCTGGGGGTCGGCGGCGCCCCACAACAGCGAGTCGTACGCGGACAGCAGCGGCCGCGGGCACCAGCCCCAGCTGAATGCGCTGCCTCAGCCGCCAAGGGGCCGAGCAAGTCACGGTCCCGCCCGGCGCTGCGGCGCACGGGCCCCTTGATTGGTCCGTCCCAACATCACTCTCCCCTGCTCGCCCCCGTTTGGGAGCCTAGCGGCCTGGGTTAGGCAGCGCAGAAAGTTGCTCATTTTGGCACCTGAGCAGGTCTGGGCACCCTGTAGGTTTTCGCAGAAGCACAGGAGGCACCCCTTGCAGAAGCAGTACGCTTGCCCTGCACCTCTCTGTTGCATTTGGGCCCGCCAGGCAACGGCCCTAAGAAGAAACGCAAAGGAGGGTGTTGGTCAAATAAGTTTATAAATATGACATATGTTTGCTCACTTATATTGAGAGTTTGGGTGTGGGGGTCAGGCTGTAAGCAGGCAGATCTTTATAGCCTAAGGAAGGGGTCGTAACCTATGGCTCACGAGCCAGATGTGGCTCTTTTGATGGCTGCATCTGGCTCACATGCAAATCTTTAATAAAAATAATAATGTTAAAAATATAAAACATTCTCATGTATTGCAATCCATTCATTTCCTACTGCTCATGTTCATGGTTGTGGGTGGTTGGAGCCAATCACAGCTGTCCTCCGGGACAACACCAAATTTTTATTGGATAATGCGTAAGGTACACGGGTCGTTGTATGGCTCTCACAGAATTACATTTTAAAATATGTGGCGTTCATGGCTCTCTCAGCCAAAAAGGTTCCCGACCCCTGGCCTAAGGCTTAGTTTTAAGACTAAGCCTTTGCCACCCTTGACTGTTGCATGGAGGGGTGGTGCAGTCTCTTGAGGAATCCCATTATGCCTCAGATAAGTGACTTTGTATCAGAGACTTCATTGTTTGTATATTGGATTAAAGGTTTGGATTTCTACACTATACACTATAAAGTGGGGCAGACCAGGAGCTTGCTCTCTCTCGGTTCCTGAGATTAGCATTAGAGAGGAGAGCAGAGAAAGGCCACGTGGAGGAGGCCAGGAGAAGCCGCCAAGATGGTGGAGTGCTGAGGGAGAAGCCAGTTTGTGCGGAGAGAAGGGGATGGGGAACAGAGACGAATGAAACTGGTGAGCTAGAAACGTTTGATTCTAGGAAAACTCGGATAAGTTAGTGACTTTGGGAGCCCTGAATGGAAAGTGTTTTCCCACTGTGTGTATTTCTTGCCCGCCTGGTGCAAGCTAGGATTAAAGAAGATGGCCCACCAGTTCTTGGCTCCATTGTTTCATTACCATCTGTCCGAATCTAATGCAAACCTGCACGGGCCAGGTGGCTGTGATGGTGGCCGTGGCTACTGGCTTGAGATAGGGGAATGAGGTGGGGGGCACCCAGTGGGGGAGGAAAAGTGCCCCTGGATGAGTTCTGGCATGTGCTCGCTGGCCCTCCTGGAGGTATGAGCTTTGGCAAATTATTTCATCTCTGTGAACCTCTATAATGCTGGTGGCCAAGGCCAGGCAGGTCCACATTGGATTCAGGCAGATGGTAGATGAACTGCGAAGCCAGAAAACGTTGGGCTATTCCGTTTAATAAAGTGTTGCAAGGGTAGAGAAGCACACAGGCAGGGGGAAAGTGCTTCTCAGACAAAGAAATAGCAAAATGGCCCCTACAGTGGCGGGCAGGCAATCCGCCATCTGCAATCCCCCTGAGTGCAAACACCCATAGCCTTATATGGCCACACACACATGGCGTAGCCACTGCTCAGGCACTAATCAGGCAAAGTGCTTGCAGTCCTAAACCAGAAGCAAGCCTAACGCAGCTGCTCCACAACCTCCATTTCTCTATCTTTTGAGGGTAACAGTCTTACAGGGTTGTCATAAGGAGCCCCTCCCTTACACAGCACACCTGTGCAGCACCAAGGGACTGACTATATATGAGCTTCAGTAAGCCCACCAGGAACACACCTAACTTTGATCAAGTTGGGTTTATTATGTCTTGTAGCTTGTAGCAAGGAGGAATGCATTCATGGGAATCATGGAGTACGCATGAGATTTGGACTTAATGTTCTGTGATTTTGAGAAGGGTTCAAGAAAACAAAGCCTGCAGTGGATGGAATGCTATTAGGAAGTGGGGTAATTCTATGACTAGGTGTCTTAGTAAGCCTTATTTAGGAATGAAGACTAGATGGAGGTTAAAGCCATCATCGATAAGCAGAAGTCATAGCTGTTTGTAAGGCTGGTGGCCGAGGCCAGGCAGGTTCCCACTGAATTCAGGCAGATGGTAGAGGAACTGCAGAACCAGAAAGCATAGGGCCATACTCATTTATTGGAGGTCTGCAAAGACAGGCGAGCAAATATACAAAAGAAAAGGAGCTAATAAACAAAGAAAAATCTGCTATTCACAGTAAGGACAAGGGAGCAAGGGAAACCGCACCTCACGATGGTGGGAGGGCAATCTGGGAGAATCTCCACCCAGGGGAAGCACCCATAGCCTCATATAGGCTACGCACATGTGCCTCTGCCATGTGCTCATGCACCAATCAAGCAAAGCGGTTGCAGCTGGTAAACCTGCAAGCAAGCCATACACAGCTGCCCCACAGTCATAGGCATTTTTGGTGATCTTCGTGGTTTAGATAATGTTTATGTTCTGTGTTTGGACAAGATTAGAGTGGTTCTGTTTATGTCTTGAGCATGATCACAGATGGTGTGTCTGATGTTGGTGTTCTATGAAATTGTTTTATCCACAGAACACCATAGTGGTAGTCCAGAAGGGCTCCTAGCAACACCCAGGCCAGCACCTGTGTGTCAGAGCTGCTTTTTCTTCCTCAGCACTCAGTGAATGATAGTTAAGACACAGAAAAGTCTTAGATTTGAATCCTAATTACTACTTATCAGCTTGTAATTGCAGCTTAATTTACTTTTCAACTTCTTCAAGTGAACATTTATAAAGCACTTACCATGAGTCAGAAACCATGGAATGTGGATATTGGAAAGAAATGTATATGATTATGAATAAGATGCAGTTTCCTAGTAAGACAGGTAGTATTTTTAAAATGCAGTATATATTTAAAGTATTCAAAGTAGGATGAGACAACGAGAGTATCTGACTCTGACAGAGAAGAGTTGGCCTGGAAGGAAGAGGTAGAGGTCTGACTACCCCTGAGAACACAAGAAGAATAAAGGAAGTAATCTATGCAAAAATGCCTTTGAGAATTGTAAGGCACTGTGTAATCTTAATTACTATCACTAAAATAAGCTGGGTTTGTGCTAGCCGAATCCAGTTTCTAAATGTTTTGGCTGGCTTAGAACCTCTTGTTAACTCTCTTCCCTGTCAGGAGTACAGTGACCACTTCAGGGACTCAACCCCTGTAAAATCAAGAGGGTCAACACCATTCCCTAATCTCAATACCTTAAAACAGCAAAAGGTTAATTATCTCTTGTGCTACCTGTTCATCTGTGGTCACTGGGGGGCTTTTACTCGTGGCCATAGCTTAATGGAGCCATCATCTGTCTATTATTGCTGGCATTGGGCAGCAAGAGGAGAATGAGGTGGACTCGACACCAGGTTTTAAAGGTTTCCCCTAGAAATGATATATGCCACTGCTGTTCACATGTAGTTGGCCACAGCAACTCACAGGACCATATGAACCCATCAGGTTCTCAGAAGGAGAAGGAAATATCAATAACTAGCTTTAATGACTGTGGGGCAGCTGTGTTAGACTTGCTCGCTGGGTTACCAGCTGCAAGCACTTTGTCTGATTGGTACATGAGTGTGTGGCTGTGCCATGTGTGTATGGCCTCTATAAGGCTATGGGTGCTTGTGCTTGAGAGAGATGGGGGATTCCAGATGTGCGGATTGCCTGCCCGCCACTGTGAGGGCCATTGTGCTGTTTGTTTGCCTGAGAGGCTGTTTCCCCTGCCTGTGTACTTGTCCGCCATTGTGAGACTTTATTAAATGGAATGGCCCAACCCTTTCTGGCTCCACAGTTTTTCTACCGTCTGTTTGAATCCAATGTGGACCTGCCTGGCCTTGGCCATCGGCATTACAATGACCTCCTTGTCCCCATGCCAGGACTTCTCATGAAAGTTTATAGAAGGAAAGGGGCTTTAGAAGATGTTCTTTCTTACGGGAGGTAAGAATTTGTAGCTGATATACCTCCAGGCTTTGCTGTCCCTGCTCTTCCACAAGAAGAGGAAAGCCAGGCCACCTTAATTTATTTTGATGCATATCTTCATGGTGATACCAATCATTATGCTGCAAGCCTTTTTCTTTTCTCCCCAAATCATATTGACCGCTTGAATATGTATTAAATATAATAGAAGAAGCCTTAATTGGAATCTGTCACTGTACTGGGCATTGTAGATGAAGCAAAAGTTAATACCCATTGTTGATTATCAAAGAAATTTCCATTTATATGGTGAGAAAAGATAAGAACATTTGAAAGGATTAAAAATGATTCTAAAACCAAGTCTATGGAAGTCATCACAGACTAGTAACTATCATTGACCTACAGCTTTTGCTGCTCCTCAAAGGTTACCACTCAAGTCTTCTTCCCTCAAAGACTCTGAAATTGAGAACAAAATCTTGGCATGGAAGGAGGAGTGGCCGCTCAGTGGGCACAGTCTTCCTGGCAGTGTTTCTGAGACACGGGTCAACCTCCTGGTGTATTTCCCAGAGCAAGCTCTCCAGGAGGATTGGGACATTTTATATTTTTAGTTCAATGCCCCAGAAATGCTAACATAAGCATATTGTCTTGCAATCAATTACTGATACTTAATTCCAGCGCCTGTATTTGCATTTCTGCTATGATCACATTGGCTCCTAGTAGAAATAGTTTAGTAATATCAGAAAAGACAAAAGTGAACTAAATATATAAATAATATGTCTCAGCTATGTGAGAACAAACGATGTCATAATATACTGTTCAAAGTAAATGCAATGCCGGTGGCCACCGTCATGGCCAGGCAGGTTCACATTGGATTTGGGCAGATGGTAGAGGAACTGTGGAGCCAGAAGGGTTTGGGCCAGTCCATTTAATAGAGTCTCACAATAGCTGACAAGCACCAGGCAGGGAAACCACCTCTCAGGCAAACAAACAGCAAAATGGCCCCTCACAGTGGTGGGCAGGTAATCCACGCATCTGCAATCCCCCATCTCTAATCTCTTATCTCTCTGGAGCGCAAGCACCCACAGCCTTACATAGGCTAAGCACACGTGCCTCTGGCATGTGCTCACGCACTAATCAAGCAAAGTGCTTGCAGCTTAATCTGCACAGAGGCAGATTAAGGTTGGTTGAGGCCCCGGGCACAGAAGAAAATATTGGGCCCCTTAAAAAAAAGAGAGAAACAGGGAAAATAAAAATACATGTTAACCATATTTTTAAGTAAATAAAAACTATGCACTATTAATGTTAAAATTGCACTTATGAAACCAAACTTGGTGTCATTAAAAAAAGTATAAAGTTGGGGTTTTGTGGGGCCCTTCAAAAGTTAGAGCCCAGGGTGTGTGCCCAGTGCACCCACCGTTAAATCCGCCTCTGACCTGCAAACAAGCCTAACATAGCTGCCCTACAGTAAGTTTTCCTAGTATTCCAATAAAAGGAATGAGAATTGAGCCATCAGTTAACACATGAATAGACATACTGAACACAAAAGAACCCCTATTGTACCAGGCAATGACATAGTCAGCTGGCAAAGCCACCACAATATAATAGCTACTAGATTTTGTTCTATCAAGAAGAAAGTGATTTTTTGGCTTCTGATTAAATCAACAAAGTAAGATGTGATGAAAAGACCTCAGTACTGCTGAGTAGGTAATTGTCAATACTATGCTGATAAGAATGTAACCATACACTTCAAGGTACAAATTATTGAAAGGAAATGTAATCTGCTCATATAACCTTAGTCAATAATATGCCAAAAAGACCTGAAGAAGTTTTACCTAGCTGATAAATTCATAACCTGAGTTCAACCCTTGTGTTTTGTGACCTCTGTTGCCTTGGACACTGTTGAACAAATTCTTTCCTCTTAAAGCATTCTTTCATTTTGGGTTCTAGAACACGACTATGTTTTTCTATTGCCTCGAGAGCTCCTTCTGAGTTTCCTAGAGGACTTCGTTCTCAGATGGTTCTGTTTCTCAGATTTCATCTCAGCTCACTTCTCCCCAGTTAGTCACATCACACTTGTGACTCAGCTTCCACAAATAACCCAATTGTCCCCAAATCTCAAGCTCACCCACTTTTCCTGGACTTAACACCCAGGGCTCTCACCTATTTTTAGAAACCACTGCACACTTTCAAATGTCCAAAATATATAGATGTTGACTTCCTTGTAAATTTGATTATATCCAGAAATCCCTGTTTTAACCAATGACATCACCCTTACATTTGGCAAAGCCAGAGGTCTGGAATTTATACCTAGCTGCCGAACCAGTTGTTAAAATATCACTTATAAATGGGGTTCTCTCTAAGGTGACACTTAGGCAGCTGCCCCATGTGGAAATCACAAATTTACATTCCTTACTCTTTTTAACGTTCATCTGCACAACAGCGTATTCTTAGTGCCCGTAGTAATGTTCACTCTGTCCATAGGTGAAAAAATTGCAAGTGAGGACGCCATTCAAGAAGCAATATGGAAATATCTTAAATAACAGTTTTATTGTTTTCTGTCAGGTATTATTTAATGTTTTTTCATTAATGTCTTAAAACTCCTTATAACATAATCTAGTTTTGTTTACCTCTTTTATCCTTATTTAAGTATTAAATGCATGAAATACTAAACTACCTTTAGGTCTACGTTTCTTTATACTTAAAACAGTCATTAGGGTAGAGAACTGGTTGTTAAATTTTTTTGAATCCCACCTCTGCCTTAAGCTATACTGTTTTGTAAGCAGCCCCGGAGATACATGGTCTAACGGTTGCTCTTCCTCTTTTCTCATATATCCATTTGCGATTTACTTGGGAAAGTTGTGCTAGCCTTGGATGGGCAATGCTCTGATTCCAAAGCAGAGTGTTAGGGTGCCTGCCCGTCGCTGATGTGCTGCAGGGCGTCGGGTTCTGGCCACAGGTGCTGGCACTGCTGCCCCATGTACCCCACCGGCGTACCCCACCAGCCTCCTGGGCCTCAGACCCCGAGCTGACTGAGAAATGAAATGTTTTTATGCATAAAGCTAGTCTAAAATGTGTAACTCCCCAACTAATTTTAATTCTATCTAAAATTTTACTCAGTACCAGAAAAAAAGAGGGGAAATGTCCAATCCCACTAGTAAACAAATGAACCCACATTAGGATAACTAGTAAAGTGTCATATTCCACTATGAATAGTGAGCCAAGATTTTGTTTGTAAGGTAAAACCCATTTGGCCTGAGGTGAACTAAAAAAACCTACACACTGCCTGGAAAATCAATTGGTAAAAATGTTTTGATGGTAACAATTTATCATGCATTGTCATTAATAGTTTGTCTACCCAGCAAGTCACACTGATGAAATAATAGTGAGTTGATATAGAAATTTAGCTACTTGGATTTACATAAGGTTGTTCATAGTTTGAATATATAACACTAAACATGTGACACTGTGTAGCTATATAATTATATGCATAAAACAACGGAGTATAAGTGCATTATATAATGGTGTGTCTGGAAAAACCACTGTACTATATTTCCACAGAATATCTAATTACATAAAAAAGTTTTCATGCTATGACATGAAGTGAAAAAGGAAATAAAAGTATACAATATATCCCAATTTTATTAAAAAATAAGTATATATATTAATGCATAGGAAAAAGCCCATAAAGTAGTATATCAAATATTAATAGCAATTATCTCTGAGTGGTGGGATTACTAACAATTTTTATTTGTGTATTAAATACCATAGTATCATTTTCTGTTTTCTTAACATTTTCAAAACTGAACATGTGTTTATTTATAATCAGAAAAAATGTTTATTTAGAACGATTACATGCAAAATCATTTATACTTGATACAAAACATTAGGGAAAAACTCTTAGAACTCTCAAGAGTTGACTGTTTTCCAAGTGAGTCTATAAACTTTAAAGTTGAATCAGCAACCCATGGCAAATTGATGTTCTTGAACTGTCACAGGTGGCCCGAGATAAACAGGATGGAAGCCAATGACTGACAGGCAATCAAGAGTTCTATCTAGAAAAGTTACTCAAGAATGGAGAAATAGCTGTTCTAAAAGGAAGGCAGGAAACGAGGCAAACTTCTGTGCTGCTGGAACCAACCTGTTTAAATAGGTTGGTTCACAGACCACAGAAATCCTCTGACTCCAACATCCTAACTTCACCCACAAGACAAGTAAAACCAAACTAAATAGCCATGTTTTTCCTCACAGAACATATTTGACCCATTATAGTCCTGTGGTCACAGGGATGTGGAAGGATTCTCCTTGGAGTCCAGGCCCTGTTGCCACCCTGCTTATTCCTTCATTTCCTAAGGAGGAGCTTAGGAAGGCAGTTAAGAAGTTTAAGAAGGAGGTTTTGAGGAGCAGAAGCTCTGATCTGTGGTGCCCCAGGAAGGTAAAATGTACCCTCTTATCTTTTCACTCCTACATTCCTGCACCATTACTTAGGTTTACTACTGTGTCCTTCAGGTAACTGTACTCTCCAAGGCTACAAAAACAGTGCAGTCAGGCCACCTCAGGTCTGACACTGATGGGTGCCATGCCCTTGGCACTTGTATTGTCAGCATTCACACCAATCCTGACCAAATGGACTATGGTTTACTTTACGACCCTCCCCATCACTCTGGTAATACATAGATTTGTAACATGTACAAAACCTGCAGGCCATCTGAACCTAATCTTCAATACTCAGAATATTATTAAGCTAAACACTATTGATGAGATTTAAAAATTTTTTTTCTTTCCGAAATATCTGCTGTCCCACTGTATTCCTTATCTAGTGTTCCACTTCTCACCCAATCAGACGAGCTCATTCACAGCTCCTTCCTCTGGTGCATTCCCTCCACTAGTGTTCATCCACACCAGTGTCTTGTGATTCATTAATTCAACAGAATGTACTGAAGTGCCTCCAGTATCAGCTCCAGTGAGTAAAGAGCTTGGAAATCATAGCTCCCATCCTCAGAGCAAAAAAGGCTGACTGAGATGAAAAATCAGTGCCTTATCTTATGTGCATCAGAGACTGAGGTCACAGGGCACAGCTACACCCTGTGATCTGGAGACAGGCAAATCCAAGGTCTGACCTGCACAGAAGAAATGAGAACCACGTGCTGGCAGGAACACTGAGACAGCACTTTCGATAAATTGCTGAAAGCTACTCTCTGAGGACAAAGACTTGTCCCACCTGGCTCCAGCCCTGTCTAGCCTTCCTGTCTCACCTGAAGGAGAAAGAAAAAAGCTAATAAATACTTGTGAAGGTCACAGCTCAGAGATACAGGTCCACTAGAAGATTGATATTAATTATAAGATTATATAAGAATGCTTTCTGTCATCCACATCTGAGCACCACTTGCAGAGTTCCAGGGAAACAACAGTGGCTCATACCAGAAAAAGCTGTGAGGCTCAGGATCTACATATTTTGAAGCCGCTGGTACCTGCATCTACAACATGCATAAATTTAGCTTAAAATCCTCCCCAGATTAACAAAAAAGTTCACACTGAGGCCTATTGACCTCAGCTCCTATTGCCTAATATGTCATATAAGGGGTTTCAACAAAAATTTGCAAAGTATGCTAAAAGGAAGGCAAATACACAATCTGGAGAGTATCAGGACCAGCTGTAGATGTGGTGGAGATTTTGGAATTATTGGGAAGGCAATATAAAATAGCTATGGTTAATATTTTAAGAGCTCTTTTGGAAAAAGTGGACAACTTGCAAGAAGAGATGGGTAATATAAGTGGAGAGATGGAAATGCTCAGAAGCATCAAAAGGAGATGCTAGACATTAGAAACACTGTAACAGAAATGAAGAATGCCTGTAATGGGCTATACAGTAGACCAGACAAGGCCAAGAGTGGCTTGAAGATAGATCAAAATATATCGAGAGCCTCTGTGTGCCAGAGGGCACTAGTGAACAAGACAGGCTGTCCTGTTCCTCCCATCGTTGCTGTCCACCACCATCCCAGTCCTGGCTTTGACCTTTTTGGAATCTCCCAATTACTCTAATATGTTCACGTTGGGTCTTCTTACCTTTCAATCCCACCCTATGCCAATGGATTCTTTTCACTGCTGTAAAAATAATAATAATAATAATAATAATAATAATAATAATAATAAAGCTCAAATACCAAACTGGCTGCTTTCTCTATGCTTTAGTGCAGGGGTCCCCAAACTACGGCCCGCGGGCCGCATGCGGTCCCCTGAGGCCATTTATCCGGCCCCCACCGCACTTCCGGAAGGGGCACCTCTTTCATTGGTGGTCAGTGAGAGGAGCATAGTTCCCATTGAAATACTGGTCAGTTTGTTGATTTAAATTTACTTGTTCTTTATTTTAAATATTGTATTTGTTCCTGTTTTGTTTTTTTACTTTAAAATAAAATATGTGCAGTGTGCATAGGGATTTGTTCATAGTTTTTTTATAGTCTGGCCCTCCAGTGGTCTGAGGGACAGTGAACTGGCCCCCTGTGTAAAAAGTTTGGGGACCCCTGCTTTAGTGAGTACTGTTGCTCTTAGGATAAATTGCAAATTCCTAAGCAAGACTTGCAGCATTGACCTCTACCTACATGTATATCTGCCACTTTTATGACTCCCTACCTGGACTTTAATATACAGCTGAACTCTGGTTCAGAAACTTACTGTTCTGATCTAAGTTCCTTCCTCTTAATGGAATGTCCCTCCTTCTTCCTTTCTGACCTTGCCTAGACATCCAATTCATCCTCAAAGCACAGTTCAGCAATCAGTGGCCATTAGAAACCTTCCCTTCTCTCCCAACACTCAGTTATGCCTTCTCTGTCTATGAGAGCAATTACCACTCTATATCATAATCATCTATGTTCTTGACCATTCTGCCCTGGACTAGGTTGTGAGCTCTCTAAGAGTTGGGGCCATGTCTTCATACATTGTATTAAGGACTTCTGAGGGACAAAATTCAATTCATAATACCTTACATCTTTCTGTATATGTTTTCTTTTTATTTCGTGGTACACCTCTCATGCAGATAGCATGGGGTACATTGTCTGTGAAGCATGAAAAGATACAATAAAAATGACTAAAAAGTAAGTGCTTTTCATCATTAACTTGTTTAGAAACAGGAGTTCTAAACAACATCAATGATGAAATACTTGTCCCTCCAAAATCTGTGTTGGCTCTATGAACCTCAAGAAGAAATATATGTGCTAAGAACTGTCTGTTGTTAATTGGATTCAAGTTTCTAACCACAGTCTATTGGCCATTGATGACATGCATTTCAAGGAAAAGACCCAGACTGAGCTCCCAAGCCTCCCTTATAAAGAAGCTGTGTTTCTTATAAAGAAGCTTCTGGTATTATTTTTCTACCAATGAATTGATATCATCCAATTGGAACTGCACAGCTAGCTTTATCCTTATTTGCATCTTTACTGACCAATTTGAGAGGCTCCATAATGACCAATTAGAACACACAATTTCGACCAGCCAGGAAAGTGTTATTTAGGCCAATAAGAATGTGCAAATTTGGATTCCTCATTTGCATAAAAATGGACCAACCAGGGACCAAGATGGACATTTTCTCTATGTAAGCAGGCCTCCTCTTTGTCTTAAAGAAGGTCACTTTTGGTTCCCACTGCAGCTTGTATTCCTGGTTTGCAAGATGTTTCTCTTAATAAAGTTTCTCCTTTTACCACACAGCATATCGCGGACATCTGTTGGTTGGTATTAGATTGTTGGCAATGAACTTTTGTTGACAGATCTAAATAATTGCTGGGTGCTGAAAATATGTCCACAAATTCTTTGATACTCCTCCTTCAACAGGTGGAGCCCCATTTTCCTCTTCTAAGTGTTTGCTTGACTTAATCATTTTGTTTGGTAAGTGCAAACATTAGTTCATACATGATCTATTTACAGAATTTGCATTCTATCTTTAAGTAGAAATTTCTTTTTTTTAAGTTGTTTTAAAACTAAAGGAATTAAACAAACAACATAAAGTTAAGGATAAAAATAAAATTATTTTTAGTGATTACTGAAAATAATGTTTACAGTTAAGGGAGCATAAAAACCATAATTTGCCACAGTTGTCAAATATGCTAGGTGTCACACCGCTGCTTTTGTAGCATTTAAACTCGAGACTCAGAATTCTGAGTATAAGATCTTCAATATGTAAAGAAGACTAAATTTTCTTCATCCTGGCTCTTTGTGACCTCAGACAACTGGCTCATATAAATAATGAAATTATATTCTTTCTTTGGCTGATCAAAATTTGTCAAACACATTCAAGGTTTCTAGGGTACCCACAGTGTGCTTGAAATACATCTGAAAATGTAACAGAGGCTCTTGCTCTGTGAACAGCCTGCCAGGGGAGGAAAAAGAAACATAAGATGTGTATGGCAGGTCAGAGGGGGGTAAGTACTTTGGGGGAAATAACAGAGCAAGACAGAAGAGTGAGGTATGCCAGGGTGGGGTGGAGCAGGGCAGACTGCTCTGCTGGGTCATGTAGATTGATCAAGTCTTATTAAGAAGAGGCTTGAGCAAAGACTTGAAGGAAGAGGGTGGAAGGCTGGAGAGGAGCATTCTGACAGAGGTACTAGCTAAGGCAGGGCCTGTGCAGATGTGTGCGTCCATGTAGGAGCAGGCGAGGAGGCCCCAGAGAGCAGAAAGGAGGGAGGAGGAGAGGCTCCCCTAGGGAGAGGGCTGACCTGGATGAGTCATTCAGGCTCCTCTGAAAGAGGGCGCCTGAAGGGCAACTCAGCTGAGATCCCAAAACTGCCACTGCTGCCAGCAGCTGTCACTGGGACTGGGGGCTTCAGCCCTGAGAGGGGTCAGGGCAGGACTCCCAGCAGCCTCACAGAGCTGGATTTATAGGTCTTGGGTCATTTCATTTGGATAGGAAGTTAAATGGGAATCCTAGAAGGTAGCATAGTGAGCTGTTAGCTAACCCAAGGCTATTAGCTGACTAAAAACTGTAGAATATAAGACGTAAAACTTAAGTACAAGATAGTTTTGCATTTAGAGAACCAGAATGGGGCTAAAGCTGACTTTAAAGAAGGTGAAAGTTATTCAACAAGGAAACTACAACAGGCCAAAACTATTTCCTGGTTACCTTTTTTTTTCACCTGTATCTGAGACTCGAGACTATTTAGTAACCTATTAGCCAGAAGGAAGTGGATCTTATTCTTCTTTTGTGTGTGCATTAGTCTGCTAGCACTGCCATAACAAAGTAGTACAGGCTGGATGTACAATAGACACTAATTTTCTCCAGTTCTGGAAATCAAGGTGTCAGCAGGTTTGGTTTCTGCTGAGGCTGCTTTCCTTGGCTTGCAAGTGTCATCTTCTCGCTGTGTTCTCACTTGATCTTTGCTCTGAGTGGCAACATCCCTGGTGTCTCTTCCTCTTCTTTTAAGGGCCCCAGTCATATTGGATTAGGATTCCACCCTTACAACCTCATTTAACCTTAATCACCCCCTTAAAAGCCCAATCTTCAAATTCAGTCACATTGGAAGTTAGGGCTTCCACACATGAATTTGGGGGGAACAGTTCAGTCTGTAAATGCATTATATTACCTTGTATCATTTAGGCATTTAATGCTATAAAATTTTGGAATTGGATGGGTCATTAGAAGTGTTCAAATTTAATTTTCCCTCAAAGTCAGAATTCCTGGCAAATGGCCATTAGTTCACCGGAGAACTGACTTTTTCTAGTGGGCAAGTCTGGTATCTAGGATTAATAATATATACCAGGTAAAAATACAGGAAGAGGTGTGCAGGGTGGGGGGAGAGTGTTTAGGCAAGGATATTGAATTTCAAAGGAAAGTGTACCTGTAATCACAGAAGGAATCTATCAGAGGAAGCATGATAATAAAAGAAGAAAAAACACATTAAATACAGGGCCAAGAATGATAATCATAGCCCTGATCAGGGATCCCCAGAATATCTTAAATTTATATCCTAAACCAGTGATAGGCAATCTTTTGAGCTCGGTGTGTCAAAATTTGCCAAAAAACCGAGCATAACTTGGGTGGTGTGTCACTTCGAGAAAAAAACCCATAATTTCACGATATTTATAGTTTAAATAACAAAAATGTATAATTGTAATATATAACTGTATTTAATAAACCAAAAACTAATTATTTAACCTACCTGCTTAGTGACTTCTTTGTTCATCTGTCAGTCGGTTTCTTTTGTTGGTCTTGATATTATTTAACTTGTGTGGGTTGCCATGAACCAAGCAAGATAAGTGAGGGGGAGGAGGAATTCTTTAACTAACCTGCCTATTAGTGACTTTTTTTGTTGCTGAATTGCATTGGCTAAATCTTCAATTGAAGGTTGGTATTTTGTACACTTCAAGCCCAAGCAAGTGCTACTAACTTCATCTGTCAATCTGTTTCTTTTGATGGTTTTGATATTATTTAATGCTGAGAATAAGGTCTCACAAAAGTACATAGAGGGAAAAACTGTGAGTAAAGCCATTGCTATATTTTTCAGGGTGCTAAAAATGTTTGGTAATCAGTTCCAGGCACTCCAAATTTCCTGTTCGTAGTGGCACTCCTCTTGATTCTCAAGCTTTGACCTCAAGTCAACAAATACCTGAGCCCAGATGCTGTCTTGAAATTCTGCAAGTTGCATCTTATGAAAATTAAGATGGCTGCCGCTATTTCTAATGGCGGGAAACGGCACCCATAGCACAGGCCCTCACCTCTCCCAGCCTCCCCCTCACTTATCTCAGTAATGATGGTCAATTAGAAATCCACGACACCCCAGAACAGTAGATTGGATGATGGTTGCTATGGTTATGTGGTTGCTGGTAATGGGGATCACAGGGCCTCCAGAGATGCGTCCCCCACGGCGTTCTGTGGCTCCCTACCCCACCAGCCGGAAGTGAGGTCAAAGATCCCCTAACAGCCTAACCGGAAGTCCCAGAACTAGACGCTCTGTGCCGGAGTTCTGTTGTTTCTGCCTACAGACCTCCGGCACAGAGTGTCTACACTACAGCAAATGTTTAATTCTCGACTACTGCACCTGGCCGTGCCAGGAGCCGAGGATGAACCTTCCTTCTCGGCATGCGGCCCCATACTTCTCTGGTATGTGGCCGCATGCTGCCGCGTGTCATCGAAAATGGCTATGTGTGTCAGTGCTGACACGCATGTAATAGGTTCACCATCACGGTCCTAAACCCTGGCCTCCCCAGGGATGTGCCCACCACACCCAAGAAGTCTGGGGTAATTCAATAGTTGAGATGTGGATAAGGAATAAAGTATGCAAGCAGAGTTATAGGATGGAGATGTTCTGATTCTGAGGAGAGTGACCAAATAACTTATCTTCCAAACCTGGACACTTAGAGTGAAAGGGGTGCTTTTAGAAATTATACCCAGATAATAGGTGCATTCCAGGAAACCGGGACATATGGTCACTCTAATATTACAGGGTTATTGCCAGGGAAGACTCAATTATGCATTAGGAATGCATAATTGTCCCTGAACTTGGAAAAGTGGCACACTACATGGAATTTTTCAATCTTTCTCCTTGGTCAAACTGGGCCAATGGTGGAGGTAGTTACTGAGACACACCTTTGAAATGTCAATCTCTGTCTTACTCTGGCACCCTAGAGAGCACCACTACCTCGCCTTTAACTCCTACTCTTCATATTTTATTCTTTTCTCCAAGCTCTTAGGTTTTTTTTTAATTCAGAAAATTAAATTTAATGGGATATTGACCAATAAGAGTACATAGATTTCAGGTAAACACTTCTATAGTATTTGAACTGCTGATTGTGTGAGGTGCCCATCACCCAATCAAATCATATTTTGTCACCATATATTTGCCCCTCTTTATTCCCTTCCCCTCTGTCCCCTTCTCCCAGGAACCACTTCATTTCTATTTATATTCACGAGTCCTAGTTTTATATCCCACTTATGTGTGATATCAAATCATTCTTAGCCTTTTTTAGATTTACTTATTTTATACTTAGTATAATGTTCTCTAAGTCCATCCATGTTATCGTAAAGGGCAATATGTCATCATTTCTTATGGCTGAGCAGTATTCCATTGGATAGATGTACTACATCTTCTTTATCCAGTCCTCTATCAAGGGACATTTTGATTGTTTTCACGTCTTGGCCACTGTGAGTAATGCTGCAATGAATATGGGGGTGCATGTGTCTTTGCATACCAATGTTTTCTAGTTTTGGGGGGTAGATACCCAGTAGAGGGGTTGCTGGGTCATATGGTAATTCTATTCTTAATATTTTGAGGAACCACCATACTTTCTTTCATAATGGCTTTATCAGTTTACATTCCCAGCAGCAGTGAATGAGGGATCCTTTTTCTCCACAGCCTCTCCAACACTTGTTATTACCTGTCTTGTTGATAACAGTTAATCTAACAGGTGTGAGATGCATCTCATTGTTTTGATTTGCATTTCTCTAATAGCTAGCATATTTTCATATATCTATTTGTTGTTTGTATGTTTTCATAGGAAAAGTGTCAGTTCAAGTCCTTCCCCATTTTTAAATTGGATTGTTTGCTTGTTTGATGCTGACATTTGTGAGTTTTTAAATATATTTTGGATATCAACCCCTTATCAGAGCTGTTGTTTGTAAATATCACTTCCCACTTGGTTAGCTGCCTTTTTGTTTTGTTGTTGGTTTCTTTTGCTGTACAGAAGCTTTATAGTTTGATATAGTCCCATTTATTTAATTTTGCCTTTACTTTCCTTGCTTTGTGATCAAATTCATAAACATGTGCTCTGCATCCAAGGTCCATAAATTTAGTACCTATGTTTTATTCTATGTACTTTACTGCTTCAGATCTTACATTTAGGTCTTTGATCCATTTTGAATTGATTTTTGTGCATGAGGGCAAGGGGTGATCAATTTTTTTCTTTTGCATGTAGCTTTCCAATTCTCCCAGTATCATTTATTGAAGAGGCTTTTTTTATCCATTGTGTGTCTTTTGGGCTCTTTTGTCAAAGATTATCTGTCCAGCCCTGGCCGGTTGGCTCAGCGGTAGAGCGTCGGCCTAGCGTGCGGAGGACCCGGGTTCGATTCCGGCCAGGGCACACAGGAGAAGCGCCCATTTGCTTCTCCACCCCTCCGCCGCACTTTCCTCTCTGTCTCTCTCTTCCCCTGCCGCAGCCAAGGCTCCATTGGAGCAAAGATGGCCCGGGCGCTGGGGATGGCTCTGTGGCCTCTGCCTCAGGCGCTAGAGTGGCTCTGGTCGCAATATGGTGACGCCCAGGATGGGCAGAGCATCGCCCCCTGGTGGGCAGAGCGTCGCCCCTGGTGGGCGTGCCTGGTGAATCCCGGTCGGGTGCATGCGGGAGTCTGTCTGACTGTCTCTCCCCGTTTCCAGCTTCAGAAAAATACAAAAAAAAAAAAAAAAAAAAAAAGATTATCTGTCCATATATATGTGGTTTTATTTCTGCGCTCTCGATTCTATTACATTTGTATGTCTGTCTGTTTTTCTGCCAATACCATGCTGTTTTGATTATCGTGGCTCTGTCATATAATTTGAAGTCAGGCAGTATGATACCTCTGGCTTTATTTATTTTTTCTCAGGATTGCTTTGGCTATTC
Organism: Saccopteryx bilineata; assembly: GCF_036850765.1. Classification (NCBI taxonomy): domain Eukaryota; kingdom Metazoa; phylum Chordata; class Mammalia; order Chiroptera; family Emballonuridae; genus Saccopteryx; species Saccopteryx bilineata. The sequence goes on along the minus strand of NC_089491.1, from coordinate 188,923,656 downwards.
AGGGTCTTTTATAGTTCCATACAAATCTGGTGATTTTTTGGTTTTAGTTTTTTTAAAAATGCCATTGGAGTTTTAATGGAGATTGCATTAAGTTTGTGTATTGCTTTAGGTACTATGGCCATTTTAACTATCTGAGTCTTCCAATCCATAAATATGGAATATTTTCCCATTTTATTGTGTTTTTCAATTTCTTTCAATAATGCTTTGTAGTTTTTAGTATAAAAAACCTTTACATCCTTTCTTAAGATTATTTTTACTTTGCTTTCTTTTTGTTGCAATTGTAAAAAATATTGGTTTTGTTTTTTCAGTTCTTTTTTTTGAAGTTTTATTGTTGGCTTCACTTGTATCCTGTGCCTTTACTGTATTGGTTTATTGTTTTTAATAGATTTTCATTGGAGTCTTTGGAATTTTTTACATATAGGATGTCATCTGCAAAAAGCAATACCTTTAATACTTCTTTCCAGATATGAACGACTTTTATTTCTTTCTCTTGCCTGATTGCTCTGGTTAAGATTTCCGGTATTGTGTTGAATAGGAGTGGAGAGAGTGGACAGCCTTGTCTCGTTCCTGCTTTTAGAGGAAAAATCTTCAGTTTTTCACCATTTAGTATGATGTTAGCTGATGGTTTATCATATATGGCCTTTATTATGTTGAGGTATTTTTCTTCTATACCCATTTTATTGAGCATTTTAAATATAAAAAGATGTTATATCTCATTGAATGCCTTTTCTACATCTATTGAGAAGATTATATGGATTTTGTCCTTTGTTTTGTTGATGTGGTGTATTACATTGATTGATATACATATGTTAAACCACCTGCTTCTGGAATGAATCTTGCTTGGTTGTGAGGTATTATTATTTTTTAATGCATTGTTACATTTAATTTGCTAGTATTTTGTTTAAGATTTTTGCATCTGTGTTCATTAGAGATATTGGTCTGTAGTTTTCCTTTTTGGTGTTGTCCTTGCCAGATTTTGGTATCAGGGTTATGTTGGCCTCATAAAATGTGTTAGGGAGTATTGCTTTTTTTCTGTTTTTTGGAAGACTTTGAGAAAGATAGGTGCTAAATTTTCTTTAAATATTTGGTAGAATTCACAAGTGTAGCCATCTGGTCCTGGACTTTTATTTTGGGGATGTTTTTGATAGTTGTTTTTATTTCTTCCCTGCTTATGGGTCTATTTAGGTTTTCCACTTCTTTGTAACTCAGTCTAGGAAGATTGTATAGTTTTAGGAACTTATCCATTTCTATACACTGTTGAATTTGGTGGCATATAATCTTTCATAGTATTCTAGTATTATCCTTTGTATATCTATGATATCTATGATAATTTCTCTTCTTTCATTTTGGATTTTGTTTATATGAGTCCTTTCTCTTTTTCCCTTAGTTAGTCTAGCCAAGGTTTTGTCAATTTTATTGTTTTTTGTTGAACTAATAGTTCTTTGTTGTACTAATTTTTCTATAGTTTTTTTGTTTTCTTTTTCATTTAGTTTTGATATAATTATTACTATTTCCTTTTTTCCTGCTGACTTTGGGTTGCCTTTGTTCTTCTTTTTCTAGTTTTTTAAGATGTAGTGTTATCTGACCAGGTGGTGGTGCAGTGGATAGAACACTGGCCTGGAACACTAAAGACCAGGGTTTAAAACCCCGAGGTTACCAGCTTGGGCATGGGCTCATCCAGCTTGAGTATGAGGTCATTGACTTGAGTGTGGGGTTGCTGGCTTGAGTGTTTGAGCATAAACATTACCCCATGGTCACTGGCTTGAACCCAAGGGTTGCTGGCTTGAAGCCTGAGTTTGTGGCCTTAAAGCCCAAGGTCGCTGGCTTGAACAAGGGGTCACTGGCTTCACTGAAGCTCCCCAGTCAGGGAACATATTAGAAAGCAATCAATGAACTACTAAGGTGACACAACAAAGAATTTATGCTTCTCATCTCTCTCCCTTCTTGTCTGTCTATCCCTGTCTGTACCCCGCACCCTCCTAAAAAATGTAATGTTAGATTGCTTACTTGGAATCCCTCTTGTTTCTTGAGGTATGCCTGTAATGATATGAACTTCTCTCTTACTACTGCTCTTGTTGCATTCCAGAACATTTGATATGTTGTATTGTTATTCTTATTTGTCTTTATATATCGTTAGATCTCTGCTTTTATTTCTTCTTTGACCCAGTCATTTTTTAGAAATATGTTGTTTAATTTTTACATTTTTGTGAGTTTCTTTACTTCCTTTTTTCAGTTGAACTCTAATTTCAAAACCTTATAGTCAGAGAATAAGCTTGGTATAATTTCAACCTTCTTGAATTTGTTGAGGTTAGTTTTGTGGCCCAACATGTGATCTATTCTTGAGACTGTTCTATGCACACTAGAAAAAATATATAACCTGATGTTCTGGGATGAAATATTTCTAAATATCTATTATGTCCATTTAATCTAGTGTGTTGTTTAAGGCCAATATTTCTTTATTAATTTTCTGTTTGGGTGATTTATTTAAAGCTATCAATGGTGTGTTAGGACTCGAATTATGATTGTGGTTTTGTCTGTTTCTATTTTTAGATTTGTTAGTAGATGTCTTATATATTTAGATGCTCCCTAATTTGGTGCATACATATTAAGAAGTGTTATGTCTTTTTTTTTTTTTGTATTCTTTTGAAGTTAGAAGCAGGCAGTGGGGAGGCAGATAGACAGACTTCTGCATGTGCCTGACCAAGATCCATCTGGCATGCTCACCAGGAGGCGATGCTCTGCCCATCTGGGGCATTGCTCTGTTGCCACCAGAGCCATTCTAGCACCTGAGGCCATGGAGCCATCCTCAGTGCCTGGGCCAACTTTGCTCCAGTGGAGCCTTGGGTGCGGGAGGGGAAGACAGAGATAGAGAGGAAGGAGAGGGGGAGAGGTGGAGAAGCAGGTGGTCACTTCTCCTATGTGCCCTGACCGGGAATCAAACCCAGGACTTCCACATGCTGGGCCAACGCTCTACTGCTGAGCCAACCGGTCAGAGTCTGTTATGTCTTCTTGATGTAGTATCCCTGTTACCATTATAAAATGTTCATTTTTCTCCCTTGTTACCTTTGTTGTCTTGAAATCAGTATTTTCTGAGCAATATATAAGTATAGCTACACCTGCTTTTGTGGGGGCATTATTTGCTCAGAAAATAATTTTCCAACCTTTCACTTTGAGTCTATTTTTGCCTACAGCTTAGATAGGTCTCCTGAAGACAGCATATGGTTGGGTTTTTCTTTTTGATCCAGTGTGCTACTCTGTGCCTCTTTATTGGTGAGTGTAGTCCATTTACATTTAGGGTAATTATTGATGCATGAGGATTTCCTATAGCCATTTTATGTTTTGTTTTCTGGTTGCTCTGTCTCCTTTGGTTCATTTCCTTTGGGTTTCTGTCAGCTGTTTTTGTTTGGTAGTATGCCATGCTTCTTTTCTCTATTTCTTCTTTTTTAAGCTATGTATTTCAATTATTTTCCCCCATGGGTGGTTACTGTTAAGTTATTAAGAAAAAAGTTTCATGTAGATGAGTCCTTTGTCTTGTGAGTATTTCTATATCTCATCCTCTTTTGCTACTGCAGACCTTTATCCTCTCCTCTTTTATGTTTTTGCTGTCATGGATTATTCTTATTTATATTGTAATTTTGTTAGAGCTTTTACTTGTAGTTTTGTTCTTTGTATCCTATAGAATAAACACCTTGAATATTTCCTGCTGTCAATTTTTCTAGTGGTAAATTCCCTCAGTTTTTCTATGTTTGAAAAAGTTTTTATTTCTCCTTCATATTTGAAGGATAACTTTGATGGATATAGTATTCTTGACTGGCAATTCCTCTCTTTCAGTTTTTTGAATGTTTGGGTCCATTCTCTTTTGGCTTTTAAATTTTCTGCTGAGAAATCTGATGATAATGTGATGGTTCTTCCTTTATATGTTATTTACTTCTTTTCCCTGGTTGCCTTGAGGATTCTTTCTTTGTCACTGATTTTTGACAGTTTTATTAAAATGTGCCTTGGAAAAGGTCTGTTTGGGTTAAGGTAACTAGGCTTTTAATTTGCTTCCTGGACTTGAGGATCTAACTTTTTTTTCATAGGGTTGGAAAGTTCTTATTAATTATTTGTTTGAGTGGGTTCACTATTTTCTTTTCCCTCTCTTCTTCTTCTGATATAGCCATTATTCTTATATTGCTCTTTCTGATGGAGTCAGACTACTCTCATAGAGCTCTATCATTTTTTAAAAATTCATGACTCTTTTATTCTCTCTGTTGCATCTCTAGTAGTCTGTCTTTGATGTCACTGATTCTCTCCTATCTGTTCTGTTCTATTAGCTGAATCACTAGCTGATTTTTCAATGTATTGAGTTCCTCATCTGTTTTTAAAGTTTTAATCTTGGTGAAGTACTTGTTTTGCTCATTAACTTGTTTTATGAGCTCATTAAATTGCCCTATCAGTGTTTTCTTGCATCTCATTGAGTATTTTCAGAACTTTAATTTTGATTTTTCTATCATTTAACTCCAAGGTTTTCATGTGATTGAGATTGCTTTCTCTAGACTTTTCATTTCCTTTCTAAACTATACTGTTTTCTCCTGTAGCCATGGTACTAGGTTTCTTATGCCTTAATGCCATTTGAGAGTGGTATTGTTAAGAAATTAAACAAAAATAACTAAAAAAAATTTAAAAAGAAACAATAAAAATAAAAATACAAAAATTAAGATAATAAAAGGTAAAAATCAAAACCACAGAAACAAAAAACAATAATCAAAAACAGACAAAACACACACAAAAATAAAATATAGAAATTAAAGAAAAATAAAATTCAAAATAAAAAACATTTTAGTTCTGAGAGGTTTTTGTGTTTTGTTTTGTTTTGTTTTTTTCAGTAAGGGGTATGGATTAGAAGTTTTAGCTCTGTGAAATTCCTGGGCTGACCTCCACTGATGTGACAATGATGAAGGGGGGACTGCAGCTGAGATTATGGGTGGGGTGTGCTGTGAGGTTTATAGCCCTAGCAATGCTAGTCTCAGGCTTCAGGGCACTCCTCCTCATGTCTCAACAGACCAGGGGATCAGACATAGAGCACCTTTGTTCTTCAGGGGAAAGAGTGGGCCTGTAGAACTAGTTGTGAGGTATGTCTCTGCCACTCTCTGTACTCCATGAAGGGAGGGAGGCAGGATCTGGAAGTTTGGGGGGCTATATTTTGTTTTTCTCTGTCTCTGTGCTGAATGTGGGCTGCTAGAAGTCTGTGGGAATGCTGATGTGATATCTTGTTATGCTCCACTTTGGTTTAGTATCTTCCTAACTTCTCCCCAATCTCTCTGTTCTTACTAGCAGAAGAATACCCAGTCATGCCAGGTTTCTCCCCTCTTTGGATCCCCAGTAGACAAAAACCTGACAGTCCAGGTTTCTCTCCTCTTCAGAGCTTGACTGTGAGTACATCTTATCTTCTGCCCCTCCCCTTCTTAACCTTTCCCATCTTTAGTCAAATCCACACACAGATCTTTTCAGGCCCACCTGTGAATCTAGCTGGAGTTCTTTTGCTGTGATATAGCTGTTCAATTTGTTGAAATTTCAAGGGAAGAGATCAAGGGTATCTCTTACTCCACCATTACTCTGACATCCTACCTCAATAGTCAAAATCTACTTCTTGTTACTGTTTCATGCAGAACTGAAACTTGTCACCAAATTCTGTGCCTTGGCAGTAGATTATGCAAAGTATCATTTCCCCATAAGATAGAACAGAATCTGAAAAACACTACTAATAGAGTGTCACGTTAAACAAAAATAATCAGCACAAGGATGAAAAAAAGCAGGCATTTACTCTACCTGTGCCTAAGTATCCTCCTTGGTAGGGAGACAGAGATAATCCTCTGTAGAAATGACTGACAGATGACTGAAGGCTGAAAGCCATAATTAGAAAATGTTATCAGCAAAAAGCACATTTTGGAAAACCTAGGAGAAGGAGGATGCTGCAGATAGGTTCCTCCCTCGGTCTGCACTCCTCCCCAGCACATTCACTTTTTTTTTTTCTTCTAACCTTGCTATTACAGCTTGAATTCCATTCAGATCTCTTTCACAAGTCCTAGAGTAGGTTCACCATTACTCATCTCAGAGACTGAATCATTAAATCATTACTGGTCTAATTTAGTCCTGTCCCTGTCTGATGATTATTTTTAGCCATGGTATGTGATGTAATCCTGGCTTGGGAAGTGTGCCAAGAAGCCTGCTTTGAAGACTCCACTTTTATAAGGGACTACATGGAAACAACCCCTTCCCCCACCCCTTTCACCTCTGGATGTTGTGTGGTTGTGAAACTTGGAGCTGCTGCAGCCATCTTTTGACCATGAGGAGAGGTAATGGAGGATAGACAAGCTGCTGAGGATAGGGGAAGGATTCAGAGTCTTGAGTGCACTCTTGAGTTGCTGAACTGTACAACAGTGGGGCAAGCTTTCCTCTTGATGTTTTGATTATTTCTTGAAGTGTAGCAGCATAGTTGGTTTACAGTTTGCCTCTGATAAGTTTTATAAAGTTTGTGTAGGTCTATTTCTGCTGGTTCCTATTTCCATTGGCTCTTTCTCATGGAGCCTCGTTTCCTAATTTGCCATGTATTTTTGAGCAGAGGCCGTTGCCCTAGAAAAAATGATATGTGGGGCTTTCCAGAGGCCTGGGCTGGGGATGCTTTTTCCACAGAGGATTTGCACTTGCTTCTGCCAGGTGCCTGGGGACTCTACTGGTCAGGGACGTGGACAACCTGGCTTGCGATTCTGGAAGGAACCTGGCCTAGAAATCTGCTCAAGAGAAATGAGGGTGGGGCTGTAGTCAAGACACCCCTGGGCCTGACCAGGCAATGGCGCAGTGGATAGAGCATTGGACTGGGATGCCAAGGACCCAGGTTCGAGACCCTGAGGTGGCCAGCTTGAGCGTGGGCTCATTTGGTTTGAGCAAAAGCTCACCAGCTTGGACCCAAGGTCGCTGGCTTGAGCAAGGGGTTACTCGGTCTGCTGAAGGCCCGTGGTCAAGGCACATATGAGAAAACAATCAATGAACAACTAAGGTGTCGCAATGCGCAATGAAAAACTAATGATTGATGCATCTCATCTCTCCATTCCTGTCTGTCTGTCCCTGTCTGTCCCTCTCCCTGACTCTCTCTCTGTCTTTGTAAAAAACAAAACAAAACAAAACAAACAAAACAAACAGACAAACACACAAACAAACAAAAAAGACACCCCAGGACAGTTTTCTCTTTCTGCTGTAGTCAGTCAGCATCCAGGAACCTCCCTCAAAGTCCTCTAGTGTCATGGGGATAGGGCAGGTTTATTTCTGGCTCACCTTACTTAATAGAGGGACCCCTTAGAGTGTCAGTCTACAGGAGAGAGTCCAGTAAGCCCCTACATGGGCACTGACTTCTCCCTCTTTCTTGGAGACCAGTGATCCAAGCCCAAGAATCCTTGTGCTGGTGGCAGTAAAGGTCCTGGAGCAAAGAGAGTGAGCAGCTGCTCCCCTAAACTCACTGGGTTCAAACTTTCCCTCAGCTATGGGCATTTGCTACCAGTTTTTTCATTTCTTTAGTATTTCATCTAGAAAATGCTGTTTTCATGGGGAGCATTCATGTTATTCTCCTCCCCCCCCATGCCCTGTGTTAACGTAGGTAGGTAGCTAAATATCATATTAATAAAAGAAGAAAACAGAAGGAATTAGACATTGTGGAGCCTGCTTACTTACTTCACTGGGAAGTTGCAGTTCCAAACATCCCAGAGGACCCCCCTGCTAAGGGGATTAATACTCCTTTCTCCCCTGTGTAGGGAGGAAGATCCAGTTTATCCAAATTCCCAGAGTACAACCTGTTCACCCCCAGACTGTGGGGGGAGGTGCTTCTGTGCTTCCTCTTTGAGGCGTGTGCAGTGGAAGCCAGGATGGCCGACATAGATGCTGTCAGTATAGCCTAGAAAAAAGGATCTGATTGGTGAGTAGGAGGAACCAAAGCAGCCCATAAAAGATTAAGAAACTGATTGGTTGGCTTAACAAAGAGCTAGTGCTTACTAGTCTAAAATATATATAAACACTGGCCTTACAAAGAACTGGCCTTCCCTTTGCTCTTCCTCCTTGGGAAAGGGAGCTTGTCCATTCATTTGTGAGCTTTCCAAGTAGCCATACTGGCCAAAAAATCCCCACAGGCCGGCCAGCTGCCAGGAGCTGTGTGAATTGCAAGCCTGGACATAGAGCCAACCAGGAGCAGCCAGGAACACAGAGTATGCCAGCTGGATAAAGACTTATTGAACTGAATCATGGCTCAGAATATCTGGACTCTGGTCTTCATACTAGGGTTGATGGATACAAGATTGGACTTTTTTCTTGCTGAGACAGGTGAAGATGAGACACTGGGAATCCATAAGCAGCCTTCCATTTTGGCTCTATTAAACTTTACCAAGCCACAGTCCTCCATACACGAGTCCTGTAAAATGCTTTTTCTGTGACTCTGTAAAAGAACACCATCTCCACTGGCAACACCTGGAGTCATTGTCATGTGAGGAAAGACACTCACTTCTATGTTGCCTGAGTCAGGGTTTTCAGCTTATTTTAGCCAACTGGATCTGCCCTTGACATCCTATCACATTCTGGAGGAGTTTCTGTCAGGACACCTGCAAGTCGGCCAAAATGTCTAATATTAGGATTTGGGATGAACCAATTTGTCAGGATTTCTTAGTTGTTATGGCCAAATATCTGCAAAAGGAAAAAACAACTGTTTATAAAGGAGATGTTGTACAAAATATAACAAAAAGAAAATGAACATTTACTGAGGGCCAGTAGCTTCTTGGCACATTAACTTTATTATCTCAGGACTGAAATTCTGGTCCCATCCACTGAACAATGAGGTCTATGACTTAAGATGACAGATAATGTGATAGAATAGAGAGAAAAGAAGGAAAAAGAGGAGGAAAAGAAAGAGAAAGAGGTGACGTCACGGAAATGGCGCCGTGAGAAGCGCGTCCGACAGCTCTCCCCTAAATCACAACAAATTTATCAACTAGAAACAGAAAAATTTATCCTCGGAGCATTCCGGAGTTCCACACAAACTGAAAGCAAAAGGACTGTTATCACTTGAATCTGAGAGACGAGGGTGTGGAGGAAGCTACCGCAGCGACGCTCATTCAAGCCGCCAGGGAGTGCGCCCGCGGTGAGTCAGCCCATATACTTGGGAAACGCAAGCCGCCGCGAGCGGCTGACCGCGAGCCGCAGCGAGCCCGCGAGCTGCCGCGAACCCCCACGAACCGCCACCGCGAGCTGCCGCGAGCCCCCGCGAACCGCCACCGCGAGCGGCCCCCACGAGCCTCCGCGCGCGCGCCCGGTCCAGTTGAGCACTGCTGACGTTCCCAGCAGCCCGCACACTGCGAGTGGGGGTCGCTGGCCACCGGTGCCCTGAGGGCCCCATTCGCGCGCGTGCCTTGGGCATTCCACGCGCCCAGGGCGCCCTACTGGCCCGCACACCCAGGGGGCTCCATTATCCTGCGCCTGGTGTGGTCCAGCCGCCAGCGGCGGGGCCAGCGGGAGAGGCTTGGGAGATTCTCTCCGTGGGCGGGGCACCTCACCCAGCCATTCAAGCTAACAATCAAGCGTTGGGGGAGGGGTGCGCGCAGGCAGCCTAAAATACCTTCGGAAACACAGCTGCGACCCAATCACTGAAATTAGCTTAACCCATAAAATCTGCGCACCCTCGGTTCTAATTGATAAGATCTCTCTCAGTTCAGCATTCCAAGACAAGAGGCGTGATATTTTTTAGTGCCTCTCGCTAAAGGGGCGGGGGCAACTTCTGATTGATAGAGCCTCCATATTCAGGGATAAACGCTAACAAGAAGGACTTGGCAGATAATAAGGTCTATACTACACTAGTCGTAAGCAGAGACTAGTGCCTCTTCTTCCCTGCAAAAACAGGCTACAAAGTGTGGAAAACCTGGGTTGAGAGGTCCAACTAAATGATAGGCGCTGAACAGTCACCTTGACAACAATTGACTCCCACCCCCGCCTGATTACACTGGAGGCCCTGACTGTCAGAGCCTTTCCCAAAGCCTTGCACTGAGTGGGGATAGAGTGGGGATTTCCCAGCTCTTTGAGCCTCTTACTCCCCAGGCAGAAGCAGTTGCAGCCTTATAGCTGGATCACCAGGCTGCTAATTCAGAAAGGGGGGACTAGGAGAGAGAATCCAGGAAAGCAAACTCTCTCATCGTTGGACCCTGCAAACGCCAACAAGCCTTTACTTCCAGCAAGACTAAAGCCAATTATATGACATTGCCATAGAATCCCATCAACTGCAAATCCCTACCTAAGAGTGACACAGGGGCAGAGCCTGGGGTACAGAGTCACCGAACAGGAAGAGGGAGAGAAAAGAAAAAGGAAGAAGTTAACCTCTCAAAATCAAGAAAAACCCACAGACTTTACAACTTGATCCACTAATTTTTTTTTTTGTTGTTGTTGTTGCTGCTTGTTTCTTCTATCTTTTTGCCTTTATTTCCTCCACCTCGGTCCTTCTATTCTCTGCCCATCTTATGCTTCCCCTTTCTTGAACTACACTACCCATGAGTGTTGCATTTTATTTTTCTTCTTCATCCTCACCCTCCTTTAAGGTTATACTCCAAAACACTTAACTCTCACTCTCTCCTCTTTTGTTTTTTGTTTTTGTCTTGCTTTATTTTGTTTTTTTCTCCTCCTATTTTATTTCTTCCTTCGTTTTTCTCTTTTTCTTATTTTTTCCTTTCTATTCGTTTTTTCTTTTCTCATTTTACTTTCCTCCCATATAATCCTCAATCACGAACAAATTAGTCAATTTGGGACTCAAGGCTTTTTTTTGGTTTTATTTCTCTTTTTTGCTTTTGTTTTTATTTTTTTTCTCTTGTTTGTTTATTTTTGTGGCATTTTGGGTCCTCCCAACCCAAGGGCTCCATTGTATTTAGTCTTCGCTCCACTTAATACAACAGATTTTTACTTATTATTTTTATTTTTTCTTCTTTATTATTCTTTTTTGGTCCTTTTTTCTGATTCCCTCTTATCCCTCTCATTATATCTCTTAGTTGACCATCACTTACAAGCAAATCATCTTATGCTTGTCTAAGATTTTCTTCCTTTTTTTTTTTTTTTTTTTTGCATTTAGTAGGTCTCTACTCCCTTTTTTTGCCCCTTGAACTCTTCACCCCAAATCAGGCCCTCCATTATAGGCACGATATTTCCCTGAGGAGGGGAGAGGAGGGAAAGAGAAGAGAGAAAAAAGGGGGAAATAATAAATTATTACTGTTTTTTTTTGTGGGGTGTTTTACCCTTTTTTTTTTTTCTTTTTACTCTTTATTAATTCTAATTAGTGCTATCAATAAGACCACCCTCAGATGCCGATAAGAAAGAGGAAATCGAATATTATGGATACAAAAGAAAGAGAGGTAACACAAATAGATGTGGGAAAATCTATGGAGAAAAGACTTAACATATTGGAAGCCTTGGAGCTAAATGACAGAGAATTTAAACTAGAAATCTTAAAAATACTCAGAGATATACAAGAAAACACAGAAAGGCAATATAGGGAGATCAGAAAACAACTCAATGAACACAAAGAATATATTACCAAGGAAATTGAAACTATAAAAACAAATCAAACAGAAATGAAAAACTCAATTCACGAGCTGAAAAACGAGGTAACAAGCTTAGCTAACAGAACAGCCCAGATTGAAGATAGGATTAGTGAAATAGAAGACAAACAACTTGAGGCACAACAGAGAGAAGAAGAAAGAGACTCAAAAATAATAAAAAATGAGAAAGCCCTACAGGAATTGTCTGACTCCATCAGAAAGAATAACATAAGAATAATAGGTATATCAGAGGGAGAAGAGAAAGAAAATGGAATGGAGAATATACTCAAACAAAAAATAGACAAGAACTTCCCAAGCCTGTGGAAGGAACTAAAGCCTCAAATTCAAGAAGCAAACAGAACACCAAGTTTTCTTAACCCCAACAAACCCACTCCAAGGCACATCATAATAAAGATGACACAAACCAATGACAAAGAAAAAATTCTCAAGGCAGCCAGGGAAAAGAAGAGTACAACATATAAAGGAAGGCCTATTAGATTATCATCAGATTTCTCAGCAGAAACTCTACAAGCTAGAAGAGAGTGGACCCCAATATTTAAAGCCCTGAAAGAGAGGAACTTTCAGCCAAGAATACTATACCCATCAAAGCTATCCTTCAAGTATGAAGGAGATATAAAAACATTCACAAATACAGAAAAGATGAGAGAATTTATCAACAGAAAGCCCCCACTCCAGGAAATACTAAGGGGGGTTTTCCAACCAGATTCAAAGAACAAAAGAAAACAACACCACAAGTAACAGCTCCACCAAGAACACAATAAAACCAAACTTAAACTGTGACAACAAAGGAAAAAAAGGGGGGAGAGGATGGAGATTAACAGTAGCAAAGGATGATGAAGTGCAGAAATACTTATAAGATAGGGTACTACAATGAATATGGTAGGTACCCTTTTCATTACTTAATGGTAACCACCCTTAAAAAAACCACCACAAAAACACTTGACTTAAAAAAGGTAGCAACAGAGGAAAGAAGTATGGAACACAAACAAACAAAAACAAATGATAGAGAAACAAAAGAGAAGAATCAAACTAGATACAAAACTAACAGAAAGCAATTTATAAAATGGCAGTAGGGAACCCACAAGTGTCAATAATTACACTAAATGTAAATGGATTAAACTTACCAATAAAAAGACACAGAGTAGCAGAATGGATTAAAAAAGAAAATCCAACTATATGCTGCCTACAAGAAACACATCTAAGCAACAAGGATAAAAACAAATTCAAAGTGAAAGGCTGGAAAACAATACTCCAAGCAAACAACACCCAAAAAAAAGCAGGCGTAGCAATACTCATATCTAATAATGCTGACTACAAGACAGAAAAAGTACTCAGAGACAAAAATGGTCATTTCATAATGATTAAGGGGAAGTTGAATCAAGAAGACATAACAATCCTTAATATATATGCACCAAACCAAAGAGCACCAAAATATATAAGACAGCTACTTATTGACCTTAAAACAAAAACTAACAAAAATACAATCATACTTGGAGACCTCAATACACCGCTGACGGCTCTAGATCGGTCATCCAAACAGAGAATCAACAAACACATAGTGGCCTTAAACGAAATACTAGAACACCTGGATATGATAGACATCTACAGGACACTTCATCCCAAAGCGACAGAGTATACATTTTTCTCTAGTGTACATGGAACATTCTCAAGAATTGACCATATGTTGGGCCACAAAGACAATATCAGCAAATTTAGAAAAATTGAAATTGTACCAAGCATATTTTCTGATCATAAAGCCTTGAAACTAGAATTCAACTGCAAAAAAGAGGGGGGAAAACCCACAAAAATGTGGAAACGAAACAACATACTTCTAAAAAATGAATGGGTCAAAGAAGAAATAAGCGCAGAAATCGAAAGATATATACAGACAAATGAAAATGAAAATACGACATATCAGAATCTCTGGGATGCAGCAAAAGCAGTAATAAGAGGAAAGTTCATATCACTTCAGGCCTATATGAACAAACAAGAGAGAGCCGAAGTAAACCACTTAACTTCACACCTTAAGGAACTAGAAAAAGAAGAACAAAGACAACCCAAAACCAGCCGAAGAAAGGAGATAATAAAAATCAGAGCAGAAATAAATGAAATAGAGAACAGAAAAACTATAGAAAAAATCAATAAAACAAGGAGCTGGTTCTTTGAAAAGATCAACAAAATTGACAAACCCTTGGCAAGACTCACCAAGGAAAAAAGACACAGGACTCAAATAAATAAAATCCAAAATGAAAGAGGAGAGATCACCACAGACATCATAGAAATACAAAGAATTATTGTAGAATACTATGAAAAATTATATGCCACCAAATACAACAACCTAGAAGAAATGGATAAATTCCTAGAACAATACAACCTTCCTAGACTGAGTCATGAAGAAGCAGAAAGCCTAAACAGACCAATCAGCAGGGAGGAAATAGAAAAAACTATTAAAAATCTCCCCAAAAATAAAAGTCCAGGCCCAGATGGTTATACTAGTGAATTCTATCAAACATTCAAAGAAGACTTGGTTCCTATTCTACTCAAAGTCTTCCAAAAAATTGAAGAAGAAGCAATACTTCCAAACACATTTTATGAGGCCAACATAACCCTCATACCAAAACCTGGCAAGGATGGCACAAAGAAAGAAAACTACAGACCAATATCTCTAATGAATACAGATGCTAAAATACTAAACAAAATACTGGCAAACCGAATACAACAACATATTAAAAAAATAATACATCATGATCAAGTGGGATTCATCCCAGAATCTCAAGGATGGTTCAACATACGCAAAACGGTTAACGTAATACACCATATCAACAAAACAAAGAACAAAAACCACATGATCTTATCAATAGATGCAGAAAAGGCTTTTGATAAAATACAACACAATTTTATGTTTAAGACTCTCAACAAAATGGGTATAGAAGGAAAATATCTCAACATGATAAAGGCCATATATGATAAACCATCAGCCAACATCCTATTAAACGGCATAAAACTGAGGACTTTCTACCTTAAATCAGGAACAAGACAGGGTTGTCCACTCTCTCCACTCTTATTCAACGTGGTGCTAGAAGTTCTGGCCAGAGCAATCAGACAAGACAAAGAAATAAAAGGCATCCATATCGGAAAAGAAGAAGTAAAGCTATCACTCTTTGCTGATGATATGATCCTATACATCGAAAACCCGAAGGACTCCACAAAAAGATTATTAGAAACAATAAACCAATACAGTAAGGTCGCAGGATACAAAATTAACATACAAAAGTCCATAGCCTTTCTATATGCCAACAATGAAATATTAGAAAACGAACTCAAAAAAATAATCCCCTTTACGATTGCAACAAAAAAAATAAAATACCTAGGAATAAACATAACAAAGAACGTAAAGGACCTATATAATGAAAATTACAAAGCATTGTTAAGGGAAATCGAAAAAGATACAATGAGATGGAAAAATATTCCTTGTTCTTGGATAGGAAGAATAAATATAATCAAAATGGCCATATTACCCAAAGCAATATACAAATTTAATGCAATTCCCATCAAAATCCCTATGAGATTTTTTAAAGAAATGGAACAAAAAATCATCAGATTTATATGGAACTATAAAAAACCCCGAATAGCCAAAACAATCCTAAGGAAAAAGAATGAAGCTGGGGGCATTACAATACCTGACTTTAAACTATATTATAGGGCCACGATAATCAAAACAGCATGGTATTGGCAGAAAAATAGACACTCAGACCAATGGAACAGAATAGAAAGCCCAGAAATAAAACCACATATATATGGTCAAATAATCTTTGATAAAGGGGCCAACAACACACAATGGAGAAAAGAAAGCCTCTTCAACAAATGGTGTTGGGAAAACTGGAAAGCCACATGCAAAAGAATGAAACTCGACTACAGCCTGTCCCCGTGTACTAAAATTAATTCAAAATGGATCAAAGACCTAAATATAAGACCTGAAACAATAAAGTACATAGAAGAAGACATAGGTACTAAAATCATGGACCTGGGTTTTAAAGAACATTTTATGAACTTGACTCCAATGGCAAGAGAAGTGAAGGCAAAGATAAATGAATGGGACTACATCAGAATTAAAAGTTTTTGCTCAGCAAGAGAAACTGATATCAAAATAAACAGACAGCCAACTATATGGGAACTGATATTTTCAAACGACAGCTCAGATAAGGGCCTAATATCCAAAATTTACAAAGAACTCATAAAACTCAACAACAAACAAACAAGCAATCCAATAAAAAAATGGGAAGAGGACATGAACAGACACTTCTCCCAGGAAGAGATACAAATGGCCAACAGATATATGAAAAGATGCTCAGCTTCATTAGTTATTAGAGAAATGCAAATCAAAACTACAATGAGATACCACCTCACCCCTGTTAGATTAGCTATTATCAACAAGACGGGTAATAGCAAATGTTGGAGAGGCTGTGGAGAAAAGGGAACCCTCATTCACTGTTGGTGGGACTGTAAAGTAGTACAACCATTATGGAGGAAAGTATGGTGGTTCTTCAAAAAACTGCAAATAGAACTACCTTATGACCCAGCAATCCCTCTACTGGGTATATACCCCAAAACCTCAGAAACATTGATACGTGAAGACACATGTAGCCCCATGTTCATTGCAGCACTGTTCACAGTGGCCAAGACATGGAAACAACCAAAAAGCCCTTCAATAGAAGACTGGATAAAGAAGATGTGGCACATATACACTATGGAATACTACTCAGCCATAAGAAATGATGACATCAGATCATTTACAGCAAAATGGTGGGATCTTGATAACATTATAAGGAGTGAAATAAGTAAATCAGAAAAAAACAAGAACTACATGATTCCATACATTGGTGGAACATAAAAATGAGACTAAGAGACATGGACAAGAGTGTGGTGGTTACCAAGGGTGGGGGGGGAGGGAGGACATGGGAGGGAGGGAGGGAGAGAGTTAGGGGGAGGGGGAGGGGCACAGAGAACTAGATAGAGGGTGACGGAGGACAATCTGACTTTGGGCGAGGGGTTTGCAACATAATTTGATGACAAAATAACCTAGACATGTTTTCTTTGAATATATGTACCCTGATTTATTAATGTCATCCCATTACCATTAATAAAAATTTATTAAAAAAAAAAAAAAAAAAAAAGAAAGAGAAAGAGAAGGGAGAGAGATCTATTTTATTCTGTTCCCATCTGAAACAAACTCACAAAAGGTCACTCACTCCCTGTTCTCTGCTGGTTTGGGTCTGTTGGAGCACGTTGTACAATGATCGCAAGGTCCCGCACACTTTCCTCAGAGGGGCAGAGTCACAGCTCTTGAATAACACTGCTCAAGTTTGCTGACAGTGCAATTTACATCTGGCTTTGTTTTCAAGCTAGGATCTTTAATTAAAAATTGTATTTAGAGCCACTATAGTTGTGACAACATAATCATTTTTAGCTAGACCAGCAGAGGTGGATTAAGGTGAGTTGAGACCCCAGGTGCAGAAGAAAATATCGGGCCCCTTACATTAGAATAAAGTGTAAAATTTGTGTTTTGCAGGGCCCTTCAGAAGTCGGGGCCCAGGGCGTGCCAGGTGTGCCCGTCATTAAATCCACCTCTGTAGACAGGATATATTGGAGAGAGCGCTGGGAAGCTGGGGTCTGGGGTCCAGCTTGGTTTTCAAGTTGCCTCTAGATCTTGGGAGAATCTCAACTTCTCTGAGCTTCTTTGTACCCAGCTTTGAAATCAGGGCTTGGCAGATTATTTTGAGGATTCCTTCACATTTGGACTTGCTGCTCTATGAATGAAAATTTGCTCCAGATTTTAAAGGCTCAATTGGGTGACAAATAATTGAGATGATTCCTGGAATGGTGTCCTCATTGGTGCAGTATTTCCCTAACCATCTTTCCAGTCCTTCACCTGGCTCACTGTGCGGTCACAGGCCCTGCCATAGAGGGTGCCACATGGCACAGCACAGGCTGCAGCTCTGACTGCCTGCGAAATAAATATTTCTGAGGAGGGACACCTCACCCACCAGGACACCCCTGGTGACAACTCACATTCAAGCACTGGCAAGGTGGTATGTATTATAAGTTTTCTAGGGCTGCCTTAACAGAGTACCACAGGCTGGGCGGCTTAGACAACAGATGCTTATTTTCTCACAGTTTGGAGGCTGTAGGCCCAAGATTAAAGTGTCAGCAGGGCTGGTTTCTTCTGAGACCTGTATCCTTGGTTTGTAGATGGGATGCCTTTTTGCTGTGTCCTCAGATGGCCTTTTCTCTAATTGCCCATTCCGGTTGTCTCTTCCTCCCCCCCCCCGAACTGTTTCTTTATGTGCCCTGACCGAGGATCGAACTGGCAAACTGTAATTCTGGATGATGCTCTTCTTTTTTTTTTTTTTTTTTTTTTGTATTTTTCTGAAGCTGGAAATGGGGAGAGACAGTCAGACAGACTCCTGCATGTGCCCGACCGGGATCCACCCGGCACACCCACCAGGGGGCGATGCTCTGCCCACCAGGGGGCGATGCTCTGCCCCTCCGGGGCGTCGATCTGCGGCGACCAGAGCCACTCTAGTGCCTGGGGCAGAGGCCAAGGAGCCATCCCCAGCGCCCGGGCCATCTTTGCTCCAATGGAGCCTTGGCTGCGGGAGGGGAAGAGAGAGACAGAGAGGAAGGGGGGGGTGGAGAAGCAAATGGGCACTTCTCCTGTGTGCCCTGGCCGGGAATCGAACCCGGGTCCCCCGCACGCCAGGCCGACGCTCTGGATGATGCTCTTCTAACCAACTGAGTTATGTAGCCAGGGGATTAAGTCACACATTTGAAACTGTGCCCTTCTAAGTCTTCCTTTTTTAATAAGGACACCAATCACATTGGATGAGCCTACGCATATGACCTCATTTAACCTTAATCACCTCTTTAGAGGTCCTATCTCCAAATATAGTCATATTCTGCAGTGCTGGAGGTTAGGAATTCAACACAGGACTTTGAGGAGGGCACACCCCAGCCCCCGTGCCCTCGTGGTTCCAGAGCTCCCTGGAGACCAGCCGAGGTCCATTCTCCCTCTGCAGAGACCTGCTGCCTTCACTGCCCCCTCAGGGTCCATACCAGGCACTCCTCAGGAAACTTCCTGCATCCAAATATCTGTCACAGACTTTGTTTCCTGGGGAGCTGGTCCTAGGATGTGCCCTCCACTTGCTTCACTTCTCTCTGAGGAAGATGACTTTGGCACCATAACAAAGTGCTGTCTTTCTAAGTACAGCTTCCACAGAATGCGTATTGCCCAACACAGAGAGAGGCCACCAGTGGAAGAGCATTGTGGAGGTCAGTGGTCTGGCCAGGTGGTCTCCAAGGCCCCTTCTCTCTTCTAACTAGAAGAACTTCTCTCTTCTAACTCACTGTCATCTGATAGCTCTTCCTTAAATCGTCAAAGGGCACAGGGGCCCAAATAGAAATAAAAGTTATACATTCTGTTGTTCTGAAAAAGTCCAATCATAGCTCTTTGCCCAACTTCCCAGTGGCCCAAAACAGTTTCACCATTTCCCTGCCTACCCTTCGTGTACAAACTAAGAAAGAATTACAGATCATAGAAATCACAGAAATGAAAATTACAACAAAGTGAATTTAATTGCGGTTTATTCATTTTTCTTTTAGTGATTATTTTATTGATCTTAGAGAGAGGAAGGGAGAGAGTGGGACAGAGACAGGAACATCTGTCCCTGTATGTGCCCTGACTGGGGATTGAACTGGCAACCTCTATGCTTTGGGACAAAGCTCCAACTAACCTGAGCTATCCAACCAGGGCAAGATTTACTCTTGATTGAGCATTTATTTTTTGCGGGGCACTCTACCATGGGGGACAGAGAAAAAAAAAAAGAGAGAAAAAACAAACCTTTGTTTTAAAGTCATTACAAAGCAGATGAGAGGTGAGCTATATTCAGTCTGAAACTTGTCATTGTCACAGGAGATGTGCCTAGAAGGAGGCCATTGGCCACTGTAGGGAGAACCTGATGGTAGAGTCCCTGTCTCTGGAAATCTAGATCCTGAGACCATGGGTAGCCCCGGCCACGGGGATCTCTCTCTCTCTCTCCCCCTCTCTTTACCTGGTTAAAGATCTCTAGTAATTCATCCTGATTTTGCAAGATGTGACTTTGTGGGAGAGGCAGAAGACTGGGTCTCCCTCCTGCTACCTGACACCAAGCTTTCCCACACTAATTTTGGTGCAACTGGTGGACTGGGGACCTCTTCTAAATGGTCTGAAAAGCCTTTGAGCTCTTTAGAAACAGATACGGAGTTGTCTGCAATATTAATTCAAAAAGGGTAACGCATTTCTCAGTTGTTCTGTTCATCCCAGCAACTGCTATTGTTTACAGAACCCATGGCCTTAACAAAAAGTTAGTATATTTATGTCTGTGTTGTTTCCTCTAAGAGTCCAATATATTTCCTTAAGGAAAAAAAAATTACATTGAACCAAAAATGTAACCTACATAACGAGCACAGGAAATTCTAAAAAATGTAGAAGAAAACCTCTCAGAAGTAGTTGGGAGGAAGTGGTGGGACTGTACTGTTGGGTCTGCTCCTGCCTCCACTGCCTCTGGGTGGGGCCATGGCAGAGCAGGGTGCGTCTGTCTCCACACTCCTCTGGAGTGCTACCTGCACTGAAATGTCACAGGAGAATTACCACCCTGCAGAACTTGGTAGAAAGTCTAATGGAAGACCACAAGGAGCCTCAGCACAAATTCTGAGACAGCTTAGAAGCCAGAGCTCAGAGCTCGCACTGGCAAGACCAGCCTGTGTGGATCACTATCATTTTTTGGGGGTTTGCTCAAGGCTCAAGGCTCTGGAACAGAGGATGTTCGAAAAGTCCACTGGAGGTTTCACGTGGGGACCAAGAGAGATTTGGGCTGAGCTGGACTCTATACTCTGAAATCAGTTGAAAACCTACAGAGATTCCACATAGACTGCCCTCTCTCCAGGATTTCCTAAAGCAACCCCATCCTGGCCTGGGATTCAGGCTCTGATTTAGATCGCAAACCCAAGACCGCCTGGTCGGTCAAGTATTAGTAGGTTCAGGACCCTCCTTGGGCACATGGGACTGATTAGATCTTTTCAATCCATGTGCACTAGTCTAGAACATTCCCTAGGTAGTTGCTAGGTAGTGTTTGGATCTTTGCTTAGAATGCACTTAGCCCAGACCTACTAAGTACTCAGCTGAAGATAATGTCAAAATGCATTTGGTTCTTTTATATGGCTTATATTTGTCTGTATGTCCTCTGTTATTTGGAGTTATTTTCTTTCATTCATTTTTGGAAACTGAACCCATTTGAACCTCTAGGGGAAAGTTAACTCTTTTCTGTATTTTGTAATTCTTCTGTGAGAAAGACTGAGTGTAGTCCATTCACCCCATGATACATAATAAAAATGCACTGCATCCATATGTCAGAGTTGTCTTCCAAAGATCATACCCAACCATCATCTTTTTTATTTTTTTAAATGTGTATTTCATTGATTCTAGAGAGAGGAAGAAAGAGAGCAGGAGAGAGACAGGAACATCTGTATATGCTCTGACTGGGGATTGAACCGGCAAACTGAGTGCTTCAGGACGATGCTCTAACCAACCAAGCTATCTGGCCAGGGCATCTTTTTTATTTTATAGACATAAATGGACATGTATATAAGTACACACATGAGACCAGATTAATATGCATGCATAAAGATGTAGATATTAAATATGTGTTATACATACTGCTCACAAAATTTAGGGGATATTTTATCGCTTCATATGATATCCCCTAATTTTTGTGAGCAGTAGATATGAAACTGTAGTATTAATATTGTGTATGTGGATATATATGAACATTGATGGATAAATATGAGGGGATGTGCCTGTGTGTATGTTATATGTAATTGTAAACCTTAAGTAAAGTATAATATACGAACATTAATGTCAATTGTATCCAAGATACAAAAAAATTGTGCTTATGACAGAACATGGAACTCTTTTAATACTGAATTCAAAACTATCAATGTCTTCAATTGCTATTTTAAGCTGCATTTGAAGAAATTTGAAGAAATGGACCACTATTTGTGTGAGCTCCCTGCATGAACGTTTCTCTGAGATCCACTTCTCCCCCTAGACCTTAGGATTATTTTTTACCACCCCAGAATGTGGATCTCTAGCCTGTCTGAGAGGAGAAGCTATTTTGCACTTCCCCAAGCCTGTGCATTCTGCTCTTGAGGTACAAGGTAGAGGTGATAGAGACAATATTGCTGTGTCTAGGGGTAGGGGGCTCTGACAGCTACACTGCCTGGGGTTTCCTGCAAAAGGAGTAGAGAGGCAGATGGGATGGGATGGAGCCCGACGATGACCCCAACCTTTCACTTTCCATGGCAGGTGATTGGGGGGGGGGCGGTTCTCACCTACCTTGGGCAGTGTGGTGCTGGACCTAGAGTATTTGACACCAAGACTAGTGTCCTCTACAAGACAAAATTATTTTCACTACTGATCCAGTAGTGACCATTTTTCTTTCCATTGAAAAGAATACAATTTTATTTTAAAGATATTATTAAATTTCTGTAATTATTTTAGGTGTGAACTTACGCTTGTGCTTACCAGACAAAAATCTTGCACTTCTCTGTTGGCACTGTTTTGCTCGCTTACATTTTAAATACAAAGGAAAATTCCAAGTGGTCGTATAAAAGGGGCAGAACTGAAGTAACTCAAGTTCTGTTTCTTCATCTTGAACATCTGTGCTAACTGTGCTTTATTTAGAATCTGCTCTTGAAACACAATAACATGTTGTACCATAGGGCTGGAGACAAGGAATAGGCCCAAAGTGAACTTGAACTAGTCCACAGTGTTATCAATTTATTCCCCAAATGTCTGCATGTATGTGAGTCCAGGTATGTTGGGAAAACTGGGGATTGACCTAATTAACATCCATAAAGAAAGCAATGATTGTGGAGGAATAAGTATTTCAAGTGTGTGCATTTGACGCTTACATATACATTAGTAAAGCTCACTTATACCTACAGAAACTGTAGAAAATCTAGACCTCTAGAACTTTCCAGGGAGGTAAATTTAGTTTAGAGTGGCTGCTGCACACTCATAGAAAGTAGATTGACTTTTAGTTGGTTTTGTTATTAACTTTTTTGTCCTACCAATAACGCAGGCTTTATTACCTATACCTGTCTGTCATTCCCTCTTGCCTTCGTAATGGAAAGAAAAAGGAATCCAAACTAAAAATATCTAGACTTAACATTAGTCCATGTCCTTGAGAAATTGACCAAAATTGTTGTGGCTCACTTTGCCTACCTATCAAATGAAAATAACAGCACCTTTCCACTGACCTCCAATTGTTATAAAGAATCCATAAATATAGAGCCTGTGATGTCTATACAAATATGTTTGTATGACCAGCTCTTGAACTTGTGATTTGCCATGGAAGAGCCTGGCTGTGAGGATCCCCTGTGAGTTGCCTTGGTGCTCTGCCTCCTCACGCTGTCTGGCCCTGGTCCCTTGCCTGCTTCCTAAACATCGTGCAGGCATTTTTCCAGGTTCTGGCTTTGACTTTTTGCTTTCCTCACCCTCCCCATTTCTGCCTTTTTTTTTGCCTTCTCTCTCTCTCCTGAGTTTATCTGCTTTCTGCTTTCACTTGTACTAATTAGCTCAACAGTAGTCACCAAATCCACCCTTGCCAATGTCAGGTTAGCATTTCCAACAGCCTTCTGTCTTCTGTCTGCTCAGAAACCATGTCTAAACTGAACCTATGATCTTTCTCCTTTCCCTCTACAAATGCATCCTCCTCTGGGTCTCATGCTTTTACAACCTCTGCTATGTCTTTCTGTAACCCAAACTTGAAGCCAAGAGGTGACTTGACTCTCTTCTTACCCTCCCTCACATCCAACAGAAATGAGGCAGCGGGGCAAAGGGCTTGGACATCGGGGCATCAGAGTCAGCTAACTTGGATCCTGGCTCTAGTTTATACTAGTTGCCAGACCTTGAGCAAGTTTCTTAACCATCTATGAATCCTGGATTCCCTAGGTGGGTTTTGACCCATGCTCTTCCACCCCCTGAAAAACAAACTCACAGAGTCAAAATTTATTTGCATTATTGTGTTGTTTTTTTAATTATTTTTTTGTATCACTTCTCGACCTTTTAGCTAAGGTCAAGTGTAGTATCTATTCTTATCAGTTTAATAATTTTTATTTGTGGTAAAATACACACAACATAGTTTTTGCCATCTTAACCATTTTTAAGTGTACAGTTCTGTGATAAGTGCATTCCCATTATTATGCAACCATCACCACCATCCATTCCAGGACTTTTTTGTCTTGCAAAACTAACACTCTGACCCCATAAAACAAAAATAACCCAATTACTCCCTCCCCTCAATTTCTGGCAACCATTATTCTACTTTCTGTCTCTGTGACTTTGACCACTCTCAGTAATTCACATAAGTGGGATCTTCTATTTGTCCTTTGTGTCTGGTTTATTTCACTTAGCACAATGTCTTCAAGCATCATTCATGTTGTAGCATGTGTCGGAATGTCCTTCCTTTTCAAGATTGAATAATATTTCCATGTATGTATCTCCCACATTTTACTAATCCATCTGTCAGTGGACATTTGGGTTGCTTCCACCTTTAGCTATTGTGAATAATGATGCTATACATGGGTGCACAAATATCTTCTTGAGACCCAGCCTTCAATTCTTTGGGGATATACCTAGAAGTGGGCTTGCTGGACAATGTGGTAATTTTATGTTTCATTTTTTGAAAACCATACTGTTTTCCACAGCCACTTCACATTCCTTTACATTCCTGCCAACAGTGCACAGGGGTTCTGATTTTCCACACCCTCACCAACACTTGTTATTTTTTGTTGGCTTTTTATTTCTTTTGCTATAAGTTTTTTAACAGATGAGGAATTAAGTAGGGTTTTAGTCAGTGTTTCTCTAACCCAAGGCGGACTTGAGCGTGAGCTTTCAGGCGAGCGCCTGTGTGCACTGCCCTCTTACCTCACAGGAGTGCCTCTTGCAGGTGGACCCCCCCCCCCCCCCCGCTGACGAGCCATGGGGAGAGAGTTGTAGGGGGAGAGGACCTTCCTACCCCTCAACCCACAGCGTGTGGGAGAACTTAAGGCATACCCATTGTGATATTCTCATTCTGTGGGTTCAAATGACAATTTAAATGAAAGAACTACAGTTATTCACATTTTTCCCACGTTTTTAGTCTTTCAATCACAACCTAATAAAAATCAATTCAAAGTCTGATTGAAACATGACATTTTTAGTTAAGAAAATGCTCTTGGTCAAAAACCAGATATTTATTGGTGATGCTAGTGAATGCAATAGTCTATTATCAGCTTCCTACAGATCTCCTCAAAGCCATTCTCAGACATTAGGGAAGCAATCTTCACAAGGGCCACTTCCCTGGCTATACTGCCTGCTGTGATATGAGTCATGCCTTTTGTCTTGTGCCTGGAATTTGGGGATGTTTATGCAAAATTGCTGTAAATACTAGTCACAATTCCTCTTTTCACAAGGTTTTAATTTCAGAAAAAAATGAGTGTATATCACGTACAAACATCATATCACTTCCAGTTCCATTGTCAACTGGAAATCTTCCCTCTGCTGTCTTACTGGAGATAATTTAAAGGCTTCGGAGAACAGTGTATCCCAGAAACCATCCAGAAACAGTTTCTGGGTTGCCACCGATAGTATTAAAACACATATTTGCATCAACTGTACCAACCTCACCTTAGCAGGCTGAAAGTGGTGTCTTAAATTAAGAAATAAATGCTAATAAAAAGGCCAAATATCTTTTTCAATGCAGTCAGGCACCATGAGTTTGTGCATAATATCTATTTACTTGCTTCATTTAAACTCTCAAAGCAGGTTGAGATGTAATTAATATGTACATCCGTATGGTATTCTTCTTAGCACAATAAAACCTTGTTTTCAAATTAAGCTGCTCAGATATTGAATGTTGATATTTTAAGGTAAAGTGTGACAGTTAATAACTTTTTTAAAAATATAAAGAATAAGCCACTTGGGCCTACTCCCCAGCAGCATTTCTTGGAATTCTACTTAAGCCCTCAGACATGGGTATTAGACGAGACACATGAATGTATAGAAAGCAGGACGCAGTCCAGACTGCCCAGCTAGTCTCAAGTAAAACAAACAAAGCAAAACAAAAAAGACAACATTCCAGCGAGTGCCCATAACTAGAAACGCATGTTATGTAAACTGTCACTTATCCCTCTGTTCCTAAGCCAGTGTTGATGGGAGCAGGAAGAAAGTTAGAAATAAAAGGCTCAGGTCAGAGAAATAAGTATATTATTTATTGAAACAAATATTTAGGCTAATTTAAAAAAGATTTTTATTGAATTTGTCAGGGTGACATTGTTTGATAAAATTATATAGGTTACAAATACTAGCGAAATGGGATTCTTACGTGAATTAATCACATAATTAACAGAGATAATTTTTAAATAATTATGTAAACACTGATGGTTAT